>NW_026522030.1:51307500-51907500 GCF_021234435.1 Artibeus jamaicensis | reverse complement strand
TTTATGTCCGTTCATTTATCAAGATTTTGGTTAGTAGAGGTATTTACAAGAGAGGCTGGGATAAGGTGCAGACACACTATCTCCTAATAAAGTTAAACATCACGGTGGAGTCGGGAGGCTCCTCACCTTAAACGTCACAGGCAGGCTCTGCACTGGCAGTGCCCGCGTGTCTCCTGTGGGACACACGTAGTCTCTGGCATTTAACCAAAAGGCGCAAAAGCCAATCCTTTGTATCAGCTCCAACCCCCTCTGACCCACTGGCCTCTGCCGTGTGGATTGGTGAGATGCCAGATAAAGAGAGGAAGAGTGTCTAAAGGGTCACATCCTAAGAGAGACAGTTAAAGTTGGAGAAACGAGGAATTCAGGGGACACCTTTTCCTACTGGAACTCTAGAATATGTTGACTATTTAAAACTGAAACTCCGCAGCAACTGTGGAGAACCTGTTCGGCACGGTATACGTTATTATACAGTGACTGTAACTGCAGTGACAGTGATATTAAGTGTAATTGCAATGTTAGCACAAGGAGACTCTGTTTGGATTTTTTATAGCAACCAGAAATACTACTATAATGTTTAAAAATATTTCTGATTGTGAAGGCAGTAATCAAGTTGTAAAATACAAGTAATGGAAAGAAGATACAAATAAAAATTCAGGCAAGCTCCAGCTGGTATGGCTCAGTTGGTTGGGTGTCATCCTGCAAACCAAAAGGTCACAGGTTTAATTTCAAAAGATCTGGCACATGCCTGGGTCTCAAGTTCAGCTTCTACTTGCAGTGCATATGGAAGAAAGGCACCAACTGATGTTTCTCACATCGAGGTTTCTCTCCCTGTCTTTCTCCCCTCCTTCCCCTCTCTCTAAAAATAAAAATTCAGGCAAGTGTGGGTGCTGGCTAATATTCATCATGACCTTCATTTCTTTCTCAAGACTCGGCTTCTTTGGCAGAGGTCGAGGTGGGAGGGGTGGGCAGGAAGAAGTAAATGACCGTCATGGTTCTCTCCACCTTGGTTGGTCACTGTCGCCTTTGAGGTTCTGGTTGCAATGGGAAGGAAGGAAATAGTTCAAGGGTAGAATGGTAATGGCAGGTTACAGAAGAGGAAAGGGGAGGGAGGAGAGAAGACTTAAGTAAGAAGAGGTGGTGACTGGTGTAGCTAAGAAGAAAAGCACCAGAAGGAATGTCCTGGAGCCACCCAGCTCTCTTCACACTTGAACACCAACTTGGGGAAAGACCCAGTTTATCCAAAGGCATCAGCCGAGAACAACTGTGTATAGCTTTTCACAATCTTGTGATGTCTGGTCTTTAACAAAAACCTACATGTATACAGCATATATTTGCTAAACATTAGCTTGTAAAGCATACGATAATTATTTTATCTCTTCTGGGGAATGGTAAAAATGAACCAGATGACATTTATTTACATTTCTGTTTTTTAAATTTTTAATGCAGCCAAGAAGAATATGCAAATGTTCATTAACAGTATAGTTCTGTGTAATTTAAACCATAAATTGGTGCTAATTTTTGCAACCAAACAGCATATTAAATGTACTGTACCTAGTTTTGTATCATACTTAATAAAACAAACATTTCTGAACCAGTGTTCCTTCTGTTTTTAACATTTCACATTTATTCTACCACTGGAAGAAGAGATGGAGAAGAACACTCAGCGTGCCTTTTCTGTTGACTTCCAGATCAGCATTTAGTCACATGGCTTCCATCCATTCCCCTAGCCACCCATCTATTCATCCACTATTTATTCAGGAAATATTGGATATGGAGTGCTAACCCTGCATAGCGAATACATGCAAATTTCTAATGAAATAGATTATGTTTATTTATTTTTTAGAGAGAGAAGAAGGGAGAGAGAGAGAGGGAGAGAAACATAGATGTGGGAGAGAATCATCGATCAGCTGCCTCCCCCACATGTACCCCAGCCAGGGACCGGGCCTGCAACCCAGGCATGTTCCCTGACCAGGAATTGAACTGGTGACCCTTTGCCTTGTGGGGTGATTCCCAACCAGCTAGAGCCCTAAATTGTCAGGGCTCTAATAGTGGTTTTTTTTTTTAAGTGTAGAGCTTTTTATTAGGGAGGATGTTACAGAGGAAATCACTGATTACATTATCCCTTTTCTGCAGTGGAGAGAAACACAGTGATACAAACAGCTCAGGATGTCTTTTGTTATATTTCTCTCCTGATTAGGACACCGGCGTTAACTTCCTGAGTTTATAATTAACTCAAAGTGTTATTGACAGCAGCCATCCAAAATTTCCCATCTGCAGATCAAGTTAGGATCTACAGTTTTCAAATCTAACTTTTTGCAACAATTATTTTTTTCCAAAAAGACAGCAGTATGTGTCTCTCTGTGTCTTTGAGATTCCTGGACTAACAAAAATAGAGAGCTTTGATGTCACCTCACCTGATATCCATTCTGTACAACAAGGAAGACTAAAGTCCTCAGAAGTTAAAGTGGGAAGAAATTACTTCCGGAACTAGTGTCTTCTAATTATTCCACACCATCTATTACCACTTGGAGCAAGTGGTTTTACTGTTGTCAAGTAAAGCATCTTTGAATGACGAATATGATTAAATTCACCATGTACTTGAAAACATCGTAAGTAAAAAAAGATGTACACAAAAGGCATGTAACCAGAATAGGCAGATCTATAAAGACAGAGAGTAGATCGGTGCTTTCCAGGGGTGGGAAGGAACCCAAACTAACGGCCGACGAGTGCCATGTTTCTCTCTGAGAGGGTAGAGATGTTCTGGAATTGAATAGTGGTGATGGTTGTGTTGCATGCTGAATATACCGAATTATGCACTATACGATGGTGAATTTTGTGTTATAGAAAGTGTATCACACTGAAAATGCTATTTAAAATCACCATACATACATTTATTTTAGAAAGCTGTACGTGGGTTGATGCATTTGACTCATCCAAGGCACTTGTTCCAGTAATTACCCCACATCTCACCCAGGTTTCTGTTTACCTTTTTACATAGTTGGTTAAGGGGGAAAGAATGTTCATTTAACATAGTTTTTAATTTACAGTGCCACTTTATTGACTTTCCTTCTCCTTCCCTATTAATCACGAGAAAACTGTTGCTGATGGCAGAATGTGTCTGGATGTCTGTAATGTCCAGAATGCCATGGTTTTCTTAAAATTAATTTTACAAGTCTTTAGAACAGGATCATGCAGGAAATGAATACACTGTCCTCATAACTTACACATATAACTGTTCATTTTTGAACATTTTTATGGGTCTTATATTCTACCAGGCAATAAAGTTCAGTTTATCTTAAGACGGAAAAGAACAAAAATAAACCAGCACTTTCATTAAAGGCCTTATGGTAACCCACAATACTTTTTCCAAGCAATGAAGTGTGAGTTTACCTTTTGCTTCCATCCCTCTGTATTTTTGCTTCCCAAAGGCAATCAATCCTTCAGAAGAAAAATGAAAAAAAGATACTCTATCCTAAAACTAATCAAAATAAAGCTGGAGTAGCTATATGAATATCAGAGTAGATTTTTTAAAATTCTCACCCAAGGATATGTTTTTTCTTTATTTTAAAGAGAGAGAGTAAGAGAGAAAAAGAGATGAGAGAGAGAGAGAGAGAGATCAGTGTGAGAGAGAAACCTGGATAGGTTGCCTTCCATACGTGCTTGAGCTCCCAGCTTTTCAGTGTATGGGACAACACTGCAACCCACTGAACCACCTGGCCAGGGCTATCAGAGTAGATTTTAAAGTAATAATTACCAAGGGAAAAGAAGGTGGTTTTATAATTTAAAGGGATCAGCACATCAACAGGGCACAGTAACCCTAAACATGTACGCATCTAGTAACAGCGTTGAAAAATACATAAGACAAAACTAATGAAACTACAAGGAGAAATAGATAAATCTATAATTACAGTCAGAAATGTTAATACTCCTCTCTTGATAATGAATAGAATGACCAGGCAGAAAACCAGTAAGGGTGTAGAAGTATGGGCATTTTAATTAAATTACCTTAATATTTATAGAATACTTCACCCAACAGGGGCAGAATATACATGCTTTTCAAGTGCACACAGTTTATTCACCAGGGTGGACTTTTTTCTGTGACATAAAAGGAGTCTCGGTAAATGTAAAAAGGATTCAAGTCACACAAAATATGTTCTCTGGCCACAATAGACTTGAATTAGAAATCAATAACAGAAACATCTTTGGAAAATCCCCAAGTGTTTGGAAACTATATTATAGACTTCTTTAATTCATGGGTTAAAGTAGAAGTCAAAGGGGAAATTTTAAAGTATGATGAACTGAACAAAAATGAAAACACAAGACATCAAAGTTTGTGGCATGCCATTAAAACTGTACTGAGGGGAAATTTTGTAGCACTAAATGCCTATAATAGAAGAGAAGAAAGGTCTTAACCTCAGCTTCCACTTCAAGAGACTGAAAAAAGAAAGCAGAAATAAGAAAATAACACTATGAGGGTAGAAATCAATAAAACAGAAAACAAAAACAATAGAGAAAGTTAATGAAAGCAAAAGATGGTTCTTTGAGAATATCAATACCATTGGTAAATCTCCAAACAGACTAATCAGGGAAAATTGAGTGAGGACGGCAGTCAGTAGCGTCAGGAACGAGAGGTTAGCTGCGTCAGGTGCCAGCGCCA
This sequence comes from Artibeus jamaicensis, assembly GCF_021234435.1. Taxonomy (NCBI): domain Eukaryota; kingdom Metazoa; phylum Chordata; class Mammalia; order Chiroptera; family Phyllostomidae; genus Artibeus; species Artibeus jamaicensis. The sequence continues at coordinate 51,902,843 of NW_026522030.1, read as the reverse complement.
CAGACTCTACAGCTACTGAAAGGGCAGCGAGGGGATGTCAGAAGCAGCTTGTACCAATACACAGGTTAAATAAAATGGACAAATTCCTTGAAAAACACAAACTGCCAACACGATAAAAAAACGGGTAACTTGAAAAAATAATTATAAAAAGTAATTTCTATAGTTATTACAGAAATTAAATTTATAGTTGAAACTTTCTCACAGTAAAAATTCCAGGCTCAGGCAACTTCTTTATTGAATTCTACAAATATTTAAAGAAGAAATAGTACTGATTCCACAAAAGTCACCTGTAAAATGGCAGAGAAAAGAGTTTCTAACTCATTCCATGAGGCCAGCATTACTCTGATACCAAACCACACAAAAATAACTTACACGACTCCACTCTAGGAAGACATCTAACCCAATTAAAAAATGGGAAAAGGACTTGAACAGACACCTCTCCAAGGAGGATATACAGAACATCCAGAGACACATGAAGAGATGCTCAATATCGCTAGCTATATCAGAGAGATGCAAATTAAAACCACAATGAGATACCACTTTACACCGGTCAGGATGGCTATCATAAACAAAGCAACAAACAACAAATGTTGGAGAGGTTGTGGGGAAAAGGGGACCTTAGTTCACTGTTGGTGGGATTGCAGACTGGTACAACCATTATGGAAAACAGTATGGAATTTTCTCAGAAAAATAAAAATCGACCTGCCTTTTGACCCGGCAATTCCACTGCTAGGATTATATCCCAAGAATCCTAAAACATCAATTTCAAAGAACCTATGCACCACAATGTTCATAGCAGCACAATTTACAATAGCCAAGAGTAGGAAGCAACCTAGGTGCCCATCAGTAAATGAATGGATCAGAAAATTGTGGTACATATACACCATGGAATTCTATGCAGCAGAGAGAAAGAAGGAGCTACTACCCTTTGCAACAACATGGATGGAACTGGAAAGCATTATGCTGAGTGAAATAGGCCAGGCATTGAAGGACAAATACCATATGATCTCACCTTTGACAGGAAGCTAAACAATAAAACAAACAAGCAAACAGAATAAAAACAAAGACACTGAAATAGAGAACAAGTGGGCAGTGACCAGAGGGGAGAGGGAAGGGAATTTAAGGGGAAAAATGGGGAGGGATTTTGAGGAACAAGTATGAAAGACACAGGGATGAGGACTGGGGGGGGCGGGAAATGGGAGGGAGGTGGGGAGACAGGGCGGGGGGGGGGCTGGGATGGGAGAAATAGACAAAAAAATGTACTTGAAAAATAATTAAATAAAAATTAAAAAAAAAGAAAACCACAGGCCAGTATCCCTCATGAACATAGATAGAAAAATTCTAAACAAAATGTAACCAATTCAGAACTAACAATATACACAAAAGGATGATATATCATGACTGAGGCACTGTTAAGAGAATGACAAGCCACAGACTGGGAGAAAATATTTATGTGCATATAACGATAAAGGACTTGTATCCAGATTATATATATCATATATATATGTTATATATATATGATATATATATTATTCAAGTTATATCCAGGTTATATAAAACATATATATGTGTGTGTTTGTATTCAAAATTAATAAGAAAATTTTTAAATGGCAGAAGATTTGAACAGATACTTTATCAAAGAAGATGTATAGATGGCAAATCAGTATATGATATATTAGTCATTAGTCATTACTAATGCATTACAAATACCTATTAGTCATTAGGGAACTGTAAATTGTAGCCACAGTGAGATAGTATCACACACCTCTCAGAATGGCTAAAATTAAAACAAGTGACTGTACTAAGTATTGGTAAGACCGTTAAGGAACTGTAAGTCTCATATCCTGCTGGTGGAAATACAACATAGTCCAACCACTTTGGAACACACTTTAGTGGTTTCTTAAAAAATGATAAATGTATACCTACTGTATAATCCTGCCATTCCTCTCCTAGGTATTTACCCAAGAGGAAAGAATGGACATTTTCATTCAAAGACTGATACATGAATGCTCAGAGCAGCTTCATTTGTAACAACCCAAACCATAAACAACCAAAAGCTCATTATCATGTGAATAGATACACAATTATATCCCTATGTGCTTCCAAAGAAATACTGTTCAATAATAAAAATCAAATGAGATATTGCTTACAACAACCTGGGTCACCCTCAAAATAATTATACTGAGAAAAGCCTGACATAAAAGAATACATGGTATACATATACTCTATTTATAGAAAATTCTAGAAAGTGCAAACTAACGTCGAGTGACAGAAAGGAAATTAGATGTTTTCCGTGAGTGGGAGAGGAACACAGGGAAGGGCCGAGGGAGCAATCGCGAGGGGACATAAAACTTTGGAGAGTGATGATTTTGTTCACTATGTTGATTGTAGTAACAGTTTCATAGGTATGAGTGCGTACATACATATGTCTAAATCTACCAAGCTGCACACTTTAAATACATGTTTACTATATGTTAATTTTATACTCCATAAAGCTGTTTAAGGAAAGAGAAGCAAAATAATTTCTGCAAAGTGGAAATTTTGAAAAGAAAATGAAAGCTATATGCATGAAGACATCTTTGTTTCAGGGTAGTAAAAAGGTGGAGCAAAATTATGTGATGGAAATATCCGATGAAAAAAGAATGCTTAATGAAATTTTCCATTGCTGCCATTAAAATGATAATTCTATCACATAATGTTAATGTAAAATAGCAGAATATAAAATAATGTAGTCATCATTTTAATAGCTATGTTGCAATAGGCAGACTGATAGGGAAGAACAAAAGGTACATTTATATCTCGTTTCTACCACTTACTGGCTATGTATCCTAAATTTCCTAAACTTGGGTTTCTCATGTATAAAATATGGATACCAACAATTTCCTGGAAATATTGTTGTAAAAATTAAATGTGAGAGTATAAAGAACATGCCTGGGACACAGTAGGCACTCAATAAAAATACCTTTTCGAAAGCTGTAAAGTGTGTGTTCATGAAAGAGAGAGAGAGAGAGAGATGCAAAGTGTTTGGAAGAGGGTGACAACTTCAAACAGTGTTTGTCCTCACTGGCAAACTGGGAAGGAGAAGCTGGGAGTGAGACAGTTGGGATTTTAGGTTCAATATTACAAGCGAGAACTTTCCCACATGTTAAAATATTTGTGTGGAACATGGAAATGTTTCCAGCTTTTGGAGAAATCTAGGTGACTGAGGAAACTTTTGAAAACTCCAATTGTCTTGCTTTCAGACGTGATTTGAGGTAGATCTACAAACTGTGACAGGGACGATGAAGTTTATATCTATGACCTCCTTACAAAGAGAGAAAAGTTAGGGGAGCGTTTTTGCACAGGACAGAAAAGATTATTTGCTTTGCTAAAGGATGGTTTGTTGCTAAGAACATGGGGGTATTTTCTAAGAATGGTTTCTCCATGGAGCCATCTTTTCATCATTTCCTTTTGCATTCAGTGTGTGAGGAACACACTTGTTGCATGTACTGAGCATTTATCATGCCCCCAGATGAGACTTAAATGATGCTACAAGGAGAGAAGTGTGGTTCAGGGTATATGGGCATCAGGAAGGATTCAAGCTGGAAGACAGAGACCAGAAGCAGGCAGCAGAGACTCACTCCCCGTGAGTCACCTTCCTGCCTACGGCTTCCCTACTTACTAGAAACCCGGGGTCATTTTAGTGCCTAGCCACAAACAATAGGCTGCTTAGGGTTTCAGGTTTGAATCAAGAGCTGAACTTTTGCAAATACGACCAAGGCCAGCTGAGCTTCATGAAAATCTTGGGCACAGGGTCAGGCACACAGCAGAAGGCAAGCCTTACTGGAAAGTTCTGCTTTGCTTTTGCATTTTATTGTCATGATTTTCACAGTTTGTCTCCTGCCACCTTGTTACTTAATCCCCACACCTTGGAGGGGAAAATGTGTAATATTTTAATATTTATGTTACAGATACTTAACATTATGTTTCTGCATAGGTGTTGCCAAGATAGTCAAGCCAACCTTTATTTATAGAGGGTAAAAAATATAAATCTGTCTAAAATCTTTCATATGAGATGGTCTTAATATTTCCAGAGTTGATTTTGGTAGCTACTCTCGGAGAGCCTTAGAAGGGTTGTCAATACAAGGTGTCATTGTTTTAGGTTTCCGATCCACGGCTTGCCTTTCTCCCCAGCTTCCCTGTCTTCTGGCAGCTGGTCCTCACATTCTGTCCTACATTTGGCCTCCAGTCAGTTGAAAGCTTTGCAAGTTGATTTTCCATTCCCATCTGAATTTTAGCTTAGCTGTGGAACTGTTTTCCATGTGTTTTTAATCATTTGTTCATGTGTTACGAGCTTATAGGGACAATATGGTTCCCCCAGCTGCCTGCATTGTATAAGCAGAAACCGGCCAGGTGGCCAGTGGGGAAGCGAATTTCAGACAGATGCCCCCTGCACTCATTTTTGTTGGTGATACACCACCCCCGTCTTCCAACTGGAGGAAAACAATTTACATCCTGCATAAAGTTAATTAACACTCATAGAGTCCTCTGGCATGACTTACCTTTACTAGGAGTGTTATTCTCCTTCAGGAGAGACTTCCTGGGAACAGTGGCTGGTACAACCAAGTTCAAAAACCTTGTCTGAAACTGTGGCCAAGCTGGGAAATAAAGGCGCATTCTGAGTCTTCCCAGATTCAGTGGAAATTTGATTTTAAAATAGGGTCTACTCACCAAGAATTAAGGATATGTTCTCCAGGACAAAGAGTTACCTTTTAGAGAGTCAAATACACCCAAGAACTGTGTCGGAAGTTTCTGTTCACATTTTTATTGGATTGGTGTGTTAAATACTCACTAACCTCCTAAGTGTGGAGTGAGGGGTCCAGAATGGGAAATAAACAGAAAAACTCACTGAGCAAAATCCCTGTTCCCAAAGTTGCCGACCGTGCAGCCTCCGGCAAACACAGACGTTGCCTCCACAGGCCTTCTCTCCCTGGTTAGGAGGACACACGCGCACCCACGTGAGGCCAGCTCTGAGGAGTCGCTCACTAAATGGCGGCACAAATAAGGAACTTCCTTTACCAGATAAACTCTGGTGTCATGGGTAAATCCCTGTATCATCCCAGGAGCTGGCTGGATGGCAGGCCTGCTTTTGTAGCATGAAACTTCAGGGTTCTCATAGTTCTTTTGCCCATTCTGACCGTGTTTTCTTTTTCCATTTTATTGAGGACCAAATTCACGATAAATGAGTTAAATGTTGCAGGGAGTCCCAACAGCTACAAGGAGCTGCGGGGGATCCTGAGAAGAAAGACGTAAAAGTGTCCTGGAGCAAAAAGCTCCAGTGGGTTGCTGTGTCAGTGGGTGGGGTTTGGACAGTTCTTTCCAAAGTTGCCTGTGAAGGCAAAGGACGACATGGAAGCACAGAACCTGAAAGCTTTTATGAAATCAGAAGACATTCTTTAAAAGATTCAAATCAAGCAGACCTATCCATGCTGATGGAGACAGCAAAGGGGTCTGACTATGAAGAGGAGACTGTTCTGCAAAGTGGGCTGGGCAGGATGGAATTCCCAGGGCGGAGTGCAAGGGAGAAATTAATTAGTATGTTTTGATGGTCCAGTGGGAGGAAATTGTCCTCTCTGATGGCTTCTGTCTTTCCCTGTGGAAGAAGGGGTGAGGTTACATAGAATAACAATAAAAATATTAAAAAATAATTAAAAAAATAAGATCCTTCTCAGGTAAATTAAAAAATTATGAAAGAGGCAGAGCAGTCAACGTTTTGAGATAATTAGAGAAGTTTTAATATGATCTATATGGGAGATGAAGAGAGTTGAGTAAAGCAATAAGAAAGATTTCTGGGCAGAATTGAAGGTTCAGGAAAACTGGAGATGGTTAGTTTATATAGAATTGATTTTTGTCATTTCGTCATCATCTCTGCCAGCATCCCATAGCCCAGGTATGACCCAGGAAATGTGCACAGGTGAGTGTTTCCAGGCTTGAAATTTGACTAGATGGGTGCAGGAGAAGGAAGAGAGGGCAAGAGAGTTAGGAATGTTGCAAAAGTTTAAAGTAATGGACCATGAACACAGCCTGGATAGGGAAGGAAGGGAGGCAGAGAACTTACAGACATTTTTCATTCATTCATTCATTCATTCATTCATTCATTCATCCATCCATCCATCCATCCATCCATCCATCCACTCATTCATTCATTTACTCATGCATTTATTCATTCATTTTTAAACCAATATTTTGAAGCATCTACCACATGGAAAGAATTGTTCTAGGGTCTGAAATGGTGAGTAAGTTAAGACATAGTCCCTGCCCTGACCATTGTGGCTCAGTTGGTTGTGGTCGCCAGTTCAATTCCTAGTCAGGGCACATGCCTGGGTTGTGGGTTCTATCCCCAGTCAGGGTGCCTCCAAGAAACAACCAACCAATGTTCCTCTCTTTCTTTCTCCCTCCCTTCCCCTCTCTCTAGAAAGTACATAATTCTTAAAAAAAAGAAAGACATGGCCCCTACGCTCATGGACTTTGAATCCAAAGTGCAGACAAATGTTAAACAAACGTGCACACCAATAATCATCCAATCACAAATATGGTGGTCCTATTATAAGGATAGAGCAGAAAACAGATGCTTGGGGACCACTGTGTGAGAGCATGGAGACAACAGAATGTTGTCGCCGGAGAATGGAACATGGAAGTCTCAGTTTAGAGCTGGAGTAATTCCCGGTAACAGCGGGGTCAAAACAATGGGGGTGGGAGGCCTGCTCAAGTGGGGTCATCAGATTTAGCCAGAGCATTGAATGCGGCCTCACATAATACTGGCGGCATGGAATATGTCAGAGCCACCCGTGTGGATGCCGTAGTCATCCAGAGTGGTAGGTGGATTAGGAGTGAAAAGAAAGGCGATGAGCCAGGTGAGGAAGGTAGGGCAGGTGGTATTGTCCCTGTCAAGGTTTAGGGACATGAAGTTAAGTACCTTAGGTCATGTAGTTTATAAGCTGTGAGGCAGAGTCAGGAATCAGATAAAGCTCTTCTGGCCTCAAGTTCAGAGTTGCTTCAACTTACAATGCTCTCTCTGAGAGCAGCTTTCTGCAGAATGAAACACGATCAGGGGAAATGTTACAGATGGAGAAGAGGGAGCGTGACAGGGGCTAAGCATCAGTGAGGGCACCCTGGACGGTGGGCAGTGGGGGATGGCTGGACCGTGGGGTGGCGGGGCACGTGGTACAGTCATCTCAGCTGCCACGGCCTACTCTTCAGAGTTGCAGGAGCCCCCTCACAATCTTGGTAAGTAGCTGGGCAGTCACATTTAAGTACAGCTCATGAGTTGTGTGTGTAACAGAGAGTGTTTTGGACAGAGAGCCATAAAATGGCTGAGTCTGCAAACAGGATAATCAGATGCTAAAAGGTGACTCAGGGATCAGTGTCCCAAAAATGGAAATGGAAAAATTTTGTGGCATGCTACGCTGTTTGATATTTTTTAATTTTTTATCAGCTATATATTCTTCTCTTAGTGGGATGTAATTAGTTTGCTAGGGCTGCCATAACAAGGCACCGCCAGCTGGGTGGCCTGAACAACAGAAATTCACATCCCCACAGCTCTGCAGGTGGGAGATCAAGATCAAGGTGTCGGTAAGGTCACTTCTTTCTGAGGGCTCTCTCCTTAGCTCAGAGATGGCCATCTTCTTCCTATACCTTCACATGGTCTTTCTTCTGGTCTTTGTCTTTGTCTTAAACTTCTTTTCTTATGAGAACACCATTTTTATTGGAATAGGCCAATCCTAATGACCGCATTTTAACTTAATTAACTCTTTAAAGGTCCTGTCTTCAAGTATGGTCACACTCTGAGGGACTAGGGGTTAAGATTCCACCATGAATTTTGGAAAGGCATAATTCAGCCTATAGTGCGTGAAAATTTGAAAACATTTCACGTAAAGAAGTTAATAACAGTGATTGTCTCCATAGCAGGAGAGGCATCCTGGGAAGTCAGAGGAAGAGTTATCTTTCATTGCACATTTTTTTTTGTATTATTTGAATTTTGTTACTACAGATATTTAATACTTAATCAAAAATAAAAGAAAATGATTGTGTGTCTATTGCACTTAAACCATTAGTGAATACAATGAGCAGAAATGCAGTCGTGACCGCTCACTGAGCCTGTGGGATTTGGATCGGAGCGCCCCTGACCAGCACAGGAACGCGGCCTGCCTGGCTGCTCCTTGCGGAACTCACTTTGAATAAACTGGTCTCTCCCGCTGCGGCTGTGGACTTCGGACTCCACCAGGCCTGGATGAGGACACCGCCACTCTTTTACCCCCAGGTCCTCACACAGAGTTGGCACTCGCATACCTGCTGCAGGAGTGACCACACCCATGCATCCAAGGAGTGGAGCAGGTTTGGGGAATGAGCCCTTTCTGGTCTGTTCTTGCTGCAGAAAGTGGCAGGAAGGGCAGTGGAGGGCGGGGAGTTCTATGTTTTGAGTAATTTAGTAAACTTACTTATAACAAGAGGTTCAAGGGGGAACCAGTTACTCTAATTTGCCTTCTTCTTTGTCTTTTGGAAAAGAAAAGAAAGATTCTGCTTCTTTTGGGCTCTTTTTAAGTAATCTAAAGTCTCTTGACACAGTTGCTGCTCTATATTTTGAAAAGAGAGGTAGTTATGAGGCAATGGCATGCACCCCAAACGGATTTATTTCACAAATCCATCAACCCCAATTCCCTTTCTGTCTCTCAGTTTAACTCCAGTGCCCACCTTCTACCCTAATGCTGCCTCTCACCTTTTATTGATTTAGGCCTGGGTTTTTCAGGAATAAACTGAGCCTCTCTGGTTCTCCTCGGAAAGCACAAGGCTGCTCTTACAGGTGCAGCCTGTAAGAGGGGCTGAATGGGCAGCTCCACCTGGTCCTGAAGACATCTTAGTGCTTAGGAAGACAGATCAGGGTGAAATGAGAGCGTTCGGGTGATGCTGGGCACGAGGTGTAAATGGGAACACATGCATGAATGATGACATCTGGCTCTCGAGTGCAGGCACGAGGCTGTCCCACGAGGAGGACCGAGCAGATTGGGCACAGGTGAGCTCCAGCCTGTCTTCTGCCGTGGCCTCTGGTACTGAGTAATTTGTGGAGCTCTCTCCTCAGGTCGGCTTCCTGCTGTGTCTGGAGGCCCCTCCAGACCGACCTCCATTTGGCTTCTTCCAAATTGGGGTGGGAGGCATTAGATGCCTATATCAATTGAAGATCCATAGAGGGCGCATATTTCTGCTGAAAGCTACAAAATGTTTATCCCTAAGAGTAAGCTGTAAAGTACCTCATTCTTAGCTCTCGAGTTGATGAAAGGATGAGAGGTGAATGCCACCTGCCTTGGCTGTGGGAGACAGGGGCCCAAGACAGGCATAGGCGCCATAGCTCCCATCACAGAGGCCGGGCTTTGCTAGGTCTAACCGGTCGGGATATTTGCACATTTTCTCAACAGGAATGACAAAACAGCAAAATGAAATTCTTAACTCCTTTTTAAAATGACATTTATAAACACCAAAATTAGGATCAGAAGAAGGGGAATTTAGAACTACAGAAAGTTAAAAATGGGTAACCGACACCCCCACAGCTAATATAGCAAAGTTACAGAATGTAAGGAATCACTAGACTATAGAACTTGTTTGAGGCCACGAACTAAGTGCTTATCATTTTGTATCATCTTCTAGTATCTAGGATGCCTGACCCACAAACGGAGCCTCCTACAAATTTTAATCCAATAGAATTATTTCAGTTGTACCCCATGTTCAGAGCCAAGTGACCTGAGACCCTGAGTGGACTCTCTGGGACAGTCTTTAGTTTGGGGGAATGCAAGGTGCTGTGATTGATGGCAGTGGAACTTAGACATTAAAGTTCAAAAGGAATCAGGAAGCGTGTCCTAGTTGGCTTCCATAACATATTTACACTTTGGGAAGAGTGGCCAGCTCTGGAATGTCTATTGCACTGGCTAGCGGAGGGAATTAAGAAATCAAAGAGCAGGCAGTTAAAAAAAATACTTGAAAAGAAATGGCAAATATTGATGCTCATTTAGTGTGGATTAACTGTAGCTTAATTAATGGTAATCTATGGTATTTGGTACAAGTAAAATATATTTCTTCTGATAGAATTCTGAAGAAAAAATGATGCTTCATTTAAAAATAGTTCATCATTTTAAGTAAAGGGACATATTTGAGACTTTATCTCACAGAATCGGGGATGACTATTAAAAAGAACATGAGTCTGAAAAAGAGTCCAGTGGATTTAAATCTTTGTAAAATGAAAACTTAATCAGTAGTCAGAACTGGGGTGGGAGGAAGGATGATACAGGATGGGGCATGTGATGAAATCCAAGGACTATGGTGATTAAATAAAAGGGCAGAAATATAGGCAAGTATTAGCTCAATTCCCAATGGAAACACTGTTGAAATGGCGTGGCAGGTAGCTTGGGCTCAATTATGGTGTTTCAGTTCTTGGATATGTTCTTTCTCATATCCTGGCCTGCTCTACAGTGTTTCTGAAAGATGGTCATCTAACAAATTTTCCTGTATTTGTCCTGGCCATCAATAACTAGAGAATAAGGAAGATGATGTGGATTCTGTAAAGTAAAGAACTGATCAGCCATCTTCATGCCCAAAACTATCAAACCTGGTGCTTAGAATCCACGTTCTCAAGTCTGGCCCTTTGTTTAGATAAAGTTTAAAAAAAATCAGTGGGGAGGCTTGAGAGAGACATTTCCCCATCCCCAGTGAAGCCTGAGGAACTGTCAGTCTATTACTTAGTATCTTGTTGAGAAATTTGTGAACAATGGAAGGAGTTTTATCTGATGACTGACCAGGTGTGAATTTAGCACTGAGTATTTGATTCTTAAAGCGTGGGGATTAACTTGAAAATTGTGTGTTTCCCTTTACTTTGTTCCCACACGACATCAACAATCCCAGCCACATCCAAGAGGAGAGTCCTCTGCTCAGCAACGGATGCATCTATTTCTTCCTTTCCTTCCCCTACGACTTTGATCTTCTTCTTCAGCAGCTTGTTGGTGTACTGGGGGTGTGCATGTCAGTGTTTAGAGCCGAAAGGACTGGATTTTTCCCAAATGTACGCCTTTAATTTTTATCTGGCATACTTCTCTATTAAAAACATGTTTTGTCTATTTTAGCCCAGCACAAAGCGGATGCACTGCAAATGCTAGTTGACTCCGGTCCTTCTAATAACAGTGATGGGAAATCCAGGCAAAGAATGTGTTGATTTTGTAAATACTGCTCTTCAAATCTCAAGTGATAAAAGAGTCAGCTAATGACCTCCTGGGTCCCAGGCTTTCACTGGGCTCTTCTAAAATACACAAAACCAAAGGAAAGGCAGGACACCATTAGCACTACATAATTCAAGCAAACAAATGTGTTTACACTGCCTAACTACTGACCACCTGCCTTCCCATCGCACAAGACAGGTATCTATATATAGGATCTGATCTCCTGGTTCACAGTCCTGGGGGGAGAGAGCCTCTCCTTTGGGCTTCACCATCTGTGAATCTGAAGGAAGCTGGGCCCTGACAACATGCCTCTCCTCTTACTTCAGCTGCTGGTGCTCTTGGCTCTGGGGAAGGCTGCAGGGCACCCGGGGGGCCTCCAGCGTCAGCGTTCTGTTTCCCTCGTGCTCCTGGAAAGGAATCGCAGAGAGCTTCCCATGGGCAACCCTGAGGAGGCTGAGGAGAAGCCAGACCTGTTTGTTGCGGTGCCGCACCTGATAGGTGCCAGCCCTGCGGCCGAAGGCCAGGGGGACAGAGAGAAGAAGATGCTCTTCAGGTTTGGCAGGCTCTGGAAGAAGCCTGAGAGAGAACTGCACCCAACCCAGGACCCCGTCAGTGAGCACTTCCCACCTGGGACCCAGACCCTCACTCAGTCGGAGGATGGGATGCAGATAAAGAAGTCTCCGCTTCAGGAAGAAGCCAAGAAATTCTGGCACCACTTCATGTTCAGAATGAGCCCGGCTTCTCAGGGGGTCATCCTGCCTATCAAAAGCCATGAGGTGCACCAGGAGACCTGTAGGACAGTGCCTTTCAGCCAGGTATCTGTTCCGGGTGGAGAGGGGGTTGGAGTGTGCAGGGAGTGGGTAGACAGTTGGGACAGGTGTCGAGGAGGGAAGAGGCTGCCAGGAGCCCAGGTCTTGCCTAACTCCCAGACTTGGTGCTTGACCATTCATCATTGGCAAAGTATGATCATACTTCCTAAATTTCCTTCTGAACTTTCCATTATTGCTTGGTATTCTGGAAATGCTGCAGAGATAGTATGATTGTACAGCCCATATTAGTAATCATTTATGCTGATGGCACAGAGCTTTGTTTTATGTGATTTTATTTACTTATTTTTACAAGGGCGGGGTAGGGGGGTTTATGCAGAGAGATAGACTTATCCTCAGTTACGGAACTGGCAATTTAGACCTATGAGCAGAACTTTCTCTAGCTCGATCTCTGTTAGGATGTGGATGGGCAGGTCCACTCCCTTCGTAGCTAAGGTGGGACACACTGGACTCCCCCCCATTTTTATGCCAGTGTATGATGGTCTTAGCCCCTGTATTTCACACGTAAATACTTCATAGGTCTATAAAGTATGTTGAGGTTGTCAGGCATAAGTTATGATATTTTTAGTATTACCATAGCAAAGTTGATTTAACTTGTTTTTTCCATAAGCTTTTAAAAAATAATCTTGATGTAAAATCACATTTTCTCCCCTTAGTAACAACAGTCTCCTGATTCATCTTGTATGGTCCTGATTCATCTTGTATGGGTTGATTTGTGGTTATCACAATTGGTTCCATACTATTAAGACAAAGGGGCATTCTACTATCTACTTCCTTCAGCCAGTTCTGGCAACCCCCATACTCCAAATGTTAAATTTAAATTGAGAAATTGCATCAGCTCCTTAGACCTCAAGATACTGAAACAAAAGCCATGCCAGGTAAAGTAAAATTTTACAGTCCAATAATGCTACCCCATTAGGCAGGTGGTATTATAAGGCAATTGGGTATGCAAGGTCATTAAGTATTCTGCCTAAAAAGGCAAGGATCTGTAGCAATAGCAAGTAAACTACCAATTAATAATGACTGCTTCATTGGCCCGGTGCAGTTAGAAACTTGCTCTTAAGAATTATGTAATCAAATTTCCTTTGAAACTTATATTTTGAATTCTATTGCTAATTAAATTAAAATTAAGATGTTTGACTTGCATATTTGAAGGCCACAGAAAGGTAGGGGCACGGGTTACGGGAGAGGCAGAGGCCGTGCCACGCATGGTGATTGCGGGCATGTGTGCTGCAACTTTGCTCCCAGCAACTTCATAGATTTGGATGTACTCCAGGCCCTGCAAAGTAGAGTAGAATTACACTCATTGTATTCTGGTCTATTCTATGGGAAATTGAACAAACATGTACTGAGAATCTATTATGCACAATGTTCTGTGAGGAATAGAAAGATCAGGCGCATTACTTTCATAAAGCTAGCCCTCAGATCTTTTTCAATTGATAATATCCCATTAGACAAAATTTCTTAAAGTTTGGTAATTAAAAAATAAAAATGAGTAAAATATTTTCTTATCAACTTAGAAATTTCTGAAAGGCTAACTTATTAATTTATTACTCAGTAAAAGAAATACTTATTTGAGGTGGCATTTTTGCCCTTATAGATACCATTACTTGAATATTGCAAAACATCCAAAATTGGAAAGGTTTTGAGATTTTAATTATCCACAGACTTACAGCCTATAGCTTCTGTATCATGTGTGTTAATGAAATGAAACAAGATAACTTAATAGAGATATGTTTGCCTTTTAGTCGATCACCCACGAAGACTGTGAGGAAGTAGTTGTACAGAACAACCTTTGCTTTGGGAAATGTGGGCCTGCGAGTGTTTCTGGAGCTGCACAGCACCCCCACTTCTGCTTCCACTGCTCACCTGCCAAGTTCACCACAATGCACTTGCAGCTGAACTGCTCAGACCTGGCCCGCGTGGTCAAGGTAGTGATGCTGGTAGAGGAGTGCCAGTGCACGGTGAAGACGGATCACCACGAGCATGGACACCTCCTCCAGGCAGGCCCCCAGGCAGAATTTCATGCCCCTGATCCCTTTATCCCTGGATTTTCAACTTAAAAACTATCCCACTATTACCTTGAAAAGCAAAACCACCATAGTAAAGTTACTGATTATCCAGTCTATAAATGTTCAGTGGGTACATAATACTTTAAGGGAAAGGTGGTTTAAAAAGTAGTAAGATAGAATAATTGAGAGGAAACGGTATTCATCTAGTTAGCAGTACACATTTGGTATCTAGTTTTGACTCTGCTGCTTGCTGGCCATCGAATAGTATCAAGTTGCAGAAGTTTTCTCCACTGCAAGCTGTTCATCTGTAAATGAAGGACTTTTTAAAATATTAAAAATATTAAAATATTTTAATATTTTAACTAGATGATTGCTGAAGTCCTTTCCACTGCTAATATTCCATGACCCATTGTCTCCAAGTTTGGAGAAAAGCTGTCCATCCGAAGGAGGAAAAGAAATCAGCTAGACCATAAAAATGGGCTTCTTTAGTGACTTGTCAAAGCACCAGCAAATATATATACATTAAATTGGTAGAAGGATTCCTTATATTTATAGCTGCTTTTGCATCTCAGGCAGTGTTTTATTTGAGTTCTATCAGATGATTAAGTAGTTCTATAGATGTAAGTAGTAACTTGTTTGATTGCCTCTTTTTTTTTGATACTCCCCGTATAAAGTTCTCTGGCTTTGAAGAGGATCATTGATGTTAGTTTTAAGGCTTTACATGAGATATGAAGCAATCATTGGTAGCCAAACAAGTGCCTATATTATGGGAAAGAAAAAATAGGTCAATCCAGGGGTAAAGGTCAATCCAGAAATGCTAATGAAAGCGGCCAAAGAATTCCAGTAGACATCAAATTAAATAAACAGCAAATGTTTTTAAATTGAAACAATTTACTAGTGAAATCCTTCATCCACATACATTTTGAATTAGATGTTAAAGGTTCTATTTCTCTGTGTTTGGATGACTTTTTTTTTTGCTACTGCATTTGAATTACATTTTTTTCTGCAAATGCTACAGTTGCAAGTTCTTAATATTTTAATACAGTCGCAAATATTCTTAATATTTTAATGCATTAAATTTTAACACATGAAGCATTCTGGGAAATGTCATGACTTTCAATTGTCTTATATTTTGTCCTCATTTGTTTTGTCCATTCATAGTTTAAATGCACTATCTGGAGATTACCTAGCTGGAAATGTTTTGGAAATGGCTTCAGAGCCCAGTGACAATAGCCTAAGTGTTTTTCAAACACCTTGCTGTGAAAGTCCTTAAATCACTCTCTTCTGTGATTGCATTTGTCCTTCTGCATTTATTTCTATGTACGTATTATGCAAAACTGGCTTTCTATAGCTATATTTTTCTATAATCATTCTTTAAAAATCCACCTTAGAAATTATTTTAATTATTTGGATCCCTTTGTTTTCAGTATACACATAAAATGTGTTTCCTAATGATTATTTTCTAAAAAAAGAAATCAATGCATATTTTAATTCTATTTCTCTTTAATCCTGCTGTCCTGATGATCTGGAGAAGCGAATGCATTTATATTTAGTGTATATTCCATAACATCAGTATAATGGAATATGCACTGCACAGATACACATGTGGCCTTTACGTCAGAAAGTATTATACCCCTCAGTGGTCAAAGGCAACCTAATTGACCAAGATATCGTCATAAGGATAGAACTGTTAAGCATAAATGATATCCCAGCTGGTCAATATATTTTGGTGCCAAAAGCTATTGAGCAGCTGTCTAGTTTGCAGTTGCCTAACTCTGATTATGTAAACCCATCTCTGCCAACTGGACTACCCTTCTCTGCCTTACACACTCGCAGATCCCTTTGATCTGTCCATGCAAACAGACTTTCGAGCCCCAAACAGTCATCAGTTTTATTTAAACTCTGGTTTGCCCTTTCCTCACATGTGAATTCAAGAGGAAATAGCTGATAGTGGTATCAGAGTTTACATTCATACAGTCATACGTGAAACTCACAAAACTGCCCACCTTCAACCACCTCTACTTACAAAATAGGCATTTCCAATGGTTCAACGTAATACATGGGAACATGAGAAAACAAGAGGAAACACACAAATATTAAACATCTATTAAATCCCAGATACTATGTTAGGTCTTTTATTTAATTAAAATAATCAAATTTTAGAGAGAGGGGAGGGGAAGAAGAAAGAGAGGGAGAGAAACATCAGTGTGAGAGATACATCGATCCGTTGCTTCTCATATGCACTCTGACCAAGGACCGAACCTGCAACCCAGCCATGTGCCCTGGCTGGGAGTCTAACTGGTGACATTTTGCCCTGGGGGTTGATGCCCAACCAATTGTGCTGGATTTTTCAAATAAATTATATAATTTATGTAACACAGGAATATATATACACATTACTGCCAGAACTTATGAGTTGGGTAAGTACTCTATTTGATAGGTGGGTGGGGAAAATAAAAAAGTTTTCTAAGCAGCCCTGGCCTTGTGGCTCAGTTGGTTGGAGCCTCATTCCATATACCAAAAAGGTCCCAAATTCAATTCCTGGTCAGGGCACGGACCCTGGTTGTGGGTTTGACCCCTAGTCGGCAACCGATCAACGTCTCTGTCTCGGTCTCTCTTTCCCTCCCTTTCTCCCTTCCTCTCTCTAAAATCAATGGATACCCTCAGGTGAAGAATAAAAAAAAAGTTTAAGTAGCTTGCTTAAGGTCATCTGGAGTATCTTTTTTATTTGTGTTAAAATATTTGCTCATTCATTGTCCATCGATTTAGATTTAACTCCTCTAGGTCTCATGACTATAGGCCTCTAAGCTAATTTCATGTTACTTCCGTCTGGCTCTCATATCTGAAAGACACTGATGTTCTCCCCTGAAAGAGGAGTTGTGCGTGGGTCCGGTCCTCAGCCAAGCAAGCGCTGTTGGGACTTGAGAGGTGGTCCCTGCAAGCCCCCTCATCAGTCTCTGTCTCATTTTTCTCTCAATTAAAATAAGGCTGATAATGATTACTTCACAACAATTGGGATGGCCGCGTGTAACTAAGATCACATCAGAAAGCTTTAGATACTGTAAAATTACCAGGGGTTCATTCACTCTTCTCCAATCAGACTTCAGAAAAAATGTTTTAAGAGATTTAAAAAGACAGGCAAAGAATAACATAACTCTCAACTTCTCACCACGAGAATAGTTAATATTTTCTCATCTTGTGCTTCTTGTTTATTTTCTAAAAGAAAGAAACCATTTCACATGTAAGTAAAGTCCCCTCTAATCACCATGAGGAGTTCCCATCCCCCAAACCCCTCGCCCCTCAATACCCGCAACTCAGACTCCCGTTTATAATTCCAGTGTCTTTTTGCAAAGGTGCATACATGTCCACAAGTAATATACAGTATGCTTGTATGTGCATATATTGTATGCACACACAATATGCATATATTGTGTGTATATGTTCCTTTATTCAGCAGGTATTTACTTGTTCACTAGCTGTGAGCAAGACACAGCTCTAGGGACTGTGAATATAGCACTGGAACAAGTCAGAGAAGATCCTGCTTCTCGTGGGGGGAGACAAGCAGTGTGAAGATCAACCAGTTCATCAGTCCGTCAACTGTACAGGAAAAATAGCAGATGGTTACAAATGCAGTAAGTTTTTAATTACATGCATAATATTCTATTTGAATTTTCTGCAGTTATTTTTCTCCTCATACAGGATTTGGGCTTGTCCTTATACGTTTTTGTTTTTTAATGTATTTTTTTTATCTCTATTCTAAAGATTTGGCATTAAGTATTTTCTACAGAGAATGATTAAATCAGCTTTGAAATTTATTTTTTAATGTGTGTAGTCTCTTTAACCTGTCAACTTAATTCTCAATTAAGAGTGTCCTGTACCATCTGAATTTTTATAGTTTCTTCTGTACAAGACACTGTGCTGAGAACTCTGGGATAATCATAGGTGAAAGGACACATTTCCTACCACCCCAGAGTTTACATTACAGTGGTGGAGATAATAGACAGCAATTATAGATCAATAATGATAGCAATGATAGTACCAGCTACTAATTATTGAGCCCTTACTATGTGTTCAAGTGCTTTATATTTCTCATCTTAAAGAAATAGACATTTTAACCCCCCCCTTTTTTTTGCCAAGGGGAGTGAGAGTAAGAGAGTTTCATTTATTCAGTTGCCAACTGTTTATGATTGTGATGAGCCTGGTTGCTATGCTGGACACAAAGTATGTAAATCAGTGAATATATGATTACCTGGGTGCGATTACTGATTTTAAGAATTTACAGTCCAAGAACAAGTAACTAAATGTATTTGTTTCTATAATGCTAGAATGATGATTCCCCCATCCCACCCCAACCGGGTGTCAAACATCACTTTCCCAGTGAAGCTTTCCTGAACCCTCAGAAAAGGTCAGATTCGTCTATCATATGAGTTCATGATGCTGTACACCTTCACTTCCCAGCACTCATCTCAGGTTGTAATCATGCCTTTATTTGTATCATTATTAGTCAAATTGTAACCTCCATAAGAGCAGGAATTATACTGGGTTTCTTTCACCATTGTAACCAATGCCTAGGAAAGTGTCCAGCACATTGTAGGTATTCAACAAATACTTTTTGTCTGCATAAAAGGAACAATATCAACAGACGTCATATGCTGCAGGTATGCATGTTTAGGCACTCCGCCAAGACCTTTATATAGATCATTTCATTTCACCCTCATGAAAGCCTATGAGGTAGGGAGTACTGTGTTATTTTATAGAGGAGGATGCTGAGGTTTATATAAATTAAATAACCTACCCAAAGTACTACTGCTAGGAAGTAGCAGACACTGAATGACTCCAACATGCCATATCTTTATACTATACTGCAGTGCTTCAAGATGGCAAAGACGAAAATATGTACAAACAAATATACTTACCACATTTTTTGGACCATAAGACACACCTAGGTTTTAGAGGAGGGAAATAGGAAACAAATTTGAAGCAAAAAGTGTGGCAAAATATTTAATAACATAAATAACATACTATTTCACCAATGTAAATGTAAACAGAACAGCAGCATTAACAACCATTATTCCTCCCAAATTTGGAGGGGGAGGAAGGAGTGCATCTTGTAGTCTGAAAAATACCGTATATACATATATATATATATATATATATATATATATATATATATATATATATATATTCATGTGTAACCAGGGTTAAACACCTGATTCATCTACTAGTTCGTTCCTTCTCTTATTCCCAGAGCCCATTAACCACTCCTATCTTAAGGCACTTATGTCAGTGAGGATGCTTTCAACTCAAGTACCAGGAAGCACAACTCAGTGTATTAAGTTACAAGGGATTTATTATTTCACTGACAAGGATTCTGGAAGGCAGTCAGTTCACTCATTGCTCAAGTCAGAAGTTCTACCATTCCGACCGTGACTTGGGTTTCTTCCACCTTTCTTCCCGTCCCTCTGTGTGTCCTCCACCAGCTACAACTCCCCTCAGTCACAATATGGCTGCTGTAGTTCCAGGTATCACATCTCACTGTTCACTCATCAATGTCCGTAGTAGAAAGAATGGATTCTCTCCCACTGTGTCCCTTTTAAATAGCTGAGTGAAGTCAATTACATTGAGGAAAATGAAACAATCTAACAAAATCTTTGCCAGCAAGGTGTAAAGAGAACATAAGTACTGAGTACGTAAGGTGTAAAGAGAGCATAACTACTGAGTACGCAAGCAGGGTGTCTACCACAGCATTTGCCACATTGTAACTTTTGCCATCGTTAATTATTTACCTATTTTATCTTTGTTTCTAGATTATAAACTCTTTAACAGCGAGTCCTGTATATTAAACATTTTTTGTTATCCTTTTGCCTCTAATTTAATGTTTTATGTATAATACAGTATATTATTTTAACATTATTAAATACATAAAGTATGTTATTTAATATGAAGATATATTTATAGGATATTTATGTATTTACATGTATACATAAACATGATTCATAAGATGTATAAATTTTGTATGAGATAAATACTCAGAACATGTAGGCTAAATCAATGAAATTTGGGAGTGTTTCTTGGAAGGAAGGTGGTGTACCTAGTGTGGAGAATTTTGAATGGCAGCCAACAGGTTTTAAGAATGTAGCTGGGCCCTGGCCAGGTAGCTCAGTTGGGTAGAGGGTCATCCCAATATGCCAAAGTTGTGGGTTCTATCCCCAGTCAGGACACATACAAGAATGAATAAATGAGTAGAATGACAAATTGATGTTCTTTCTCTCTCTCTTTTCCCTTTCCTCTCTCTCTCTCTCTCTCTCTCTCTCTCTCTCTCGAATAAATAAAAAATATTTGTTAGGCAACGGGAAGTATTTGAAGGTTTCTGAGCAGGTTAGGATGGTATAGGTTTCTAATAGTTGCTTCCGAGGGGCTCACGAACCCCCTGAAATGTGCACAAATGTTCTGTATTTGGGCGTATCTCAGGGGAGAAGGACCAGACTTTTCATGAACTTCTCAAAGATTTCCATGAGTCAAACATTCTAATATCTGTATGATAAATGAGAATGGAGGGAAAGCATGGATGCCAGCAGAGCTGGAAGAAATGTTGAAAATCATGTGCACACATCTCTTGCAGCTGGAACTCAGGAAAGTCAGGTTTCCATTTTAGGAACAAAGGATGGACTTAAAATACTCATCAGTGGGTCCTCCTCACCTTGTGCAATCTGCTGTTCACATTCAGGAGCGTGCGGTGGTGACATGGGTGAGTAATAATACCCTCAGCAAAGGGACATTCCTGTAATACTAGTTTTCCAGTGCCAGGTCCTACTTATCCGCCCACATTTCCGGGACGGAGCTCACATTTTCATTTTATTGTGCGCCTCCCTCTTATTTTGTTTTGTTCCTCCTCCTTTCCTCCAAAGGAAACAATCACCAGTTACCCACCTGTGGGTGGGGACTTGGGTTAATATTTTTCAAAGAAATTGTCACAACTCCCTCTTGTCTACCAGCTAAGGGAAACACACCTATTTCTGCCCAATATCCAAAGAACAAGAATTTCCAGTGAGCACTTTTTTTTTATAAGTCATAATTCTGTCACCCAAAGGCAACCTGCATCCTCTCTAAACCTCAGGCAAGAAGTAGGTGAAAATATAAATGGATAGACAGGTTCACACGTTACACCAGCCCCACTGAGACACTAAACGGATGCCCCTTTCACGGGGCCTGGGACCCATGGGATTTTGCAGTGTCTTTGAACATAAGAGAGAAATCAAGGTGAACTTATAATTGAAGGGGCTCCCACATGTGAGCCTATGCCCCCATCCTCCCTCTTATCTGAAAGGGAGTTACGAGTCCAGGCAGAGCTCTAAGAAAAACTGCAAAGCAGGCGGAGTTTCCTTTGGCCTCTACTTTTCCTCCCCACTCTCTTTGTCTCACCTTCGTTTCAGGAAATTCAATCATCTACAGCTGCCCAGAGCTTCTGTTTCCTGTTCACTCACCTATTTGGCCCATCAGTTGAATTCATTCAACTGAGATCTATTTAGAACTTGTTAAATGTCAGGCATTGTGCTTAGCTACTGGGGTTCCAAGATGCTGTGACAGGTTCCAGCCCTTGAGGAGATGCGTCTGGCTGAAGGTTTTGGATTTCATTGTACGGATGACTGCTCCATAACCTAGAACCACCGATGCACTTTTAAAATACAGAAATACTGTTCCAAAGGGCAGAGGCACGGACAGGGACAGTAGGCAACAGCCAATACATTTTTAAAGCTTCGCAGGTGATTCTGCCACCAGGCCAGCTAATGAGGAAGTGGGAATCACTGAAGAGCTCTGGTCACAGGAATTCTGAACATTTGCTCAGATTTCTTCTAGAAGGAAGACTGTGCTGTTCTCCCAATCCTTTTTGGTCTTCTTGCTGTTCTTCACCAAAACTCCCTAGTAAATTTTTCAAATTTCATTTCTGTGTGATTTCTAAATAACATTACTCCTGCCCAGTTAACTAAATTGCATTTTTGCCCCAGAGAAAATACAGGTGTTTAATTGAGTTGATCCCCCCCCCCCCCAAAGAAGTTGCTCCTTTTACCACAAACCTATTGTACTTACTCCTCCACCAGCATTTGGCACGGTAGTTCAAAAACGCTCAAATACTAGTGGGCCTAAAACCTCCTTGGGGTGCTCACAGCAATG
This sequence comes from Artibeus jamaicensis, assembly GCF_021234435.1. Classification (NCBI taxonomy): domain Eukaryota; kingdom Metazoa; phylum Chordata; class Mammalia; order Chiroptera; family Phyllostomidae; genus Artibeus; species Artibeus jamaicensis. Next base: position 51,880,595 of record NW_026522030.1, on the reverse strand, counting down.
CTCTCTTGGTTCCACATCCAGGGAAACTGACTTATTGGTATGCTCAGCTATCTGCATTTGTATACTTTTTCACTGTGAAGATTTTTAAAAACAGAAAAAGACTGAAAAGTAGTACCAAGGATACCTCTATAGTTGCCACCTTAATTCAACAATTGCTGACATTTTGCCATATTTTCTTTCTTTCTCAGGTTTATGAATGTGTGTCTGTGTATTCACTGCATATTTTTAGATGGTCGAACCATTTGAAAGTAAATTACAGATATCATGACACTTCCCCCTTAATACTCCAGCATGAGTCTCCTAAGAATGAGGATAGTCTTCTACATAATAAGGATAATGACATCACTATTACTCTTAAGAAAATTAACAACATTTCCAAAATATCGTCTAGTCATTTGCATTTTAACAGGTATCTTCCGAATCTAGTTCTCTGTCTTTAAGTTTCTGAGGTGGAGGTTTCAGGCATAATGGCGGACTGATGAATGAGATCTTTGGGGAGCAAGCAAGACTCCTGGGACAACCCAAGCAGGTCTTGAGTTAGCTGTGGGTAGATTTCACAAATCAGGGCAGACAAATCCTGCAGAATGGCCATTGCACAGAGTCTAAGGAAGCCAGAGCAGTCGTACAGCTCCTCGGATACAATCCCACATCCACATTTTAACTACAGGACAGGCGAAATGTTCCTTCTGCCCAGGGAACCTCACAGAAAAGCCTTCCACCTTCATTTTTACCATAGAAAGTTGATTGGTGAGTCAACGTTTTACAGATTTAACGACATACTTGGTTAAAGGGCTATGATGAGCTTCAGTGGAAATAATCGGTTGAGCGATTCCCTGCTGTGATTAAAGAGTTAAAACTGTGGCCCAGAGTCATGCCCCTGGGAGCTGTAAGAAATAGGGGTCATGGGACTTGTAGTGTGACATTTCTGCCCACTCTCTGATGTTGTCTCTGTGAAACAGCATCAGCTGCTGCAGCACATGGTGTAATTTTAACATGCTCTTTTAATATTTACAGGGTGCCCATAAAAGACTTCATGATGATCTCTGGTAGTTCCTGTGGCATTTGGTGCATGACAGCACAACGATGATCAGATTGCTTCAAGAAAAGAGTCTCTCAGAATGCTGGTTTTCACAAATCCAGGTGTGGGGATCACTCCTGGGTGTAGGATTTTTTAAAACCTAATAGAGACCCCATTTTACTGCCTTACTCATGTCATAGGTCCAGGTCCTTCCCACACCGCAAAGGTCGAATAGGAAAAGGGACTGAGTAAGGAGATCACTTGGTAGAACAGGTACGATCCTGGGACTGATGTTTTGTTTTTGTAATGCAGTTCCAGTGACAGTTACTCCTTGATCGAGAGAGCAAAGAATAAGAGATATTAGCAGAAATTACACGCACACTCGTGTGTGTGATATGTGCATGTCTATGAGTTTGGCTGCTATCCAAAGCAGCCACAGGTATTTATTAAACCCAAAATGTGGTCAATGCATTCTGAGTAGTTGGTCTTTCACCATTGCTTCCACTGAATTCCTCAAATATGTGTTTCCTTGCCCCATGCTGTTCGGCATCATGACACTCTGAGCCTGCATTGCCCATAGAATTTTCTCGAATATCACTGCTTATTGTTGCATCCATGTGACCCCCATTTTTACCAGCTAGGGCTAAGGCTTCCTGCTGTGGCACTGCAGGGTGTCAAAAAAAATAAAATGTCCAGTGGCCTAGATTTTTCATCTGTTAGACATAAATGCTGTGAATCTGAAGCAGACCTATTCATTCGGTATATCTGGAAATCAACAAAAGGTAATTCTCCAAAGTGTTTTAGAACCATATGTTATAGCAGGAAGTACTGTTTGTTATTACCTTTGAAACCTGGGTTTTCTCTGAAGGACTCAGATTATTTTATTCCCCAGTCAACCTTATCTCCACACGAGCCATGTGAGCTGTCTCAGCTTCTTCATCTCCTTTCCTGGTGCTGATCATTCCCCTGTTTCCTCTCCCCTTCTGAGAGCTCAACATCTCCTGTTATTTTGTCTACGTGGAGATGGAAGCCATTAAATTTTAAATCTCAGCTTCCCTATGCTCCCCTTCAAAATTTCCCCCTTGGCTTCTGGCTTTTCTTTTCTTTCCTCCCTTCTTTCCTCCCTCCTTCCCTCCCTCCCTTCCTTCCTTTATCTTTCTCTCTCTCCTATCTTTCTCCATTTCATCTTTTTTCTTTCCCTTCTTTTCTTTCTTCTTTCCCTCCTTTTTTTCTTCTTTTGTTGTTCAGTTACAGTTGCCCCAATTTTCCCCCTGTTCCTGTCTCTTGTCCCACCTCACCCCTACTCCCTCAGTAAATCCCCGCCCTGTTGTCCATTAGCATGGGTCCTTCATACAAGGTCCTTGACTAGATACTTCCCCCTCTTTCCCCCGTTTTCTTTTTCCCCCTCCCCTCTGATCACCATCAGTTTGTTCTTTATTTCCATGTCTCTGGTTCTATTTTTGCTCATTTGTTTGTTTTATACATTAGGTTCCACTTATAGGTGAGTTCATATGGTATTTGTCTTTCATCGATTGGCTTATTTCACTTAGCACAATACTTTCCAGTTCCATCCATGTTCTCTCGAATGGTATGAATTCTTTCTTTCTTTCTGCTGCATAGTATTTCACTGTGTAAATGTACTACAGTTTTTTGATCCACTCATTTACTGATGTGCACTTAAGTTGCTTCCAGCACTTGGGTATTATAAATAATGCTGCTATGAACATTGGGGTGCACAGGTTCTTTTGAATTGGTGTTTCAGGATCCTTAGGATATAATCCTAGCAATGGGATCCCTGGATCAAAAGGCAGTTCCATCTTTAGTTTTTTGAGGAGATTCCATATTTTTTTTCCATAGTGGCTGTACCAGTCTGCATTCCCAGCAACAGTGCACTAGGGTTCCTCTTTTCCCACATCCTCTCCAACACTTGTTGTTTGTTGACTTGTTAATGATGGCCATTCTGACTGGTGTGAAGTGGTATCTCACTGTGGTTTTAATTTGCATCTCCCTGTTGGCTAGTGATGTTGAGCATTCTTTTGTATGTCTATGGGCCATCTGTATGTCTTCCTTGGAGAAGTGTCTGTTCAGGTCCTTTGCACATTTTTTTTAATTGGATTGCTTGTCTTCCTAGTGTTGGGCCATATGAGTTCTTTATATATTTTGAAGATCAAACCCTTGTCTGAGGTATCATTGACAAATATGTTTTCCCATACAGTTGGTTCCCTTTTCATTTTGCAGATGTTTTCTTCAGCCACGAAGAAGCTTTTTAATTTGATATAGTCCAACTTGTTTATTCTTTCCTTTATATTCCTTGCCCTAGAAGATATATCAGTGAAGATTATTGCTATGTGGGGTAACTGACAATTTACTGCCTATGTTTTCCTCTAGGACTTCTATGGTGTCATGACTTCTATTTAAGTCTTTTATACATCTTGAGTTTATTTTGGTGTCTTTCTTTCTTTCCTTTTTTTTATACCAAAGATAATCATCTTATTTTGACTGTTGTATCTAATAGTTCTTTGCTGCATACTTTAAGGTCCCAATTTTAACTTGTCTTCCTTTTCTCTATTTTTATAGTCTTGTCTTGGCAAAAAACCCAGGGTTCCCACATTTCTTTTTGCCATTTTTATTACAATAAAATCTTTCAATGACAATCTCACTTATCAAAAGAGTTTGCTATCATCAAAATGGCCCTATTTTTAATGTGTTCCCTATATTGAACCAGGGTGGAAATTTCCCTGGTGCTAGACCCATTTTACTTTTTTCTTGGAGCTCTGTTAATTCCACTTACTTAAAATTGTTTTCTAAAATTACTGCTCACAAAAATAGTTTTCTCAAGGCTAGGTAAGTATTTGTTAAAAAAATTAAAGATCTTTTTATTGCTAAAAATCTTATGTACTTTTCACAAGTGAATTATTAGCCCTTCAGGAATACAAATTTGAGTGCTGACAACTGTACTGATCTTCAAATGGACTGCTTTTACAAGGCATTTTGACATCATAACTAAAAATTTCTGTTTCACAGAAGAATTTGACTCCACATTTAGTGCTACCATTTAGATATCATGGTATTTAACTGGTGAGAAACAATTATGATAAATGTATATGTGTATTACTTTTGAAATTTAGTAGGCCAGTGAGCTCTGAATAGAACATAAAAGAATTACAGTTTTCTCTCAAAGGGTCAAGTCTCAAGTTATCTGTCTTTGGTTATATATATTTTTCTGGAGTATATTTATGCCATAAAGTTGCCACAAAAATAGTTTTTAAAAGTACTCCGCCTTATAACTTGATCCAAATTTCTCCAAAGGATGAGGGATTCCGGTGACCTGTCCAAAGCACACTTCCTTTTATTTTGGAAGACTGAAGCTGATGAATTTCGTGGCTGGGAATGGCAGCTACTATACTGTGCCACTGACACAGAAAAGGAGACCTCTTTCCTGAAGAACCTTGGCTTTGAATCCTGACTATGGGTAGCGTTCATTATCAAATGGGTTGTTAAAACTTAATGAGTCAAGGACTGCCAGGGACAAGCCTGTAGCCTGACAAAATAAAACTTATTGCCTTGCAAGGAGGGAAGGCACCAGCAAAGAAGGAGCAAGGCATCTTCTGTAATTTATCTTCATCTTGAAGATAATCTAAGAGAAGGAGAGATCTGGTTTGGATTAGCTGTTTTGAGGTGGGATTAAGAAAGAGGGAATTAGCTAGGAATTGGGTGCTATCATGAGGTGAAGGTGGCTGAGAAATTGAGATTCCCTAGTAATGCATGAAAATAGCAAGTGGTCCAGGGCATCATTGGTCAGTCATCAGCCAAAGAGAGGTCGTTATGGTAATGCGTTATATAACTGCTGCATGACCTTGGCAGAAACAGCGTTTGATATTAACCGCAGATGGCTTTATCTGTACCTGTTCTCCCAACCCAAAATTAGTGGCAGGGCTTCTTTTCTCATTTCAGTCCAAGCTGATTGTCATTTGCACTACTTGTCTTTGCACTTCAAACAGATTTTAACTCTTTAAAATCCTGGACTCTAAACTCACCTGATCATTTACCAGGATACATTTTACCACTGGTACTTCACTAACTGTGAGCATCTCAGGCTCATTTTCATTTAAGTTAATAGAAATCTCTAGAGCCTTGACTGGTGTGGCTCATTTGGTTGTGCATCATCCTGCAAAGCAAAAGGGTACTGGTTTGATTCCAGGTCAGGGCATATGCCTGGGTTGTGGGCCCAGTCTCCCCGATGGGGCACTTCCGGGAGGCAGCTGATCGATGTTCCTCCCACACAGTGATGTTTCTCTCACTCTCTTTCTCCCTCTCTTCCCCTCTCTGTAAAAATAAATAAATGAAATTTTTTAAAAAGAGAAATCTCTAGAGCAAACATCAAGCAACCCTGAAAAGCTGAGACAAAGCCATGTGGCTTCACTAACAGGTTCCAATTTAGGACATTAGAAACATTTCCAAGTTCCTGCCACTGTGCCTTTTAAGGGTGCTACTGCCCTCACTAATAGTCTTTCCAGATTAGATTACTCTCCTCCAAAAGCTTAATGGCTCCTCATTGAAAATCACATTGTATTTGAAGCTCATCAGGATTTGATTCTGTTCTTCCTTCCCCTTCCCCTCTCTATCTTTCCATGTAATTTGCATTTGAACCACACGAGGTGGACCACTGTACTTTCATCCCCCTATGCCTTTGCTTACACTTTCCCTCATTCTGGAGGGATCCTTTGATCTTATCAAAATCCCATTATCACTTTTCTGACATAAGAACTTTTCTCTAGGAAGTTATCCCGAATCACCCTGCTGACACTACTGGCTGCTTCTTTTGCACTCCCATAGCGCTTTGCTGGTAACTGTGTAGCACTGCTTTTCTGTCTCCCATGTACACAGTAGTTTTTTAGAGTTATCCTTGTTTTTGAAGAAAAAGCTTACCTACTTTCTATGTTGTAGGACAAGTCCTTAACCTGACGTTCACAACTTCGCTGTGGTCCTCTGAAGATGTGGGAAGGTGGAATGCTTTGTGAAACTTCATATATAAATATGTATGTACAAATTTACATAATTGTGTGTCAGTGTGTATGTGTGTATACTTGGTTAAGAAGAGGGCCGACAACTTTCCACAGATGTTAAAAGACATGTGTAACCCAAAAGAGGTTAAAGACTACTGTTAGAATATCAGACTATGGTGGAATGGGCACTCTGCCATTCAAACAGATGAGGAAGATGACTGTAAGCAACCAAGACATCATGAATGTGCATCAAATGTGGGTGCTTAGGACATGATACCCAGATGGACAGGTGGAGAACACCATCCACCCAAAGCCGCCGAGGGCTATTAGCCAGTACTGATTAAACTCTGGACTGTACTTGCACTCACTTTTGGAAATTGCAGTAAAATCCAGCCCTTCCCAGTCATGGCACAGAAGCACAGGAGTTGGCTGAGCTTGTCCACGCAAATGTCCTGACTATGCCTTTGTTGAGAAGCCAAGTTGGCAGTGGCAGCCATGCTACTTGTCCTTGTCTATTTTTTCAATTCTCAGATAAGTATTAGTTTGATTAATAATCATGTTCCATCAGTCACAGGCACCATGAAGTAGACTAGGCTTGTGGAAGGAAAAAAATAGTGCATGACATACATCTTCTCTCCATCCTTATAGTAAATAGAAAAACTCCCCAAAAGATTACATGGTGCCACATCTCTCTAAGCATATGGGTTGCAATACAAATAGTCATGTTTATCATGAATGATAGAACTAGATAACTTGACTTTCAGTATAAAGAATAGATATAGATAGGTCCTTGATAATACTTCTTGACTTCCCATGCTAAAAAGGCTTGTGATTTGCAGAATGTTCTTCCTGCTACTTCTCTTTCCATGCCTTTTGAAGAAAATTCTCTGTGGTATTGATTTGGCCAAAAAGAAACAAATTAACTCATAAGAAAAAGCTTGAAAAATATGTGCACTTTCAATTGTCATGTGCATTCATGTGCCTGCCCACTAATTCTCTTTTGGGCACCTGATGAGGTTATTTGCCACAAATTACTATGTATCACAAGGATATGCTAAGAGATTAACATTATGCAACTCAGTTATGTGACTGTAGGAGGTAAAACTCAACATATTTCCTCTTCCCCTAAAGTGACTAATTATCTGCATTATTTCTTTTTGAACAAACCAAGTTACAAATATCCTACTACATAAAATGCATTGTGAAAATCAAAGATAATTCTTTCAAAAATAAGCGTCATGGCCTTCTAAGTAGTTATGCATGAATTGAGCACTTTATTTCTTAATCTGAAAGGCAGAAAAACTTGCATATAGACAAGCATTGAGTTCCAACTTGCATAAATCCCAACCATTGAGTTCCTTTGGAGGTAATCTCTAGTTCCTAGAGACTATACACTAGGTTAATAATTCTAAACCTTGAGTGTCCACTAGAAAGCCTTGAGCGTCACTTGGAAGCCTTGTTAAAATGCAGATAACTGGGATTCACCCTCATGTTTCTAATACAGTAGATCTGGGGTGGAGATGGAGAATATGAAGCTTCTCACGAGTTCCCAGGTGATGTCAATATTGCTGGTGTGGGGGCCACACTTTGATAACCACTGACTAGACCTCTAAGGTTCTAAGGTGTCTGTAACTGAATGAATTCAGAAACTAGGACGAAACACATTTTAAAATACTTAGCAAGACAAAATAACATAAGGGACCAGAATAAGCTACAATGTGTGTAAGTGCAGTGGTGAGAGAGGACTTTGGGGTGGCAGGATTTGAGCTAACTCCAAAGTTTGGACAGAATTAAGATCATCAGAGTGGAAGATGGAGGGCATTCTGGATGGGTAAATGAACCAAGTTAGTAGTTACAGCTAAAACTGGCGATGGTGGTAGGGACCACTTTGTGAAGGGCTTTCAATGACATAGTGTAAGGAGTTAGATTTTATGCAGCAGGTCGTGCTTCCATCAACACGTTATCTCCTGTGGCATGCAGGCACAAATATTTACCTGCAGATTATGGCAATCATTTTAACCTTCCCAAACTACTGTTCAGTTGAGGTGAGGGAGGAGATAGGAGGGAGGTTTTAGTGTTTCACTGGTGTCTGATAAGATACCAATTTACACTGGGAGGTGTATTATTTGCTATCGTGGGTCCATTTATTTTTCCTAGGTTGCAGGATGGGAAAGCCGGCAACTTTTTTGGATGTCTCTTGAAATCCCAAGAAAATTTATTTGGGTCTGAGTTTAGGTTGTTGAGAGGAAGGAAAAATCTTGGCTGGGTGGGGTAACATTGGCTTTTGCCCCATAGAGAGTCTGAAGTGGGCAAGACCATTAACTAGAATCCGGTGCTTTTCAGTCTTTAAGGTGCGGATGTAGTGATCATCTGGAGACGGTGTTAAAGGCTGATACTGACTGAGTAAGCAGGACTAAGACTGTGCATTTCTTACAAGTTCCCACAGGATGCTGGTGCTGCGGACTACACTGTGAAGCAAGATATCACAGGAGATTTAGGACGTTAAACTGGCCGGTTGAGCAACTCGTCCTTAAAGGACGAGGGTAAATGTAATCCTTTAAGAAAGGCTCCTTCCTCGCCAGTCCCGTGAGAGAAGGAGCTGGTGAGGGTGTGGGGACAAAGAGGTGGTCGGTCCAGGCTGAGCTGGGAGGGTGGCACGGGTTGGAGGTGAGGGTGGGCCGAGGCGCCCGGCGGCTTCAGGTACGAGTAGTAGGGTGATGGGAGGTCCAGCCAGGCGTGGGGCCGGCCTAGGTCCAGGCGCGTCTCCTCCAGCCCACGCCGCAATTTTTGGTCTTTCGGCCCTCGGCGGCTCCCATCGCTGCTCTCGGGCGTGCAAAGCGGGTCCCGGCCGGCAGTAGCCCGTCCCACCGCGGCGCAGGCGGATCCTTACCCCGCCGACTTGGAGTACGGGATCCCGGAAGCGGAAAAGGAGCGCGGCCCGCCTGGGCGGCGGAGGTACTGGAGGAGGAGGAGCTGGAGGAGCCGCAGGCGGCCGCAGGAGTGAGGGCGGCGCGAGGAGAGCCAGCCGGTGTCCGTGAGTGTGTGCAGGCGCGGGGGCGACGAGGCCACCCTTCCCTGGGCCCCGCCCGCAGCTCCTCCGCGCCCGCCGCCCTCACCTGGCCGCGCTCCCGCCCCGCGCCCTGCCCCCTCCCTGCACCTGTCTCACGCACCCGCGCGGAGCCTCGGGAGTTCTGGGTGCCCCGCTCACCCCTGGCCTGGCCTTCTTCAGAGCATCTTCAGCCAGAACTGCGACTGCCCGCCAGCTGCTCCTCCCATTACCTAGTGGTGGGAGAGTTCCTGCTCTAGTCGAGGTGGTTTGGGTAAGGTTTTTCTTTCTTTCTTTCGTTTCTTCTTCTTTTTTTAAATTTAAGTCTGAATTTCTCGCCTGTGAACTAGTGTTTACCTCTCTGTACCCCGGATCCGAGACCTGCGCGCAGGCATCTCGGATTTATGCTACCATAGCCTTTCATTCATTTCCAGATCGCTGGGGTGAGACTGTATAGGATCAGTAGGAGAAAATAGTTTACTCCTTTATTGACCTTCTGCCTCCCTCTCTTAGATCCTAGAGTGGTTTTGAGAAACTGGCTCATAAATGGCAGCAGTTTACACTTGTTACCATTCACTATAACAGGTCACTGGATTTTAACTGGCCAGTCCATTCAAAGTTGTGGTCTTTCTCAGGCTATATTTGGGTCACGTTTTATGATCCAGTGTGAGTCAGTAGAGGATGTCTGTATTTCTAGGACTGAGAGAACCTGACTAGTTATTACTTGAAAATATTGCAATATAGTAATCCATCAAAGTACTAGAGGAAAAAATCAAGGTCATTGTGGGCGGGTAATAAATCATAGTGTAAAGTTACAGTCTAAAGTGAAGAGGACTAAGGACAATTAAGCAAAAGTTAAAAACGGGTCATATGGATCTTCAGTCTCATATGCTAATATATGTACTTAAAAAATTTGTAACTTTCCTTGTGGTGGTAATAATAGTAATGGTGATGATGATAAGGTAGTATATGCCGTCCCTGGACTAAAATACTTTTTATGTAGCATCTTGTTAAAAGTCTTTAAACTTTTAGATTTGATTTATTTTAAGATAAAACTCAAGGAGGAGCTTTTTTTTGCTTAGTTATGTCTTAATATCAAAAAGGTTTCAAAAGACGAGATGAGACCAGAAATCAACCAGAAAGAAGGAATGAGATGAGATTTGGTTTTCTGGATTTTGGTGCCATTGCTGTCACAGTCCAGCTGCGGGGTCGTGGGTGCTGTTTTCTCATCTATGCTAGGGAGTCAGGGTGAATTCTTTGAGTAAGGCTTATTGGCTTTTCCATGCTTACTTGGCTTATGTATGTTTGTAAATAATTTAAGACCCTTTAACTTGTTAAAGGTGCATTTAAAACATTTACTTGAGGAAATGTTAGCAAAATTGTATCAAAATGTAAATTAAAAATGTATAATTGCATCCTTTTGGAATAGTGGTTTGTGTAGTATTGTGCTTTTCCAGAATTCCTCATTTTAAATGTAAAGCAATAGGATTATATTAGGACCCTTCAAACTGTTGTGATTTCTGTTAAACTTAACATACTTTAGAAGTTGTAGTTGGAGTATATGAAATAGACCAATGATGATAATTGTGTTACATTCCCTATCTCTAGGTTGTTTTGTTTTAATAAAAGTAACGAGCATTTTAAAAAATGCATGCACACAACCGTTAGCTTAACAGGTAGGTTCTAAAACAAGATAATCAGTGAATCGTAAAATTTTTACTTGTTTGCCCACTGCCTCATTTCTTTAATTCATGAGGACTGATTCAGAACTTTTGAAACGAGCATGGATAAAATAGTGCCATGTATTAGCGAAGAAATGAATTGAGAAGCCTAATGTCTCTGTGGAGCTTTTTTCTGGCATTGTAATTGAGTGCGAGTCAGAATCTTTTTCAGCTCAGAAGGCCACGTAGTGGTGGTATCAGTACCACCAGGGGTAACAGGGAAGGCAGAGGAAAAGCTATTTTTATTACCAGAAAGTTGTTCCCTAAGCCCAGTTTTACTTTTAAAGAATGACGACTTTTTATTTAGTAAACTATTGGGGCTCAGATTCAACTTTTAAAATGCACTAAATATAAATGGCATTTTAGCATTTAGTAGAATAAGCAGTGCATTAATACTGCTCCAAGTTGAAAACGTTTGAACTAGTTTGAATCAGTAAAGAATATAGGTGAAAAACAAGAGTGGAAAAACGTCTGTCACTCTTGTTGTCAGAACAGTGATTTTCTGGTTGAGAATCATTGGTAAATTGGGTTATTTTAGTTTAAAAAGCCCATCTTCATAGACATGAGGTAGCACTGCTCACATTTTCACCAAATCTTCCTGGAGGACTCAGCAGTTGAACTAGAATTCCTTACTTCAGTTACGCACTCCTCATTAGCTCCTTAAATCAGGTCATGATTTTTTCTCATGCTTCATTCCATAACTCACCAGGCCTCTGTTTTTACCTGAAAGATCAGATTTAGTTTGCTGGCTTCAATTCAGTTCTCTCTGTTTTAGATTACTTCTGTATTTCAGGATTTCTGCTTGAAGAGACTTCATGTCATCCTCCCGACATGCTTGCAGCATGGTATTAGCTGAAGGGCTGTACCATGTGAGGTTTCTCGTCTGTGACAAGTAGTTCTCCAACCTCAGTGTTATAGAAAGTAGGTAACCGGGGTATGATTAAATCGTGGCACCACTGTAATGATGGGGACCTAGAATCATTTTTTGTTCTGGAGTTTGTAAGACTAGAAGTAGAACTCATCATTAAGTTTCCCTTCCTTTCCCCTCTTGCATACCCCTGTAAAGTTACTGTTTTTGGAGGTGCTTGTTTGCTAGGCATTTTCCCATTTAAGCACAACAACCCAATGAATTAGTATTTTTATCAGCATTTTACAGATGGCTAAACTGAAGCTGGAAAAGAAACCGAAGAGTCTGTGTCATAATTTGAATACAGCTCTCTTTTTGCTATTTGTACTAAACTGATTTCCTACTCTGCTGAAATATACTGAACACTGATGTGATAGTCAAGAAATCAAATACCTCGTTCGCTAATTATTAATGATATTTTAGATAGGATTATTAAATTTGACCAGTTTTCAGAGTAGATAAAACCAGAAGTTAAATAGCTGTGTAAATATATATTTAAAGGTATATAGTTATAACTTTGTTTTTAGAACTTTGAGCTGAATTACAGGTTTATGTTTTATATATTCATATATATTTTAACAATTCTCTTTTGACCCTATGGGGAAAACTGTTTTCCTTTTTTTGGTATGCCCCATAAATTGTTGATTATATTCTTTTAGACACAGCAATGTTAACAATATTTAGTTAACAGCCTTGGCTGGTGTGGCTCAGTGGATTGAGCGCTGGCCTGTGAACCAAAGGGTCGCTGGTTTGATTCCCAGTCAGGGCACATGCCTGGGTTGCAGGCCAGGTCCCCAGTGGGGAGCGCATGAGAGGCAACCACACATTGATGTTTCTCTTCCTCTCTCTCTCTCTCTCCCTCCCTTCCCCTCTGTCTAAAAATAATAAGTAAATAAAATAAAATAAAATAAAATAAAATAAAAGAATATTTAGTTAACATTTTATAGCTATGAAAGTTTGAGATATTCTTTGTTATCCTACAATTTCCTAGGTTTTTAGTGCTAACATTGCTTTTATACCATGTAGAGGAGATTTGATTCCACAGTGGTTGTGATATTGTTGAGCTGGGTGAGATTTTCATCTCATTTTGTATATTACGGCTCCAGTGAAGCTGTAATAGCTGTGAGCGTAAAGTAGGATTTCTTTCTTGATTTTAAGCCAGGGAGTGCGTGGGGTTTGACTCATGGGTGGTTGACCTGTGCTATTACCTGATACCGTAACTGACAGAAACTGCTGTGCTGAAACATTGGAAAGCCATTGTAGAGTCAGAGTCTTCACGGCATTATTGACCTTGGCCATGTTTCAGAATATTTTGATGTACTATATTTAATTCTGCCTGAGGTTTTTTCTAGAAGATGATGAATTCATTGCTTTCCCATTAGAGCAACAGTTCCTTTACTCGTTCATTCCATATTTTGTCTTTAAGAAACAAAGGTACAGCCAAGGAGACCACTTTAAATTAGCTTAGAAAGTTAGGGTAGAACTAAATTACATTTGACAATCTAACAATCATGGACCATAGAAAAATTGACTCTGGAAGTTAATAGTTTAAAACAAGTCTCTAAGGGGAATGGAAATGTAATGATAATTATTTTGTTGTATTTTTTATATGTAACAGTTTCTCATTGTTATGGTAAGCAGTATACTTAACAAATGCATAACTTGTCCTTTAATTCCCGTCTTGGAGAATGGCACCACCCTTCCCCTAGTCCCTGGGCCAAAACTTGGGAACCATCCTAGCACGTGCTCTCTGCTTCTAGTTCACCAACTCCTATGAATTTTACTCATAAGAAAAAAAATGTTCTTAATTTTCCTTTTCCAACATGCCTCCTATCTTAAGTGTTCCATCCTCACTCCCACCCCTCCCACTCTTCTTATAGGTTACCACTTGGGGGGGGCTTACTGTATGCCCTCATGTCTCATGTGGGTGACCAGTGAGCCTGTCTAATTTCATTTAGTCAGTCTTGGAGCCTTATCATCCACCTAAGTCCATTCTTGAAAGTGCTGCTCTTTTATCCAAAATGCAAGTTTCGTCATGGCATTTTGTGTCAAATTCTTCAATGGTTCCCACTGTGTTTAGGGTGAAATCCAAACTCATGGGCATAGTTTTACAGTGTTTTTCACTTTTAGATCATTCTCTACTTGTGGGTCATGAAATAGTATCAGAGTTTATTACATACAGTAGGGGTAAATATTTCATTAAACCTCTTCAGTTATATATTTCATACATGCAGTGTATACTTATAAAGCTCATATATTTGTGTGTACAAGTAACATTATAAAAATGTTTTTTAGAGTGGATTGTGGTGAGGATGGACATAATTTGTCTCATCTTTCCACATGCAGTGACTTATGCCATTTCAGCTTATTGGGATTTTTTGCCTGCTTTTATACCTTTGCTTATTTGCATCTTGTTCACAAGAACCTCCATTCTTCATTTACCTAATTCACAGATTTCGCCCTTTCCGGAAATCTTTTCCTGGTGGCAGTTTACAATAGTAAATACATTTTGTATTGCAATCTAGTATACACATAAATTTTCACATAAGTGAAAAAAGGTCCATGAAACAGTATCCTACCTGTAATGACTTGCTTTCTTTCCCCCTTGCCCTCTATCTTACCTTGTCTTACATAGTGTTATTTTTATGTGTTTATTAGCCTTTCTCCACTGAGGATAAGGTCCCTGTCTGGTATTATATCTAGCACCAAAGCACATATACAGAGTCCATAGATGTTGATTAAATTAATGGAATATTGAATCAGTGTATGCTTTCTAGAACTCATCCCAATATTAAGCCTTTAAGCTTGAGCTATAGAAACTAACTTTTATGGTTGCTTTTTTAATGGTTTTATTACAGAAGTATAACTTTTTTCCTTACACTTTAAAACTTGCTTCTATTTTAAGCTCTTAATTTTATGTTTATCAATTATGATTAGATAGTTCTAGTAGCTTTACATTATGATAGACATTACATTGCATTTTGTCCCATTGGTGATCTCAGAATTGATTGTCGTTTTGTGATTTGTGGTCAGGAAATTTGACGAAGCCCAAGTGCTGGATGCATAATGCTGATTTGTTTTATGGGAACTGAGTGGTTTCAGATGAGAGAACTTTTCATGTGTAATGGGAATCAAATGCACATTTTTTAGGGGTGGTGTGGGATGTGAAAGCACAGAATAAGGTGGAGTTGAGTTGTCTTATTTCTGAATTTGTAACTTCATAATTGACATTTTTATGGTTAGATTATTTAGCTGCTTATGATTTTCGTCTTTTTGAGAGATAATTATTTGTTAAACCATTAATAGAGTCTTATGGAAAACTGTCATTGAAGAGAAATCCATTTGTTGGAATGCGGTAAAAAGAGAATGAATCAAGATCAAACATCTAAATGCAAGTACCAGAAGAATCACAACACGTCGCAGTGAATTTGCAAGTGGTGAGTCTGTTTAATTTTATGTGGGAATAAGTTTTTGAATTATGTGGTACAGTGTCCTTAGTTCTTATGTTTAAATGTATTTAATAATTGTTTATTTGCAAAAAATCGTTATTAAATTTCATATTAAATTTTAAGCATTTCCCTTTTAAAAATATTTTATTTATTTGTTTTGAGAGAGAGGGAGAGGGAGAGAAACATCAGTGTGCGGTTGCTTCTCACACGCCCCCTACTGGGGACCTGGCCTGTAACCCAGGCATGTGCCCTGGACTGGGGATTGAACCAATGACCCTTTGGTTCACAGGCCAGCACTCAGTTCACTGAGTCACACAAGCCAGGGCTTAACTGCTCCGGCCCGTGGAGCAATCAACTGGGGCTCGACCACCTACCTAGAACAAATGAGTTGGGGGGACAAGAGGCGCGAAGAATGGCAGCAAGACAAAAGATTCTGATCAAGCTGCAAACTTTATTTTTCCGAACTGGGTATATATATAGGGGGGAGGGAGAGGAAGGAGATTAGGTTGCTTGCTATTGGCTAGCTTGAGACAAAGACGGGCCCGCTTATTGGTTATTTGGGTGCAACTGGTACTCGTGGACACCTCATGTGCCTGTAGCCGATTGGCTTGGGGAGTGCATGCACACCTCATGTACCTGTAGCCGATTGGCTTTGTGGCGCGCACAGGTTCCTGTAATCAATGCAATGTTTTTAGCTAGAAGCCAGGTGTAAGGTTCCCAACACTTAACTAAATATTTTCTTAAATAAGGCATTTTTTAAATAGAGAAATATGATCTGTAAGTAATACAAGTTTCAGAAACATCCTTCTAGATTATAAATCTCACATGGATTTATAGCTGATGCTTCTGCATAGTGTTTTTTAAAATATTAACTTTAAAAGTATTTAAAATAAGGATAACATAGTGATAAAGAGAGGCTTAAATTAAACATTTTTGGGGTAAGATTGTAATGTCTAATCAGACCCCCTGGGCTGTCTTTATTTTTCAGTTGGCTAAAAAGAATTTAGAAGTACATATGTTTACTAATAAAGTTAGAAGAACACATTAATACGTACATAAAATGTGAAAGCCTTCTTTCTCTTTGCTCTTTCCTTGCTCATTCCAGTGATAACCATTGTTAAGAGTTTTGGACGTGTCTTCTCTTTCACACCTTTTTTCCTATTCATATACAGAAATTATACTTCTTTTCTTTTTAAATTTTTATTATTTTTATTTTTTTCTACTTATTTTCTGTAACTTCTCCCCCCTTCTCCTTCTCCCACTCCCCTGTTGCTAACCCTCCATGTGATCTTCATTTCTATGGTTCTGCTCCTGATCTGGCTGTCCTTTTAGTTTGCTTTTGTTTTAGGTGTGGTTGTTAATAACTGTGAGTTTGCTGTCCTTTCACTGTTCATATTTTTTATCTTCTTTTTCTTAGGTAAGTCCCTTTAACATTTCATATAATAAGGGCTTGGTGATGATGAACTCCTTGAACTTGACTTTATCTGAAAAGCACTTCATCTGCCCTTCCATTCTCAATGAAAGCTTTGCTGGATAGAGCAATCTTGGATGCAGGTCTTTGGATTTCATGACTTGGAATACTTCTTTCCAGCCCCTTCTTGCTTGTAAGGTGTCTTTTGAGAAATCCACTGACAGTCTAATGGGAAGTCCTTTGTAGGTGACTGTCCCCTTATTTCTTGCTGCTTCTAGAATTCTCTCCCTCATTTTAACCTTGGCTAATGTAATGATGATGTGCCTTGGTGTGTTCCTTCTTGGGTCCAACTTCTTTGGGACTCTCTGAGCTTCCTGGATTTCTTGGAAGTCTATTTCCTTTGCCAGATTGGGGAAATTCTCCTTTATTATTTGTTGACATAAGTTTTCCACTTGTTGCTCTTCCTCTTCCCCTTCTGGTACCCCTATAATTTGGATGTTGGAATGTTTAAAGATGTCCTGGAAGTTCCTAAGCCTCTCCTCATTTTTTTGAATTCTTGTTTCTTCATCCTTTTCTGTTTGGCCATTTTTTTCTTCCTTCTGGTCCACTCTATTGATTTGAGTCCCAGTTTCCTTTCCATCACTATTGGTTTCCTGTGCATTTCCCTTCATTTCACTTAGTTTAGCCTTCATTTGTTCCTCTAATTTGTGACTAAAATCAACCAGTTCTGTGAGCATCCTGATCACCAGTGTTTTGAACTGTGTATCTGAAAGGTTGGCTATCTCTTGGTCACTTAGAATTATTGGCTCTGGGGCTTTGAGCTATTCTTGAGGCGTAATGTTTTGGTCTCTTTGTACCTGTTATATACGAGGGGTGGAGTCTTAGGTGT
The DNA here is from genome assembly GCF_021234435.1 of Artibeus jamaicensis. Classification (NCBI taxonomy): domain Eukaryota; kingdom Metazoa; phylum Chordata; class Mammalia; order Chiroptera; family Phyllostomidae; genus Artibeus; species Artibeus jamaicensis. The sequence continues at coordinate 51,863,148 of NW_026522030.1, read as the reverse complement.
TCACCAGGGTGTGGGGACCCAAGTCGCTGTGTTGTGATGCTGTATGTGGGGCGGGGTCAGAGAGGGGCAATAGCCTCTGTTTCGTGCTCCCTGGGATTTTGGTCCCCTCTGCTGCTTCCTGCAAGCAAACTTGGCCCCCCTGGTGCCGACTCCCAGGTGTGTGGGTTTGTGCAGCCTCCAGGACCCTGTTGGTCTCTCCAACAAACTCTCTGTGAGCCTAGGAGCCTATCCCGGCACCTCAACCCCAAAAGTCTTTCCAATTGGTGCTTTCAGGCTCTAATTCCCGTCACTGGGGCCCTGGCCTGAGCCGTCTGTGTCACTGCTCGCTCCTTTGCTTGGTTGATCTGTGCTCAAATGTGTGACTGCGGACAGCCAGCCGCCTTGTGTTCTCACTGGGTCTGCCCACTGCCACCCCACGCCTGGGATCCGCCAACGCCACCTGAGCTCCTGTGGGCCTGGGTTGGTCCGGCCGCTTTTCCCTGCGCTGCTGACTCCGCCCCTCTTACCAGTCTGGATGAACTGTTTGTTGTTGTTGGACTTCTGTGCAGTTCAATTTTATGTGTTTTGGCTACGTTTTTGTTACTAAAACTTTGTTGTCTTTAAACTTGGTTGTTTGAGGAGGCACAATGTTTCCACCTATGCCTCCATCTTGGCCGGAAGCCACACTTTTTTTCTAATAGAACCAAAATCATTTCCTCCCCTCTTTCTCCAATACTTCGGCATACATATTATTAATTAGAATTCAGTATTGGTTTATAGGGTTTTTGAAAAGGTAAATTTAAACATCAGGAAATGCAACAATCTTAAGTGTATGTCGGCTGAGTTTTGACCGTTTATAACCTCTGTGTCTCAAACTCATATTAAGATAGAGATCTTTATCAGCACCATGGAGGTTCCCTTCTGCCCTTTCCTAGTTTGTCTTTTTCCACCTCTCCTTTCAGGAAACCACTCTTCAGGCCCCCACCTTCATTCCCCAATAGATTTGCCTATGTAACTTTTTTTTCTCTCAGTACTATATGTGGATAGCTGTGTGGAGATCTAGATGTACCTCCTCCCTGTACTTTTTTAATTCTAGAATTGCAGTGACTTGGAAATACTTTACACTATGGATATTATAATTTATTTAATCATTCCTCTCCCTCTACTTGGACATTTTGGTGTGCTGTATTTTCGTGACTACAGAAGTGCTGTATGCCCTGGCCAGTGTGGCTCACCACCTTTGGTGCATCATAACCAAAAGGTTGCTGGATTGATTCCCAATCAGGACATACTCCTACATTGTGGCTTCGGTCCCCCGTCCGAGCACGTGTGATCTCTCTGGTCCGGGCTCGTACAGGAGGTGACCAGTCAGTGTTTCTCTCTCACATCAGTGTTTCCCTTTCTCCTTCCTCTCTCTAAAACCAGTGAAAAAATGTCCTCAGGTGAGGGGGAAAAAACCTGCTGTATACAACGTGTGTGTATGTGTATATATATCTATGTACACTGTAATGAGTATTTTTTAGGTATTACTAGAAATAAAACTGCTGGGTTAAAGAACTTGCTACTTTAGTGCTGGCTGGTGTGGCTCAGTGGATTGAGCATGGGCTATGAACCAAAGGGTTGCTAGTTTGATTCCCAGTCAGGGCACATGCCTGGTTGCAGGCCGTATGTGGGAAGCCACGTACGAGGCAACCACACATTGTTGTTTCTCTAACTCTCTCCCTCTCTTTCCCTCTCTAAAAATAAATAAAATCTTTAAAAAAAAGAATTTGGTACTCTAATAGATACTGTCAAATTGTCCTCCAAATGATTGTATCCATTTATATGCACACCAGTGTATCCTTTTAAGTCTGTCCTTTCAACATTGCATATTAGGTCTTTCCAAATTTTGTCAATACACAGGGTAAAAAATATGCCTAGTTATTGATGACCACTGGATTTTTTCTTTTATGAATTGTCTAAGTATTTACTTTGCATGCTTCTTATTAATTATGTGTTATTATTTTCAAGGGATGGTTTTTGTCTTTTTGTTTTTGGTGTGCCCAGGGCTTCAGAACTTTTTCCTTTGCGTGGTCAAACTTGGCTGTTGGGTTCCATTTGTGATGGCTTACCTGATTCCAAGATTATAAAACCACTTGCTATTTTCTTCTATTAGCTTTGCTTTTTATTTGGAATTTAGAGGAGAAAGAGAAATCACTGTGAACTGAGGTGCCAGGAAAATTTTTATGTGGAGAGTGTGACTCACATTGACCTTGAAGTATGAATTAAATTTAGAGTAAGCAAAATACTAAGAACATTTCAGAGAGGAGAAATGGGAGATGGGGTATATTTTTCATACTCATGGAATAATAATAAGAACACTGGCTTGAGGTGGAGAAGTCTGATAAAACTGTACTCTCAGAGATATATGTTTTACTAGATTTCTTGTCAATTATTTTGGCTTTTATCATTTTCTAAAATCTGCATTCTGATATTACAGTTTTATGTTACTTTCTTTTTATAGCGACTTGAGTGTTCCTCCTGAGGAAAATGTGAAGTGAAACTTAGCTGCCTGAAAAGGCAAAAAGGGAAGGTAATTTCCTGCCAGAATAGTTTGAACGTTGTAAATATTTATGCAGTCCAGTTTATTAGAGTTGAATGATAATTTCTTTAAAAAAAGTTTGTGCAGCAGTAATTTACATCATTAAGGAAGTTAGTCATAGCACTCAAGTATAGTTAGTTACCAGATATCAATCTTAAAAAAATGTTGCAGAACCAGTATGTCCACTAGTTACATCAAAGTTTGAGTTATGAGCTCACCATTTAATATGCAAATTAATATGTTGGAATCTCTAGCTAATGAAAGTATTTTACAAATGCCACCCTTAAGACGGAGTAGCAGCATCGTGTTGAGTTCGGATGTTGCTCAGGATGTGTAATAGTTTCTGTTCAGCTATAAGCCACGCCTGGTAGATGTTAACCGGGTGGAGTGATCCTGCAGCTCTGGTTTCTGGCGGTAATCTGCTTTGGAGCTCTTGGAAGACCACTGTTTCCTTCTCTACAGTCTAATTGTAAGGGTTATGTGGCACTAATTTTCACTGATCAGGTATTTTTTTTTTTTTTAGTATTCAACGTCTTATTTGCTTACTGTTTTATTTTTCTATTCTTTGCTCACTTTTCCGTGAGGATCCATGTTCTTTTAGAGTTTGTTGTTTACATATGTTTATATCCAGGAAAAATTAGATACAGTTTAACCTTACTTTTTACTGTCTAATGTTTTCTGCTGTGAGGAATCTCTCTCTTTTAGTGATAAGGAAAATTTAATCTCTGATAGAGGAGAATAAAAATAAAGTTTGAAACGTGAATGAGTAATTGATAATTTTACTACTTGTTTTGTTGGCTTGTTTGCTCTCCTGTTTCTAGTACTAATAAATTTAGAAATAAGTAATGAAATTGCTCTGTTCTGTATAATTATTGTAATGCACAATCTGTTTAGTTCTGAATGGAACTGAACCATTAAAAGAAAGTACATGAAGTTAATAATATTGAATATGTCGAGAGACAGAGCCTTCTGTCATTTCTTTCAGCACTTGATGGTTGGCAAGACTGTAAATATAAACATTCTTTTTAATGTTTCTCTTTTTAGCTATGTAGATAGCTTATCATTTTTATTTGAGCTCCTTTAGTTTTTAAAATAATATCTAGCAATAAAATAGCATGTTTTATCCTCTGTGACTTTTCTTGCTTAAATGATACTGATAGGTATTTGAATTTTCTAATTAAAAGGTAACAAAGTTCAACTTTTACTTTTTTTAGAGACCTAGGGTCTATTCATGTTTTAGACTTCATAGGTAAGGATTAATTTAGACACTGTCTGATAGAAGTGGTTGAGTGGTGGTGCATTTGAGTTCCTGTCTTATTTTCTGTGGCCCCAACATTTGTAGGTTTTTGGGATGATAACATAGAGTTATTCTTTTAAAATTAAATAATCCTTAATCTTTTCTTTCTTTGTTCTGTTAGCCTTGTGGCTTTAAAGAACACTGTCAAGGCCTCTAAGAGGTAGTGCCCTGAGGCTCTAATGATAAATTATTCTTAGAATGAAGTAGTTTGGGTTATAAACTGAAAATCTGGGGATCATCTTTGACTCTTTCCTCTGTGACCCATAATATTCAGTCAGTTAGTAAAAGTACTGGTTTGATTCTAACCATTTCTTTAGTTGACTCTTCTCCAAAGCGAATTTTGGCTTTTGTCTTCTTTTACACTAACTGATCTTTTCCCCTTCCTCACCAGAGCTTCAGTAATTCCTTTAAGGTATAAATCTTATGTTAACTCCCTGCTTCAGTAGCTCTCCAATGTCTCAGAATGACGTCTGAGCATTCTAACACAGTACCCCTGTGTACTTTGTGTTTATAGCCCCTTCTCACCACTCACTCTCCACTGAAGATTGGTGGTTTGTGGCGGTAATTTGTGATACCTCCTACAATTTTTACTCTTGTGTACCTCTTGCTTTTTCCTCTGTTTGCTGTGTCGTCACTTTGCTTGGGTAACTTTTACTTGTCTTTTAAGACTAATCTCAGGTTTCAACCGCTGTAGGAAGTCTTACCCTGATTTAACTAGCCCTGTGTTTTGTGCCTCTGGTAACAACTTGTCCACATCTCTGGAATTTACCGTATTGTATTAAATCCTTTTAATGACTCTTTTCCCTATTAGGTGGTTAGTTTCTTTAAGCAAAGACCATGTCTTATTTATCACTGTACCTACAGTGCTTTGCAGGTGACTGCTCTGTAGTGGAGGCTTGATGAATATTTGCTGAACTTGAGTTCAGCTCACTGCTGATGCTCCTGGATTACTGATTCCTGGATACCACTCAGCTGGGTCATACAGTTGGGGATCATTTTAAACATTTCGTTGGTGTTTGAACTTTAGTCCAAAAATAATTATGATTCGATAGTTCTGCAATGGGATCTGGAAATAGCATTCTTACAAGGCTCCTCAGTTGATTCTGGTTTGCTTACAGGTTTCAGAAACATCGGCCTAGTTTGTCATTGTATTATTCCATTGTATTTTGGGTAAAAGTGCCCATAGATCTTATAAGTACTTTATTGTTTAAGCTTATAAGTTATGTCTACTAAAGTATGGACTTCTTTAAAGTAACTTTTTTGGTACCACAGGTATAGAAGTATCTTAACTTTAAGTGGTTCATTGGGAGGCCTGTGAGCACTTTGTTAACACTCAGCTGAAAAAAGCCCCGTTTAAACAAGAGTCTTCTTGAGTTGATAGATTAGTTGGACTTCATTCCATGAATTTAAATATTTTTGGCAGTTTTTATTATGATTTTTCAAAAATAATTTTTAAAGCATTTTACTATGGTTTAAAATAAACTAAATTGCACAAATCTTAAGTGTACATCTCAGTGAATTTTTACATATGTATATATCCAGAAAACACTAACCATGTGAAGAGAGAGAGCATTTCTAGCCCCACAAAGGTTCCATTATGTTTCTTTACAGTAAATAAATACCCCTCCCAAAATCACCCCTCACAAAATTAGTACTGTTTCAACTTGGATGATCATCATTTAGTCTTATGATTTAAACTACTAAACATTTATATACACATATATCTATTTTGGTGGATATGTGGACCCATTTCTTTTGGGTTTACACGTGGAATTGCTCAGTTAAGGACAGACTTGTGTTTAATGTCAGAAAATAGTGCCAATTTATATTCTATGATAGGAGTTTATAAAGAAAATTGAAATTAAATTATTTGAAGTTTATGGTGGAATTTGAATATCCTGAAACTCCCCTTTATTTTCTAAAATGTTTTATTTTGTCAAAAGTATACAAAGATGCCTTGGCTGGTGTGGCTCAGTGGACTGAGCACAGGCCTGCAAACCAAAAGGTCACAGGTTTAATTGCTGGTCAGGGCACAAGCCTGGGTTGCAGGCCAGGTCTTCAATTGGGGGCCGGCGAGAGGCAGCCAATCCATATTTCTCTCACATATTGATGTTTCCCTCCCTTTCTCCCTCCCTTCCCCTCTTTAAAAATACACGAATAAAATGTTTTAAAATATACACAAAGAAAATACAGTAAGTATCATTTTATAGTTGCCACTAAGGTAGTTTTGTTTTAGTCAAATAATATTTTCAATATAAATAACTTTTTCTTTATTCCCTCTCCTTAGGATCGTCCTTCCTTGTGGGTCAGCAGGCAGTTGTAGCGCTACAAAATGGGTCTCCGGATTCACTTTGTTGTTGACCCACATGGTTGGTGCTGCATGGGTGTGATCGTCTTTGTCTGGTTATACAATATCGTCATAATTCCAAAAATTGTCCTCTTTCCTCACTATGAAGAAGGACATATTCCAGGCATACTAATAATAAGTAAGTTTCTAGGTCTTTATTTCTTTATATAATTAAAGTTTTCCCTCATTGTAAATGTTTTTGGAATATAGCATTACTATGATAACCTTTCTTTTAATATTAGTGCTATTAATACTAAGTTATTTCTAAATTATGCAAGTTTTAAAACATGATGTCCTTTATATTCTACTTGGCAGGTTTAGGTAAATGTGATTATCTCTGTATCTAACTCTGGAAAATATATAAAGATCATTTTACTTAAAAGAAAAACCGGTATAGTAGTGCTAACTTGTGTGTGTATTTTTGATATTTTTGTTATGTACTTATTGCAAATGTAGGAGTTTTAAGAATGAAGATGGCATACATTAATAAAAAATGAGATTTTTACGATTTAGATATTATTATTATGTTCCTTACAAGACTTGGAATCACTACATAATATTTTCTGCTGTAGTTCATTAGTAGTGGCTTGCTTATGATTAATTTTGAAGTGACATATTTTACATGTCCATGGCATTTACCGTTTCCATGTACATGATATCATATTGACCTTGCGAGAGCTGTGGGAAATGTAATCTCTGATGTACAAATGATAACACTGAACAATACTGTGTATTCAGCCCTGGAGTTAGCACTTAAGAATTAAGTTTCCTGTTACAGAGGTGGCGCCCTCTTACCCCTCCCTCCAACAGAATGCCTATTTTTTATTCACTTAAAAGCTAGAATTGTGATGAATGAATCTGTCTTCTCTTACTGTTACTTTGTCTAGTTTTGCATTTTAAAACTTGTAAAAGCACCTAGATTTTTTATCTGCAAATTAACTATCTTAAGATCTGTTGAAAGGAATAATTTAACATCACTAACTCAAAATAATTTTGAAGATAGCCAGTTAGAGTTAATGAAAAAGTTTAATTGTAGAATATGTTTAAAAATGCTGCTTTAATTCAAATATAGTACATGTAGTAATTAAAAGGGAACTCATTAATTTATATAATTATTTATAGGGAATCTCTGTAAATAAAGAACCTGATTTATAACAAGTTTATCAGTTATTCAGAGTAACATTTAAAAGTGGTAATATTAAGATACTCAACAGCATGAAAAAAAGACATAGAAACCACAAAGTAATACACAGGAAGGAATAAAAAGTGGGTTACATGAAGCAGAGAATTGACTCAGTGATTTGGAGCACAATCCAGGAAGAACATTCAGGGAGAGCAGAAAAAAGGAAAAACATCCAGGCAGAGCAGAAAAAAGGAAAAAAAGGATTTTTAAAAAATGAAAAGCATTTTGGACAACATGAAATAGAACAACGTCTGCATCATGGGAATACCAGAAGGAGAAGAAAGTACGCAAGGGATCAAAAACCTATTTGAAAAAATAATGACAGAAAACTTACCTAATCTGGTGAAGGAAAAAGATACACAAGTCCAGGAAGCTCAGAGAGTCCCAAAGAAGTTGGACCCAAAGGGGCCTGTCCCAAGACATATCATAGTTAAAATGACAAGGTTTAAAGACAAGAGAACCCTAAAAGCTGCAGAGAAAAGCAGGTAGTTACATACAAGGGAACACCAGTCAGACTCTCATCTGATTTCTCAACGGAAACATATCAGACCAGAAGGGAGTGGTGTGAAATATTCAAGGTGATGAACAGCAAGGATCTATAACCAAGGTTACTTTACCCAGCAAGGCTATCACTTAAAATCAAAGGGGAAATGAGGAGTTTTCCAGACAAGAAAAAGCTAAAGAAGTTTGTTAACACCAAATCAGTACTGCAACAAATGTTAAAGGGCTTGCTTTAAGAAGCAGAAGAGAAAGAGAAAGAAAAAAAGAACAGAGGAGAAAATAGTCTAACATAAAATGGCACTAAATACGTATCTATCAATAATAACCTTAAATGTAAATGGCTTAAATGCTCCAACTAAAAGACAGAGGGTAGCTGAATGGATAAGAAAACAAAACCCACAAATATACTACTACCGAGACCCATCTCATATGGAAAGAAACAGACTATGAGTAAAGGGGTGGAAAAGGATATTTCATGCAAATATCTTGAAAAGAAAAAATAGCTGGGGTAGCAGTACTTAGATCTGACAGAATAGACTTTAAAATCAAGGCTATGGTAAGAGACAAAGAAGGACACTACATAATGATAGAGGGAACAATCCAACAACAGAATATAACCCTACTAAACATTTACGCACCCAACATAGGAGCACCCAAATATGTGAAGCAAATCTAGTTGGACATAAAGGGGGAGATCGACAGAAATACTGTCATAGTCAGGGATGTAACACCCTATTGACCTTAAAACCCCATAAATCTTCTAGACAAAATCAACAAAGAGCCAGCAGCTTGAAACAACACACTGGATCAAATGGATTTAATTAATATTTTCAGAGCCTTTCACCCAAAAGCAGCAGAATAGACATACTTTTCAAATGCACAGAGAGTTTTTTCTAGGACAGACCACATGTTAGGACACAAAACAAGTCTCAATAAGTTTAGGAAGTTTGAAATCATACCAAGCATCTTCTCTGAGCACAATGGTATGAAATTAGAAATCAAACACAAGAAGAACACTGAAAAACATGCGAAGACATGGAAGATAAATAACATGTTACTAAACAACAAATGGGTCAACAATGAAATCAAGCAAGAAATCAAAAGATGCCTTAACAGAGGAAAATAAGGACACAATATTCCAAAATCTGTGGGGCACATATAGCAATTCTAAGAGGGAAATTCACATCATTATAGGCCTATCTCAAAAAATAAGAAAAAACTCAAATAAACAATCTAACTTTACACTTAAAGTAACTTGAAAAAGAAAAAGCCAGTAGTGAGTACAAGGAAGGCAATAATGATCAGAGCAGAAATAAATGAAATAGAGTCTAAAACAATGATGCAAAAGATCAGTAAATCCAAGATGTGGTTCTTTGAAAGATAAACAAGATTGACAAACCTTTAACCATACTCATCAAGAAAAAAAAGTGAGGACCCAAATGAGTAAAATCAGAAATGAAAGAGGAAAAATAACTGACACCAAAAAAATACAAAGGATTGTAAGAAAACGTTATAAAGAACTATATGTCAACAAACTGGACAACCTGGATAAAACAGATAAATTCCTGGAAACAGACAATCTTCTAAAACTAAATCAGGAAGAATCAGAGAATCTGAATAGGCAGATTACTCCTAGTGAAATTAAAGTGGTAATAAAAAAATCCCAACAAACAAAAGCCCTGAACTGGATGGTTTCACAAGGGAATTTTACCAAACATTCTGAGAAGAACTAACACCTCTTCTCAAAGTGTTTCATACAATTCAAGAGGAGGGAAGGCTCCCAACTCATTTTACAAGGCCAGCATTATCCTAATTCCAAAACCAGATAAAGACACTGCAAAGAGAGAAAATTATAGGGGAATATCCATAATAAACATTGAGGCTAAATTTCTCCACAAAATAATTAGCAAACTGAGTACAACAATGCATCAAAAAGATCATACACCATGATCAAGTGGGATCAAGGTTGGTACAGCATTTGCAAATCAATAAATGTGATTCACCACATAAACAAAATAAAGGATAAAAACCACATGATCATATCAATAAATGCAAAAAAGCATTCGATAGAATCCAGCACCCATTTATAATAAAACTCTCAGCAAAGTGGGAACAGAGGGAACATACATAAGCATAATAAAGGCCATGTATGACAGACCCATTGCCAGCATCATACTCAACAGTCGAAAACTATAGGCAGTCCCCTTAGATTCAGAATAAGACAGTGATGCCTGCTTTTACCTCTTTTATTCAATCAACATAGTGCTGGAAGTCCTAGCCACAGCATTCAGACAAGAAGGAAAAATTAAAAGCTTCCAGATTGGAAAGGAAGAAGTAAAACTGTTTTTATTTGCTGATGACATGATACTGTATAAGAGAACCCCAAAGATTCTATCAAGAAACTACTAGAACTGATACACAAATTCAGCAGAGGAGCAGGATACAAAGTTAATATCCAAAAATCAGTTGCATTTTTATGTGCCAATAAGAAATGCGCAGAAAGAGAAACGAAGAAAACAGTGCCATTCACAGGTGTTTCAAAAAGAATGAAATACCTGGGGATAGACCTGACCAAGGATGTAAAAGACTTGTACTCACAAAATTATAAGACACTGAAGAAAAATTGAAGATGGTACAAATATGTTAAGTGGGAGCACTTATTATGTTCATGGATAGGAATAATTAACATCATTAAAACATCCACACTACCAAAAAAATCTATAGATTCAGCACAGTTCCTATCAAGATTCTAATGACATATTTCACAGGATTGGAACAAATATTTAAAAAATGTATATGGAACCACAAAAGGCCCCACATAGCAACAATAATCCTGAGAAAAACCATCAAAGTTGGAGGAATCATGCTAATAATATCAAACTATACTATAAGGCCACGGTAATCAAAACAGCATGGTTCTGGCACAGAAAATACACAGAGGTTAATGGAACAGAATAGGGAACTCAGAAAAAAAAAACACACCTTTATAGTCAATTAATTTGACAGAGGTAGCAAGTACATACAATGGACTAAAGATAGTTTATTCAATAAATGTCATTCAATATAGCCACCCATATTTTCATGGCAGTGTTACTTAACAATTGCCAGGATATGGAAGCAGCCCAAGTGTCCATCAATAGATGAGTAAATAAAACAACTATGGGACATTTACACAATGGAATTCTACTTGTCTGTAAGAAAGAAGAAAATTTTACCCTTTGCATAGTATGGCTGGACCTGGAAAACATTATGCTAAGTGAAATAAGTCAGTCAGAAAAAGACAAATACTATATGATTTTACCCATATGGGGAAGCTAATGAGCAAACTGAACTAACAAGGAAAATACAGACTCAGAGCAGGAAGACAGCTTCTGTGGGGGAGGTGAAGATAGCGGGTGGAGGGACTGAGAAAAAAGAAAAAGAACTCCTGGACATGGAGAACAGTGTGTGATTACTGGGGAAGGGCGGGTATAAGGGGACTAAATGGTAATGGAAAAAATAATACAATAACTACTAAATCACAAAAGAATAAATGTGTAATTTTTTACAAATACTGGGCGTTTTGGATCCCCCTTGTATTTATCTGGATGGTAGTAATTAAAATATACATTTAAACTTTAAAATATGCTTACTGGTAAAATGTTTTAAAGGGTAAGACTAATTTTCTCTCTTTTCTTCCCCTCTCCCCTTCACTTTTCTAGTATTCTATGGCATTGCCATATTTTGTCTGGTTGCCTTAATAAGGGCCTCGATAACTGATCCAGGAAGACTCCCTGAGAACCCTAAGATCCCACATGGAGGTATGGTCCACTTCAGATTTATCAGTTTTACTGTGCCAGAATTATTATTTTTACTAATGTATTTATTGCCTTTAGTTGTATTAGCATATATAGTTAGTATGTTATATATGCATGTTAATTATATATGTATATGAGTTATATATGCTAATACAACTTCCAGGTTTTGTTCTCAGATGTTACCTTTGCAGACTTCTCTAACATTGCAGACTTCTCTAACATTGCAGACTTCTCTAACATTGCAGATCCCAGCTGATCCCTCTCACCCCTACTCCCCTGCTGTCCTTTTCAGTTAGTGTATTTGTATGCCTTTACTCCCACTCTAGGTCCGTGTAACCTCTGTGAGGGGGCAGGTTTGTGGTTTTGTTTCCATTTGCTCAGTGCTGGATCCTTAGTGTCTGGAACAGTCTCTTCTATGTCACTTAGTAAATACTGGGTAAATACTTGTTGAGTGGCATATAATTATTTGAGAAATTATATTTTATTTAATAAAAGAATTTTTGATGGTGCCATTTACCTCATGATATAAATATAATATTGCCTATAGTAAATTATGCAATTTTATCATAACATTACCTGTATTTGTCTAAATTCTAATAATTTGAAAGCCTTTATAGTCTAGTGTCAATGGAAGGCAACTTTTAATCACTTTATTACATGGTAACCATTCATATCACAAAAATGAATTGAAATATATTGCTTGTTTTGTTACATGCTGGATATAGTAAGCCTCATTTACCCCTTTTACTGAGTTTTACTTTTTGACCATTTGTTCTGTGAGCTTTGAGAACTCTCTGAACTTTGTTCTATTAAGAAATTTATGTCTTTGTTGTACATTATAGAACCAAAATACTTTTTAGAGTAATTCGGTGGTTTCCAAACTTGCTGCACATGGGAATCACCTGAGTGGCTTTTAAGACTGTTAATGTCAGCCCTGGCTGGTGTAGCTCAGTGGATTGAGCACGGGCCTGCAAATCAGACAATCGCGGTTCGATTCCCAGTCAGGGCACATGCCTGGTTTGCAGACCAGTTCCCTGCAGGCCAGTTCCCTGCAGGCCAGTTCCCAGCAGGGGACGCACGAAAGGCAACCATACATGGATGTTTCTCTCCCTCTCTCCTTCCCTTCCCCTCTAAAGATAAATAAATTAAATTAAAAAAAAAAAGACTGTTAATGTCCAGGTCACATTTCATATTAATTAAACCGGAATGTGGTGGGGGTGGGAGCCAGGTATCAGTATTTTTCAAAGATCACAGATGATTCAGTATGCAGCAAACTTTGGGAACCAATAATTCCTTTCAAAATTCTATTAAATGGCAACTCATTATAGAGCCTCCCTTGAATCCCTGATTGTTGGTTTTTTGAGACCTGTCGTTTCCAGGCTTGCTTACTTGGCATTGCAGGTTTTAATGATTAAATGGGAATGATATGACACTGATGTTTACACAGCTGTAAAAATGTCTGAAAACTGTTGAATATTTAGTTTTTATTAACTTAGAGAAACAGTATCACTGTCACTTAGCAGATAGTATGTGTGTCTATGTGTGTGCCCGCCCTCACACGTATGTGTTTGGGCAGAGAGGGTGGTGCTCTGCAGTTTGTATGAAATCCCTCTTCTCAACTAGCCTAAACCGAAGGCTTAAAATACAGATAAATAGATTGCCTACTTCAACTTTAAAACCCAGTGTTTCCAGGCAATCAGAGTGGCAGGCTATTTCTAACCTAGGACCTATTTCTAATAAAATCTTTACTTTGCAGTGGTCTGACACTCATGTACTTGCATGTGTCAGATATGGCAAATCAGGGAATGGGGCCAGTGAAGGTTTCCTATTGAAAAATTCACATCACTTTCTCTCTCTCTGTCTTTGTCTCTCCCTTTCTCTCTTTTTTCTTATGCACTTGAGGCCATGTGTGGGGGGGAAAAAAGAAAATCTCACATCTTATGTGAGGGGAGAAGCTGTTCCTCAGCTACAGAGAAATTGTCATGCAGGCCCAGTATTCTTAAATCTACCATTTTTGAAGTCAAAATAGGGAAGCTCAGTTTTTATGAGAAATTTCATATTTTAAAAATTATATTGGCAACTAATTCAAAAATTTAAAACATTGTTTTTTCTTTTTTAAGTATATTTTATTGATTATGCCATTACAGTTGTTCTGTTTCCCTCTTCATTCCCCTCCACTCTGCACACCCCCTCCCCCACCATTTCCCCCCTTTAGTTTATGTCCACATGTCTCAAGTTCTTTAGATTCTATATTTCCCATACTATTCTTGCCCTCCCCCACGTCTATTTTCTACTTACCATCTATGCTACTTATTTTCTGTAACTTCTCCCCCCTTCTCCTTCTCCCACTCCCCTGTTGCTAACCTTCCATGTGATCTTCATTTCTATGTTTCTGCTCCTGATCTAGCTGTCCTCTAAGTTTGCTTTTGTTTTAGGTGTGGTTGTTAATAACTGTGAGTTTGCTGTCCTTTCACTGTTCATCTTTTTTATCTTCTTTTTCTTACATAAGTCCCTTTAACATTTCATGTAATAAGGGCTTGGTGATGATGAACTCCTTGAATTTGTTCTTATCTGAGAAGCACTTTATCTGTCCTTCCATTCTAAATGAAAGTTTTGCTGGATAGATCAGTCTTGGACATAGGTCTTTGGATTTCGTAACTTGGAATATTTCCTTCCAGCTCCTTCTTGCCTGTAATGTTCCTTTTGAGAAATCCACTGACAGTCTGATGGGAAGTCCTTTGTAGGTGACTGTCCCCTTATCTCTTGCTGCTTCTAGAATTCTCTCCTTCATTTTAATCTTGGCTAATGTAATGATGATGTGCCTTGGTCTGTTCCTTCTTGGGTCCAACTTCTTTGGGACTCTCTGAGCTTCCTGGATTTCCTGGAAGTCTATTTCCTTTGCCAGATTGGGGAAATTCTCCTTTATTATTTGTTCAAATAAGTTTTCCACTGGTGGCTGTTCCTCTTCCCCTTCTGGTACCCCTATAATTATATTCAGATGTTGGAACGTTTAAAGATGTCCTGGAGGTTCCTAAGCCTCTCCTCATTTTTTTGAATTCTTGTTTCTTCATCCTTTTCTGTTTGGTCATTTTTTTCCTTTTCCGGTCCACTCCTTTGATTTGAGTCCAGTTTCCTTTCCATTACTATTGCTTTCCTGTGCATTTCCCTTCATTTCAATTAGTTTAGCCTTCATACGTTCCTCTAACTTGTGAGCATTTCCTCTAACCAGTTGTGTGAGCATCCTGATCACCAATGTTTTGAACTGTGCATCTGATAGGTTGGCTATTTCTTCATTGCTTAAATTTACCGGTTCTGGGGCTCTGAGTTGTCCTTGAGCCATGTTGTGATCTGTTCGTGCCTGTATGTATGAGGAGAGGCGCCTTAGTTGTTCACCAGGGCGGGGCCACCCAGGTCGCTGTGTTGTGATGCTGTATGTGGGGGTGGGGTCAGAGAGGGACAATGGTGGTCCCCTCTGCCGCTTCCTGCCACTGGGGCCTGCACGGTCTATCTCACCGCTCCCTCCTTCACTGGTTTATGTACTCTCGAATGTGTGACTGTGGTCAGCCCTCAGTGGATCTGCCTGCTACGCCATACCTGGGATCTGCCCATGGCTGCTGGCGTACCTGGGTCACACGCCCAGGTCAGTCCGGTGGATCTCTCCTGCCTGACCCCTCTCTGCTGCTGGCTCTGCCCCTCTTACCGGTTTCGCTGAAGGGGTCGTTGTTGTCAGACTTCCATATAGTTTGATTTTCTGTGTTTTGGCTGCATTTTTGTTGCTAAAACTTTGTCGTTTTTAAACTTGGTTGTGTGAGAAGGTGCAGTGCTTCCACCTATACCTCCATCTTGGCGGAAGTCTTAAAACATTGTTTTTAAATGAATATCGAACAGACTATATTTGTGGACCCAGTTGAGTTTACATGAAACCACTGTGTTACCTTTAGCTTATGGACTGTAGCAGTGGAGGACACCATGTTGCTGACTATATGGATGTCTGTTATTCTGTCAGCTTCCAGCTGACATTTGGACTACTTTTCTTCACTGAGTTCAAAAGACTTCCCTTTTGCCCAATTGAAAAAATATGTTAATATACTACATTTTAATGTTTACTAAGTCTTATGGTATCTCATGTCATACGATTCTTACAGTAGTGGTATGAGGTAGCTGGGTAATCGGGAGCATAGATTAACCACTGTGGGTCACATAGCAGCTTGCTACAGAACTGATCTGAGGCCCAGATCCTTGTATCCGCCAGCTGTTACCGTGGTTGTGTGTACAGACTGAGAATGTCAGGTCAGTTTTCACCTTCGATTTGATCGTGGAGAGAATTAGAAGTCACCAAGGGTTTTTAGTGTTGGTTACCTGATTATTTTGTAAATATGGTTTTAAGTAGTAAATACAGAGATTTAACAGTGAAAAATAATATAGCATGACTAAAAAGTTGGGGCTGTAGGGTAGTGATATTTATTCAGCATTGTTTTGAAGTTGAGGAGTTTGATACAATTCAGTTCTTTAGAAAAGGAAAATGAAATCCTAATCATTTTATGATTTCAACAAATGTTTAAATTTAATTACTCTGTAATGTTTTGTAGTGCCTGTTTTTTAAAACAGAAGAAATATGTGACTCCCCATATATGAGACAATTTGAATATAAGAGAATTTTCCAATTTCCCATGCAAAGATCCCTGGAATTTGATTTTATAAACTTTTGGGCATATGGAGGAAATAGTCAAATGAAATCATTAAATGTCTGTTATTTAAATTATTCACACATGTCCAAAATATAGAAATATTACCTTTGTCACTTTCGAATTTTATGAAATGATTTTATTCAGTCTCTTAATCTTTTCAACAGCTTTATTGATTTTAATTCATATGCCGTATAACTTACCTGTTTAAAGTGCACACTTCAGTGGCTTTTAGTACATTCTTAGAGTTGTGCCACCACCACCACAGTCTTAGAACATTTTTACATCAGGTTCATTCTTAATTTTTTTTAAAGATTTTATTTATTTATCTTTTTTTAGAGAGGAAGGGAAGAAGAGAAGGAGAGAAACGTGTGTGGTTGCCTCTCATGAGTCCCCTGCTGGGAACTGGCCTGCAACCCAGGCATGTGCCCTGACTGGGAATCGAACCGCCATTGTGTGGTTCCCAGGCCCGCACTTAATCCACTGAGCTATGCCAGCCAGGGCAGGTTCATTCTTAATTTTGACTTCAGTGTTTTTTGTCATCATTAGAGCTACTTAATTTTTTTTATTGTTCAGTTATAATTATAGCCACCCCCCCATTACTCTCCCCTGCCCTATCCACCTCCCACCTCCCACATTCAGTCCTCCCCCCATGACTGTCATCTTGTCCTTGGGTCCTTCATACCTGTTCCTTGACTGGATCCTTCTTCTTCTTTCCCCCAATACACCCCTCCTCGCTCCCCTCTGATTATTGTCAGTTTGTTCTTTATTTCCACTTCTCTGGTTATATTATGCTTGTTTGCTTGTTTTGTTAATTAGGTTCTACTTATAGGTGAGATCATATGGTATTTGGCTTTCTTCACCTGGATTATTTCACCTAGCATAACACTCTCCAGTTCCATCCATGCTGTTGCAAAGGGTAGCACTTGGCTATTGTAAATTGTGCTGCTATGAACATTGAGGTGCAGAGGTTCTTTTGAATTGTTGTTTCAGGATTCTTAGGGTATAATCCAAGCAGTGGAATTGGTGGGTCAAAAGGCAGTTCCATTTTTAGTTTTTTGAGAAGTTACTTTTGGACATACTACTACATAGCAAAATCTTCTTTTCTGAGTTTTAAGAAATATATCATGTTTTAAATTCGTTGCTTTCCCTTGAAAATTAACCCAAGCTGTAGAGGTGCATGCACTATTAATGCTGAGGGTTGTGTATTCACTCATAGCTTTGTGTTTTACCTCTTATATTGCTTTTTAAAAGCAGTCTGTGGGAGACTTACGGACATTTATTTCCTACACTGACAACCAGTTCTGTCAGGGAACCTCTGTTAAGACCCAGACATTGCATTGATTTGGTAGTGTCAAGTTCTATTTTTCCCTAAAACATTACTTTGCGATTTAAATATTTATTTATTTATTTATTCATTCATTCATTCATTCATTTATTTATTTATTTATCTTTAGAAGGGAAGGGAAGGAGAGAGGGAGAGAAATTTCAATCTATGGTTGCTTCTGGTGCATCCCCTGCTGGGAACTGGCCTGCAACCCAGGCATGTGCCCTGATTGGGAATCGAACCACCATCGTATGGTTCGCAGGCCCACACTCAATCCACTGAGCTACACCAGCCTGGGCTACTTTGTGATTTTAAATGCAGTGATGAGAAAGGACCCTGAATATGCAAGTATCTTAAAAAAAGTCAGACAGAAGGTGATTCCTTATCTGAGGCATCAACAGAGCAAAACTTTGCCTTATATTTATTCATGCATTTACAATGTTAATAAGGATCCATGTTAAACAGTGTGATGCCATTAACTTACATTAAACAGCCTCATTTATGGTTTGCCTGTTTTCCTTTGCTTAGTTTCATGTTTTGATTTTTTTCCTTTAAAAATATTTCTGTGAGTTTAAAATTTTTTATAGCTACCATAAATTAGCAATTGGATTTTCTCTCCCGTAAGCATCTATTTTATAAAACAGTTATTAGAGGGCTAGTACAAAAGTCTCATAGGTGGTTAGTTATCAGACATTAGGGTGCATCAGTCACCAAGCTCCTATCTGGGCATGAGTAAACCCTGAAGAAAGAATTAAAGGGTGAAGAAAAAGAAATGGTTTATAGATATGTAGGATAGGTTAAGTTGGCTGGATTTTTTTCTTGCTATTCAAGCAGAATTAAATTTCCAGACTTTCACAATAGTGATTTTTACAATACATAAGCATGTGTGTGTGTGCATGTGTGTGGAAATGAGCTTTCATAGGTATTTCTCATTTTGGGTACTTGGATAGTATCTTAAATTTAGCTAGAGGAATGGCTGAAGTTCTTTTTAAAATAAATTATGGTCCAGACCATAGAGCAGCAAACTCTGTGTCCCTTCTGTTTTGAAGGGGCAGATAACAAAATATTTTCAGCTTCTGGACCATAGGGCCTCAGCAGTTCCTCAGCTCTGCCGCTCTAGTGCAGGAGCAACCACAGACGGTACGTAAATGAATATGCATCTCTGTTCAAACAAAACTTTACGGGCATTGAAATTTGATTTCATGAGTATAATCACTCATTTAAAATTGTCCAAACCATTCTTAGGTCATGGGTCACACAAAAACAGGTAGTGGTGTGGATTTGCCTGTGGACTATAGTTTGCCAGCCTGTGGTGTAGACCACAGAATTACAGACTTCTTCTGACTTTAGCCACATACTCTCTTCTTTTCTGAGGATATAACATGTTAAGTATGAAGTAAAGAATTTTAGTCTCTAGAATATTACATGCTAAAATTGCTAATAATGAGTATACTATATGTTTTAGGGACTGGTTTCAAACTGTAAAGTTTTTATGTTGTCTTTTAATGAAATTTTGCTTATTGAGGAGAATCTCCTTTTTGCCTGTATTTCTTGCAATATATGAATTCTGAGTTTTAACAGTGGGATGTTTGGGGTTTTTCTAATTAAGTGGGGAAAAAGGTGATATGCTTCTGACATTGTATTTTTCTACATATGAAAAGAGTTTTCATTTCACTTGCAGCTAATAAATAGTAGTTTAGCTCTGACTGGTGTAGCTTAGTGGATTGGGTGTTGTCTGGCAAAGCAAAATGCTGCCAGTTCAATTCCAAGTCAGGTCACATGCTTGGGTTGCAGGCCAGGTCTCTGACATCAGTGTTTCTCTCCCTCTCATTCTCCCTCCCTTCCCCTATCTCCAAAAATAAATAGATAAATAATATTAGTTTATCCAAATTAAACTTTTATACTGTTGCTTTCTCACTTGACATGTTTTCTTTAAAAGAACTGTAAGTAATCACGGTTCGATTCCCAGTCAGGGCACATGCCTGGGTTGCAGGCCAGTTCCCAGCAGGGGACACACGAGAGGCAACCATACATTGATAGTTCTCTCTCTCTCTTTCTCTTTCCCTCTGAAGATAAATAAATAAAATCTTAAAAAAAAAAAAAAAAGAACTGTAAGTAAGAAATGGAAGTATTTTATTTTAGGACTTCCAGTCAAGATGGAGGTGTAGGTAAACATGCTTCACCTCCACACACAACTATAGCAAAAAATACAACTAGACCACAAAATAAATATCACCCAGAATTGTCAGAAAATCTAGCTATGTGGAAGTCGGACAACCAAGGACCGAAAGCAGCCACATTCATCCAGACGGGCAGAGGCACGGAGAGGTGTGGAGACGGGAACCAGTGGTCCCACATCCATGTGTGGTGGATAAAGAACGGGAGGGATGCCTTGGGAGCAAGGAGTCCCAGTCCGGACCACCCACCCCAGGGTCCCAGTGCCAGGAAGATAAGTCCCCATAACTTCTGGCTGTAAAAACCAGTGGGGGTTGGGGTAGTGGGAAAAAATGCAGTATTGTCCAGAGACTTAAGGCCTGCAATGGACTTAGGACTCATGCAGACCCACCTCCTCTGGGATTCAGCACCAAGGCAACAGCTGGAAAAGCTCCAGTGGCATGTGGGGAGGAAATGAAGTGATAGTGCCAGGATACAGCTTCCTCCCAGGCAACACTCCAGAGGCTAGGCAGTGGCACTGTCCCCTCTGCAAGCCCTCCCCACACAGGAACAGAGCAGTGGACACGGGTTGCTCTGCTCTGGTGATTACCTAAGTCTCTGCCCCAGACAGTGTAACAGGTGCACCTTTTTACATACACCACACTTCTAAGACGGAGTGAAGGCAGCTCTACCTAATACCAGAAATAAACACAGGGAGGCTACTAAAATGAGGAGACAAATATGATGCAAATGAAAGAATAGAATAAAACTCTAGAAAATGGACTAAAAAAGAAATGGAGATCGGCAGCCTATCAGATACACAGTTCAAAACACTTATTATCAGGATGTTTCAGGGACTCATTGGGTACTTCAAAAGCATAAAAAAGACACAGGCAGAAACGAAGGTTGCATTAAGTGAAATAAAGGAAAGTCTATAGGGAACCAGGAGTGGAGAGATTAAGCGGAGAATCAAATCAACAGTTTGGAACACATGGAAGGAAAAAGCATTTAGTCAGAACAGCAGGAAGAAAAAAGAATTAAAAAAAATGAGAATAGGCTTAGGAACCTGTGGGTCATCTTTAAATCTACCAACATCCAAATCATGCCAGAAGGAAAAGAGGAAGAGCAAGAAATTGAAAAACTTATTCAAAATAATGAAAGAAAACTTCCCTAATTTGGTGAAGGAAGTAGACATATAGGTCCAGGAAGCACAGAGAGTCTGAACAAGATGAACCCAAAGAGGACCACATCGAGACACATCACAGTTAAAATGCCAAAGGTTAAAGATAGCGAATCATAAAAGCAACAAGAGAAAAGCAGGCAATTACCTAGAAAAGAGTTCCCATAAAACTGTCAGTTGATTTTCTCAAAGGAAACTTTTCAGGTTGGAAGAGGCTGCAAGGAAGTATTCAAAGTCATGAAAGGCAAGGACCTATATCCAAGACTATTCTATCCAACAAAGCTTTTATTTAGAATAGAAGGGCAGATAAAGTGCTTCCCAGACCAGGTAAAGCTAAAGGAGTTCATCACCACCAAGCCATTATTACTGGTATATGAAATGCTAAAGGGAATTATATAAGAAAATATCAAAACAGTGAACATTAAAATGAGAATAAATTCACAACTAATAATTGAATCCAAATAACTAACCAGACAAGCAGAACAGAAACAGAATCATGATATGGGAATCCTTTGGTGGGTTACCAGTTGAGAACGGGAAAAGGGGGAATAGGGAGAAAGGTGCAAAAACTAAGAAGAATAAATTTGTAGGTACAAAATAGTGGTCTGTTAAGAACTGTTCAGGAAATGGAGTAGCTAAAGAGTTTATATGCATGACCCATGGACATGAACTAAGGGGGGGATTTCTGGAGGGAATGGGGGCACCAGGTGGAGGAAGGCAAGGGGTAAAAAAGTGTAATAGAATAATCAATAAAGTATATATTTAAAAAGATAATAAAACAAGATGGTGTGATATGGGGGGCAAAGGGGGGGAATGGTGTCCATGATAAACAATAAAAATAAAGTATTTTAAAATAAGATATTTTAATGTAAAACTTAATTTCTCAACTTTCATATCATTGGAATAAACATTTTGATAGAGATTTTATTTGTACTTTGTCGATTTCTTCAGAGCTATCCATAGCAGAATATGTTTCCAATATTTTACTATACAAAATTTCAATATGTTGACTTTATTCCTGGCCCTTAAATTAAAAAAATGAAATTAAAATAATACTCCATTTTAGAAAGTTGAACACTATCTGTTATTATTTCATTTACTTATGTTTAGATTCTTATATTTATAAAAAACTTAAACTTTTTATACCTTAGCAAGCATTTAGTGACCTCGTGCTGTGTATGAGGGCCATCCTTTGCATATACTCATGCTCATTAGATGCGGAATTAGGTGAAGTTCCCTATGCCCAGACTTTTAATGATGTTTGAGTATATTTTACACATAAGCGATAGAAAGTTTAAGAATTTTGTAGAAGTAAAATTTTATTTTAACAAATATTAAAAAGATATATTCTGTGTAATAAAGCAGTTATTTTGGTAGATCGCTTTCCCATATAATTTTTATGGATCTGACTAGAATAATTTAAAATGAAAACATGACTTTTCTCTTTATTATCAGTTAAACTCAAGTTTTTAACACAAAACTTATTTGTATGATCTTTTACTGTAGGCTAGGAAATTGTTCTTAGTGGTAGAACAGTTTTGTAAAGATCTTTTTTATTTCCATCAACAGTAATTTTCTTATAACTTTTCACTTCTGAAACTATTCTGATCCCTCCTAAACCCATCTGAAATTCTTTTCCAAATATCTCCAATAAACATTTTCCTGGGAACCCAGTAATTTATAAAAAATAAAGTTGTGTAGGGGTAGGAATGCCATCTGTTTCTGTGTCGAGGTTATACGATTGATTTTGACTTTGAAACCAGAACTCAGCATTATTCCTTTGTCAGAGCATTTAGATAGTTTCTATAAATTAATTAGTTTAATAAAAGTTCAGTGTTAATATAATAATTAGGTTTTACGTTAGGGTTTTGTCATTAAGTTCTAATTAGAGCAATATGTCCAAAGCCCAAATACACTGCTTTCTATCCCTCAGTTTGACTGTTAGTAGTGTCTTAATTTTTATACTATTTAAAATTTTAAACATCCAGAATCAGAGATAGCCACAATAGAGCAGCAACATTTATGGGAAACTCACTTGTATTGGAGACTAGAAGAAAAATTTCTTAGACATATATATTGAAGGCTTTCTATAAAATCTTCCAAATAGTTGTTGCCAAATTTCAACATTATTCATTTGCCTTCATTAAATGGATTTTAATTTCTTTCTCTAGAAAGGGAGTTCTGGGAATTATGTAACAAGTGTAATTTGATGAGACCAAAGCGTTCCCACCACTGCAGCCGCTGCGGCCACTGTGTTAGGAGAATGGATCATCACTGTCCATGGTAAGAAATGAATAATTTACTTTTAGAAAAAACCTAGTTAAAAATATATCATGCCCTGGCCAGATGTCCTAGCTGGTTGGAACGCCATCCTGTACCGTGGAGTGTTGCAGGTTGACTTCCTTTCAGGGCACATACCTAGGTGGTGGGTTCAATTCTCAGTTGGGGAGTGTGTATGGCAGGCAGCTGATCAATTTTTCTCTCTCAAATTGATGTTTCTCTCTCTTTCTCGCCCCCCTTCCTCTCCCTATAAAAATCAATAAGTATATCCTTGGGCGAGGATTAAAAAATAAAATATAAAATAAATCATAGTACCTAGCAGGTTTAAACAAAAGTATTAAGGTGATAATAGTTTAAAAGCATCTTTTAATAAGCATACCTTTGTCTGTGAGCTCCTAGAGTCATTTTTTCAGAGAGATTCTGTTTTTTTCTAACAAGGAGATATTTGATTAGAAAGCTAAGAATTAATGTGCATCACAAATAATGCACGTTAGAACTAAGGTAATTATATTAAATGAGACAGTGTATATAAAGCATTTTGTACAGTGTCTAAGACTTAGAAAGTACTTAAATAGTAGCTCTTGTTTATAACTGTAATGAACCATATACATTACATTGTTTGTATTTCCTTTCCCATTTGTTTAACACATTTCAGGTACCTTGAAATACCTCATTTCTACCCCTTTAAGCCTTTTCACTATTAAGTATTTGAGGTATTAACATAAATGCTGGGTAGCTGGTAAGTGGTAGCCAATTCTGCTAATTTGCCAACATTTTTGGACAATAGGGGGCACTCTTGTAATATTTAAAGAAAATGTTTAGTTGAGAAATAGAATTTTTCAAGCAAATGCTATGAGAATTCTGCATCGTATTTCATTTCAAAGCTTTCACAAAAATCTGTGAACAGATATTATATTTAATTTTGTTTTTCTAAAGTGGAATCTGTATAAATGAAGTGGTATAGTGTAGCATTTATAAATCTGTGTATATACATCTGTATGTTTGTACACACATGCAACATGCATCTATTCAAAGTTAACTATATAATAGGCTTGTTAAACTTACAGCTGCATTTATCTAAACTTGACTCTAGGGAAAAGTTTAGCTTTGCCCAATAATGCTAGTCAATTTAGAGTTTCCCTTATTTTTTGATAACTTACTTCAATAGCACAAGTTATTTGCAAGATTTTAGTGGAAATTTGCATTTTACTGTAAACTGATTACTTAAATGGGGAATAGTTTCCTGAGACTAAGAAAAAAATAAAAGCACTTGAGACAAAAGCACTGTTACTGTATATATATTTCATCAATAAGATTGTATAGGTATAACACATAATTGGTCTTTAAAAATGTGCCTTGAATGTAAACAGATTAATTCTCAAGGGTTTTCTACACCTCAGTTGATTTCTTTACAATTATGACAGTAATAGATTAATAAAAGCTGATAAACTGCTAAGTGGCAATCACACTGAAAAACTCAATTTTATACACTTTTAAGAGCAATGCTCTCATTAACTAAAAATATAATCATATATAGGTGGAGAGTTATACTTTTTAAAGTATGCAATAGTTTAGGCTTAAAGCATAACCAGTGAATTAGAAAATGTTTTAGTACCATAGAGCTTCATCATATTATTTACTTACTTTTAGGGAATGAAGTGAGAAAATGAAGTTCTATGTAGCCTGCACTCCAAGACTGGGATGAGTTCCCTGATTCTAGGGCCTCTAGTTTCCAGTTTAGTCAACTCTTCAGAACGTTGGTGGGAAGAAGAGAGTAAATAGGAGTTGGAGGACAGGAAAGGAGGGTTGACCAGGGGGCCTGAATAGATATAGAGATTTTCATGATTGAATTCCCTAATCTAGAGCACTGTTGAGATATTCAGTGAGGGAAATTGTACAGTGAAATCGGAAACAAGGAGAAATTTTGCTATTTTCAGAAATTGCGTTGTTATAACTGCCTAACAGCTTTAGATTTGGAGGTCACTTCTCAAATCAGCCTAAGATTTTCTCTATTTCTGCTTGTGATCACTCTTTCTATGTAGTTTGTTATAGAAAGAACTCTAACGTACATAGATTGAGTACCTTAGTGTTTCTTAAAGCCCTCTGGTTAAGGAGACTGCCATGATCATAGCAGTTATTTCTCAAATTTAGGGGGACAAGAAGGATAGGACAAGGACAGGCCATCTGTTAAGCAGTATCTGTTGGAGAGTATTTTTTAGTGTGTATGTAAACACACTTTTCTGACTGCCCTGCTTGTCAATAACAAAACACAGGAAAATTTCTTGTGAGTAAAGCATGAGCTCTTAAGTCCGAGAAATTGCCTCTGCAAGGTTTTCTGTTCAATTCTATATCTGATTTAAAAAAATAATTTAAATTAGAAATTGAGCCTATTATAGACCTTTTTTTCAAACAGTGGCAATATAATACTATATTGAAATAAAAACATTTGTCAGGATAAGTTAGTTTTGAATTAGGGTTTTCTACTGGAATCGTAAAGTGTTTTGAAAATTTAGGTGAAATAAGTTTTGGAACAAGAAAATATTCAGCTTGCATTAGCTTTGAAAATTTTGGGATTATAGCATTAATCATTATTCCCAGTTATGGTTCTTCACTGTTCTATTGCTAGAAGCGTGCACTAAGAATTTGTAAATAGTTGTGGATATGTTTATTTTTAGCAACCAAGGATAGGTTTTAAAATAAGAAAAATTGTGAATGCTTAGCAGTTATGTCAGATTGGCAGGTTTAAGTTATTTTACTCTCATTCAAATTGCTCTCGAAGCTAGAATGCTGTAATGGAAGAGCAATATATGGAAGGGGGTTCTAGTTTCTGAGCCAGTGACTAGCCGTACGTACTCTGGCAAGAGTCTCAACTTCATACATCTCTGGTGGGTTTAACGGCTTTGTTCCTGTTTCCACATCAGTGGAACAAGGAGGCTGCATCTGCTCTGCCTGCCTGGCTGGGTGGCTGAGAGCTGAGGGGGTATCATGGGCTTCCTTTTGTAAAGTATGAATAGAAAGTGCTTTACAAATGTGAGATGGCGTGTTTCTATCTTTTTTCGTGCACTGTTTGCTTTCAGTTTTGAGTGACTTCAGCCTATCTTCGTGAAGTTAAGCATATAAGAAGTTCTTTATGTTTATTTTTAGTTTGCCAATTCTGAAATTAACATCTTATAAGAGTTTAAAATTTTGTTTTTTTATTTTTTCTTCAGGATTAACAATTGTGTTGGTGAAGATAATCATTGGCTCTTTCTGCAGTTGTGTTTCTACACTGAACTTCTTACTTGCTACGCACTGATGTTTTCTTTCTGCCACTATTATTACTTTCTTCCACTAAAAAAGCGTAACTTGGTAAGAAATTTCTATGTCCACTATGTTAGAGCAGCTATGACATATAGCTATCAACATGTGGTTCCTTTAGGGAAGGGTGAAAAGTAACAAAAGTAAACCCCCAAAGTAATAGATTTTAAAATTCGGGATTGAGAAAGTAGACCCTAATCAGACATTTCCTTTTCACCAAATCCACTTATGATTATTTATTAATGTTGAATGACTTTCTTTAAAAAGTAACATAATAAATCATTTGGTATGTATGTTTTGGTTTAAAATATTGACAATGAAAAACAGTGAAAAATGTTAACTTATTTCTTTTCAGGAATAAAAATATACTTAATATTTTCAAGTTTTTCAAAGGAACTTGAAATGGATGAGGAAGAGGACTTCCCTGCCCAACTTTTAACAGTAGCAGTATGTAAGATGCTTCAGAAAGCTGTTGTATATGCCGCTTCAGGCAGGGCAGTGCTTTTCCTGTTCTGTAGAGAAACTGCAACAGATGTTAGTAATACCTGCCCAAATAGGAGCACCTGGGATTTTAAATCCTTGACTACATATTAACACTGTGCCGTGAGCACGTCATTTTAATTCTCTAATGCTCGTAACAACTACTTGAAGTGGGTACAATTTTCCCCATTTTTATAGATGAGGAAACAGACTAACACTTTAAATAAGTAGGTACTGAAGACACAAAACTAAGGAGTGATTATTCAGCTGTTGTTAGTTGGAGAGCTGGGATCTGAACTTGATCTTGTGTTTTCCAAATCTTACCTTCTGTGTTTTGTGTGTAGAGCTGGGTTTTTTTGAGTCTGATATTGTATGTTATTTGGACTTTGATTGTGTTTTTAAAATACTGTGTGTGTGTGTCAGAGAGAGACAGAGAAACAAAGTATGTACAGGTGTGCAAATGTCATATGAGAAAACAAGGGGAGGAGAGAGAAGAAAGAGTCTGATGGAAAAGGGGAATTTTTCTTATATATACATTTAAATCTCATATTAAAAACAAGTTCAGTGGTGTACATATAATTAAATTTTGGAATAAGGGAGAGAGCAAGAGGTGTTTTAAGTTCTATGTATTTTATCCTTTTGTACACATGATCATTTTGTATAATTAAAGAGGATATTTGCTGTTGTTTCTGGGCTGTGATATTATGCTTATTAAATGTAGATCGATCAATTAAAATTAGTTACTAGCAACTGAAAAAGTTTAGTATGTAGAATTACAAACATCAGGGTTTAACATTTTCAGTTGGTATTTTGTGCATGATAGTACTGTAATTTTAGGAATGTTTTGTTTTATTTGTAGAATAATTTTGGTATAATTTATAATATACTTAGATTATATAAAATATTATACATATTTCCTCAAGAGTAACCTGTTTCAAATAATTGAGCCTAATAAGAAAAGCATTAAAATAAAATTCCCCAGTAAGATAAGGGTCATAATTTTTAAAACACTGGGAGAGAAAAAATTTAGTGATGTTAATGAAAAGCTAACAGAGGTTCTGTAGGAGGGACTGCATTGTATTATTTTGGAGGAATTAGCAAACTGTGGGCCTTGGGTTACATTAGACCCTCCACCTATTTTTGTTAATGAAGTTTTACTGAGCTCAGCTACTCTCCCATTTGTTCACCTGTCGCCCACAGTTGCTTTTGTGCTACAACAGCAGAGTTGAGTAATCACAACAGAGACATATGGGCCGAAAAACCTAAAATACTAATTGTCTGGATCTTTATATTGAGTTTGGTAGTGGAGCGGCTTTGTACACAGAACATACCTAGGTTCAGAGCCTGGCTTTTCTTGTTGTATATATAACCTTTGACACATCATTTAATCTTCCTGAATTGCAGTGTCTTCTTTGGAAAATGTAAATAATCATGAGATTATATGAGATAACACATGTAAAAGTATCTGGTGTATAATAGACATTCAGTCTGTGCTATATTTGATTTTAATGAAAGCTATCAGATCAAAGAAACAATTTTTCTTTGGCCCTTTTAATTTTACAGACAGTTTAACAGTATTAGTGGGAGGTTTATCACATACTTACTAGGGACATTTCAATACTCTCCAATACAGTGGTAATATTCAACTGAAGGATTAGACATTTGAAATTACTAAATAAAGGTTCCTCTCCAATGAAAGGTAGAAACTCTGGAAAAATTATTACTACCAATTGATTTTTTAAGTGGAAGTATTGATTACAGGTGATAATATTTGAATACTTAAAAATATATATTATATTTATATGCATTTTGGATGTTGACAGAATAATAGCAGCATAGTATAACTTTATTAAGAGATTACAGTCTAGGAGGAAAATACTAAAAATATGCATAAGTTGAGTTTTAAAAATTTAAAGCAGATTTTCCTCACAGCAATCAGTTGTAGAAGCAATACAGGTGATTTTTAATTTTTTAAAAACCATAAAAATATTATCCAGTGGGGTTACTACATAAAAATCAAATAATTAGCTCGCTCATATTGGTTATAAATAAGCTCCATAAATAGTAAGCAGTAAGTTATAAATAGGTCTGGGGACTGACAGGGTTATTCTTGTGGTGCTGAGCAGGAACTCTCAGCCCAAGTCAGAGAGTATCTTATTGGATTGAGTAGGATGCTTTCATAATTACCTTCACGTGTAGAGAAAAGAAACTTTTGAAACCCAGAGAGGTTATGTTATGACATTTCTAAGATTGTGTTGAGGAATTTAGTATGTTTTAATCTCATTTATGATAGATTCTCTGAATGAATGAAGTGATTTGATTTATGTATTATCAAATTAAGTACATTGAGAACTTTTCAAAAAGGCAATTTTGTGACTTTTAAATTCATGAAAATAGAATGTTTATTATTGGTGTTTCTTACTTGCTTGAGTTTACTGGAGTAAAGCTAAATTCTAGGACCAGAATCATAACTAAACCTGGAGAAAATGCAATATTTTGTAATTTATATATCTCCAAGTATTCCAAGAATCCGAAGCAAACCAAATGTTCAATAGGCACTGAACATTCATTGAAATAAACTCTAGTCATTTCATTGATTTAGATATCGATAATTGGAAGCTATATTACTAGCTGCATACAATGTTAGAATTCTAGTATCTTTCTGGATTTAATGGAAATCGTGACTGGTATTATAAATACCTCTTTATTTGTAGTAATGATTTTTTTATTAAAGTATTTTTCTGTTATTAGTTTGATATATTAACTTTCTTTTGGTTAGTATTTTCTCCCTTTTTACTTTTAGCTTTTGTCTGTTGCTATGTCTTGTGTTTGTGTCTTGTAGACATCAACTATTTCACTTTAAAAAATCCAGTGTGAGAAGCTTTGTCTTCTGATTAGAATACTTGGTACATGTTTATTTAGTATAACCGATACTAATTCTATCCTCTTACTATTTTCTTTCTGACCTATCTGTTCTTTTTTTTCCATTTTTCTCCTTTTTTTGCCTGCTTTGGAATTTTCAGTTTTAAAAAATTCAGTTTGTCTCATTCTGATGGCTTTTTCTTTTAATATTTTTCCAGAGATGAAAACATTCTTCCTGGATTTTTTGACATTTAATGAGATTAGTATTTTGGTCATTGCTCAGATATCACGTGCAGTGGCCATAGAACATCTCCTTATCATCATCATTTTTGGTATTGTGGGGTATAAAATAAATATAGAGCTAAAAGACATGATAAGACATTATTATTGCTGTTTATATATTATGTGTTATAATGCATATGTTATATGAAGTCAGTTTTCATTTAGAGTTAGCTAAATATAGATGCTTTTCCTAGGTCTTCATGCCTTCATAAATATCTAAATTTCCTTCTAGGAATTTTTTTCCTGCCCCTTGATGCATATTTACTAGGTCAAATTTTCCTAGTTTGGGTTCACCTGAGAATATTTTTATTTCTTTTTACTTTTTGAAGAATTTATTTGCTTAGCATAGAATTATAGGGTGGAGTTATTAAGGATGTTACCCCATTGTTCCATGGTTTTCATCATTTCTGTTATAAAGTTAGTTGTGAGTCTTACTGTAAGTTCATTGAAATAATGTATCTTGTCTTTGGCTGCTTTTATGATTTAGTTAATTAGTTAACTATTTTATTTGAGCTTTATTGAGGTATAATTGACATATAAAAATGTGAGTAATTAAATTGTACATTATGATGATTTGATATACATACACACTGTGAAAAGGTTCCCTCACCTAGCTAATTAACATATTGATCATCACCTTAAAAATTTATCTTTTTTTTAGTACATTTAAATTCTACTGTCTTAGCTAATTTCAATTATACAGTACATTGTTACGAACTGTGGTCATCATGTCTGATATTAGGTCTTCAGGCCTTATTCATCTTATAGCTAAAGATTGTACTACCTTTTAACAACCTCTCCCTGCTTCCCACGACCCCAGCTGCTGGCAACCACTTTCCTTTCTGTTCCTATGAGTTTAAACATAAAAATTTTTAAAAAAATAAATTCCACATATAAGTGATACTGAAAAATTTCTGGAAAATTTCAATTAGTATAATGTCATCAAGATACATTCATGTTGTTGCAAATGTTCTTATGGCTTAATAATATTCCATTGTGTGTATATATATATATATATATACACACACACATATATATATATATATCACATCTTTCTTACATATTCATCAGTTGATGGACACCTAGGTTGCTTCCATATTTTGGCTTTATTTCTTACATTTATCTCTTTTTTTTTTATGATGGCCATTTTAACAGGTATGGGGTGATATCTCGTGACTTTGTTTGCACTTCCCTGGTGATTACTGACATTGAGCACATTTTCATGTACTTGTTGGCCAACTGTGTGACTTCTTTGGAAAAATGATTATTCAGTGTCTTTGCCCATTTTTTAATTTAAAAAGTTTTTTGCTGTTGCATTGTAGCACTTTGTATGTTTTGGACATTAACCAGTTATCAGACAAATGCTTTGCAAGTACTTCTCCCCTCCCCATGTCATAGGTTGTCTTTTTATTTTGCTGTTGGTTTCCTTTGCTGTGCAGAGGCTTTTTAGTTGGACAAAAGGCCTCATTTTCATTTCTGATTTTGAGTAATTAAATGTTTGTCCATTTTGTTTATCTTTTCAAAAAAACAACTTTTAGTTTCCTTGATTTTTTTCCTCATCTTTTTAGTTTCTTTTTCCTTTATTTCTTCTCTTTGTCTTTTCTTTGTTCTAACTTTTGGCTTGGTTTTCTTTTTCAAGTTATTCCCCCCCTTTTGGATGTGCAATGGGAGAAAGTTATCTTGATTCAGTCAGCAGTGTATATACAACAAATACTTATAGAATACTGGTCTTACTTTTAATACAGCAGTTCTTTTGGTGATGATATTTATTGTCTTGAGACAGTAATTGGAATACCTGATTTTAAGGTCAGGTCTGTTCTGTAATACTATATAGCAAATATTTCTAAGGTTAAATAATAGAACATTGTGCTTACCATAGTAGTTCTTTTGATGACATTTTTATAAAGGTAGAAAATAGCAGTAATTTCAGTATAAAAGTAACCACTAACATTTAAAAAAATAAATTTTTATGCTGGAATATTCTTCAAACAGCCCTGCCCTATATATTTTTTTTCTCTGAGTCCTTGCTGGTATCTCTGTCATATTGAAATTTTGTAAGGATTTATGATTATTGGCTTTGTCTTTGTGAAAGACTAGTTTCAGTTTGCTTTTCTCCTATAATGTAATCCTTCAGGATTCTCAGCTGAAAAACTTAGGTGTGTACCATAGGTTGTGTCCTGTTGCTGTTTTCCCAGCTCTTTGATATTACGGAAAGCTCTGAACCTCCTTTCTTACTCAGTCTTTCATAGGTACTGCTTGTGAATTGCCAAGTACCTTCAGGTAAAAAGCAGTGCAGAATGTGGGAATCGCCTTAATGCATTTCTGCTCTCTGAGATCTTGGCCCTTTAAGTCCCAGCTAGTTTGGCTACTTTCCAGTATCTTCAGTCAAGCAGTTTATTTATCAATTAATTAGATTTTTATCTGGCTTTTGGTAGTGTTCTTGTTGGGAGGGTTAGTCTCATAATCTTTTTACTCATAGGTATCATTGGCAAGGACCTTTTGTTTAAAATTTTCTTCCCAGTGGTTCTAATCAGCATGCCCAACTTCACAACTCCAGCATGCAACTCAGTCAAAGCCTGGGTATCCTGTGGAGTTGTGCAGAACAATACTTTTGTAGTCGTAGGTTTGAGATCTGCGCTATAGGGAATGAGACTTGTGATGGACTTTATAGTTAGGTAGAGATTAGCCAGATGGAGAGATGAAGGAAGTCATTGCTCAACAGGAAAAGCCTTGAGACAGTAATTGGAATAACTGGTTTTAAGGTCAGATCTGTTTTGTAATATTGTATAGCAAATATTTTTAAGGTTACATAATAGAACATTGTGCTTGCTATAGCAGTTCTTTTGATGATGACATTTATTGTATTATAAAGGTAGAAAATATCAGTACTTACAGTATGAAAGTCACCATTGACATTTAAAGGAATAAATTTTTATACTGGAATCTTCTTCAAACGGTTCTGCTCTATAATTTTTTTTCTGAGTCCTTGCCAGTGTCTCTTTCATTTTTCTCCAAAACAACCAAAAACCTGTATGCAGCTCTTTTGTTTGTAAAGCTGGCATAGGGTCAGAAATCTCATTCATTCTCCTTGTTACTCTTTTCATTATTTGGGATACGGCATAAAGATCTCCAATGATCCCATTATCTTCAGAGATTGTATTAATTACTACTGTGCATCTTTCTTGTGGCAATAATAGTACAATTAAAGTATGCCATCGACTTTGACCCTATGTTCTGTCAGCCAGGGTAAGGGAAAGCTTTGGTCTGCATTTTCTCTATACCCTTTCAGGTAGATAGATGGCAGCATA
Source organism: Artibeus jamaicensis (assembly GCF_021234435.1). Lineage (NCBI taxonomy): Eukaryota > Metazoa > Chordata > Mammalia > Chiroptera > Phyllostomidae > Artibeus > Artibeus jamaicensis. The sequence continues at coordinate 51,829,608 of NW_026522030.1, read as the reverse complement.
GTATCTTTGCTAGTGCATCTTTCAATTCTAAACCTGAGTGCTTATTCTCTAGGTGGGGAAAGAAAGTGTTAACAACTGAAGTTTTTGTTTTGTTTTGTTTTAAGATGAAAGCATTTATTCATTAAACAAAAGAAAAAATGAATTGCCCTTTAAACTTTGTTGCAATGGCACTTAACCCGGATTTAGTAGAAAACTGGTTGATTGGTTGGTTTTTAGTAGAAAACATTTTAATTGGGCTAATGAGAAAGAGCAAGTTGAAAGAAAGCAGTCTGTTCACAGACTCCGGGAAATGAAGGGTTTGGGACCCTTGATTTTCTCCCATGTCTCTTCCCTCTTAGCTTTTTCTTTTCAGGGGTATTCCTTCTTTGCTGAGTTGTTCAATCGCTTTGCAGTTTCCCACTGTTTTTCAGAGTAACTTAATGCTTTTTAGATTTCTGTCTTATACCAAAAGAGGCCTATAAACCTAACAAGAATTAATATTACTGTCTTCTTTGTAAATAGTAACTTTAAAAAATCTCAATACTCTCAAGAGTAAGAAAAATATCTACAAAAGTTTCAGAAACTTATAAGGAATAGATGTCTAAATAAATGGGATAAATTTATTTATAGTTAGAATCACAGAATCTAGACTCAATAAAGATTGTATACTTTGAGACAGTTGGAAAAGTTTTTCAGATGATAAATGTCAAATGAGTTTGACCGTCATTTTCATGTGTAATGCCAATATAAATGTTAAATTTTACTTAAACCCCTCTTAAAACTAATGTCTTGGTTTAGTTATTGAGGAGAAATCATTTTAAAAATTATAAAAGCCTGTCATTTATATAGAGTGTTTTGTCATTTTTTAATGAATAAAAGAGGTGGATATTAAAGAAATTAATTTTCTTTGACCAAGGTCCATATTTGATTTTTTTCACACAGTTATTTTAAATGTTTATAAGAAAATGCCTGGTCTTTTGGCATATTGTAAAGTTATAAAAATATAGTTCATTTTAATATATGCCAGTTTGCCAAATCCAATATTCAAAATTTATAGCTTTTTAATTAAATATGAAGGAAGGTATCACTCTACTTAAAGAGTATACTTTATAACATTCTTCACTTGTTGTTTCATGAATATTTCATTAGTCATAGATTTCATAATTTTCACTTTATATTATTCTGGGTTTGTAAGCCTTCGAAGAGTGAGAAACGTGGAGGATAAGTGGTGGGTTGCCAATGTACAGATGAGACGACTGAGATTCAGAGAGGTCCAGTGGGCGGAGCTGTGGCTTGGGCCCGTTCCTGTGATTCTCCAAGTCACTGTTTCTTCAGTGGTACCACCAGGCTGCTAGTCCACCTTTTGTAACAATGCTCATTAAAAAAAAAACATTAAAAATGCTCAAGCATCACCGATCTCCTCTTCAGATAAAGCTCATTAAAGCTCCTGACTGTCAAATTCATACTATGTTGTTCTTATTTTTTATTGAGGTGACCATTTTTAGTAGATGAATGGAAAGATTATCAAAATGCATCTTGCAAAGGCATTTTAGTATATTAAAATATTTAAAAATATATATACCTGCTGGCAGTCACATGTTGTAGGTGGTACTGCCACTCTACCTGAGAAAATAAGAGGATTTAAAAAAATAATTTGTGGCTCCTAGTGAGGAGATTATGCAACTAACCATTTATGACATACCACTTTATTTTTAAAGTTACATCTGTTCAATTGCTTTTAAATGAAATGGGTTCAGATAATTTCTAATTGATTCTTTTATACTTACTTTTATGTGACAGTCAAAAACTAATATACTGACTGCATTTAATACTGTGGGGAGAGTGACAGAAGGAGGGGAGGAAGAGAGACAGTTTGAATACAGACATGCTGCCAATAATCAGAAGAGGAAAATAAATAATGTTTAGCAGTCCAGCCAGCTTTTCAGCTATGAAGGTACATTGTTGTTATTCCAATTAGCTCATATCTAATAATGTTGCTAGGGATTTGATGTCAGATATAACCATGCCACAGAATTATTTGCCTAGTTTTTTGGCTAAAAGAATAAAAATGGCAATAAGACCTGGTTGTAGATAGCTTACATATTGGTAAATCTCTTTATAATTCATCTTAATATTTTATATAATCAATCTTAAAATATCTTGAATACTTATTTATTGCTATTTATAAAAATATTTTAGGCTTTACACAATAATCTATTGTTTTTTATAGCTACATAAGGCCATTCATTCATTGTGGTCACTTTAGAATGGCTGTAATTGCTGAAATGTGTGTAGCATTTTGTGTTTTTTGGCAAGAGTAGTCAGGAATTGCCAAGAATACTGTGGATTTTAGATAAATATGAAATGAAAATTATTTTTAATGCCAGTACTAAGTTAATTTGGCATTTTTGTTCATGTACTCTGAAATGCCAGTGGAGATTGTCCCTTGGTAAAATTTTCATCCTTCCTTTCTTCCTTGGAAAGAATAGTGTCAGATATGTAACTAGTTTATATTTGTAGCAGGGAAAAAACCTGTTTAAAAAACACCCTGTTTTTCAAACAATTGTCAGATCTTTGTATCAGTATATTCCTGTGCTTTTTGTGACAAACAACACAGAAACCTTGTAACAATTGTTGACCTTGCCATGTAATACCAGATCTGCTGAATATACGTCCTCATGAAGTTTATTTTATATAGTTAATCATTTATGAATATTATAGCATTTAGCATAAAAGATCTAGCAGTTTCTCTATAAGAATGTTTCAGTCACTTTGATTTTAAATGGTATTACCCTGGTAGAAATTTTGTTGTTTCATTCAGCTTTTACCAAGCACTGTAGCACTGTGTTAAATGGTAAATGTAGCAAGGAAATATGCTGTCTTGTTTTCTTATTGAATTGCTCTGACTTTTCTAGAGTTTTTGCTGCTGAAATATGGAAAGTCAGACAAAAGAAAAAACAAAAATTTTACCCTCACTCATGCACCTGGGCAATCAGGTGCCAGTGAAATTTGTTCCCCTAGAAAGAAAGCTTTATTTATATTGGTATCAATATTTAACACTAAATACTCAGTGATAGCTGTTAGGTATGAATAGTGATTTTTAAAATTTCATTCAATTTTTACTAGGATTTAAGAAGAATGAAAAAGTGCACTTTACCTGTAGGGTGTTTTACATTTGTGCCTTTTTCTGTTTATATATGTTGTAAGTATCTTTTACTCTATGGCTTACCTTTTCACTCTTAATTGTATTTTTTTGATGAAGGGTTTTTATTTTTAATGTACTCCAACTTGTTTTTCTCTTCCTTTTTGAATTAGTGCTTTTTGGTTCAATTTAAGAAGTCTTTCTTATCCCCATGTTATCAATATAATTCTCCTGTATTGTCTTCCAAGTATTATATTTTTCATATTCTTACTTGGAATTAATTTTTATGGTTCTTATGAGGTAGGAGTCAGGGTTTAATTTTTGCATAGATAGGTATCTAATTGACTTAGCACCATTCATTGAGAAGATAACTTTTTCATTCTGACATGCCATCTTTTCCATCAACCAAGATCTATACAGACTTGTATCCACTTCTGGTTATTTTATAGTTCATGGGTGTATTTGTTTATCCTTGCGGTTATATCACATTATCATTACTGTAGTTTTATATATATCTTGTTACCCAGTAGAGGAGTGTTTTTAACTTTGTTTTTTGCATAGTCATTGCTTCACTAAGGAGCCTTTTTAAACATTTTCTCCCCTCCCCTCTATGAAGTTGAATACTAAGGAATAAGATTTTGTCAGGGAGGACTGATTTGTATATGAGCACAAACCATTGTGATAGCTAAGTTTGTTTTTCCCATTAAGAAGCAATCTTCTCCCTCCTGGGGGCGATGCTGCCCCATTGCAAATGCAGGCAGTAGAACCTGGTGTGTGTGTTTATGTTTTTCATAGGAGTAGTATGCTGTTCTTTGTGTTTGTTCCTATGAAATTTAGAAACAGCTTACTTAGCGATTTCTGCAAATCAAAACATAGTAAACCTAAAAAAACTTCCACCAGTAGAATATGTACTCCACTAGTAGAGAATTTTTATTGAGATTGTATTCTATACATCAATTTGGGTAGTTGACATCTTTACATTGCCGGCTTTCCTGATCATAAGCATAGTACAGCTTTATGAAGAAAATTCCTTCAAGAAGAAGTTGGAAGCATGGGTACTGTTACAATAATGAATTGTTCAAACATTTTATGCAAAGATTATTAGTATTTATAGATTTATCCGTGATTTCTAGCTCTATCAGATGTAATAGTAACAATAATTACAGTGTTGTTTTTTTTTTAAGATTTTTGTTTATTTTTAGAGAAAGAGGAAGGGAGAGAGAAAGAGAGGGAAAGAAACATTGATGCGTGGTTGCCTCTTGCATGCCCCCAACTGGGGACCTGGTCCACAACTCAGGCATGTGCCCTGACTGGGAATTGAACTGAAGACCCTTTGGTTCACAGGTCCACGCTCAATCCACCGAGCCACACCAGCCAGGGCTACAAACTCTTTAAAAGAATAAAAAAGAAAATTGCCTGAAACTCATTGTATGTATATAGCATATCCTTGATCAAAAACCTATCAAGGATAATAAAAAAAGAAAGGAAATTATAGACTAGTCTGATTATGAACATAGATAAACAACTCAGACAAAATATTAGCAAACTGAATCTGGTTATATGTAACCAGCCTGATGAAGTTGAATTTATTTTAGGAATGAAAGGTTTTTACATTGAAAAAGCAGTAAGTATATTTTATTACATAAACAGATTAGGGAAAAATCATATGTGTGAAAACTATGTACCAATGTATGAAGACAGATAGGATTCATCATCTATTCATGCTAGTTATGTTGTAGCAAACTAGACCTAGAAAACTGCTTTGATAAGGCAAAAAGTTTTTAAAACCCCCGCAAAACACCCCTCCAAGCTGGGGGACAAGCTCTGGGTGCTCCCGGCACCTCCTGCCCTGCTCGTTCTCACACACAGTCAGTTCAAGTCGTGGGGGGGGGGGGGGGGGGGAGGCAGGAGAAACAAAAAATGGCATAACTTCTGAAAGAAATAAAACTCTCATTGCTCTTAGATAATGTAGTTGTGTGAAGGATTTATCCATAGATGTTTTTGGATTTTTAAGAAAGTTTAAGAAGTGTAACTATGAAACAGTATTTAAAAAATTCTGTTTCTGTATGCTGACAAACAGTGCTTTATACAATAGAAATTAATAGCAAAACTCTTTCTAATAGAATCAAGAAAGAGGAAGTTCCTGAAATAATTCTGGCAAAAAAGTATAATACCTCGAGGGGGAAATTGTGAAGCTTAATATAGAGAATGTTATTTTTGTGTGCATGTCTGAGGGTGTGTTGTAACTTGAAAATCTAATTTAAAAATTTTTATGGAAATATAAAGTATAATAACCAAGATATTCTTGAAAATGAACTAGGTGGGATGACTTGGTTAACTAGGTGTAGAGGCTTACTACAAAGCCACTGTCACTAAGACATTTGTCATTGGTACAGGGATAAACGAATAAACCAGGAGAACAGAAGGAAGAACCCATATCAGACTCATATTTGTATGGATACTTGACCCCTGATCACTGAGGAAATGACAGCTCTTTCAATAATCCATCCTCGAACAATTGACTATTCATATAGTAAAAATAAATTCACACCCCTATATTTCACTGCTCAAAAATTTATTCATCAATTTCAGATTAATTAATGACCTAAATGTGAAAGGCAGAACTATAAAGGTTTTAAAAGCTTCAGAACAGGGCTGTCAAATTCATTTTCACCAGGGCCCACATCAGCCTCAAGTTGCCTTCAGAGGGCCTAATGCAGAGCTCCTTGCCCCTAGTTAAGGAGTAGTTACATTTATACAGCCCTAAAATTACATTAGGCCCTTTGACGGCAACCATGAGGCTGATGTGGCCCCCGGTGAAGATGAGTTTGACATCCCTGCTTTAGAAGATAATATAGAATGTCTTTATTACCTCAGGGTTGGGAAGGATTTGTTGAATTGGAAATAAAAAACACTAAAGGGGAAGATCGATAAGTTGGACTGCATTAAAATTAAGGAACTTGAGGTTACCAAAAGACGCCATAAAGACAGTGAAAAGGTAGATTCAGATTAGAAAAGATGTTTGCAATATATAACAAATATACGTGTATGAAGAATGGAGCAGTAAAGATCTTCACCTTTAGGGCAGGAACGAGGGAGAGAATGTGATGGGGGAGGAATGCGTAGCACAGAGGAAAGGTTCTGTGGTTTTAAATGTTCTCATTCTTGAGAGGGTGGTCTCACTTTTCTCTAGACTAAACCCATGTTTTACGCATTTATCTGAATATAAACACATTTCTTATTTAAAAAAGTGAGAAGAAACAAAAACAAACACAGTTATTATGTTAGTTTGCTAGGGCTGCCGTAACAAAATACCAGAGATGGGGAGGCTTAAGCAACAGAAATTCATTTTCTCAGCGTTCTGGAGGCTGGAAGTCTAACATCAAGATGTCCGCAGGTTTTGATCTCTCGATGTCCCTCTCCTTGGCTTGCAGACGGCCACCTGATGCGGTGTCCCTCCTCACGTCGTCTTTCCTGTGCGCCAAAGCATTCCTGGTGTCCCTTTCTGTTCCTGAATTTCCCCTTCTTACCAGGACCCCAGTTAGAGTGGGTTAGTGCTCACCTGGGGCCTCATTTTAATTTAGTCATCTCTTTAAAGGCCATTATCTCCAGTTATAATGACAGTTTGGGAGGGGTTTTCTGGAGACCCAGTTCAGCCACAACACTGTTTATGTAGTGAGGCTCTTAATGAGTCAATGGGGTTTTGTGATTTGGGGATAAAATTTCCCAAGCCAGTTTTTGGGTTAAAAAAGTGCTACTTCTGAAAAAATCTAAGCTATAAGTAAAGGTGTTGTGCTGTGCTGAATGACTCAAGCTGTGGTTATGTAGGTGTGAACTTGGACTACAACTTTTATTGAAAATGTGAGAGTGTTAAAAATGCAATTTCAATTTAAATGAAAGTATCATTTTTTACAAATTCCTTTAACTATAAATGTATAACTTAAGTGAATAAAGGCAATATTATGTGTAGATATTTTAATCTTCACCCCTAACATTTATAAACTTGAGTTGACAAATTTTTTTTCAGTCTTTTCACTGGGAGAAGAGAGGGTGCATTTTATTTGACCATATTTTGGATTTTTGTTACTGTAACACAATTTCTATATTACTAAAATTTGCCCCACTATGCAAAGTCGTGCAGTGAAAAGCAAAAGGCTTATGGGAAAAGGGGGGCACAACCCTCAAAAACTTTTCAGTGACACTTAGAAAGTTAAGAACTTAATAAAAACAGCACCACAGTGTTATACATGTTCAGTTGTTAAGAAATACGTAGAATCTGTCATGATCATGGCACTTTACCTTAAAAGTCAGCTGAAGTTTTCTTGTGGAAGTGGGCGCCAGGTGGGGTTGCCGTGTGTGCGTTACTGTGACGTGCTGGAAGGAGGGCCCGTCTGAAAGGGGAGGGTGGGTTGTGAAACGAGCTGTGGACGAGCGCGGGCGGCTCGTGATAAAGTGGAGTCGCTGGTACGTGTTTGGGGGTATGCGTGTGTTGGTGTGTTCCAGTACGGCTCGATTTAGCCGGCTGCAGTGTTCATCTAGGGTTTTTCACAGATAAAATCACGCATAAGTAAATACAGAATGCTTGCAGTGCTCAAATTATTGCTTAATTGGAACAAGTTTGTTTTTCCATACAGCAGAACTTGTATGTAATTTTTTTTTTACTTTTTTTATTGATCACGCCATTACAGTTCTATTCCCCCCCTTCATTCCCCTCCACCCTACCCCCCATCCCCACCATTACTCCCCCTTTAGTTTATGACCATGTGTCTCAAGTTCTTTAGATTCTGTATTTCCCATGCTATTCTTGCCCCCCCATCTATTTTCTATCTACTGTCTATGCTACTTATTTTCTGTACCTTCTCCCCCCTTCTCCTCCTCCCACTCCCCTGTTGCTAACCCTCCTTGAGATCTTCCTTTCTTAAAATTACTTGTAGCCCCATCTTTTCATCTTCACACGTTGTAAGGATTCTGCAGTAGGCCCTTTTTTACTGTGGTTTTGCAGTGACTGCCTGATATTTTGACACGCACTTTACGTGTCTTGGTAAATTTTAAGGTTTCCCAGGCTAGTGAATTGAGTGATTTGGGTGTGGAGTCAGATTTTTGCCTGAGCCTGGTGGATGATCACTGTGATACACAGAGAAAACATCGGTTCTTCTGTTTCCAGCAAGTGCATTATGTTCAGTGACCCCCCTGCTTTTGGCATTACTACGAGAATACCTTTAAGCCATAATCTCAGTCAAAAATATAAAAGCATGTGGGTGGTTATGTTTTGGGGATCCTTCCCATTTATTCTTACTTTTTTCCACTGTGGCTGTTTTAAACCGAAGTTTAGCAAAGCAGGTTTCTGGGAGAAGTCTCTGTTCTCTCATTCTCTCTCGCTCCTCTGGCAGGTCCGGTTAGTAACAGTGAGGGTGAATGAAATGCCTCCCCTTGTTTCCCTGTCCTTCCACCACAGTTTTTTGGGTTAACGTTTAAGACCCTCATGTTTATGTCCTCAGCCATGCACAGCATTCCTGTTTCTCCCTCCCATCTAGGCATTGATGTTTCTGCAGTTCTCTGGGCGTGAGTCCCTGTTAGAGCACATACCACTCTCTGTTTTGCAAAGCTGGACCCTCGCTAAATAAACTGCATGCTTCCTGAGGGCACGGACCGTATCATTATCATGTTACATTTCTACTCCATAGCATAGTGCCTGAAGTGGTGGCTGGGTTAAGTGAATGGGTGAATGGTTGAAGTGAGCTTGAGGAGAGCTGTCCGGATACCTGATCCTGTCATTTTATTTACTTTCCCCCTCATTTTGACTCAGTTACATAATCTCTAGGTATCTTGATCACTTGAACTTTAAGGGTTTTAGCAGTGCAGCGATAAAAGTTACTTTTGTGGAACCAGTGAATCTACACCATCTGTTTTGATTTTTTGGAGGTTTTTTGCTATAAATAGAAAGCAAGCATGGCCAGTTTGTAACCTTTAGCTTGAGGTTTTTGACACAACAGATTAGTAAAATCCTATTTTTCAGCTTGCTGGTATGAATGAAAAAGTATTTTTGAAATTTAAAACTATATATTGATTAAATGAAATAAACTCAAAAGAAGGGGAGAGTATTTCTTTTAAGATAGTAAGGGAAAATGTTATGGCTGAATTCTTGATTATTATTGCAAATATGTAAGGTACTTTTTAAATTGCTTTTAAGACTTTTCTTCTTCTAATTCTTATAGGACCTCTTCGTTGTTAGACATGAATTGGCCATAATGAGACTGGCTGCCTTCATGGGCATCACTATGTTAGTTGGAATAACGGGACTCTTTTATACTCAACTAATTGGTATTATCACAGTAAGTATATTTTTAATGTAAAGTATATTTATGAACATATTTCCTAAGTATGAACTTAATTCTAAGAAGTTACAGAAAATTTAGAAATTAGAGGAGAAAATTATCCATAGTCATTTATTCCCATTTTCATAAGCCTTTGTAATTTTTCAGGTGGTTATGATCAGTGTATAGAGTGTATATACAATTTTGTATTCTGCCTTTAAAAATTAACATAAGTAGTTTTATATACCTGTAGACTTCATAGTTGACCTTCCCCTATTGATCAGGATCTAATGTGCAGTTACTTTCTATATTATAAATAAAATTACTTTGAACATCTCTTTTTCTTCTTTAAGCTATCATATAAGGTAAATTAAAAAAAAGTGGAGTTGCTGATAGAAACATTTTCTTTGTAATTAAATCTTTTTTTGAATGTATGTTACTAGCTAAATGGGATTTAGCACATACAACAGGAAAGATCTAAAAGTAAGGAAAATATTGAGTAATGATTTGAAAGTTTGATAATACATGGAGTTACAGAAGACTTAGGGTAAATAGACCTTATATATTATTGGTGGGGGTATAAACCAGTAAATTTGCCCTTTTTGAAGGGCAAATTTTCAGTGTCTATAAAAATTTAAAATGCACAGTTCTTTTGCTACAAATTTATTTTGTAGAGACTGTTTACTTGTATGTAAGTAAACATGTAAGTTGAAGATCATTATTATATTATTATATATAATGTGTGTATTGTGTATGAAAACTTAAGTGATTGTAAGAATATATTCAGTGAAAGAAATGTACAAAAAAATGCATCAGAATTTACTGTAAGGCAATGGTAATCAAGAAGGTGCGGTGCTGGCATAAGGGTACGCATGGTGATAAATGAAATGGAATTGAGGGTCCAAAAGTACAGACATACTTAACAGACAGTTATTTTCAAGGATGCCAAGACTATTTCAGTGGGGGAAGAAAAACTCTTTTCAAGAAATGCTGCTGGACAACTAGACGTCCTACCCACACGCAGAAGAATGACATGAGACCCTTACCTCCTACCATGAACTTGTATTAACTCAAAAGTTATTCATAGGCCTAAATGTAAGGTCTAAAAATTATAATTATCATAAAACTCTTAGGAGAGAACATAGGATAAACCTTGGGTTAGGCATTAATATCTTAAATATGATACCAGAAGTGCAAATGACCAAAGAAAACAGTTGATAAACTGGACTTACTCAAAACTATAAACTTTTGTGATTCAAAGGACACTATCAAGAAAGTGAGAATAATTCTCACTTTCTCCCAGTTCACAGAATGGGAGAAAATATTTGCAAATCATATATCTGACAAGAGACTTGTATTTAGAATATATGATTCACAATTAAGAATCATATATTTAGAATATATGATTCACAATGATGTCATAGTCTGTTCATAAGTCATGTCAAAATTGCCAGATTATGCCTTGCATATTTTGAATTTTCACTTTTGAATTTACTAAGGTCATTGGCTTACATTTACGTCCCCTGGAGTGGGATTTCTCAGGTTTCCCCAGTTTCTTCCGAATAATGACTGGGATGACGTTGGTAGCTTTGCCACTGCGAGTACAAGTTACCCGTGAGGGCCAGCTGTTGTGGGTTCCGAGCTGCGGGCAGCGGTTGCCTTTCCACCCAGCAGCCCCAGCGGCCTTGGAGAGTGGGCCGTGGCAGCCAGGGCTTCAAGATGTTTTAAGAATTCCGCCTCCAAACTTTTAGCATGTACCTTTGAGTTGGATATAAAGTTAAATTTGTCATATTTGTTGGGTTTTAAAGGGTTTATGGCAGTCCCCTCTAATCTGAGGTTTGCGTTCTGTGGTTTCAGTTACCCATGGTCAACCATGATCTGAAAATACTGTATCAAATGGAAAATTTTAGAAGTAGACAATTCTTAAGTTTTAAATTCTGAGTATCATGAAATCCTGTGCCTTCCTGCTTCACTCCGTCCCACGTGGGCCTTGAATCTTCGTGGTCCAGCATCCCCACACTGCATATACTGCCCACCAGTCCATCATTTAAGCCTTTTTTTATGGCTATCAGATCAACAGTCATGATGTCCCAGGGTTCAAGTAACCCTTGTTTTACTTAGTAATGGTCCCAAAATGCAAGACTAGTGATGCTGGCAATTCAGGTATGCCAAAGAGTAGCTGTAAAGTGTTTGGGTGTGTGAGAACAAACAGTAAGTATAGGGTTCAGTACTATCCAAAGCTTTAGTCACCCGTTGGTGGTCTTGGACCGTATGCCGTGTAGGTAATGGGGGACTGCTGTGTAACATCAGGTTCTGTCTGGTGATCCTGCTGCCAGTGTGTTAACGTGCATTTTCAAATTGCACAGTGTTCTATTTTCTTATACTATGGAACATTTCATTGTCTTAAGGTAGAGAGATTGGTTCTAACATTGTGTTATTTCTAAAACTGAGTGGATACCACATTTGTTAAATAATGCTCTCTCCCGAAGTTTCATCTCTTTCTGTATACATGTAGTACTCTCTCAAAATACTCTGTAGTAGAGAGGTCTGATGTATGTAGAAATCACACATTTGCGAAACATTAAAAAAAACGCAAGTATTAAGAGCCAGAAAGACAAAGACCGTATTATATTTGTTAGTCCAATCCATAGTCAGTGTACTTCCTCTTGAATCCAGTTTCTCTGAAAAATTACAATAAATTGCTGTTGCATTTTCATGGGCTTTCATAGTGAACTTCAAGCATCATATTTTTGGATTAAAAAATTTTTAAGGTTTTTCAGAATACATTTCTCCCCACATTGATTTAAGGTTCATTAAGGTTTAATTATTTAAAGTTGTTATGCATTTAGTATTTAATTTTAAATCTAATAAGTTATTAGCACTTATATGCAATAGTATTTAATATTTTAAATAAAAAATGTAGATTTTGCTTTCTTTCTAAAACATGCTTCATTTTTATAAAAAAGTTAAAACTACCTACAGGAAATTTCAAACCTGGACATGTTATGGACAAGTTTTTGTCATAATCTGAATCTGTTGATCTCTCTTTACAGTGTGAAAGAAGTGATATATTTGTCGGGTAGCATAAGAAAGAAAGGGAGGGAAGGAAACACAGTAAATTTAATCTTTCCAATTAAGTCTTCCTCCTTCCCATACTCTTGTACTCAAAGACCAGGAGGCATTTTGGGAAAACACTGGTAGGAATATATCATTTCATTATGTAAAGTGTGTACACAGTTTGAATATAGGCCTATTAGACAACATACAAACACCAAATGCTATCTTTTTTGTAGGTGTTAGATTGAAGTTTTGAGGAAACAGCATATCAGTATTCAGATTTGTTCCTATTATTCTTTCTTGGAATAAATAAATCATTTCTGTGTAAGAGGAAAATTACCATCTTCTTATTGATAGTAGAAGGATAATCAGTAATGATAATCTGATGTCATTTTAGACCTAGCAAGAACAGATTATCTGACTCAGATAAAATAATTAGAAATTACTTAAATTTACGAATAGTGGATTCCTAATCTCATTTCTGAGGTTAAAAGTCAATACAACCAGATGTTTCTGTAGACTAGACTAATCTTAAACCCAATTTTAAAGGATTATGTTTGATTATTTCTAGGTTTAATTTCAAACAGGATTTAAATGTATGTGTTTGTGTATTTTTACTAAAATTAATATTAAAGTGTTTCAAAGCAATCAGCTTTAAAGCATTCTTTATTTAGGAAACAGATTATTCTAATTATTCCTTATTAGAATGTTCAGCATTTTTTCCTGTTTCTAAGTAAAATGGATAGTGATGTTGTTATTAATGTAATTGATGTCAGGATTTCTTATTGAGCAGTAGTTCACACACAGCCAAGAATAATGTCCATTCTGACAACCAGCAATACTAATAGTGCCGGGTGATTGTGTTAGTCATGTTTTGAGTCACTGGGCTTAGAGAGAGTTAATCACGAAGTGCTGTAACAGCTGGTACAGCGCCTTCTGGTGCGGTTCTGACAGTGAGCTATTGTGTACTGTGACACTGCTCTGACAGTTTATCTGAATTTTGTATACAAGCATTTTTGTTTTCTGGGCACCATGGAGTTTATGTAATAGCTTAAGCTTTTGATGGTGTCTCTGGAGCTTAGTGTTTTTCTCAGTTGTGGTGAGGTTCATGGTAGGGTGGAACAGATATATTTACTAGCAGTTTTGTAAAAGGCTTTAAATTCTCAAAGCAAAAATTGAGCTTTTGCATTTGGTCTCACAGGTACTGTTGTGGGATGCTGCTTGAATTACTAAAGGTAGCTTAAAGCAAAGCTTTTCAAAATAAAAGGGGAAAATGCCCCCCCCCCCCATACTGGCCCATAGTTACCTAAATAAATACAGAAGGAAGTATAAATGCAAGAGTGACTTATTTTTTACTTGGTTATGTTATGCAGTGAAAAGTATCTTATGTTCAAAATGTTAAGTTAGTTTAAATGAGACTCTCTATTAAATGTCATTCTCATTATGAGATAATTAGTGGATTTACCTGTCTTTTAAAAATACCCATAAATGTAGTGCTGAGATTATTAATCCTTATAATTAAAATCTGCCAAGTATCCTATTGAGTCAATGTGGTGAGTTAGTAGCATTCAACTCCAAACCACCATTGCAAATATGGAAAACAATTTAAATCTATTTGTATGGTAGTACAGGGGAATAGTGCACTTTAATTTTCTTAAAGCATTACTCATTTTTGAGTGATTAAATGGAAGCTAAACATTTACAAGTTTCTTTTTACTTTCAATTTTTCCCTCATCAATTTTTGATCTGACTTTAAAACATTATAGGATTGGAGAAAATAGTGACTCATTTATAGTTAACTTGCAGATCTTTTTCCACAATGATTTATATGCTTTTCTCTGTCACATTTCATCAGTATATTAGTTATAGCCCATGTCCCAGCCAAAGGGCACATTTGTTCATCTTACTTCTACTGTTAACCAAAACTGTTACTGAAGGTATAAACAATTCTGTATAAAAGAATGTAAGAGTAGTTAACTTTGAGTGTTGATTGCAAGCATAATTTTTTAGTTGTTTCCAATATTTAGTGTAAGGCTTATTTACACAATACATTACTGTGTATAACCATCCTCTCTGGCATCCTCTCTATTTCTGTATAATCACTGCTTGTATACTTGACTATACTTGACTGCTTCCACTAGGCTGAAGTTCCTGGGCGCTAAGGACGGTGTCTTATTAAGTACGTAGTAAATTTTTGATAGATGGGTAAGTGAGTAAATGAATCTTGGTTTTATGTACTTAGTACTTGATATTTCAACTAGATTATGAGCCCCTTCTTGGATATTAAATTTTATGTGTGTAATTTCCCAGAGTCCTGGTCATTTTAACTTTTATTATAAAATGTGTGTTTTCATTTAAACATAGTTTTTGAAAGCTACATTCTTATGTAATTGAAATATGTTATCTCTGAGTCTTTCAGAAAGTGTTTAGTAGGCAATATAAGTAAGAACCAGGTCTGCCAATTGTTGAGGAGTTTCTTAAGGGCTCTAATTTATATTAGCTCATTTAATCCCTAAAAAAAAAAAACCTTTGAGGTAAGTATTATAATTTGAAAATTAAGATATGGAGTTTTAGTAATTTTCCTAAGGTTTTATCTCCTGAAAGTGGCTTGATGTATGGGAATTATTTTGAAAAGAGATTTTCAGTGACTATATAATGTAAAATCTCCTGCCCTCTCACATTGGTTCCATGATTGATTAAATCCTCATGTGAATTTCAGATCTCTAATAAAAGATATAGCTGGCCCTGTGTTGGAGATGAATGCTTTAAGAACCATTATTTCATATAAGAAAGTAGTGAGTTCTGATTTCAGAGGAGAAATAGCTGATATTAACAGGAAGTTTTTTCTTTTTGAACTGTAGGAGTAAATTAAGGAATCATGCTGTTTCTGTGTTCAGTTAGTTTAGCACTACAAATGTATACTGAGCACTCAACATTGAACAAAATATGCTGCTAGGTACTATGGAAGATGCAAAGGTTAAAGGAGCTTCATGCTGACCATGTGCTGAGCAGAGGTGCTAGGAAGGCAAGAAAAGGTCTGTCTTAGAATTAGTAAAAATCAGTAATAGATAAAACAGGTATATAATCTCTAGTAGTGAAAAATTTTTTGAATAGTTTTTTTTAACTCCAAACAAAATGAACAGTCATTGAATTAGATATGTGCATCAGAATTAGAAACATCGAGAAGGTCCACGGTAAGGAATGAAGAGTACAGGCAGTCATTGAGGTCAGACTGACTTGTCTTCAAGGAGTCTCTGAGAGAATGTTTTTAACTTGCATCAGGTCTTTGGTTTGGCCCAAGCTTTGCACAGTGGCAGTAATGTAGCCAATCAGGTTTATTGAAGGTGAGACTATTGCAAATTGAAAATGTTTCCAGAGTTAACTAGGCCAAGAAGCAATGACCCTTACTTCCAGACTTGAAAGTGATAGTCATGGAAACCAGGTTGACACTTTAGTCCCTTATGTCAGGTGTGTCAAAGGACTCTTCACATCCTTTCTCCCCTATCACAACCTATATGGCGAAGTGTTGGTTGACGAGAGGGAACTCTGAGCAGGAAGTTAGTTGGATGGATTGTATCATCAAAGTATCTGTTCCCAGAGGACTAAATCCTCAGGTCTGTTAACCAGGAAACGCCTGCTGATAAATTCTTCTTTGCCTCTCAACCCTCCCAGTATTTCTAGGAGGCAGTGACTACCTCCCTCTTCTTTTCTGCTAAAATCTTTTTTTAATTTTAGGTATAATCTTATTAGTTAGGATACAGCTTTATTTTAAAATCAATCATATTTTCTTAGGCTGAATCTGAAAGATTGTTTCTTAGGGTAAGATCAACCATCAGCAGAAGTATGAAGTATTTATTGGTTGATAAAATAGGTAAAGCTTGTATTTCTGTAAGTCTTTTTCTAGTTTACTCTTATTTTTTAGAAAATAAACTTTCAGTTTTAAAATGGGAAAGCATTCTCATATATCTCTTAGTTATATATGCCTACTAAAGAAAGTCTTTGCTGCTTTGATCACTAGACTGTAATCAAGGCAAATATTTCTTTGGAAATACGGTATTCTGATTGTAGGCAACATAAAATAAAAACTTGGTTTGTATTTTTCTTGAAGAGTGCATATTTATGAGTGGCTGAATTTCATATAAAATTAAGAATTAATAAGTTATATGTATACTCTTTAAAGGTAGAAATTATCTTATATGTCATTTTGTAATGGTCACTAAAGGTATGGAATCTTTAAAATTGAATAGAATTATGTGCACCAAAATGTATTTTAATTACTCTTAGTCTAAAATCTTCTACATTTTCATGCTTTATGAAACACAAAAAGTATATTAAACCTAAGTTGGCAGTTGAAAATAACTTACAGTCAGTGTTGCAGCCAGCCGTAACTTCTTCCTCTTCCAGTTTGCTGTTTCTTTTGTGCTTATAACTGTGATGCTGTGTTGCTCTGAGTGTGTTGTATATATGTCAGTCCAAAAACTATGTGACGTGTTTGGTTGATCACATACAAATATTATACTTTTTTGTATAACATCATTCAAGATAGCTTGAGTGTTAGGTTAGCATCTGCTGTTACTAGAGAAAAAAAATAGCCTTAATGTTTACCCTCATAGATTGTGTTCATAAAGTCATGGTAGACATCATGCCCTCTGATAGAATGACCATCTACTTATGATGACTTAATCG
The DNA here is from genome assembly GCF_021234435.1 of Artibeus jamaicensis. Lineage (NCBI taxonomy): Eukaryota > Metazoa > Chordata > Mammalia > Chiroptera > Phyllostomidae > Artibeus > Artibeus jamaicensis. The sequence continues at coordinate 51,812,430 of NW_026522030.1, read as the reverse complement.
GTAATAGTCTCCTTTTCTCTAGACCCAGATTCTAGAAGGATGTCCAAAACACTTGAAAATATAAGTTTTCTCATGTGAAGTCTTTCAAGTTGATTCTTTTATTGCCACAAATAAGTTCCTCAAAGTTATAATGAAGTTGTAAATTTCTGCATAGTAAAAATTTCCTGTAATATTAGCTAGTTACAGTAGGCTGACCTTGTAATTGCTTTTTCAATCCTGAAATAATTCCCGGTGTGTAAGTATTATTCACAACTGCAATTTTTGCCATTTATATGTATAAATAGCACTTGACTTCTCATATTTTTGTACGAGTTGTCTCATTTGTTTTGGAACATCCTGTCACTCAGCATTTCCAAGACACCATTAAAACTACTTCACTCACTGTCTGTACAGATGAAAACAGGGGCTCAGCTTTCCTCTAAGTCCCTAGTCAATCTTGTCATGTATTTGTAGACTGTGTTTTCGCAGAGGAAAACATTATTTTGAGGAAATTATGCAACAGAACCAAGAAGGGTTAATTATAAATAAAATTGTCATCAGTTACTATGAATTTCAAAGCATAATAGGAAAACTGATTAATCTAGAATACATTGCAAATCTACAGTCTTGTTCCAAATTCCTAGGTAACCTGGAAAGAAAATGCTGTTATTGACTCCTCACACATCAAAAAAAAAAAAAAAAAGATTGATTTTTTTCATATATTGGCTAACTTTACTTATTCAACTGTTCATATGTAAGAAATTAATATTATAGCTATTGATACAACTTCTATAAAGAGTCTTTTAAAGTGAAGGTGCTTTTTATTATTTTCATTAAAGGAAAAATTTTACAACCAGAGAAGTTCTTGGGATTGGAGCTGAAACCATGAGTATTTGCATGAATAGTACTGCTTAGTAATAGTATAGTCTACTTGGTGTATAAGTGCAAGCTAGTAAAAGATAAGAGGAGAGAAATTTTTGGTATATTTAAAAGAAGATAGGCTCTGGCTGGGTCGTTCAGTTGGTTCGAGTGTCATCCCAATATACCAAGGTTGCAGGTTCAATCCCCAGTCAGGGTAAATAGACGTTTGTTTCTCTCTCTTTCTCTCCCCCCTTCCCCCCAACCCCACCCCTACCCCCTGTTCTCTCTGAAATCAATAAACATATCTATTAAAAAATAAGATATTTTTATACACTTTAAAGTGTATTTGAAATATAAATACATGAGTTCTGTCTGGAAAAAGTCAGCCATTGTTAATATAATGACAGCGGTTTGCATGACATTAGTGTAATCACACAGCCAAGGACAGTGGACCGGAATGCACATGTGTGAACAATGACAACTTCACTGTACTAGTCAATGGGGGCAGTAGATGCCATTGAGTGAGCATGTGTACTGTGTGGCTGTCACATTCAAAATGACCGAGTGAGCAGAGCAAGGAATCTGTGTCAGATTTTGCATTAAGCTTGACCATTCCTCCATGGAAACTATCAGATGATTCAGAAGGCCACAGCTGTGGGCAACTGGTGATTGGCAGCTTCATCATGACGATGCACCCACTCGTGTATCACGTCTTGTGCAGCGTTTTTTGGTGAAACATCAAATCATTGAGGTGACTCAGCCACATTTTAGCCCACATTTGGTGCCCTGTGACTTCTGGCTTTTCCCAAAACTCAGATCACCTTTGAAAGGGAAGAGATTTCAGACCATCAGTGAGAATCAGGAAAATAAAATGGGGGTAGCTGATGGCAACTGAGAGAACTGTGTAGGGTCCTAAGGTGCCTACTTGGAAGGGGACTGAGGCATCATTGTCCTGTATACAGTGTTTCTTGTATGTTCAGCAGATGTTTGTTTTTGATGTTACATGGCTGGATACCTTCTGGACAAACCTTGTATATCTAACCTGAGATTATGGCGTTTGTTTTGATTATTTAGATATTATTTATCATGACAGTTTCTCAGTCTAATGGTAGATGTCCTGTTAACATGAATTAAACCAAGCCAACCTTTTTTGGTTATTTTTCTTATGCATTTGTTTGAGCCTTATAGAAAAAAACATTAGAAATTGTATTACTGTGAAAAGACTGACTTTTCTGTTGAAATGAAGGAACAGTTTTTTGTGTGTACTCTGAAAGTTCACTTGAGTTTTCAGAATACTAGGTGTTGTAGTAGGCAAATGCACGGGTTGGCTTGTTGAATTGTGGTTGTTTACAGAAATCCAAAACTAGAAGCTCTCTTTAGCCCTTGGAAGGTTTTTATTCAGTATTATCTTTCATTTGTCATTTTTGGTATTTATTTTTTAATGCATATTCACTGACAGTTGAATTAAAAATACTGTATTTTGCCATATATAATGTGCACTTTTTTGCCCAAATTTTTTAGGAAAAAATAAGGATGTTTATTAGACATGGTTGTACTAATTCCCTATCTGTATAAGTGTGTTTAATTCTTCTATTTATGCTTATGCAATAAAAGCATAACTCTAGAAAGAAATAATGATATTCACATGCAAAATAATGCTCTGGAATACGATAATCTGTTTTGTTTTTGAATATAAGTGAATAAAAATATTGAATTAAAAACTTAAAACAAAGGTTTTCTTTTGTTTGGGCCAAAAACGTGGGTGTGCATTATACCCACATGTGCATCATACACAGCAGAACATGGTAGATACTATATATTTTAAAAGAGTTGTCAAGGAAGCAAATCTAATGAAAAGTAACATGAATGAAGTGAGACTCCTACAATTTTAATTAGGTTTTATAACTGAATAATGTTGGGGGGTACAACGTGATGTTGATTTTGTTTTTTCCATTAGAATTTTGGCAATGTCTGTAGATAATTTAGAAATCTTAGTACTCATATATTAACTGTTTAAATCTTCAATATGTTCTCTGGATATGACTTTAAAACACTATGAAATTACTATAGAATAAAGCTTCGATCACTTTATGTCTGAGTATATATTTTTAATTTTTAATAGGATACAACATCTATTGAAAAGATGTCAAACTGTTGTGAAGAAATGTAAGTATAAAAGTAAAGTTTGTAGTGTTCTTAATGAAAATGAAAATAACTGGCCACATTTGAAAAATAATGTGTGCATGTGGTGGATGGTGGAATGATGCTGTTTCTTCCTGCCTTGTCCAAGGCCTGAGCTAGACAGTCATAACCCTGCCTTACAGTGGGGTCTTCTGGCCATGCTAGTGTTCATAGGAAATAAGGACTGATCATTCTTGTTTCTGGTCTAACTAAAGTAAGTTAAATTATTTGTCCTGAAAGTACATCAAAAGAGATTTGCTACTGTGTTGTTGACACACATTCTGTTAATCCTGAGATTTTCCTCCGCTTCAAAAGTTGCTCTAGGTTGATTGACGACACAGATACAATATCTGCTCTCCAGAGTTAAAACTCAGCTGCATGCCGTAATGAAAGAAAAGCTGTGTTTGTGATGCTGGGACACAATTCATCAGAGTCCAGTAATGGATCCCCAGCCAACCTGTATTGTTTTAGTTGACTGAAGTGCACCATGGGAGTGCTGTCTTTCACTAATAATGCTGTCTTCTGTAGATCGAGGCCCCGAAAGCCATGGCAGCAGACCTTCTCAGAAGTTTTTGGCACTCGTTGGAAGATCCTGTGGTTTATTCCTTTCAGGCAGAGACAACCACTGCGAGTTCCCTACCACTTTGCCAATCACGTCTAAACAGATGGATGGTGGGCACAGATGGGTCCTCCATGCTGGAAATGCGTTACAGGTTTTCTGATAATAGAACGATGACAGTCTTCAAGTCAATTAAAATCCACCCACCAATCTGAGGCGTCATAATGTGCCCCAGGCTTTATTTTAATAGTGATCTTGATCCTGTTGTGGGACTAATACAAGATCTATATTTAAGTTTTAAAGCATGTTTACTTTCAAATTAGCTTTCCACAGGGATTTCTTAAAATGCTTTTGTTATTAAGCTCAAAAGGCAGTGATTGGATTGAAATCATTGTACATAATTTCTTTTAGATCTGACAATATTATAGATTTTTAATTTATGGGAATTTTCAGATGTTTATTTAAAATTTTCACTCTTAAACAGTACTAACCAAATCTGAATTTAATTCTTCAGGTTTTACACCTTACATGTAAATTTTCTTTTTCAAATACAGCTTAAAATATGTTAATACTTTCTTTTATATGTGCTGCAAGATTTTATTAAGTGCAGCGTAGGACTGAACAACAACAAAAGGGCAGTGTTTTCTCAGAAGTAGCTTTCTAATGTTCTCTTCACCAACAACAAAAACCCCACTAAATTACCAACTACCTACCTTATTTTAAAGGAAAAATCAATTTTTTTCATGTTCACATTTCCATTTCTTTCTCCTATACTGCTGTAATTTTCATTGCTGTTAATATATTTGCTTCGAGTAGACAATTTTGACTAAGTGGGCATGTATTCCTGTTTTACCCTAAGATTTTGTTGAGCAAAAGGAAAGCGAATATGCAGTAATTCCACAGATACCTTTTCTTGGTGCAGTTATGCCAGGATGTGTGTTTTTAAAATGCTGGTGTAGCCAGTAATGTGTACTGTACAGTATAAAGAGGAATGTTGTCCTTTTGAAAAAATACATATACTTTTTACTTTTAATTAAAAATACCTACTAGTAGATCTAAAATTACACACTGAAGGTTTACATATAATAAATATTGGCCAATTATTCCTGAAATTCTATCTATAGGAAATTACTAATAAAAATAAGTAAATAACTTTTGTATACCTAAATTACCCAAAATGAAATTAAATTTTAGTTAGCTAACTATGATTTGCATTGAAAGACCTTTTTGTAGCTAATGTTAGGAAATGGCGTTAAAATAAAATAATCTACATTTATTATTAGCTTTGTACAGATTTAAACTGCTCAGAGTGATGGGTCTCTTGGAAAGCATAGAACATTTGTTTGAAAAGACCTTTAGCATGCTTTGAACAAAATTCATTTTTAACATTTTTTCCATTAGAATATTGCAAAGTCCATGTGTCTTTTTTGAAAATTTTTATACACAGTCTTTCCCTTGAAGAGAAGATTGAAGGAGTCTACTTACTTGCAGCATATCAATAGTTTTTTTTTTTTTTTACTTAAATTTGATAGTAGGGAATCCTACCTGAGACAGATACTAAGCAACAGCTGCCATTGTCAGCGGGTTAACTCTACTGTGGTTACTTCTTTCAGAAACTGTAAATATCTTCTAAAATAATGGAATAAGCTGTTCTCAGAGATGTAAGTGCCATGTCTTACATGTTCTGACTATACTGTCTTATTACCTAAAAGTTTAGACGTGGCAGATTAAAATACGTATTGGTGCTGATAAGATGCATAGTAAATTTAATATGAGAAATGTATTTATAGAGCTTAATGAACCACATTAGTATGTTCACATCATGGGAGTGGGTTGGATTTTGTGCAGGCTAACATGTTGACCAAATTTGGCTTGGTGACAGGACTGTTATAAGGAAGTAATGTATAGGTAATATACAGGTAGATATCCATTGAATGCCCTAACTGTATACATTCCTTTCAAATGAGGACCTTGAGGAAACAAGAAAGGGAAGTGAAGATCCCTTAAAGAACTTTATAGGCTCAGTTATACTTCATCTAGTAGGAGGAGTGACCTGGAAACGTACATGGGAGCTGCTCAGAGCCAACTTCTTCCTCAATAATGAGAACCAGAGGTGTCCCTTTCACCCTACGAGGATTTTGTTTTTCTTAGATTTACCATTTCTAGAGCACATGCTCTTCCCTCTTTTCTCTATACCCTCTCTAGCCTGATCCCTCTGTGCCTGACTCCTCTGGTACTGCAATACACACTCATACACTAGGCAAGGCATATATTTATTTTGTTTGAATGGCAAAAATGGTACATATCAATATATGAATATATTTATATAAGACTCTATATTAAGGGATATATGTATATATCCCCAAATGCTTAACTGGGTTTTGTTAATCCTTGTTAAAGGAGGAAAAACTAACGGGCAGTTAGGTCTTCCTTGGGAGCACATGAGCTCTAGTGTTCTCGCTGCGCCCTCTTTTGGCAATTGGTGTAATTAGAGTGGATCTAGAGACTACTGCCCCACAAGTAAATTGTATAGCCAAAATCAGAACCTGTCAGAGGTACACTCCGTTAGGGGGAGTGTATGTACAGAACTGTTATGTTTTATGAAAATTAATGGTTTGTGTTTATGATATCACATCTAGTTCATACAAATGATGACTACTTTTGTTTTATTTATGTATATTATATTTTTTACTGTCATTTACACATTTAGATCAGATTAGGGTAAACAGATGTAAACCATTTTATGAATTTTACTTTATTTTTTAAACTTTTATTTTTATTTATTTTTGTTGTGTTTTTTCATTGCCATTTGTCTCTGCTACACCTTCCACCTCCACTGCCTCCCTCCCCCTCCCCTTCCCTGGCAATCACCACACTGCTGTGTCTGTGAGTTCTTTTGGCAAATTAAGTCCTTAGAATTAGAAAAGACAGAACTTTAAAATTACTATTTATTAGAAAACACAGAAATAATTTTAGTTACATTGGCAAGCAAGTATCTAATGGGTCTTACTGAATATCTAAAAAATACATTTAGTGTTTTTAATCTCAGTTTTGGAATCTTTTTTTTTTGCTGATTTTATTACACTAAAATAGTAGAAGGTTAATGATTCTTTTTATACTTCCATTCTTTTTTAATTTTTCTACTTAGAGTCATAGCTGTAGCTTTAGTAGCCAATTTATTATGTATTCTGTATAACCATGAAAATAACTAATAATGTGTTGAGTGTTAGAAAATAATTATGAGTCATGAGGTAACTGATACAGTCTGCATATTGGGTAAAGTAGTTTCTCACAAACATTTTATTCCATTTTAATAAGCAAAATATATTTTAAGGGATGTTTTACATCAGCAAAGTCATTAATTTGGCCTCTGGAAATGATTTTTACCTAGACATTGTATGTTACACCTCTCGAACAATTATATTTGTTGTTGTTGTTTTTTTCCTTAAACAAAAATCTTGAAGGGCTCAAGAGTGTAGGCAAAAATTGACTGACTTCACAGTCCCCCAGACAGTAGGCATTCAGCTAATGTGCTTTTGGTACTATGTAACCAAGACCGACAGTTTAAAAATATTAAGTTAACTAATGTTCCATTATAAGAAAAATACTATTTTGCTTAAGGGTTGTATTAAAAATACTTGTGGTTAACATAAGAGATAGCTATATTTAAATTTTTAATGTATTAATCTCTGTAACAGAAGAAAGCATAGTTTACTTTTAATAGTAAATAGGAGTAGAGAACATAAGCTACATAAAATTTAGTATAAAAGTAGAGGTAAAAGTTCTGTGAGAATGAACATTAGTAAATTTTTGCTAATATTTAGAGGTATTTTTTTCTAAGGATGGTAGCTAATTATAACTATTCTTCACCGGGCTTTTTCAAGTCACTTCCATACAAGCAGTTAGTTGAAAATATGTTTTACTTGAAAGGGGTTAATAATTCTGAGTGCTAATCATGAAGACTTTAGGACAACACTTTAGTCAGGAAGTGTGAAGTAACTTAGAGTATGGCCACAGTGTTCTATGTGTTAGGTCGGGGGGCAGTTCGAGTGTCCTCAGATGAATTGCTATAAAATCACAGTGTGTCCAGCCCTGCTTTACGGTGGCATTAATACTAACAAAGCTGCTAGCCTCCCCTACATTTTTCTCTGGTCTCTATACTTCCCTTACACTTCATGGAGAAATAGATCACCTAGCTCAAGTCTACTATTGCTGCTTCATTAAATAAGTTTTATACATGACCTCTACTATATATAGATCTATATAGAATTTATTTGATAAATTTATACTTACATTACCTAATTTACTAATAGATACAAATAGAAGTTTTTTTACCCAGTTCTACCACTGTGGTTTTCAAAAATGTAAGTATTGACAAATGTAGTTAGTAACTCATGCACATTTGGTATGTTCTACTTTCTAGTCTTGTTAACCTATAGTTAACAAATGAATTAGTTTATTATTTAATGTTCACACTTGTTACCTTCTATTTTAAGAAGCACCCTCTGAATTTATATCTAAATAACAAATGTCATGTTCTGAATTTAGCCATTCTCAATTGAATTCTAGAATAATCTACAGTAGAATGTGAAAAAGAAATAGAATCAGTTTGCCTAAAATATTTGGAACCAATGTCCTTATTCTGTGTATTACTGTTTAGCACTTCTGCTGCCTTCAGGGTGATGATGGTTTAACTCCAGGAAAGTGACTTTCTTCAGACATCCCCTTTCATTATTATTGTGTAGTGTTTAACAACAAAATTTACTGTGTTTTTGTCTGTTCTTTAGATGTTGTAATAGTGACTGCTAGTGCTAATTGGAAATAGAAATAACAATGGTATTTAAATTTCTTAAGTTCTGGGTATTGCCGATATTTTTCATTATCATTGTATTTTTTTACTTTCATGTCCTTTTCCCCAGTAAGTACAAGTGAGTAGTGAGTAGTCAAAATGGTAGAAAGGAATTAGGAGAACTGACAAAGACGGTGAGAAGGCCGGACAGAGAGCGTGGGGAATCAGCAGACTAGAACATTTCTGTGACGTCAGGAAATTCCCCAGCTGCCATCATTAGCCTTGTCTCTTGCTGATAACATTTTACTCTAAGAGTTCTTAATGCACGTGAGCATTTTAGTTTGAGTTATCTAAGGAATTTATATTGCTGATTCTCTTCAGCCGGTCAGATGCCTTTGAGAAATTATTTTAAATGTTAAATATTATAATTGCATAGGGTGTGGTAACAGGAATTGTTAAGAAAGTGCAGCTAGTTAGTGCTGAGGAGAAATACAGAAGTTGCCCAAAGTTTTAAAAAACCGGGACTCTTCACAAGTCTTGTGATAAGTTTGTGTATAAGGGGTGATTTTCACTTTAAAATTGTGCTGTTTTGGAGTTCTTGATACCTCCAAGGTCGTCTCCATACCGGTTAGTATTGTGAATACCTGTGACATGGAATGCGGTGCCTGCCACAGTTGTTCAACACTGTTCTTCTCAGTACTGATAGTTTTATGTATAAACAGTAGTGTGGATAAAATGGCAACAAAACAGGCATGTTTCTTGTTGTGGCTTTGCTTGCCTTTTTGACTACGTACAGGGTTTAATTGCATTGATTGTTAACTACAGGGAGAGGTTAGCTGCATATCACAAGCTCTGTGTTCTTGCCAGTGTTCATTGGGTGACAGTTTAACCTACCGGTGCCTGAAGTCAGTGTCCTCCAGCCTCGACAACTAAAACATCCTGGTGCTACTCATCAGCATGGAGTGACGTTTTTATTTCCTGTACCAAAGAGGTTGTTTTCTTTTTGGTTAACTGAGAGTTTTCATCTGACATCCTTATGTTTATAAGGTAGAATTTAATGTTACTAAGAACAATTTTGATTACTGGATCTTAGTTTTTACACACTGCTGCCTCAATTTAATTGGTTTTAAATGCCTCCCATTTGAACTTTTTTCCTGAGTTAGGAAGATTAGTATGTTTTTTCATTTGGTATTTTTATACAGATTGGCTACTTTAAAAAAGTAGTTTCATGGGTTGAAGTTGCAAAAGATAATCTTCCCACAAGATATTTTGGTTGTGCTTTACTTCTGCAGAAATACATGAGAACTAGTAAAAAGTATACTTTCATTTCTGTAAATGAACTGAATAGCTTATTGGGCCCTTTTCATGAATGCTGAAACGGAAAGGTCAGGGTGCTTTCTGATCACAAGTGAGGAATTCTGCATCTCTCTGTGTATAATCCTTAATGCCACTAAAGAATGATATTGTCTGTTTTGCAAACAAAGATAAAGAACACTTTAAAAATATACATATATATATATATATATAAACATTTCCCAGGAAGAAATGCAAATGTACTTGATTTAAACAAAACTGTAATAGAAAATTGAACTCGACCAAAAAAAAGTCTCTATGTTGTTACTCACTTCACATAAAAAGTTGAGTATTTTAAAAACTACTTCTGTTTAGTGATTCATTTTACAAACAAATGGGAAAAAAAACCCTTTAGAGATACTTGTAGTTGTCGAAATATAATATTGCTATGTTTACTATTCTGGTTTTCTATGTTTTTCCATAAATTTTAAAGACATTCATTGAGTGTCCTTAAAACTGTGGCTGAAATGCTTTAAAGTCCTGGCGAGAAGGTAACAGTGTATATGTAGAGGAAAAGTAGTCCCGTTTCAGAATGTTTTGCATCATTTTCACTAAAAAGTTATCTCATTGAATGTAGACATGATACATGGTTTTGCATTGAATTCTGAATGGAAAAAAGGAATCAAGTCTGAAGCTTACATTAAATATGACTTAGGATCATGTAAACGATAACATAGAAATAAAGATATATATGTTGTTAGAGGTAAAAGCAAAATTTGAAAACAAAATGGGAAGAAGCAACATGATGTCTCTCTAATTGTCAACAGTGTATTCCCTGCATATTGTTGCCACAGTATCAGTCCTGAGTTGTTTGGCTTGTTTATGTGTTATTTAAATTACTGGGGCCGAATACAGTGTTTGTTCAAGTAACTGGATAGTGGAGTTCTCTACTACTCTGTCTACCACAGATGAATAATGAAAAGAAATTTCTACTTTAGCAGTGGTAGAATAAAGCAAGTAAGTGATATAATAGGAGGAGTTTCCACCACAGAGATGCTTGGACAAGTGAGCTGCAATTCTGAGGAGGAAGGATTGGGTCTTGGGCGGACCGAGCCACGGGTATTGTGCTCGTGTGAGCTTTATGTCCCTGCAATTAGTCTTTAAAAATCTGACCAACGAGTGTAATGAATAGGCGAAGTCTGTGATATTTACAGACTCCTAAAATTTTGTATCAATCTCAAATTGTCTAATATTATATATCCCTAAACAAAGGACTTTTATTTTAATAGTGGTATGTTCCAAGTGCCATGTATCTTATTTTTTGATTAGGTAATTATTTCACTCAGTGCATATGTTTACATGTGAGTGCTGTTCCGCTGCACTGTCTGTTTTTCCTTGTCTATTCCCCTAAGAACATTTAAAGAAAATCTTCAGTAACATTTGTAATGCTAATGGTAATATGGGTTATAGTAATTGAGAAATAAACTAGATTGAGAAGAGGGAGGGAAAAATGTACAAGTGTGAGCCATGTATCTGAGATAATACTTGTTTAACTGAAGCATCTACACTGGTTCTTAAAATGAAAAACAAGCTATGTGTCTACCTTGAGGATAATGTTTTTTAATTTATTTTAGTGATTTAGTTTTATTCATGTAATATTTCTGTTTTTCTTTGCAGATTGTTTTTAATTTAAATCATGGAATTTTTACTTCTCTTGAAATGTATTATGTAATGTATTTTTAGAAATCTTATTTTTAAATAAATATTTTTTGAAAACAAAGGACTGTCTTTTCCCCCTTTCTTTATTAAAATTAAAATTCTAGATTTTAGCACTATCAGTATAATAGGCCAAGTTTTTTTTTTTTTTTTTAGTTTTATGCCATTTAGATGCATTCAAAATTATAGCCTTAGGATGCTATTCTGTAACCTCAAAATCTGTTACATATTCAAGAAGAATTAGGTATATGTGCTTGGGTTAAAGTCGACAAACTCAATATTCTGAGTGAGGTGTATTTGTCTTAGAGATGACCCAAATGGCTAGATTTAGTACACAATTTATTTAACATTTTCTGTGTCCAACACTATTTTCTGGAAATACTTGTTTTTTGAGGAGTAACGTACATAAAATGCGTAGTGTTTAACTATATGTCTAGGTATCATTTTAGATGTAGAAATATTGAATTACTTAAAGCCTTTGCTGCAATGGAGTTACATTCTCAGTGGTTCTGGACATCTTTTCACTGACACATTTCCAGAATTGGAACTTGTATGTGGGAGTTGTCACAAAGTGCATATTAATTAGCATTAATTCATCAACAGTGTCATCTGAAAAGAGAAATCATTGTATGGAGAAACAATGAAAGAGCAAAATTTTCCCTGAGGGTGAAAGATAGGGCTTGACTGTATTATCAGACTTTTTTCTTAAGTTTTTATTGCCATGAAAGTAATGTTGATAAGTATCCTGGGTTAATGCATAAATTAAATGACCTGGTAGAGTTGCATATACAAGTATAAACTTTGTCGCATTGGTAAATCAAAGCATATGGTTGCATTTCCGACAAAATTTCAACCATTTAAAAGCTTTAAAACTTGTTCATTTTCCAGTTTCCTTTGCTGTGATTCTAAGCAGCATTTACACTAATTATGATTTCTTAGTGATGATAAATTATGATTCTCATGATTTTTGGTCTCAAAACTTCTTTACACATAAAAATCATTTCAGTCTCCAAAGAATTTTTGTTTATGTAGTCTGTCTTCATCAGTATTGACTTTATTTTAAATTAAAACATGTATTTAAATGCTTATTTATTAGTTTTTTTAACATAATAATAAACCCATCACGTTAACAATGTAGTTTTATTTAGAGACCCATGATTTTACATTGTTTGCAGATCTTTAATACCTGCCTTCACAAAAGAAAGTTGCATTCCTGTACTGCTTTTGCATTCAATCCATTGTGTTGTTTTTCTGGTTGAACTCTGGAGAAATTCAGTGTCATGCAAATATACTACAGAAGCTCCTTGACTTAATGATGGGGTTATGTCCCAATAAGCCCATCATATGTTGAAAATTCTGTAAATGAAAATGCATCTAACTCATGTAAACTACCAAATATCATGGTTTAGCCTGGCTAGTTTCCACTGAATGTGTATTATTTTTGCACCATCTTAAAGATGCAAAATCTTAAGTTGGGGATCATCTTCACTTGGAAAAAAGGAATTATATGTATATATATATATATATATATATATATATATATATATATGTTTAATTTTTTTATATATTATAATATATATATATATATATATATCTCCTCACCCAAGGGCATGCTTACTGATTTTAGAAAGAGGGAGAGAGGGAGGGGGAGAAACATCAATGTGAGAGAGAAACATAGATTGGTTGTGCCTTGTACATACACACTGTGATTGGGCACCAAACCTGCAACGTGGAGGAATCAAACCTGTGACCTTTCAGTTCATGGGATGATGTTCCAACCAATTGAGCTACCATCCCACTGAGCCACGCCAACCAGGGCAAAAAGGAATGTTTTAATAGTCTTTTCAAGTGACTGCACTTTTGTGATATAACACAAAATCCCAACATGTGATGTGTTTTCAAAGTTTGGTTGCAATTTTGGACCAGAAACAATACCAAGAAATGTTTCATACTCTGTTACATTAAAATCTATTAGTCCCTTTTTTACTTTGGAAACCTCTTAACCCATACATGACTTTGTGACTTCATTCATTGGTCATTTGGAAATACTGGAGTAATCCAGGTCTTCCCAGTGTTGACACATTTCATTCTATAAATTAGATTAAATTAAATTGGATTTAATTAAAAATTAATTTTTAATTAAAAAAATTAATACTACCACTTCCTGCCAGAAAAGTAAGTACTGGCAAGCTGTTAAACTCATAATGATGTTACATTTTTCAAAATTCTAATTTTTCACTGGAAGACTTGAATGCTTTCAGCAGTAAGTACATCCTGTCAGTGGTTTTCCTTTAAGTGACACATTCACTTCACTCATTTTTGAGAAAATATACCCACGTGAAAAAAGCATAGTTTGTCAGCTGTTCTTTCAAGTAAAAAAATGTGATTCCAGGAAAAACACGGCTAGTTCAGCTTGCAGCTCAGTCACCCCAGTGGTTATCCTCAAAGATAAGCAATCCTACGTTGGAATGCAGGTGAAATGCTCTGTGTACTGCCCATGTTGTCAAACAATGTGAAAAATAACCCAAAATTCAAGGTTTAATGAAGTTAATCACTTTTACTGACTCATCAAGGGTAGTATTCAATATATTATTTGCATTTGTATATTCTGGCTTTTGAAGCACTTAAAACATAGCATCCTTAAAGATTCACATCTATTTAGCTTTGTTATAAAGAGACAAAAACTAAAAGTACCTGGTAATATTTTAATACTGCAAAATCATGGGAGAAGCTGCCAGATACTGTAGATAAACAGATGCATACAGATTCTGCTCTAGGCTGACCAATTACCCCTGTGAGCTATAGTTATATTAGCATGCAAGGGCAATTGGAGGGAGAATTGGACCCTGTGGACATCCAGCTGAGCAAACAGGACTGAGGAAGGGTAGAGGATGTGTGAGTTTGGAAAAAACACATCTAAGCCTGCTAAAAAAAATATTTGTATCAGTCACAGCACATTCTTTATATGTCCTCTGGCTTGCCTAGTATTTTTCAAATTAGCCCTCTTTTCCAAACAAAAGAGCACCTCTGCTTAAAGATCAGACCCTCAAATAACAATGTTTTGCACATACAAAAACCGGGATGATTCAGGAAATACAGAACCTGGAATACGTATATCCAAACATTCAGATGCTACTTGTACATGTGCTTAAAGTGTGTGAGTAGCAGTAGTTTACTTGTGGCATGATCTGGATAATATCCTTTTTTTTTTCTAATTTCTTTTTTTATTGATTATGCCATTACAGTCGTTCTATTCCCCCCTTCATTCCCCTCCACCCTACCCCCCTACCCCTACCATTCCCCCCCTTTAGTTTATGACCATGTGTCTCAAGTTCTTTAGATTCTATATTTCCCGTACTATTCTTGCCCTCCCCCTTATCTATTTTCTACCTACTGTCTATGCTACTTATTTTCTGTACCTTCTCTCCCCTTCTCCTCCTCACTCCCCTGTTGCTAACCCTTCTTGAGATCTTCATTTCTATGTTTCTGCTCCTGATCTAGCTGTCCTTTTAGTTTGCTTTTGTTTTAGGTGTGGTTGTTAATAACTGTGAGTTTGCTGTCCTTTCACTGTTCATGTTTTTTTTAACTTCTTTTTCTTAGGTAAGTCCCATTAACATTTCATATAATAAGGACTTGGTGATGATGAACTCCTTGAATTTGATCTTATCTGAGAAGCACTTTATCTGTCCTTCCATTCTAAATGAAAGCTTTGCTGGATAGAGTAATCTTGGTTGTAGGTCTTCAGATTTCATGACTTGGAATACCTCTTTCCAGCCCCTTCTTGCCTGTAAGGTCTCTTTTGAGAAATCAGCTGACAGTCTGATGGGAACTCCTTTGTAGGTGACTGTCCCCTTATCTCTTGCTGCTTCTAGGATTCTCTCCTTTATTTTAATCTTGGCTAATGTAATTATGATGTGCCTTGGTGTGTTCCTTCTTGGGTCCAACTTCTTTGGGACTCTCTGAGCTTCCTGGATTTCCTGGAAGTCTATTTCCTTTGCCAGATTGGGGAAATTCTCCCTTATTATTTGTTCAAATAAGTGTTCCACTTGTGGGTATTCCTCTTCCCCTTTTGGTACCCCTATAATTCGGATGTTGGAGCATTTAAAGATGTCCTGGAGGTTCCTAAGACTCTCCTCATTTTTTTTGAATTCTTGCTTCTTGACTCTTTTCTGTTTGGCCATTATTTGCTTTCTTCTGGTCCACTCCATTGATTTGAGTCCCAGTTTCCTTTTCATCGCTATTGGTTTTCTGTGCAATTCCATTCATTTCAATTAGTTTCACCTTCATATGTTTGTCTAATTTGTGGCTATAATCAACCAGTTGTGTGAGGATCCTGATCACCAGTGTTTTAAACTGTGCGTCTGAGAGTTTTGCTATTTCTTCATCGCTTAGATTTATAGGCTCTGGGGCTTTGAGATCTTCTTGAGCCATTTTTTGGTCTGTTCGTGCCCGTTAAGTTTGAGTAGTGGCGCCTTCGACTCTCAGGTCGCTGGGTTGTGACGCTGTATGTGGGGGCGTGGTCAGAGCAGGGAAATGGCGACCCCCTCTGCTGTTTTATGCCGCTGGGTGAGGAGCAGAACCTAAGGTGGTTCACCAGGGCGGGGCCACTCAGGTCGCTGGGTTATGACGCTGCATGTGGAGACAGTGTCAGAGCAGGGAAATGGCGGCGCCCTGTGCTGCCGCTCGCTGTGGGGCCTGCTCAGTCCCGTAGTCTCACCGCCTACTCCCTCGCTTGTCTATCTGCGCAGGAAGGTGAGACCACAGTCAACCCACAGCCCTGCTCCCTCGCTGTTTCCCTGCGGTCGCTCGCTGAGTCGCTTACTAGGTCCAACCCTGCGCCTGGGTTCTGCGCACCCGAGTCCGTCTGACCGAGTTTTCCTGTGCAACCCCGCTCCGACAGCTGCTGGTTTCGCCCCTCTTACCGGTTAGGCTGAAGAATTTGTTGTTATCGGACTTCCGAAAAGTTCAATTTTCTGTGTTCTGGCTGTGTTTTCTGTTGCTAATATTTAGTTGTCTCTAAACTTGGTTGTGAGAGAAGGCACAGCGTTTCCACCTATGCCTCCATCTTGGCGGAAGTCGAGGATAATATCCTTAATACAGAAATTTACTGTGTCACACACACACACATTTTTAAATACCTGACAATTCTTAACATGGTTGTTTTAAAATGTTTTTGTGTTATTGTTGCCACAGTTACAGATGTCCCCCATTTCCCCCCTTCACCCCTCCATCCAGCACCCCCCCTTCACCACATTGTTGTCTCTGTCCATGGGCTCTGCCTATCTGCATATGTGCTCTTTGGCTAATCTCTTCCAGTCCCCCACACCCCGCCCCTCTGAGATCCGTCGGTGTGAGCCGTGTACCCAATGCCTCTGGTTCCTTCTGTCGGTCAGTTTGTTTTGTTCATTAAATCCTACGTATGAGTGAGAGTGTATGGTATTTATCTTTCTCTGACAGGCTTATTTCTCTTTGAGTAACATAAGTGTTCCCTAGCTCTAACTTGTGATGATTTTTGACAAAAACCAAATGATTGAGGATCTAATATGATGTGGAGGTTTTATAGTTGAACTATGGAATGAGTAGTCGTTGGTGAGTAAGATAAGCATCAGATTAATGAAATTAAGTTGTATAGCTGCAAGCCAGATGCCCTTATTCCATTGAACAGGTTCATATTTTAATTGCAATTAGAAGTAACATATCAAAGTTTTATGGGTGATCTACACTTGCTATTTTTAGAGAGTTCTTGAATGTTTCAAAATATCTCAAATATTTTCAACATGGAGAAAGTACCCAAAATACAGATAATAATAACTTATCTAAAGTGCTCTAATTTTTGCTGTTCACTTTCCATGTTTACGGGGTTTTTTTTGCTTTTGAAAACAATTTTAATAATGTTAGTGATCACTGCACTAGGCCACCTCCAAGTGGGCCTTCAGTGACCCCCACCTCATGGTGTCCGTACCCAGGTAGCCTCCTCCTCTCTTCCCTCCCTGGATTGGACACTATTCCGAAATTGGGATTTATCATCACATTCGTGTTTTTATACTTTGTTGTGTGTAAATGTGAAAAATACTTCTGGTGAATATTCGAAATTTATATAAACCTCCTCACAGTAGTCCCTGATTATTTTTCCCCCTCCATGGCACTTGGCATCTTGAATAAAATGTGAAAAATTCCCACTCCTACTGTCCTTCCCAAAGGTAGCTGCTGGTGTTAATTTGGTGTCTACTATTCTATATATGACATGCGTAGTTATTTGGTTTTTAGGGAAACTACTAACTTTTCTGTGATTTGCATTTTTGACTTAATATATCTTGTTGATCATATCAAGCATAATAGTCTGCCCCATTCTTTTTTAACTTTTTGTATATGTCGTCATATCAATAGCCTGTGATTTATGTAACCGTGTTGCTATAACAACACATTAAATAGATTAATTATTTTGTCTATTAGTAATATTGGTATAGTAAACATGCTTGTACAGAAATCCTTGTGGCCACTTGCTAGTATTTCTGTAGATAGATTTCTAGAGGTGAAGTTCATAAAGGATGTGTACATTTTAATTTTGATAGGAAATGCCAGACTGTCCTCAAAATTCTTTAATTTGCACACAATCTCACTTGATACTATTAATTTTAAAACTCTGTGTCAGTCTAATAGAAGTGAGCATCTTCATTTTTTTTGGCTTCTCTAAATTTCTTGTTCAAGTAGTTTGGGTTATTCACTTCTCTTTGTTCAATGTTACTAATTCTATAGTTTCTGGATATTATGTTTTTTTTATTCAGTAAAATTTTCTAAATTTTAGCCCAGGTTTCTTATTTTTCTTTATGGTGATTTTCTTTTGGCAAATATTGCTGTGTAACAAATAACCCCAAACTTAGTGACATAAAACAACCAACCCTGTTTGTTTATGGCCACAGATTTTATGGGTCAGGAATTCAGAAAGGGCACAATAGTTGTCTGTTCCATGGTGTCTGAGGCCTCAGCTGGAAATACTGGAAGACTGAAGGAGTGGATTACTAGAGACTGCCAGAAGCCAAAGCCTGGTTCACTCACATGTCTGATGGTTGGTGCTGACTGTCAGCAAGAACACCCCCATGGGCCTTCCCTTGTGTCTGTTTGGGATTCGAGGAAAGAGAGGCCCAAGAGAACTGGGCAGAATCTCTATCACCTTCTATGACCTGGCCTCAGAAGTCTCAAGCCTGCTATAATTGCGAGCCAGCCCAGATTCCCTGAAAGAGCCTGGAGAGTCCACTCCTTGAGGTGAATGTCAAGGGCACCTTTCAAGAGAAAAGCATGGGGCAAGGGAGATATTGTTGAGGATGTCCATGGAAAATAAAATTCACCACAACCATTATGTTTTAAGGAAGAATTAAGTTATCTTAAAGTTTAGTTATTTTCTTTAAGGACTTCTCTGGTCAAGATGGAGGTGTAGGTAAACAATTTGGCCACCTCGCACAACCACAAAAAAGAATGACAACTAGATCTCAAAACAAATAACACCCAGAACCATCAGAAAATTGAGTTTTATGGAAGTCTGACAACAAAGAATGTAAAGAAAGTGCATTCATCCAGACCCGTAGGAGGGGCAGAGGTGGGCAGGAAGGCACAGAGATGCAATGTGGTGTGGAGGAGGGGCAGCAGTGGAGTGGGCTGGCCCACATTCATGTGTGGTAGGTAAACATTGTGGTGGGAGGGAGCAAGTGATCCCAGGCCCAGAGAGCAAAGGGTTCTAGCACCAAGAAGATAAATCCCCATTAACTTCTGGCTGTAAAAAGCAAATGGGAGTGGAGATGGGAGAAGGAACTACTGGATACTTAGGAGTCTCCATTTAAAGGGCCTGCATGGGCTTAGAATGTATGAAAACCGACTCCCTCTAGGATTCTGCACCAGGGCAACAGCTGGAATGACACCTGCTGTACAGGGCGAGTGCTGGGAAAACCTCCAGAAGCCAGACCACAGCACTGGCCCCTCTCTGAGGTGTCTCCCGACCAAGAGCCACGAAGTGGTAAAGTGGGGTTGCCCATCCCTGGAAATTACCTAAAGCTCTGCCCCATACAACTGATGGATGCCTTTTCCACAATAGGCCACACTACTAAGGGAGTCAAAGAAGGTCTATCTAATACACAGAAACAAACACAGGGTGGTCGCCAAATTGAGGACATGAAGAAATATGGCCTAAATGAAAGAACGGAGCAAAATTTCAGAAAAAGAACTAAACAAAATGGAGATGACCAACCTCGCAGATGCAGAGTTCAAAACACTGGTGATCAGGATGCTCACAGAACTCATTGAGCAGTGCAACAAAATAAAAAGACCCAGGAAGAAATGAAGGTCACACCAAATGAAATAAAGGGAAATCTACAGGGAACCAACAATGGAGGGAATGAAGCCAGGATTGAGATCAATGCTTTTGGAACATAAGGAAGAAAGAAACATTCAACAAGAACAGCAAGAAGAAAAATAATTTAAAAAAAAACAAGGATAGTATAAGGTGCCTCTGGGACACCTCCAAACTTACCAACATCTGAATCAGAAGGGTGCCAGAAGGAGGAGCAAGAAATTAAAAACTTGGTTGAAAAAAATAATGAAAGAAAAACTTCTCTAATTTGTTGAAGGAAATATGCAAATCCAGGAAGCACAGAGAGTCCCAAACAAGTTGGACCCAAAGGGGACCACACCAAGACACATCATAATTAAAATGCCAAAGGTTAAAGATAAAGAGAGAATCTTAAAAGCAGCAAGAGAAAAGCAGAGAGTTACCTACAAAACAGTTCCCATAAGACTATCAGCTGATTTCTCAAAAGAAACCTTATAGGCAAGAAGGGGCTGGAAAGAAGTATTTAAAATAATGAAAAGCAAGGACCTACAACCTAGATCACGCTATCCAGCAAAGCTATCATTTAGAATGGAAGGGCAGACAAAGTGCTTCTCTGACAAGGTAAAGCTAAAGGAGTTCATCATACTTTAAGATAAAAACTGTGAACATTAAAATGACACCAAATTCACAACTATCAACAACTGAATCAAAAAACAAACAACAAAACAAAACCAAAAACTAAGCAAACACCCAGAACAGAAACATAATTATAGATATGGAGATGATTCGGAGGGTTATCAGCTGGGTCAGGGAAGGGGAAGAATGGGAGGAAAAGTGAAGGGATTAAGAAGCATAACTGGTAGGTACGAAATAGACTGGGATGTTAAGAATAGTATAGGAAATGGAAAACCAAAGAATTTATATGCCTGACCCATGGACATGAACTAAGTGGGGGAAATAGCGGAGGGGATGGGGGTATGGGCCAGAGGGGAGCCAAGGGGGAAAATTGGGACAACTATAATAGCATAATTAATAAAATGTACTTAAATTTTTTAAATTATTTTATTTAAGACTCTGGGATTTATCTTGTTTAAAAAAAGTCCTTTTCTGAATCCAGATTATGTAGTTTCTTTCTTTTTTCAAAAATCTTTTGATAGTTTTGTTCTTTTTTGTTTGTTGCTGGATCCATTTGGAATTTATAAACCCCAATGTAACCTTAATTTACTAAACTCCAGTGTCTTGTGTATTTCTATAAAATTTTATTTTTGTGATAAGTGTGTAGTAGGAAACTAATTTTTTTTACATGTACAACATATCACCAACACATTTCTGCATAGTTCATTTTTTTTCACATCTGATTTATAATGTTACTATGTTCTTAAGGTACATAATATGTATTTAATTCTACTAACTATTGGTAAGAATTTCAGAAGCATTCAGCTTATTTTTCTGGTTGCAACCTTCATGTAAAAAATTGTGTTTTTAAATACCTTCACCCATTTGAAACATATTTTTATGTTTTTATTCCCTGTTCCCACTTATTTTATGCATATATCTTAAAATTTTATAGTCAGATTATTATTTTCTATCTTCCATTTAAAATAAATTTTATCGACGTATACTTTACATACAACAAAATGTACCTATTTTAAGTGTATATTTTAATTAGTTCTTACAAATATATGCACCTCTGCATCTACCCAAACCATCATGGTATGGAATACTCAGTCACCCCCGACAGCTCTGTGGGGCAGCTCACTGCCTACTCCGGGAAACACTGATCAGCTTCCTCTCACTGTAGATTAGATTCGCCTTTCCCAGATCGCCACTTAAATGGAATTAAATAGCACGTCCTCTTTTTTTTGACAGGCTTCTGCTCAACATGTTTCTGAGATTCATTCACATTGTATCCATTTGTTTCTTTTTGTTGCTGAGTAGTATTCTCTGGTATGAATTGTTCTGCTTTTTATCTATTCTACTTCCTAAAATTTATTAAGAATTTGTATTATTTCTTTAAATATTTAGTAGGTTTCACTAGTGAAGCTAACTGGGCTTTTCTTTGCTGGAAGATATATAATTACTAATTTCATTAAAAATGAGCTCTATTTGGATTTTATATTTCTTCTTAAGTTTGGGAATTTATGTCTTTCTTGGAGTCTGTTTTATTCAATTTATATGACTTGTTAGCATAAGGTTGTTTATAGCAGTGGTTCCCAATCTTTTTGGCACCAGGGGTCTGCTTTGTGGAAGACGGAGGGCGTGTGGAACTCAAGCTCGCTCCCTGCGGGTGAGGCGGGGGGAGACAGGAGGCCAGGCTGAGCTTCCCTTGACAGCGGGCGGGACAGCTGAGCTCAGGTGAGCTTCCCTCCCAGCCCGTTTTGGTCTGTGGCCTGGGACTGGGGACCCCTGGTTTACAGTATTTCCTTAGAAGCTTTTTAATTTTCGCAGTGTCAGTAGTGATGGCCCCTCTTTAATTCAAAATTTTGGTAACCTGCCTTCCTTTTTTTATTGTTAGTCTACTTAAAACTATGTCAACTTTGTGATCATTTTAGAAGACATGTTTTGTTTTCATTGATTTTTCTCTATTTTGTTTTCTATTTCATTGACTCATACCAAAATATCTTATTTCCTCTATTTATTTTCTTCTGTTTGTTTTGAGTTATTTGCTTATCTTTTTCTGGATTCTTAAGGTGAAAGCTTAAATTACTGATTTGAAACCTTGACCTTTTTCTAATAGAGACTTTCGGAACAGTGAGTCTCTGTGCTACATTAGCTGCATCCGTGAGTTTGATATGCTGTGTTCTGTTTTTACTCATTTCAACATATTTTAATTTTCCTTGAGATTTATCTTTTGAACATAGATTATTAAGAATAATCTATGTTGTTTAATTTGCAAGAATATAGAAATTTCCCAAATCTGTTTCTACTGCTGATTTCTAATTTGATTTTGCCGTGGTTAGAAAACACACTTTGCATGATGCCCAGCCTTTCACTTTATGGAGATTTATTTGTGGCCAAGCACATGATATTTCTTGAAGAATGTTCCCAATGTGTTTGAAAAGAATATATATTCTGCTGTTTGGGGCACAGTGTTCTATAAATAGGTCAGTTATGGCAAGTTGGTTGATGTGTTTGCTCAAGTCTTCTATATCCTTAGCAGGTCTCTGTCTAGTTCTCCTATCAGTTATTGAGATCACGATATTGAAATCTCCAGATATTGTTGAATTGTATATGTCTCCTTTTAACTATTTCAGTTTTTGTTTCATTTATTTTACGGCTCTATTGTTAGATTAGTATGGATTTAGAATCGCTATCTCTTTCTGATTATGTACCATGGTGTTTGGTCTAGATTTTATATATATATATATATGTGTGTGTGTGTGTGTGTGTGTGTGTATGGGTGTATGTATATATATACACACACATAAACACAAAATTATATGCACATATATAATTATGTGTAATTTTCTGTATGTATATAAATCATTTTCTCTCCTTTGTGTTTTGTTATATATAGTTATATATGCATTATATATAATTATATAATATATAATAAAATAACACAAAGGAGGAAAGGAAATATACCTGTATTAAAACAAAGTTTCTGTATTTTACTGGACTGAGTTTGCATTAATTTATAATAGATTGTGTTGAGTTACAGTGGGTATTGTAATCACTGGAATAACCACTAAGAATATAATTCTATAAAATATAGTTTAAAATCAGTAGTAGAATTTAAGTGGTAAACTAAAAATAAATATTTACAATAAAAGAAAACAGTAGGGAAGGACCAGAGGAGAAAAAGAACAAGTCATAGAAAACAAACAGTGAAAAGGCACATGTAAATTTAGCTGCATCAACAGCATTTTAAATAGAATAACAACTACAATCAAAAGGTACAGATCATAAGACTGGATACAGAAAAAAGATCCAGCTATCTATAAGAGACAAAATTTATGTTCAAAACATCAATAGATTGAAAATAAAGGATTATAAAAGATATACCATGTAAGAAGTAATCATAAGAGAGCTAGAATAGCTATAATGGTTATTGGACAAAATAGATTTTAAAAAAAGATTTTATTTATTTATCTTTAGAGGGGAAGGGAAGGAGAGAGGGAAATATCAAGGTATGGTTGTCTCTCGTGCGTCCCCTGCTGGGAACTGGCCTGCAACCCAGGCATGTGCCCTGACTGGGAATTGAACCACGATCCTTTGGTTCACAGGCCCACACTCAATCCACTGAGCTATACCAGCCAGGGCCAAAATAGATTTTATGTCAAGAAATATACTACAGGGATATATAAACAGGGATATTTTATAAAAGAGGTGTACTGAAGGGTCATAAATTAATAATATCAATAATCTTTATTGCTTCATGAAGGATTTTCATAAGTGAAGCTGACTTTTTCCCCTACACATTTAGTAATGATGACTAATATACAGTGATTATTAGTATAGTTTGATGTTCTGTGTTGATTTGACCAGTTTTAGAACTGCTGATTTAGGATATTTACACTTGATGTAATTATTATGAGGGTTGTCTTTGAATCTGTTGTCTTTACACTTATTATTTGTTCTGTCTTTGTTCTGTTTGGGGGGGATTAATTTAGGATATCTCACTACTCTACTCCATCTCCTCTGTTGCTTTAACTGCTTTTACTTTTTTTAATGGTTTTCCTCAGAATTACAAGATGCCAGTTTCATTTATATCACTCTTTTTTCAAATATTATCATTCCACTTCATGTATAAAATAAAAATCACACAATATTTTGTTTTCATTTTCCTCTTCTTTCCCTTTGGATATTGTTGTCATGTATTTTGCTAGTATATACTATAAACCTAACACTGCATTGTTATTACTTTTTTTAATCCTCTCAAGGATATGCTCATTGATTTTAGAGAGAGAGGAAAGCAAGAAGAAAGAGAGATAGAGAGACATCAGTGTGAGAGAGAAACCTGGATCCATTGCCTTCTGTGCACACCCTGACCTGGAATTGAACCTGCAGCCTAGGTGTGTGCCCTGAGTGGGAATTGAACCCTCAGCTTTTTGGTGTATGGGACAATGCTCCAACCAACTGAGCCATTCAGCTAGGGTGCATTGTTACTACTTTTATTGGTATATTATCTTTTAAAGAAGTTCAAAAGTAGAAAAAATATTTATTTCTATTTTCATTTTTTAATTTTATAAATTAATTGGGGGTGACATTGGTTAATAAAATTAGATAGGCTTTAGGTGTACAGTTTGATAATATGTTACCTGTATATTGTATTGTGTGTTTACCACCCCAAACTGAGTCTTTTTCTATCACCAATATCACCGCGATACCCTCTTTTACCACTCTACCCCTCCCTTGCCCTCTGGTAATCACCATACTGTTGATGTGTCTATGAGTTTGTCTGTTTGTTTTGCTTAATCTCTTCACCTTTCTCACTCAGCCCCACAACCACCCCTCTGACAGCTGTTTATACAATGGAATACTACTCAGTCATAAAAAAGAAGAAAGTTACTTCATAAAAATGAAGAAAACTATACTTCTTTTACTTTTTAATGGTTTTCCTCAGAATTACAAGTTGCCAGTTCCACTTATCACTCTACTTTAAAGTGTTATTATTCCATTTCATGCATAATATAAAAATCGTACAACGTTTTGTAGTACATTTATACAATGGGATACTACTTAGCCATAAAAATGAAGAAAATCTTACCCTTTGTGACAGCATGGAGAACATTATGCCAAGGGAAATAAACCAGTCAGAGAAAGACAAATACCATATGATTTCACTCATGTGGAAGCTAATGAACAAAATAAGCTAGCAAACAAAATGGAAAAATACTTTTTTTAATTTACCCGTCTGTGTATCATGTCTGGTACTTTTCGTGCCTTTTGTAGACCTTGGCTTCCATATATATCTTTTCTCTTCTGTCTGAGAATTTCCTTGTGATTCAAGTCTGCTGGTAATGAATTCACTCAGGTTTTGTTTGTCTGGAAAAGTTTTATTTCGCCATCATTATTGAAGGATGTTTTTATTGAATATCGACTTCTTGGTCGGTGGGTGTTTTCCCCCCTGGATTCAGGCCTTTTTATTCCATTGTTTCCTGGCATGCATATTTTCTGGTGAGAAGTCTGTTATCATTCTTTATTTTTACCCCTATACTGAGTGTGTCATTTTTATGTTTATTAGAATGGTCCCTTTGTGGTTTTTGGCAGTTTAATGATAATGTATCTTGGTGTAGTTTTCTTTCTGTTTACCAGCTTGGGGTTATTGAACACATTTAACTATGGGTTTATTCTTTTCTTTAAATTTTGAAAACTTCGGCTGCTGTGTCTTTACATATTTGGTCCACCTCATTACTTTCAACTTGCTATACTATTGGTATTGTTCTACAGGTTACTGAGATTCTGTTGATATTTTTCATCTTTTTTTCTTTGTCTCTGTGCTCTTGAAGGAATAGTTTATTTGATGTTTTAGGTTCAATATCTTTTCTTATACAGTGTTTTTACTGTTATTAATAGTAATGTTACTCCCATACAGTGAGATTTTCATTTTAGATGCTATAATTTTTATTTCTAGAAGTTATATTTAATTCTTTGTTCATTTGAAGTACTTATTCATGATTATAGCAACTGTGGTTTAAGCCTTGTGTCTGCTAATTCCATCATTTCTGTCATTTTTATATCTACTTTTATATAGATAACTTTCTTCATCTTATGAGGTTGCTTTTTTCTATGTTTAGTTATGTTTGGTTAGATGGCTGGACTTTTTGAATTTGACATTCTTGAACAATGCACACTTTTGTCCTTAAGAGTGTTGGATTTTGTTGACAGGCCATTATATAAATTTCAGGTCAGCTTGATCCTTGAGGCTTGTTTTTAACCTTTTTATTTTTTAAAGATCTTCAGACAGATGAGGAGGGAGGGGGAAAGAGAGGGAGAGAAATATCAATGTGTGATTGCCTCTCATGCGCCCCCTACCGGTGATCTGGCCCACAACCCAGGCATGTGCTCTGACTGGGAATTGAACTGGTGACACTTTGGTTCGCAGGCCAGTGCTCAAATCTACTAAGCCATGCCAGCCAGGGCTGTTTTTAACCTTTTTTAAAAGGCTAATTTTATCATAGTACTAACACCTGGGTTTTCTGCTTCAACATCTCCAATCCTGTGTGAGCTCTGAACATTTGTTCCACTCACAATTTCCCAGTCGTTTTTTTGCTCAGCTTTGCAGGGCCTCGCCCTGCACAGGTGTGGCTCAGTAGTCTGCAGCAGTCTCAGAAATCCCCATGAGGTTTTCTGGACTTTTTGTTCTGTGTGATACTTTTCCTTGTGGTACTCTGACCTGCAAATGCTAGCCTTCTCTGCCTTCCCAAATTCCAATCTCTTGTCTCCTTGATTCAGGGAGACAACCACACTCTGCTTGGGATTGCTCTCCTTCAACTGAAGTCTATAACACAATTGCAAGCAGAAATCTCAGGGGACTTTTTAGGCCTCGCCTCATCTGTTTTCCCTTTTTTAAGGTCACAGTCCTATATTGCCTATTAGCCAGTGTCTACGAACTGTTTCATACATTTTTGTCCAGCTTTTTAGTTGTTATGAGGACCTGTGTTACCTTTTAAGTATTTAAAATATTTACCATGAAGACCATGAATACATCCACCAATTATTATTTTGTGTGTTCATGGTAAAAATAGTTAACATAAGATCTACCCTTCTAGAAAATTTTAAGTATGTGATATGGTATCATTAGATATAGGAACAAATCACCTCTAGAATTTATGTATCTTGCATATCTGAAACTTTGTACTATTTTAATGCCATCTCTCTTTCCCCCAGCCCCAGTCCCTGACAACCCCCATTCCATTCTGCTTTTATCACTTTGACTGTCACAAAAGCAGACTGACTTTAATTGCATGTATAAGCAAGATCATACAGTATTTGTGTTTCTTCTGACTTGTTTCACTTAGCATAACATCTTTCCGGTCCATCCATGTTGTCACAAATGGCAAAATTTCTTTGTTTATGACCTTCATGGTGGTGTATCCTAATCCTCAGACTCACTGAGTTGTGAACATTAAATATGAACCTCTTTTTACATGCTAATCACACTTGAGTAGAGTGGCTTTTGAATCATTTAAAATTTTCTATTTTTAATAGAATTCATCCTTTAGATATATCTCTATTTTGACTGCTCAGAGTCCTCATTTGACTCACTGACATGATCTTCTTTAGCTAAAAGACAAATTAGTGTATCTTGTTTCCATTCCAATTCTTCCTTGCCAGGAGACATGAGCTAGGGAACTTCTGCTCTCAGAAGCTGCTCCTTTTCGCACATGTAGCTCCAGTGCTCTGAGCCCAGAGGAGGCATGGACAAGTGCAAGGACTAGAGTGCATTTCTGTCAAGGCTCTTTCCCCTGACCCCTCTCCCCAGTGCTTTGTGATTGTGGGCTGCAGGTGTTAGATGGAACCACAGTATGCCCTCAAATTTCTAAGCCAGGCTTTTGTTTCTTTTTAATTCATTGCCTGCTTGGTCACAAGACGATGCTTATGAGGACTGCAGGGAAAGTTGTTTTCATAGAGCAATTCCTAGTGGGTGGAGTGGACTCATGATAGAACCATGTGGAACCCTTTACTCAGCCTATTTCTGTTTTATGAAACCAAGCCAGAGTTGGCTGTGAAGTGAAGTCTCTAGAACACATTGAAGCAAGAACAAAAACAAAACCAAAAAAACCCTAAAAATTTTGCTAAAAAATTGTGCTCTGTTCACAGTCAGTTCCACCACTAAGTAGTTACTCCCTTAATGACATTTTGCCCTTTCTTCCTATACCCACCCCTGCCCCAAATCCAGCTGCAGTTGGACCCCAGAGCTGCTTCCCATTCACAGATTCTAGTGGCAAATAGGGACTGACACAGGCCGGTCCTGCTGTTGTCTGTTCATGCCTCTCTGGCTCCGGCTGCCTAGCCATTCTTCCATGTGGTCACTGCCCCTTGCTCACTCTCTGAGGGTCTCGTTGGAGGACTGTGGGAAAGACAAAGGATACTATTCTCCAAATACTATTCTTGACTGGAGGGGTCAGACTTCAGCTTGGCTTCTTTTCTCTCTTTTGACATCACTGAAAGACGGGCCCAGCAGCCTCTCGTAGCTGGAATGCCTTTGCGAGGTTGATGGAGCTGCTCACTGAGATACAGATGAAATAAAGAAAGTCCAGCTGCCTCTAGATGGTGTCCACCCCACCCGACTGCGGAAACTTCTTGCAGCCTTGCCATGAAAACAGTGGAAATGTGAGCGCTTTTCTGCCACTGTTCAGCTGCACGATCTCTTTCCCATGCGTTTCTCTAAGCCCAAGGGACGCGTTAGATACTCAGCTGGCCTGGCGCCTCATCAGACACCTTCTGAGGAAGGATGGTCACTAATTTATTGGTTAATGAAAAATGGAGTGTTGGGAACCCCCAAACTTAGCTAGAATTTCTCTGAAGGTCTCTCTCCTTTGGCTCTAGGGAGAAGAAACACCAGGTTTCCTCCCAGTATAGTCTCTTTTTCCGAATGTTTACCCAGAGGCCACACTTTGCCATTTCTTTCTTTCTATTAGTTGGGGGTCTAGGGCTAAGGGTTATGAAGACTGAAACAGCACCTCTCAGGAAACCTCGAACATTTTGTGCCATTATGTTTTGCATTTGCTACAATTCTAGGATGATGGGAAGGGGACAGTAGTGTTTTGCAATGACAACAATATTAACCAAGAACCTATGCTACTAACAATGAACGTTTACTGACTACTTACTGTGTACACGCATGGTGCTGGGACCTTTACAGGCATCAGCCTGTGTAATCCTCAGAACAAGCCTGTGAAATTGTCACCATGATCCCCATTTTACAGGTGAGCATATTAAGGTTACTCAGCTACTAAATAGTGGAGCCAAATTCAGACCTAGAGTCCACATTTTAAACTACTAGTGCTGTATTTTCCCAGACTGTACATTTGGCTCAGTCTTAGTGAGGCTGTGTATTTTCCATCTTCAGGTGTATGTTCATGGATATCCATGGGAGAAATTGCAGGGGAAGCGGCCGTGCTGTTAGGGACCATTTGTGGGCAGAGGTCTTGTTTTCCCCTTGGGAGTCTTTTGAGTTTTAGGGTTCTGTGATTCAGACATAAATAATAAATATGATCTAGGAGAGGTTAACAAAACACCGATTGACTCACTGCCAACTTTACTCTAGGTCCTAGCTTCTTTGGCTCTCTTAGGGAATAACTACCTCTTTGGGAATTAGTTTCCTCTTGCGGATTTGAATGAATTCCCTCAGGCCACAGAATTGTAATCTGGATGAGTTCATTTAGCAAATGGCACCCAGCTTTTCTCACCCTGGTTTGCCAAAGACGCTGTGAGGCTTTGTTTGAACACAGGCAGCAGCGCTGGACAGCACATGTTTGCAAATACCATTTGTTTAACTGCTCAGGCACTTTGTAATGTATTTTTCTCCTAAGCTGTGGGAAACACATCCTTTACCAGCTTTAAAACAGAGCACAACTTTGGAGGGCCCCGCAGTCTGTCTTTTTTCCTTGCACATTGGTCCAGACAGATCAAGCAAACCAAAAGAAAAAAAGGCAGAAGCTGTTGGCAGTTATGGTCAACTTTGCCTCTTGGTAGCAGCAGCAATACAGTAATAAGTGCCCTTTCCCATCCTGCTCCTCAGCCCCTCAAAACAAAAAGAAAAGAAAAAACCTACTGTAACAGGGTGCAGCCAAGAGGGGGGCCCAAAAAAGGGATTTGGCATGGGGTCCAGAACTCAAGGTGTCTAGGAAATATTAGAAAGACATATAAGATGCCCTCACCCCTTCCCCTCCCTCCAACACAGGTGTGAGCTGGGGGAAGGGACACATGGAGCAGAAACCTGCAGAGCTGTTTTGTACAACAACAGCTTTGCAGCTAACCTCTGGCATGGTCATTTAACACATCTATAACCTTTAACTAGTTGCATAGATATGTTAAATAGTGGTGGCCATGCTCTGAGCCAGGGGGATGAAAGGGGGTTGGAAGCCAGATGTAACCGGGGGCAGGTCCCCCAGGTGACAGCACCTACGTGAGAGCTTAGAGATGATTGGCTCCACGCCATGGGGCCATGCCCGCCCAGACCCAGTATGGCAGCCTAGAAAGCTGGAAGGATACAGGAGTTCTGGGAAGTGTAGCCGATTGTGGGAGGAGTCGGAAATGGGGCTACAGAGGAGGATCGGCACAGGGATTTAAACTGGGACTTGGCAGCCATTGAAGGGAGAGCCACGGGATTCTGGCAGAGTGGGGGCCCCCACAGCCATGTGAGGGAAAGATCCATGGGGTTTTACCAGAGTGCAGATCCCCGCAGCTGTGTGTGACAGACATGTGCTGTTGGCCAGAGTGGGGACCCCTGCAGCTTGGGTAGAGAGAATCACCATGCAGCTTTAGCAGAGAACCCCCACTTGGCTTTGGCAGAGTGGTGACCCCACCTTCCCCCAACTTTGGTGGAGAGAAGATGAGAGCCATGCGGTTTTGGCCAGATTGGGAACCCCTGCAGCTTTGGTAGAAGAGGACCACGTGGTTTGGGTGCTCCCACTGGCCGTGTGGCCTGGGAAGCAGGAGAGACTTTGCCTGGAAGAAGGGTGAAAGTAGGCTGTGAGAAGGTGTCACATGGCTTTGGATTAATTAGAGATCTTACCTGGATGGCGACACAGCTGATGGTGCCCCTGACCTGAATCATGGATGCCTGAACCATGAACTTCTTTTCCTGAGTTACGGTACCCCAAATTAGGGCAGGGGGAAAAGGAAGCACTGTGGGTGTCTGTGGGTATCCAAAACGGACTTTGATATTTTAATGAAGACATTAGGTCACTACTTTAAGTCTGTATAAATAACATTAAATAAACATTTCCTTTCCTTTCCACAAATCTCTGGCATTGAGAGACGTCTTTCCTAAGGCCGTGGACAAATGAACCTAGTGGGGGTCCTTTCAGTAATTGTATGTCTTACCCCCTTTGGCCCTGTGTGTGTGTGTTCCTGTAACACTACCAGCAGAAAAGCATTCACAACTATTAAGCTGAAAATACAGTCAAGAAGGTGGAGGCTCACCTGGCGGCAGCCCTCCCCAGCAGCACATCTTACAGCATCTGCAGGTGCCAGTGTCTGAATTCTGGGAATTTCTCAGGGACCTGGCATCGCCTTATGGCATAAGCACTCATGGGAGGCTACGTGGGCACAGTGCAAGTGCCCGGCATGGCCTTTCACGCTGTGGGCAGTAACTCGTCTTGCACGTGTTGCAGAGTCCCCGACAGCTGCACCTTAGAGGACATGGTATGTGATGGCTGGTCTAGGTTCCCGCTGGATTGCCATTCCTGGGTGGTGCCCACGACAGGAAACGAGGCTGTAAAGAGCCACCTTCAATGCTGCCTTGTAGCCCCAGACTCTCTCTCCTCCAGACTCAGCATGCCATGTGTTAGAACCACCCTTGAAAATTTCCCAGTGATGCCCCCAGATCTCCACGCTGCTGGAGTTTGATTCAGTAGGTCTTGATGGGAGCTTGGGAATCTACATCCCTGTATCAGTCTACAGGTGACTTAGATGTGCCGCTGGGGCTGGGAACTATTCCTTGGTGCTTTCTGAGAGTGCGTTCTTTGTATCTAACAGTTTCAAGAACGGTCCCTAGACAAAGATGCCAAGCCTGGCTCTGCCACTTATTAGCTGTGTGACTTGTACACATTACCTCCCCATCCTTGCTTCCATGATCTCTCATGTGGGGCTGGATGGTCATAGGATCTACTTCATGGCAGTTCGAGGATGACATGGAATAGTCCATAGAAAACACTTAGCAGTCTCTCAACAAAATGTTGTAAGTCTAAACTTATTTAAAAGAAATAAAGAATGGCCGTGTTGCTGTGGGGCTTGTTTTGTTGAATCCTGTGGGAAAACAGGAGACTGCCTTGTTCACAACTAGCCATCACAAAGTCTAGGCACGGAGAGGTCCCAGGGCCGTCCCCTTCAGGGCCAGCTGCTTCCTTTCAATCTCACTGTGCTGTATATCTCTCTTAAAAACTTTCTTCCAGAAGCCAGTTTTAATGAAAAGGAAATTCTGTTTTTCAAAAACCTCTAAAGCGTTTACTTTTGGCTTCTGTGGGAGTGAGACTGTTAACCAGCCAGGGAACCGATGTCCCTGTGACAATGCACACATTCTGTGCACAAACTCTTGTATTTTTTAAGTTCAATTAGCTTTAAAAAATATTTGATATGTTTATACTAAGTGTGAGGCACTTGAGGGAAAATGAGGAAGTAAGAGAAAGAAACCTGATATTTATTCAGTAGCTACTTAGTATACTAAGTATCGAAATGAAAACTTTATAATTGCCTTTTAAGTTTCTGTGATTGATGCAGTTAGCTGTATTTTACAAATACAAAACCGAGACACCTAGAATTCGTTGTCTTAGTATTTTATAAAATCCAAGGCTCTATTCATTTGACATACCACCTCAGAAGGCACAAAGGCAAAGGTAGACTTAGATCTGACCTGATTTATGTGGTGTATTGTGACTCGTAATTACACGTACATCTGTATTCTATCTGGCAGCATAGATTCCAGAGACCCTTTCTGTCTTGTAGCCTACGTTACTTTTACAGAGCTTGCAAATAACCTGTGTTTGCGGGCACCTTGATGCTAACTAAGGAAGTACCGTATTTTCCAGACTGGAAGAGGCACCTGGGTTTTAGAGGAGGAAAATAGGAAAAGATTTTTGAGGCAAAAAATGTGGTAAAATATTTAGTAACATAAATAACATAATATTTCACCAATGTACATGTAAACAGAACTCGACAGCAGCATTAACAACCATTATTTCTCCCAAATTTGGGGGGGGGGAGTGTGTCTTATACTCCAAAACATACAGTACTTTTATCTTGCATGTAATTTGCACAATATTTTGAAGGAATTAATAACAATCATATAAGCAATATTTAGTAAGCACTTATCATGTGCCAGGTGTCATACTAAGAGGTTTTCCTATTGTCTCACTTAATCTTTAAAATAGCTGGTAGGTCCTGTTCAGACCCATATTTTACAGATGAAGCTGCTGCAAACTGCTGCAACCTATAGCAATGCTAGGGTCAAAGTTCACCTCTGCCTTTCTCCAGAGCCTGAAGTCTTAATCACTGCTGTCCTTATCTGCACATTATAAATGAGGAAGCCCAGGCTCAAAAAGGTGTGGACTTGCCCTTGGCATCACAGATGAACTGAGAGTCCAGCCCCTCTCTGCTGATGACGTGTTTCTAATGAGTCTAGTAAAGACCAGTCTAGTAAACGTGTATCCAGACAACGGTACTCAAAGGCAGAATCGGAAAGGAAATAGAAATGGAAGTAAACTGGGCCTAACAGGATGAATAAGATTTCTAGAAACAGAAACATAAGGATATTTCAGATGAATGTAAGAGGATGAGCACAAGTAGGAGACAGAGGGCTCCGAAAGCAGCAGGTACACGCATGTGAATCCGCCGCAGTGTGAGGAGAACATTCGCCGCTGCAGGAGACTGGGCTCGGAAGTGACGTGTGCTTGAAGGCAAGTGTGAAGCTTGCCCCTGCATTGTCGGAGAATGGGGGGCCTTGGAGTGTTTTTGAGCAAAGAGTGTGTCATGATCAAAACTACCCTTTAAAAAAGATCATTGTGGCAGGGACAGGAAGATGAGGAAGCGGCCATTGCAGTGGTTCTTGAGACAGTAGGAGGATCGAACCAGTGTCAAAAGTGTAGAAGAGGAGAATTCTAAAGACCATTACAACATACAGTTGACAGAACCTCACAACTGTCTGTATGGTGACGACCTCGGAGAGTGAGGTGTCAAATGCAGTTCTGGGTTTGAGCCCAGGTTCCGAAAAGAATTATGTTGTCATAAATGAAGAGAGGGAATTAAGAAACAAGAGTTAATTTAGGAAGAGAGATAATGATCTCAGTTTGGAATAGGGTAACTTTGAGGTACAGACAAGTTGGGAAAGCTGAACTACGTCAAGTTGAGTGGAAAGTGATGCAATTGACTACAGACTTTGAGGAGGCATTCAAATGAAGGGGACTGTGGCTTGGGCCATCAAGGGCACAGGCACAGAAGAGGAGAGAGGCCATAACCTTTGGAAATTCCTACCTTCAGAGGGTGAGCAGGTGATGAGGTGATCTTAAAAGAGGTCAGTAAGTAAGTAGAAAGGTAGAGGAAAAACCAAGAAGAGTTTCTAGGGGAAGAAATGGCTAACATTAGAATATGGGACAGTCAAGGAGGTTGAAATCAGAGAATGGGTCTTAAGAGCAAGCTTCATTCTGGAGTGGTGGAGTAGGGGGGGCTTGGTGGTGAATGAGCCCGGCCAGGTAGACTGAATTAGCTGCTGCCTTTCTCAAGTCTGTCATTCAATTCAAGGGACAAGATGAATTTAATCTTATTTTTTCAGTGTGAAATAGCATACTGCATGCAAGCCAAAGGGTACAGAAGTCATTTTAATATATTAATATGCATTTTCAGGAGATTTGGAGAAAAAAATTTTTTAACAAGTGTTAGGAATCAACATGAGGGAGATGTGTAAGGCAGTTAGTTATTCTAAAGAGGTTGCAAGAAAAATTCAATACCACGGGATGGAAATCAACTTGCAACTTCAGATCACAGCTTTGGCTTTCATACAACATTCCACTAATAATTAGAGGAGAGAAAACTACAGCGTCTGGGAGAAAAAATGCTGAAGTCATTTTCAAACCAGACATTAAATTTCTGGAAATAGTTAATAGTGCACCTGGTTACACATGGTCGTTATCTTGTAGATAAACAATACAGCTTCCTTATAGCCACACAGTATTCAGTATTTTCTTATTGAATGCTTCATTTCAAAGCATTCAGCTCATCTCTTCCAACAGATTACAACAAAAGGTTTTCCCTTTTTATATTTTGCAAGCTGCTGTCTGTCTCCATGACACATTACAGTGATGGTAGATTAAAACAGGTCATTTCAAAAACACTCAGAGCACGTATCAGAATGTCTGGAGAAGACACACAAACTTACAGTTTGTAAGCTGTGTGGAGGTGGGATCTCTATCACACGCTTCTGGAATGAAAGCAGGTTAAGCAAAGAGACTGATTCCAGATGATCCGAACGTTCCTCTGACCTCAAGTGACACACACACTGTGTCTGGCAAATGCACGTGCCAGAGCTAGAGTGGTGCCCAGAGCGAGTCAGCCCACACGTGGTTCTCTCCTGGAGGCACCATGGCCTCTCTTTCTTGGGAGATGTGGAAGTCTCAGTTTTTTATGATTTTGACAGGTTCGCATCTCTGCACAGAGCCAAGAACCAGAAGCCAACAAAGTGCTCCCTGTTCACCGCCCGCTCTTCCTCCTTCAGGCCCTGACAAGGTGAGCGAGCAGCCCCTGTTTGCCCTGTTCTTAGATGTCCCTTTCAGTTACAAAATCGTGGAATGTGAAACACCCACTTCACTGATTTTTAATGTTATTTGTAACCAAATCACATGATAGAAGATCCAACAATGAAGAAAAAAACATAACTGTGTTCTAAGGGAGACCAAATATTTTTTTTCTGACTAAATGAAATTTATTTCCAGTAAGATAAATTTTAGACTGGAATGTCTATCTTTTTAGATATTTAAATTGCTTTGTATTTCAAATGAATCTTTTGGTCATATTTCTTAGTTTTCTTCCTATATCCAAGAAAATCCTCTTAAAAAATTTTTATTCCTATGAGAGAACATGCTCTTTA
The DNA here is from genome assembly GCF_021234435.1 of Artibeus jamaicensis. Classification (NCBI taxonomy): domain Eukaryota; kingdom Metazoa; phylum Chordata; class Mammalia; order Chiroptera; family Phyllostomidae; genus Artibeus; species Artibeus jamaicensis. The sequence goes on along the minus strand of NW_026522030.1, from coordinate 51,775,982 downwards.
TTTTGATGTATTACTGTCCAGTCTTCTCTTTTCTATGCATATTTATTATATAATTGTACTCACGGTCTAATACAATTTTGTATTTTTTCACTTACCTTATATTGGGAACGCCCACGGGCTCTTCAGGCCTCGTCCCAAGGACCGACACAAAGATTTCCTACCTTGTCAAGCAAAGCTGCTGGGACGCTGGCGTTCGCCAAGTCTTCCCTCTTGAGGGAAATGTGTTTGTTGATTGGATCTGTTTACACTTCTTCCAGTGCCTTAAAGACAAAGAGACTACATCACCGTGCAGAAGGCCTACCTGTCTCTTTCAGTAATGTGACAGTTCTTTCACCTAAGACCTGAAGAGAAGTATGTCCTTACTTTTCCAGACCGTCTAATGCCTGCTCACTAGGCTCACTCGTGGAACTGCGGTTGTCACTCCAGCGTTAGCCTGAATCATGCCAGGGGTTGCAGGGTTTGGACTGAGGATGAAAAATAAGGTGCGTATTTCCATTTCTCAGCAATGGTGGTGGTCGAACAGGAGCCTCCGGTGTGTTTCCATCAGTAGGGAAGTGTGAGTCTCGTTTAGCACTGTCTGCCTCAGACACGAGGGAGGAAGTTATCGCACACAAGCCTAATATTGTCATCCCTTAAACAAGCTTTATATTTAAAGCCTACTGTATGCCATGCACTCGGCATATTTTGGAGGATACATTTCTCATAGTGATACCAGGAACAGGAGGGCAAAAGTGAGGTGCTCATCCAAACTCAAAAGTCAGGAGAGTAACATTACCTTATAGGGGTAAGCTGTGAGAGCAACACAAAGTGAAACACAGAAAAGCTATTTAAACTTTTATGGTGGAAAACAAAGACATACAAATGGCCAAAAGGTGTATAAAAAGGTGCTCACCATCTCCTTATGGACAGAGACATGCAAATCAATACCAGAGTGAGATATCACCTCAGGCCTGCTAGAATGGCTACTACTTAAAAAAAAAAAAACGAAAAACAAAACCAAAAAATGACTCAACTAAAGATAAGTGTTAGGGGGAATGTGCAGAAATTATACTTCTTGTGCGTTTGGTGGAAAGGTAAAATGGTGTGGCCCCTGTGGAAAGAGGGTACAAGAATTACCCGCCAGCACGAAACATAGCACTCTCCTATGATGCAGCAGTCTCATGCCTGGGTTTGTATCGAGACAATTTAAATCAGATCCTCAAGGAGATATCTGCCTTCCTAGGTTCATTGCGACATTATTTATAGTGGCTAATATATGGAAACGGCTCAACTGTTCAGACCGATGGATGAAGAAAATATGAACATATAGAATATTATGTAGCCTTAAAAAAGGAAGTACTATAATTTTTCTCAACATGAATGGAAATGGAACAGTTCACAGACTGGCACAAACCCACAGACCACATTTTGAGTGTCCTTGTCTTATAGGACACTCATGAGCCAAGGGGACAGCCTGAGTGAAGACATGGCCATGAGATTTCAGGAGTAGAGGGTGGACCTGGGAATGAGGAAGTGTCAGGCAAATTCTTTTGGCCACTTGAGTTACCTAAATTTCCTTCCTTCCTCCCTTCCTTCTTTCCTTCCTTCCTTCCTTCCTTCCTAATCTTTCCATTATGCCTTCTGTCTGTCTTGTTTTAAATAATATGATGGTGTGACTCTTTTAAAAACAGGCTTCCATTTGCCCTGATATTCTCATTTATTTCTTTTATAATTGGATGTGTTTTTATAAGTCAACTTAAATTTTGGGAATTACCCTTGCTCCTAAAATCTTTTTTGGAAACAATGGTAATTAGGAATACATAAATTAATAATAAATGAAGTAAAAATACAGTGAATAAAGGGAGAAAATTTTGCATTATGAATTGGCTATGATTTAATCACAACTGCCATCCCTCACAGGTGGGGTGACTGCCCGGCATTGAATTAATGTTTAGCACTCACCTCAGAAAGCATAGCCTACAAGGAAGATAGACAAGGAAACAGATACATTACAGATAAAATATGGTCAATGGCATGAATGTGTTCTCAACGATGTATTATTTCATGGATGTTTCAATAGGCTGGTCCTACCAATAGTCACGTGAAAACATAAAGTAGAGCAAGACTTCTTTGGGACATGGAGAAGTCTTTCAATAGGAGATAGCATTTCAAGTAGGTTTTGTTTATTTAGAAATACTAATTTTCTATCCTAACAAAGTAATACATGCATATAGTTTAGTATGTAAATCAGCCAAGTCCTGCTCTCTCCTCCCTAGAGCTCCACGCTCAGAGCCAATGATTTCCAGCACTTTTTAGTTTTAGTTTCGCCAGAAATCTATTTCTAAATAATATGCTTATGATGCCACTTATTTTTTCAAAGGTAAGTATTGTGTATTGGCTCATGTCTATGGAACTGTGGACTTGGCTTTCTTACTGCCTCACCTCCACTGCTCATCTCTTTGATTGGATGCTGGTTGTGTTGCTGTTTGTCATGGTGGAGGTTTTGTTCAAAGGTCTCTTGACCTTGGCAGATGGTTCCTGTGGCTGGAGGCTTTCCTATGGGGGAATCAGGCAGATATCTTGACATTTTACTGGGCAGCTCACAAATGTCAATATTTTTATGTCTTTTGAGTTGGTCGATTTCCCAAAGAGGAATCCTGCAGTTTCTTGCTTAGCATGCAGACATCTGGCTGCCAGCTTTCTTAGAGCCAGGTCAGGCAGGCAGCTGGGAGTTTCTCACCTTCTCATGTGTAGACTTCCCTTTAATCCCCGTTCACAGAATGGTGCTCTGCCATGAGCTATGCCTGGTCCTTCCAACTCCAGAGTTCCTCAGGCTTAGGCTCTTCACGATTCAGCCTCCTGGTTGAGAAGGGTGTTCACCTGGCTGTGTGGAGAGGGTGAGAAAATCAAGGGATGAATGGCTTCTCATACATTCAACCAGTCCTGTTTTCAGCTCCTCCCGTGCTCCCTCCCAGGCATCCAGCCCCTGGTTCCTGAGTTCTGGGTTCTGCAATAAGATGCCCTTCGTTGCTTGGTTCCCCAGCACCGTCTGACACAATCCTCTGGTCTACTGAGTTGATCACTGTGTGTCTGCTTTCTGTATCCCAAAGCTTGTTGAAATACTTTATCGCCTGTCCTCTTCTTCTCTTTTTGCCCTTGTAGGTTTATGCATCTTTATAAGGAACACTCTTCATTACTGGGTTTTCATGAGGAAGCAGAGGAGGAGACATCATCAGTTGGCCTCCTTAACATGGAGTTGTAAGTTACACTTTAAAGGGTAATTTATGGGTGAAGGAGTGAGGGAATGAAAAAGACATTTTAGGTCAAGGAAATAGCAAGTCCACAAACGTGCATTCCTGAAAGGATCTTGCATCGTGTTTGGGAAAGGGGGATTACAGTTTGGCTGGCACGTAGAGTATAATGGACAGGGAGAACTAAGGGAAGTAGACAAGGCCCCTGTGATAGATTGGTTTTAAAAATGACCCAGATTATTTCTCTCCCTTGCATAAGCCTTGCAGTGGGACTTTGCAGCTTCCTCCATCAGAGGCAGAGTCTGTTCTTCAGCCCCTGGGAGCTGGGCTGGCCTAGTGATGGTGCTGGTCAACAGAATGTGGCAGAAATGATGGTGTACAGTTCTGGCTAAGCCACTGACCGGGGCCTTGAATTTTCCACTCGCTGCTTTGGAACCTGCCCAGGTGCCATGGGAACAAGCTCAGCTAGCCTTCTGGAGGAGGCGAATCGTGTGACCCAGTCTTCCCTACTGTTCCAGTTGATAGCCAGCCAGTCCCCAAAAGCAGCCATCTAGCTGACCTGCAACTGACCACACACATAAAGGAGCTTAGTTAAGGCCAGAAAAAATACCCCTTCCTCAGACAAACACAGGTCCCTCTCCATGGCAGGCTGCGTGTCAGGACCACAGTGTGCACCAGATACAGCTGTTCAATGGCAAGGAAGGGGATAGGATGGATAGGGCTGTAGGAATTAGTGACCTCCAATCAGGAGCTACAGGCTGTAGGACCATAAATACATTCTTCACTTGAATTTTCTCCTCCGCCTCAGTCTCTCCTTTAACCAACACCAACCAGAAAATTAGTTGAGAATGTCAGAGCTATTCTGACTGCGTTCTCCAAGGTAGCTCAGTCCAAAGGAACTATAATGCAAGCCATAAATGGAATCCAAATTTTTCTAGTAGTCACATTTTTAAAAGTAAAAAGAAGCAGATACCATCAATATGTTTCATTTAACTCAGTATATCCAAAATTTTAGCCTGTCATATCAATTCAAAAATTCAACATTACTTTAAAAATTGAGACATTTTCCATTCCTTTTTTTTTTTTTTTTTTGGTGGACACCTTTCTTCAGATTACAGTGTGTCTTTAAAATTTTCAGCACACCTCATTTCAGACCAACCATCTGCACTGCCTCAGTAGCCGCCTTCGGTAGTGGCTGCACTGGTAGAGAGTGTGCTCCACTGGGTTTGCCTCAGAGACCAGGCTGTTAAGCAGTGTGGCCAGTCTTTCCTCACCTGCGCCTGCCTGCTGGGCACGCCACTGCAACTAGGCCTGGACAGGGGCCCCCTTCTGTTTTCAAGGAGGCTGCTTCGTCTCGCCTGTCAGTGGTCGACTGGCCACAGGGAGACCTTGGCCTCCCTCAGGTTCCAGCTCCCAGCAGGCCTCCTCTCCTTACGGTGAAACATGACCGCTGGCCACGCCAGTCCTGCAGGCACACCTCGGAGCAGCCCCCTGTTTGCAGCTCTCATGAATTGCCCTTTCTTTCCCAGGGTGCACAAAAACCATTTCCCTGACTCCTCTTACTTCCAATGCAGCATTAAACGACCTGCGGAGGGAGCTAGACAAGGCTTCCTTTGTTTCTTGGCTTGGAGTTGTACAATGTACCTGCTTTTGATAAAAGTCTTTACCCTGAAAAGCCACATTTTTTTGTCCCCTTTCTTCCTTTCCCATTTTTAGACTGCCAGCAAGCAAACCTTTGCTTTCAACATTAAACCTTATAAAATATGAGCAGGCTTGGACTCTGGCAATGGACTTGAGAGTTTCCCAGCTCCTGCCTGGACTTTGGCTTTCTGAGGCGAAGGCTAAGAACTGAAGGCTAAGAAGCCTCCAGAAATGCCTTTCTGTGATGCCCCTTGATAATTTGGTGACTACGCCACCCTCTTTTTCTTAGTAAAATCTTTCCCAAACTGCAGGGGGAGATGGCCTTTAAAGAATGGGGCAGCTGTGCAGTTCAGAGAGAATCCGGAAGCCTGGGCACAAGTGGAGGGCCGTGAACGCCAGCCCCAAGGATGACCACTGCCCATGTTCGTGCATTTGAAAATCGAGCCAGCCCCTCACCTCACTGTCACCACCTTAGGTGACCTGCTCCCAAGAGGATGGGTATAATGTGGACCTGCAAGTCACAGGTAACTTTGTCCTCTTATTTTAAACCAAGAAACCTTACATTTGCTGCACAGCAGGACAGTTGGAAATGCTATCAAAAGATTTTTCTTAGGTTCCCCTTAAAAAAATGCTGAAGACAAAGCAGCTCTGTGGAGGATACAGCAAGATGGCTTTTCAGAGGCTTGGTAGAGTCCTTGGACATAGGATACTTTTAATGTGGGCGACTGCGACTTTCACCTTTGGAGAAGAGCCTTGCTGTTACTGAAACCAGTTTTCCTCTGACAGGAATGATGTTTGTTACTCCTTCTCTTCTGTCCCTCTCCATTTAATTCACTCCAGACTCAGTCCTCCCCGGGAGTTTGCCTTGGAGAAACTGCAGTGTGATGCAGTGAATATGTACTGGGCAGCCATGACTCAGGCACCAACTCTCAAGGCAAACGTTGTATTTCTACTCCAAGAAGCGTTACCTCCTGAACCTCTAGACTGGGGGGTGGCAAAGTAAACCCTGAAGGACAAGTTTGTTCATTGACCTGTGTATTTGTTATTTAAATTTATTTCAGAAGAATTATGGTAAAATGCATATAACATAAAATCTACTATCTTTCCCATTTCTAAGTGTACAACTTGGTCTGGCACAAATAACGGTCCTTTTATTATAAACTCTTTTATTACAAAATCATATGCACGTAAATCTGCAACATAACAATATCACACTCAAGCACACCATATGACATTTTAGGTGAAGTGTTCAAATTAAAAGTGCAAATTATTACACCCATCTTATTACCCTACCAACCACACTCAAGCAGGCCTTGCTTCTGCCAGACCTGTGTATTCACACTGTTTGCAGTCCCCAGAGCTCTGTTCATCTTGCACAGCTCGACCCGTACACCCATTATTCAGCAACTCTTCATTCCTCCCATCCCGCGTGCCTGGTAACCTCCATTCTACTTTGTTTCTATGAATTTCACTACAGTAGGTACCTCCAGTAAGTGGAATAATACAGTATTTGTCTTTTTCTGACTGCTTATTTCACTCAGCATAATGTCCTCAACGTTTCAACCATGTTGTAGCATGTGTCAGAATTTCCTTCCTTGTTTAAGGCTAAGTAATATTTCATTGTATGTACACATACCACATTTTGTTTATCCATTCATCCATCAGTGGACACTTGGGTTCTCGTACTTTTTTATTGTGAATAGTGATGCTCTAAACTTGTTTGTACAGATATCTCTTTGAGACACTGCTTTCAATTCTTTTGTGTTATCTACCCATAAGTGGGATTGCTGGATTGTACTGTATGTTAATTCTATGTTTAATTTTTTGAGGAACCTTTATACTATTTCCTATAGTGGCTGCACCATTTTACAACCCCACCAATAGTGCACAAGGATTCCACTTTCTCTACATCCTTGTCAACACTTATTATTTTCTGTATTTTTTATAGCAGCCACCCTAATCTGTTTGTGAGGTGGCATCTCATGATGGTTTTGATTTATATTTTCCTAATGTTGGGCTTTTTGTGTGCTTATTGGCCATTTGTATGTCTTTTTTTGCAGGAATGTGTATTCAGATCCTTTGCTCATTTTCAATCAGGTTGTGCCAGTGGTGTCTTTGTGGAAATGAAGCTTTATTGGAACACCCCTGACCCGTTCATTTACATACTGTCTATATCTGTTTTCCACATTATAACAGCAAAGGCCATATATATATATATATATATTTAAAAATGTGTTTTTTTCCAGAGTACAGCCTGATCATGCCCTTCCTTTGCTTAAGAAAGTGTGGGGGCGACTTTCCTCACAAGTCCCCCCGTGTGCCATGGATGAGAGTAATTATGGCTGAGACATGATGTGATCTGCTTGGGGAGGAGAAGTGAGCAGTGGCCAGTTTCTCAGGGGAAAAAGGCCAGCAGCAGCCAGTTTCTCCGAGGAGAAAAAGGCCTCGAGCCCCCCCCGCCCCGAGATTTTTATTGGGCTGTAATACACAGGAATATAGGTGGCAAGGATCAAACAGTAGATAACATTTCAAAGAAATCCGAAGGCTTACTATGAGTCAGAGTCTGTCAGGAATAGAGTTTTAGGGTTTCCTGCTCGAACCCTTAACATATGAATGAAAGCACTCTTAGCAGAGCAGATTTCACAGGTTTATCAGGAAGTCTTTGTGATGCCGGATTTTTCCCCAGGGCATGCTCTAGCAAGGCAAGGAGCTGCACCCCTCCCCATCAGGTATTCAGGCTTGAGGGCATTAGAGCCAGGAAGCACTTCTCCCAGAGGACATGGGGACTCTGGCTACAATGTCAAAGCCAGGGGGCAAGAGTCTATTGCTCCCTCTTTGTTGCAGCCCCCGAGTCCTTCCATGAAGGCCTCCCAAATGATCAAGTCTGGCTTAGGTTGCCCCCCCCCGCCGTGAGGGGCCTTACCTGTCATTGACTTTCCATGAAGCTTTGGGGCCAGGGAGAGGAAACTGAGGCAGCGTTTGCTACCAGAGACGAGCTTTGTCTCCTGCGGCTCGCATTCCAGAGGTAGAGGTAGTCGCTCACTCATCTTAATCCACAAGGGGTTGAGAGTTACAATTCCTGAAACCAGGCAGAGTGGTCCACAACAAAAAAAGTTGTGTTTTTCTTGCCTTCTGAAGCCCTGCACAGTGGGCTCAGCCAACATTCACCACTCCTTGCAACCACTGATTCAGGCACTTCAAACTGAACACAATTCTCTTCATGCATTTCAATGTATTTAATATTTACTCATATCAAATTAATACTTGTCTATAGTTTGTATGGTGAAAAAAATCTTACTTTACAAGGTTTATTTTGAAAAACAGTAACTGCTGCCTGTGCTTTTCCCCACAGTGGCCATTTTTAACTGTTAGCTGTTTATTTTGTGTTTGTCTCTATATTTTAAAATAACTAAGTGTCCTATTTTGATTTTTTTTAAAGAAAACATTCTTTACTTTCTTCTTCCTCCTTGACTGAAAAACATACATTTTTTTTTGTTTTTCTTACTTTTTTTTTTACTTTTTAAAAAAAATTCTTTAGTTATTTTTCAAGTACAGGTTTTTTTTTGCCAATTTCTCCCATCCCAGCCCCCCCCCCGCCCCGTCTCCCCACCTCCCTCCCATCCCCCCCCCCCACAGTCCTCATCCCTGTGTCTTTCATACTTGTTCTTCAAAATCCCTCCCCGTTTTTCCCCTTAAATTCCCTTCCCTCTCCCCTCTGGTCGCTGCCCACTTAAAACATACATATTTTATATCCTCTCATTATAGTTACAAGTTTGATGCAGATTTTGATATAACTAGGTGAATAGTTTCCCGCCACTGAGACATATTATATATTATGACTACACTTTCTTTCTTGAACAACTTCTTATTTGCTCTGGAGTTAATAATTGCCATGATTTTTTTAAAAAGATTTTTTCATTTATTTTTAGAAAGAGGGGAAGGGATGGAGAAAGAGAAGGAAAGAAACATCAACGTGTGGTTGCTTCTCATGTGCCCCTTACTGGGGACCTGGCCTGCAATCCAGGCCTGTGCCCTCATTGGGGATTGAACCAGTGACCCTTTGGTTCACAGGCTGGTGCTCAATCCACTGAGCCACACCAGCCACAGTAATTGCCATGGGTTTTTAATTGCATACTTTTCTATATACTAGTCAGTGATTCAGTCCCAAGCTCATTGCCAGCCGTTAAATTTTGCTCTTGATATAGTCACATACATCAATTGATCCATCTGTTTTTTAAATTATATTTAAAAACTATAATTAAAAACAAAAAGGATAGGATGGAGGGTGGGAAGTGGGTGTGGGTGGGAGAAAGCGGTGGTGGGAAAATGGAGACAACTGTACTTGAACAACCATAAAAATTATATTTTATTGATTATGCTATTACAGTTGTCCTGATTTTCCCCCTTTGCCCCCACTCTCTCAAGCAATTTCCCTACCATTTTTCATGTCCATGGGCCCATTAGTATCTAAGTTTTTGGTTATTCCATTTCCTATACTGTACTTTACATCTCCATGGCTATTCTGTAACTACAGATTTTTACTTTTAAAAAAACATTTTATTTATTTATTTTTAGAGAGAGGGGAAGGGAGGGAGGAAGAGTGGGAGAGAAACCTCGATGTGTGGTTGCCTCTCATGTGCACCCTGCTGGGGACCTGGCAGGCAACCTAGGCACGTGCCCTGACTGGGAATCAAACTAGCGGCCCTTTGCTTCACAGTCTGATGCTCATTCCATTGAACCACACCAGCCAGGGCTTTATTTGTACTTTTTAATCCCCTCACGTCTTCACCCATTCCCCCATACATCCTTCCCATCTGGCAACCAACAAAATGCTCTCTGTATCCATGATTCTGTCTTTGTTCTTCTTGTTTGCTTAGTTTGTTTTCTTAGATTCGAATGTTGATAGTTGTTTTTTTTTTTTTTGCCATTTTACTGTTCATAGTGTTGATCTTAATTTTTTTAAATAAGCCCCTTTAAATTTCATATAACAGTGTTTTGGTGATGATGAACTCCTTTAGTTTTTCCTTGTCTGGGAAGCTCTTTATCTGCCCTTCCACTCTAAATGATAGCTTTTTTGGGTGGAGTGATCTAGGCCGTAGGTCCTTGCTTTTCATGACTTTGAATACTTCTTGCTAGTCCCTTCTGGCCTGCAAAGTTTCATCTGAGAAATCAGCTGACAGTCTTATGGGAACTCCTTTGTAGGTAACTCTCTGCTTTTCTCTTGCTGCTTTTAAGATTCTCTCTTTATCTTTAACCTTGGCATTTTAGTCATGATATGTCTTCAAGTGAGTCTCTTTGCGTCCATCTTGTTTGGGACTGTGCTTCCTGGACTTGCGTGTCTATTTCCTTTACCAAATTAAAGAAGTTTTCTTTCATTATTTTTTGAAATAGATTTCCAATTTCTGGCTCTTTCTGTTCTAGTTCTGACACCCCTATCATGCAAATGTTGGGCCCCTTCAAGTTGTCCCAGAGGCTATTTATACTTTCCTCATTTTTTAAATTCTTTTTTCCCCTTGTTTTTTGCTTTCTTATGTTCCATATCATTGATTTGAATCTAGGCTTCATCCACTCTACTGTTGTTTCCCTGTAAATTATTTATTTCTATTATTGAATCCTTCATTTGTGACTGGATCATTTTATGCTACTAGGGTCCTCACTGAGTTCCTTGAGCATCCTTGTAACCAGTGTTTTGAACTCTGCACCCGATAGATTGCTTATCTCCATTTCATTTAGCTCTTTTTTTTTTTGGCATTTTGATCTGCTCTTTCATTTGGGCAATGTTTCTTTGCCTCCTCGTTTTAGCAGCCTCCCTGTGTTTGTTTCTATGAATAGAGCTGTTTTGACTCTGTGTCTTGGTAGGATGACCTAATGCAGTAGGTGTCTTGTATGGTCCAGTGGCACAGCCTCCCTTATCACCTAAGTGGGGTACTTGATGTGTGCATTCTGTGTGGGCATAGTGTACCCTCCTCTTGCAGTTGAGCCTTGGTCGCTGTTGGCAGATCAATAGGAGAGATTTTCCCAGGCCAGTCAGCAGCAAGGATTGGCTGTGACCACTTACCACCAACCTTTGCCCTTGTGGAGGATCAGCTGTGCAGAGGCAGGTAATGGTGCTCTGATGAGCTCTGTAGCTCTTCACTAGTTGTGCTGGCCCTTGGGTTTCCCCAGTGGTACAGGCCAAGGCCAAACACCACCAGAGCTTTTCCATCTCTTTTATTGATATTCTTCATCTTCATCTTCCCAAATGACTCTGTCTTCTCATCTCATCTTTCAATTTTGGGAGAATAGTGATGAAATTGGGGGAAGGCATTCAGAAGCAAAATACATTTGGAGGGAAGACAATACACTTTCCCTCAGATGTAATATCCAGTTACTTTATTTTAAAAATTAATTTCTTTCCTCTGTCAAGGTATTGCATGTACCCTTGGGCTATAGGGCCTGGGGTTTGCTCTCTAACTGGTTCATGTCCAACTACATAGAGCTGGAGGGCACTTGTAAACTGTAGCCTTCTCCATCAATATATGGGGGGTGGTGAAGATGACAATGGCTCTCCAGAAGATAATGCGCACACATGTGTAAGTTATATATACATTTTCATCTTTCAGAGCACAGAGCAGTCATAGAAGAGGAACAATGGGCAGTGATGGTTTTTTCCTGTGGGGCTGCATATGATGCTCTGAGGAGCCACATGGAACATTTTCAGTGGAACATTGATGCACATTGCGTGTGCCTGTTAGAAGAGCTAACATTTCTCCAGTGCTTACAACTTCCTGGTTGTACAGGGCTACACAACAGCCCTGTGAGACTGAAATATTAGGACTGCCATTTTACAGAGGAGAAAACCTCGTTAGCTTGCCCAAAGTTGCATAATTAGTATTTAGGGGACTCAGTAATTGATCTCAGGATGTCTGACTCTGGAACCCCACACTTGAATCTGTACTGTGCTGCTCCTGATCTTACAGTTGATTTACAAGTTGTGGTACCAACCGACAGAGTAACAATAATTGAAGTGAATACCAAGGTGTGTGCAAGAACAGTGTGCCAACTACATTGTGAGTGTTAGACCATTGGGGTCCTTTAATATTCCTCTCAGTGTCCTCAGAATTTCCATGGGTATATTTGCTGAATTTAATGGAGTAGAACACGCCATTTTCACATCTATATTAGCGTATGTTGTTTCTATGAAGAAGGGACAAAGTACGCATGTATTTAGCAATGCCTATAAGGTTCTGCACAAGCAGGGGTAGCTTTTTGTTCTCTGGTCTCACCTCTAGGCTTAACATATGTCTTCCAGGTTATTAAACCTTGTCATCCCCTCACCCTCTCATGTCTTTGGCACCTCTGTGCTTTTGTTAATGCTGTGCCACTGCTGTGCAATAAATCCCTTCCTTCCCATTCCATATAAAGAACACTCACTCACCCTTATGCCAGTTTAGATAGCATCTCCTTGAGGGACACTTTCCATGAACTTCTCTTGTCCATGTTCTACAAGGACACAATTTATCTTGCCTCCTGTATGGCACGTCCCATGCTCTTTATACCAGCATTTGCCTCTCTGAAGGTATTTAGTAAAAGTTTATTTAATTAATGAACAAATGAATAAATAAATGGATATTCTTAAGTAAGCTTTCTCCATCAACCAAGAGACCTTAAAATTCTTCAGAACCACTTTCCCTGAATAAGAAAGTTTTCTAAAACTGTTTTCCCCCATGGCTACCTTCTTCTATCTTCTTCTTTTGTCATTTATTAAAAATATTACATAATGGAAAGTGACTGACCCTTAATTGCTGACTATTTTTATTATACCCAACTGAAGGCAGATATTCCATTCCATTACTGTGTTATTTTTTTTCAATATTCAACCTACATATTACTCATAAAAATGGGACTTCCTGCTTTATTTCCAGTGTAACACGTGAAGGGTCCATAAAACCTACCAGAGAAAATGAAATGTAGTGCAGACAGGAGATTTTATCTATTCGTGTGGCTCCCCACTGTCGACTCGTATCATGTAATTCTACTTAGCACTTCTGGGCCCATTTCCTTCAACGTCCTTTCCAAGCATTACCTCAGTGATGTAGTATATGTGAGCGGATGGGACGTCAGGAACTCAGGCTGTAAACGTAGAACCGTTAAACACAGTTCTGAGGAAATTAGATTTTAGAGTTGGAAGAGAAATATGGTCCTGACACTAAAACCCTGTCTCAAAATTCAAATGGCCAAACCTCCACCTCCCTTCCGACATCTCCTCTACGAGGACAAGGGGGATATTATATTAAATGGAAGGGTGACTGAGAGTGGTGTTCCAAAGATTATGAAAAGATATAATCCCCAATGGGCAGCCACATTAAAGGACATTGTTTTCAGGGTTGTCAGAAAAAGAGCTGCCAACACATCATAATCAAGACACAGTATATTACACCTGGAAAAGCCAGCAAGCGTTCAAGAATGACCACTATTTTAAATTATAATAATAGCAATCAGTATTTATTAATTGCCTACTGTGTGCAGGTGTTTTACATATAGTATGTTGAGTCCTTTTCGCACAACTTAGGACAAGGTGATGATGCTACACCACTCATGAGTTTTGCCCTGTTCTGTCTCTACAATTCCTGTTAAAATCAACTTTTGAGGATTCTCTCACATAAGAAGGATACCTTCTAGAAAATACCACTGTGTGGAGAAGGCCAGAGGCTAAATACAGAATTGTGCTTACAGAATGAAATTTTTCAGTTTTCCAAGTTTATGGAAAAGTCTGGAAGGTTCACCTCAATACGGTTGTAGCCACTGGGAAGGGGCCTAGAGGGTATTGAGAGAGGGGTTGCTTTCAGTTAAACTACTTTATGGAATTCTGTATCACTTGCAATTCTTTAACAATAAGCGTGTAGTTGATCTAAGAATATCAGAGTATTATCATGGGGAAAATGTATAAAGATCCTTTGGAATCCAGGTCCTGTTTTCATATGTTTCTGCCTCCCAGTTCCATGCCGTCTGCGGTGGAGAAGCAACTCTTCAGTTCCACCTGTGGGTGGCAGCACACTGTCTAGTTCATCACTGAGTCTACAGCATCTGCAACTGCCTGGGGCCCAGTGACTCCTCACCATCGGTTAACCAAGCTCTCTAAGGAATCTTAACATTTCTGTTTTTCTTTCAATGACCCTATAAAAAGTGAAAAATTATAGTTGTCTTGAGATCAACATGGTATTTTGCTGCATGTGTTTTTGTTAGTGTTTAAGACTGTGCTTGTGACAAAAGGTCCAGGCTAATTAGGAAAGAAAACTAGGCAACTAAATGTGTAATAATATGTATGTGCTGAGCTTAGGCCAACAACACTGCATCAGGCTCTGGAATGATGGCGGCAGAGACTTCACCAGGCGCTCCCAGTGTTGCTGTGGAAAGCTCAAAGGCACCTGCCCGTGCCATCAGGTCCACGTGAGGTAAACCAGTCATTTCTCAACAGCCAAAGAACATCCATTACCTGTCATATTAGTGTGTTCATTTGACTTTCATGGGGTTTGCATTTTATTTTTAACTGTTAGCTTCATCGTTCTATGAAAGCCATAAGCAACATCAAGAAGAAAAATAATTTTAAAAAATGAGTACAGTTTAAGGAGCCTTTGGGACATCTCCAAATGCACCAAAATCTGAATTGTAGGGATGCCAGAAGAAGAGGAAGAGCAAGACATTGAAAACTTAGTTGAAAAAATAATGAAAGAAAACTTCACTAATTTGGTGAAGGAAATAGACATACAAGTCCAGGAAGCACAGAGAGTCCCAAATAAGTTGGACCCAAAGAGGACCATACCAAGATAAATCATAATTAAATTGCCAAAGATTAAAGATAAAGAATGTTAAAAGCAGCAAGAGAAAAGCAGAGAGTTACTACAAAGGACTTCCCATGAAACCATCAGCTGATTTCTCAAAAGAAACTTTGCAGGCAAGAAGGGACTGGCAAGAAGTATTCAAAGTCATGAAAAGCAAGGACCTACACCCAAGGTTACTCTGTTTAGCAAAGCTGTCATTTAGAATGGAAGAGCAGGTAAAGTGCTTCCCAGACAAGGTAAAACTAAAGGATTTCATCATCAGCAAGCCCCTATTACACGAAATGTTAAAGGGACTTATTTAAGAAAAATAAGATAAAAACTATGAACATTAAAATGGCAACAAATTCACAACGATCAACAACTGAATCTAAAAAAACAAAGTAAGCAAACAACCAGAACAGGAACAGAATCATAGATATGGAGGTCATTCAGAGGGTTATCAGCTGGAAGTGGGAGGGGGACAAGGGGGGAAGGTACAGGGAATAAGAAGCATAATAGGTAGATACAAAATAGAGGATGTCAAGAATAGCACAGGAAATGGAGAAGCCAAAGAACTTACATGCACAACCCATGGGCATGAACTGAAGAAAGGATTGATGGAGGGAATGGAGGTACTGAGCAGAGGGGAGCAAAGGGGGAAAATTGGGATGCCTGTACTAGCATGATTAATCAAATATATTAAAAAAATTAAATGTTCCTACTCTTTATGGAATAATTAATTCATCTTTTAGGAATATACCACATATCAATAATCGGGTACGTGTGCATGGCAGTATTTGAAAGGACATTTAATATAGCATCTAGGGAGGATCATGAAATGGCCAAAAATTTCTCAATTCTTATGTGTGTACCTCTTGTAATGGGACGTTGCAGGTTCTCCCGCCACAAGCAGTGGGGTCTGTTTCTCCATCCCTTCACACTGGGCTGAACATGTGACCTGGACTGGCTCACGAGACATTCACGCATGCGTTGGAAGCAGAGGTGTGAAAAGCATGTGCACACCGGAGTTGCCGTCCGGGAGCCGAAGGCCCTGTGTGAAGGAGCCCAGCCTCACCCACGCACGATGGGAGGAGGGGTCCCATGGAGAGAGGCCCTGTCCTTTCAGCCTTGCCCCGACTCCACGTTTCCTCAAAGAAACGTGAGCTTAAAAAATGGTTTTTATTTTAAACTATGAAGTCTTGAGTTGCTTTGTTACACAGTGAAAGCTAATCGATAAGGTGTTATTTATAATTGCCAAAAAAGCAATCCACTTATATGTCTAACAGGAGACTGGTTAAATGAAATCTCATTCATTTATGCAAAGAAAAATGAGACTACCATTAAGAATGATTATCTTGATATATGATTACTGACATGGGAAGCTATTCTGGATGTGCGGTTAAGTGAAAAAATAAGACAGTACATAAAACATGATCTCTTTTTGTGTAAAAAACAAAAACCTAAACAAACTAAGAATATGTCTGGCAGATTATGTTCTAGTGGTTATTTCTGGTGATTATGAATTATTTGCTTCTCTCTTTTGTCTCACTTGTCTACTTGGATTAAAAGAGATAATAAAAAGGTTTTGCTTTATGTAGAAGAGATGCTGAATGCAGTCTGATTTCTGTAAGTAGTATTTTATGAACTAACTTTTTCAAAAGCCATTGTTCACATGCAGGCCCTGGTCCCTAGTACTGAGCTCTTCCATCTCCTCTCCTCACCTCTGTGTGGACCGTCCTGCACGTCTCCGCTGGTGGGTCCCTTTCCGTGTCTCTCTCCTTCTCTGCTTTTCTCCCTGTGGTTGTCAGCCTCCATGAAACATTCATTACAACTTCATTCTTTACTTCTGTCAAAGCACCCTTCTATCTCTACTCGGGTTCCCATGCGGGATCTGTGTTTGTGGATGAAACCTGAGAGCACTTGGCAGCAGACACACTTTTGCCTTCTCAGTAAGTAACGTGAGAAGTCCACGGTTGGAGCGGATGCTTCCCAGTGCTCGGGGATGGCACTGATACGGGAGCTGGGGGATGGCAGAAGAGTGGATGGGGAACATCTTTTCAGGCTCAGTGTCGACTCTCCCAAATACCTGGTAGTATTGATATTATGGTTTTGGCTAAGGAGCTAAATATCTTTTGCAGAGTGATTTTCCAATTCTGACTAATCCCGACGTAGGCAGACAGCCCCTTTTATGGATGGAAATATTGTGAATCAAAATGACTAAGTGATGTGCCTTGGGGCAGAGGACAGTCTAGTGTTAAACTTGGTCATCGGATTACTACCAGTGGTTCATGTACTTGAAGCTTCCACAGGTAGACACTCTGAAAGGAAAAGTGTTGCAAAGGAAAAGTGACTCCTGTCAAGTTACTTGCATTTCTACAAGTAAAACAATAATTTGCTCTTAACAATTTTAAAACCAATGCATGTAAAAGTAACAATGAACTCAGAACAAGAAATAACAACAAATAACAGTAGTATTTGTTGCGGCATTTCTACCTTTCCCTGCACACATCTTTCCCTATGTAGATATTGTGGAAACACATTCTTAAAAAGAGAGTTAACACAAGTAAGGCACCGTATTTATGATGCACTTTGGGGCAGTTTCTGAGCCTTGGTATGAGGTTTTCCAACTGATCAAAATGCTAAGTGTTGCAGTATAATGATGTGATTTTTGTGAGCTTGAGGGTACTTTTTATTTTTTAATGGGTTCAGCCCTCTGTTTTCCCTGATGGTTACACATGATTTGAGGCTTGGAGCTATAAAATCTGCTTAGAGGGAGGTGACCCTGCCCTGGTAGTCCGTCGCTGTGCCTGGGGGGACCGGGGGGAGGAGCGTTTTATAGATTCTCAGTGTACATGGCTGCACTGATGCTAGTCAGCCACTGCTAACTGGGTGTGTATTAGTCCACAGTTACCATAGAACTGCTCTCTTGGTGTAACCAGAGATTTGCCTATTTGGGGTACTTTAATACCATGCAGTAATATGGAAGTAAATTCCTCAAGTTATACAAAATCAGATTAAAGCACATTTTTCATAAAAGTGCTGTCTAAAATCTGTATCTAACTCTCCACCCTTTTATTGGAAATCCATATCTTATTCAGCTATGCATTTTTTCGGGGTGTTTTTCTTTATAACTTTCCACCTTTAAGTCAAAATATATTAAAGAAGTGCATAGCAGTGATCTAAAATAATGTGGTTTGAACTAAACATTCTTTTTCTCTTTGTTTTATTTTTCTCATTTTTGCAAAGTTTCATCTTTATTATATTCTTCCCATTACCCTGTAGCCTCCTTACGCCCCCTCCTCCCAGCAACCACACGCTGCTGTCCACGTCCAGGAGTCGTTTTCCCTTTTGGCGCAGTCCCCCCACAGCCTAGCCTCCCCACCCCCGCAACTAGCTGTCATGTGTTCTCCATCGATGAGTCTGGCTCTGTTTTGCATGTTAGTTCAGTTTGTTCATTAGATTCCACATGTGAGTGAAATCATACAGTATTTGTCTTTCTCTGACTGGCTTATTTCACTTAGCGTAATGTTCTCCAGGTCCATCCATGCTGTCACAAAGAGTAAAAAAAATTTTATGGCCCAGCAGTATTCCATTGTGTAAATGTCCCGTAGTTGTTTTATCCACTCATCTACTGAGGGACACTTGGACTGCTTCCATATCTTGGGGAGTACAAATAACACTGCAATGTACATAAAAGTGTGCTTATGTTCTTTTAAATCCTAGAGTTTTAAGTAACCGTTCTCTTTTTAATCACACAGAAATGGTCAAGTGCCACTTATTGCCCTCCCTTCCCCATCAGCAAAGGTTAGGGGCTGAATAGCTAACAGGGTGCTGAGTTAGAGGTTCCCCCAAAATGGAAAGTTCCCCACAAACCCAGCTTGACAAAGGGAAGCAGAGCAGGCCCATTAAGAGTTACTTTGCATAGCTAAAGAACATGGCCGGTGTTTTAGTAATGCTAACAGCTGTGCCTTTTCATGTTCCTGCTCATGTTCCTGGGAGATGGACATGACCGTAACCCATGATGCAGCTGGGAGGTGGGCCCCAGTGACTGCACCTGAGTGGCTAGGAGGCTAAGAGGCTGTTCCCACGTCACAGGACCAAGCCTGCCTGGACTAACAATGGCATTTGGGAATGGCAGGTGTAATCCCTTGTGGCTTGGCAGTGGGCTTGGCCATGAGGTTTGAAGGGATGTGGAAGGACCCCCACTGGCCCACTGAGGAGAGGCCACGTGGTTTCGGAATAAGAGTGGGAGCCTAGCCAAGCACGGATTCCTGGGAAAAGCTGGAGTGCTAACTGAGAGTGGGGGAGTGCTGAGGTGCAGAGTTCTGTTTCTTTTCCTGAGACAGTGCCTCTGACCGGCCTGGCTCGGCGGCGGGAGGCAGGACTGTGCATGTTGGTGCGTGTTTCTTCTGTTTTTAAGGGAGTGGGATTTAATGGAAAAATTCTGCCATTATTTGAATCCTGTATAATTTTTGAGTAAATAGTTCCTTCCCTTTAATAAGACGCTGGCATTGGGAGTCATGGTTTCTTTTTTAATTTTTCTTTTTTTTTGTTGGTGGTGGGCAATAGAACCCAGAGAAATAGAACCCAGAGTGGTTTTGTTTCGTTACCACTATGAGGGGATGGTAGGTGTCAGTACTTAAACTCAAAGTTTACACTCTCAAATATGATGTGTGCAACCTATTTGCTTATTCGTCAAATCTTTATTACCTATTGCATACCAAGAACTCTGCTAGTTTCTCTGGCTGTCTGTTGTTGAGACTCTGACCTGAGGAAGATGTGGTTGCAGTGTCACAGGAGACACAGGCCAGCAAACGAACGTATCTGCACTGCGGTGGGAAAATGAAAATGACAGAGGAAAGTATGCATTACAATTACTCGGTCAAGTTTGGTCAGAGAAAGCCAAAGGAGTCTTTCGTCAGAGAAGAAATGATTGTAGACACACAGGGTTCCAACATAGGTGTCAGGGCAGACACACCTGAATGCACATTGGACTTCTCCAAAGGAACTCAGGACCTTGGGTGGACTTAACTCATGTACAATTAGCTTTAGTTTCAGTATCAGTGAAAATGGGATAAATAACATCAGTGAGGAAGTATGTGTAGAAATAGCAAAGTCCCTGGTATGTTGTCAGTTCCCACTAAATGATAGTTATCGTCATTGTCATTGTCACTGTCATTATCACCATCACTTCGTGCACGAGGAGCTTAGACGGACACCTGTGTTACTGCAGTCTGCACAGCTGTTGGTAGAAGGTGTAGGAGCAGAAGGTTTTCGGACCCTCGGTCCACGTGTCTCCCCTTCCACAGCGACACTCGGGCAGCCGAGAGCACCGAGAAGCCAGGGCTGTGCCCTTCTGCGTAATAACAAACTAATGGGCGTGTTTGCTTCGTACCTGTGGGAATGACATTTCCCTGGCAGGGCAGGAGGCTGCTGTTCTTTCTCTGTGGACTTGGTCTGAGGTGAGCCAAGCGGGGAAATTAGATGGAGGACAGCGAAGGGTGGAGTGCCGAGGGGCAGTGGTACCAGAAAAAAAGGCTCTTTATCTCAAGCCCTGGACATTAAAAAAACTAGTGGAAAACTGGCCTCTTGTCTCCAAAAGCACTTTAGTCAAAGCAGTATTGAGTCACTTTTCTTCTCTGCCACGTCTTTGCATTGGGATGAAACAAAGCAGAAGAAATGGGTCCCTTCTGAAACGCTGACCTTAACAGTCAGTGTGGGGGGAGTTGTGTCTGGAGTCAGGGGCCCCGGCTGGGTCTCATGAATGGGTTTGACCTGGAGGGGACAATGCATACATCAAAACCCAAATGGCCTCTGTGGCCCCAAACATCCGTGGAGTCCTTTGATAGAGGGCCTTACACCTGTTCAAGGTTCCAGAGTCCCTGGGGGACAGCAAGAATGGGGGCGTGGTTGAGGTTGAGATTTTTGGTGATGCCAGGAGAAGGGAGCAGAGGCGGGCCCTGTGCCTCCTGAGTCATGCTGGAGCTCTTAGAGCTGAACCACAGCTAGCGACACCCATGTCTCCCCATCAGAAACAAGACAAACTGACCTCAGCCAAACTCCATCCTCCCAGGAAATTGTGACGTGTGCAGCTTCCTTATCTGGCCCCCCCAACACTCCACGCAGCCAGCGGGTGTGGAATGACATATGGAGTTGACAAAGCTAGTTTGCGGCAAAGCCAGGACTTGACTTTGGGTTCTCCTGATTCTGAGCCTAGTTCTCATTCCCCTGTGGTTTTCTCTGCTCTGAGGCATGTTTCTGTAAATGGGAATTAGCTCAGGCACAGTTGGGCAAAGGGAAATGATATTGGTATAGTGAGGAGATTGTGTCTGTTCACACACAATTCATCCTTAGCAAAGGGACCCGGAATAATGAGCGCAGAGATAATCTTCAGTGCAAGTGACAGAAACCCTTAGCTTGCCATTGCACTGGAGGCAGGAGCCCCATCAGCTGTCTTCTTAAATATTCACAATAGAAACTGCCCTCTGCACTTCCACCTCTTGCTTTGTGTCGCCTCCCGCTCATAGCAGCTTTGTATGCGTCCCAGGCCCACCTTCTCTGGCTTATAACTCCACTTGTAATTGCATTATTTCATCTCTTCTCAGCCTTGCTCTCTTTTCTATCATTTCCACTCTTATTTTTGTGCATTTTTCATATCTTAGATGACAGCTTCCAGCTATGCTGAAGTGCCTCCTGGCAGGTCCAAGTTATCTCCCTGGCCATCAGTGATCATTGTGTCTGATGGTGCTCTGGTTACAAAATTGCATAGGTTTTGAATTGTCTGCCCCTAACCTCATGCTTCACATTAGTCCTGTAACTTGATCTTTCTGCTCTTCGTAAGGAATATGCCTTCATTCTATTAAACATTTTATATACATTATTACAGGAACTCATCACAAGAATTGGTAATATATAGTGACTTTTATTATTATTCTGATTTTACAGAAGAGAAAACTGAGACTCTGAGAAGTTAAGTAACATTTCCAAGTGGCAGAATTTGAGTCAAGGCCAAGGGCTGCCTGACTGCAGTCAGACGTGTGGCTGGTGGCTGCCATCCTGGACAGTACAGCTCTAGACCATTGTGCTTTGCACCCAAAGGTCCATGCTCTGAGTTCAATGGCATTCTGGACTCGCAATTCGTGACATTTTGAAGTAAGGGCAAATTACCTGTCAATTGGAAATGCAGAATTGTTGCTCAGAGTCACAGAATGGTTGTTTTATAAGGGATCCCTTGTTTTGTTCACATCTTTATGAAGTGTTGTGTTAATATTTTAGAAAGCATTTGACTTTTTTTCTTTTTTTTCCTTCCAAGACTACATAGATGTGGTTAGCTTGGGAAACAGAAAACTGGGAGATATTATAATAGTTCAACTATCTGAAAGGCGATTCTCTGAAAAAGGACTAAATCTGTATGACCCAAGATGAAGAACTGGAAACAGTGGAGATGACCACAAGGACGACAGTAGATGAAGTCAGCTCTACAGGAAGGGAGAGGAGGCTGGCTTGGAATGCGGTGGACTCCCCGCCTTAGAGCTGTTCACGCGTCCAGTCAGCTGCTTGAAGGGTGTGTGGTAAAGCCAGCCCATGCCCTGGGACATAATTGGACTACATTCTTATATTCCCCAAGAGTCTGTGAGTTTGGAATGGCAAAGTATGTTTTTAAACTTTGTAGAGTCACCTTCTAAATCTAAATTTAGGCCTCAGTGTGTAGATTTTGGCACCAGAGTGAAGATGTCTGTCTAGTCTGGGTGACTAACATTCAGGCAAGAAGCTAGCTCATGTGATGCCTGCCATTGGGTAGAGCTTGGGTTTTTGCAAAAGAAAATAGCATGCCTTCTTGGTTTATTTTGGAAACATTCAACAAGGATACTTTAGCCTTTGAATTGAAGTTGTAATGTCAAAACCATACTGCCAAAATGAAATCTGCTTTTCAGAAGATGCGGCATTGGTTTGTTATCAAATCTTGGAAGCAGGATATGATGGCAATCTGAGGATTATTTCCTTCAAAAAATGGCAGAAGGTGAGTCTAAAGGATGGTTAGAGACCCAAAGTCAGGAGGAGCCTTGTTACTTCCTCGTTAAGCACGAAGTGGACCACAGTGGTCATTCTCTAGTCTCAGGAGCACTTGCTGTACATTTCAGAGAGGTTACTTATGTGTTTCTTAAACTTTAATGTGCATACACATCTTTATAGGCTGAATTGTGTCATCCCAAATCCATATATTGAGGCCCTAAACTGCAGTGCCTCGGAATGTGTCTGTATTTGGAAATAGTGCTTTTAAAGAAGTAATTTAGTTCAAGTGAGGCCCTTAGAGCAGGCTCTAATTTAATGTGACTAGTGTCCTTAAGAGAAAAGGAGATCAGGATAAACGAGAGAGCTCAGAGCTGCATGCACACGAGGAAAATGCCACAGGAGGAGACAACAAGAAGACCGCTGCGTGCAAGCCAAGAAGAGAGGCCTCAGGAGAAATCAATTATGCCAGACCTCAGAACTGGGAGAAAATAACTTTCTGTGTTTTAACCTGCTTACACTGTTGTAGTTTGTTATGAAAGTCCTAGCAAACTAGTAGATGAATTACCTGGAGGTCTTCTTAATATGCACATTCTGATTCAGTAGGTCTGGAGTGTAATCTGTATCTACATTTCTAATAAGCTTCCAGGTGATGCTGCACCTGCTGGTCCAGGGATGACACTTGGAGTAGCAAGGAGCTGGATGACGTTGCAACAATTTTACCCTGAAATCACAGTGGCTTAGCAAAATAAAGTTTACTTCTCGTTGTATATGTAATGTGGCTGGACTTAAGTGAGGGCATTTGCATAGCCCTTCAGGAACTTAAAATTGCAGTGGTTCTATTACCTGGAGTGTCATTTGTTACCAAGTCAGGGAAAGAAGTCATTCAAAGGCTGCCTGTGAGCTATTCATCTTCACTTTAGTATGAAGTGATACAGGGAACTTCTGCTTGTATCTCATTGGCCAGACTAATTATATGGCCTTGCCTAACTGTAGGAAATCTTGGAAGTACATCTTCCCTGTGCCCAGAAATGAGAAGATACCTGGAATCAGTAAGAGCTAGTGGTTTTTACACTTCATCCCAATTTTAGCATTTTAGACATTTTACTGCTATCCAGCAATAGTGCTAAGTAGGAACAGAAACATACTTGAGTTTCCATTTGAGAAATGGAATGGTAGTGTTTTTACCTTACACCCACTGAACTTTATGTTGTGAACTGTTATTTGGGGTTGTGAACAAAACCTACATTCTCAAAGTATTATTACAAGACTCTCTTTCTCATGGGATGGTCTCTTTCAGAGACCATTCAATGTGCAAATCACTGGGGGAAATGTTAAATAGTTTATTATTATTCCTCATCCATGTATTCTTCTATGATATTTTGAAGCCTAAACTTACTACCAGATACCCATTTCCTTACAGGTTTAGAATATACTTCTAAAAGCCATCTTTCAGTGGATCAAGCTGATTGCACGTCTTTGAGGAACTATAAAGTCTAGTTTATGTAAAAGAAAGAGATCCCTGGAAGGAAGACAAGGGTGGGAGTCTTGCTCTCGCAGGCACCTTTGCAAGATGAAAAGCTTAGAGACCAGAATGAGGAAATGGTGGGAACAGGATGGAATGGGCAAGAGGCTTTGATACCACTTTGTAAAGGCTCCTTTTAAAATCAGGAATCATGGTATCCTTCCTACTTCAGACCATGAAGCAAGGCTCAGCAAGTTAAAAGGAATGAAATTACTTAAAGAATGCTCTGTGACCATGCAGTATTAAATTAGAAATCAATAAAATTAAGCATTCTAGAAAACATCCAAAGAGTTCCAAAGTTAAAAACAGAGTATATAATCTATGGAATTTAAAAAGTCAATCACAAGAAGCATTAGAAAATATTTTCAAATAAGTGATAATAAAAGGCAATATATTTACATTTGTTGGATATTGCGAGAACAGTGATTAAGGGAAATTGGTAAGTTTGAGTGACTGTGTGAGAAAGAATAAATCACAAAATCAATGATCTATGGTCAACTTTAACTGTATTGGAACAATAATAAAAAGAAAGAAAGAAAAGTACTTAGGAGAAGAAGAGAACATTAAACCCAAAATTAATTTTTAAAAAGGGTACTCTAAAAAGAAGAGTGGAAACACATGGAAATAGAAAACATACGCACAATAGAAGAAGCCAAAAACATCAAAGTTGGTTCATTGAGAAGATTAGTTAAAAAGACTAATAAAAACGATCAGGTAGACTGATCAAAGAAACAGGAACAACTGAGTCAGGAGTTAGAGAAGACTCGCCACGACAGATCCCCGCAGACGTGAAAACGATGATAAAGGGGTAGTATAAATTATGTTATACCAATTACTTTAACGACTTAGATAAAGTGGATACATTTTTAGAACATATTTGATTAAAACCGATACAATAAAAATAGGATAGCTGAATAACCTGTAGCTGCTAAAGACATTGAATTTAATTTAAACCTTTTCCTGAAAAAAAAATCTCTGGCTCAGATGGCTTCACCAGCGAGTTCTATAAAACATTTAAGGAAGCAGTAACACCACTCTCACACAATTTTTCCCAGAAAAAATAGAAAGAGAACGCTTCTCAGCTCATTTAACGAGTCTGGCATCATGCTGATATAAAAAACAGGCAAGGCGATTACAAGAAAATAAAATTACAGTGAATGTCCCTTATGAACACAGATACAAAAGTCCTAAAAAAGTAGCAAATCAAATTTAACAGTATAATATTTCACCAATGGATTTATGACAAGAATGCAACATTTCTTTAACTTTTCAAAATTAATTATTAATTCATAGCATTAGGAGATTAACAGAGAAAAATCATATGATCCTTTCAGTAGATGCAGAAAAAAGCATTTGACAAAATTTGACTGATTTATGATTTTTAAAAGATTTTATTTTTAGAGAAGAAGGGAAGGAGAGAGAGAGGGAGAGAGAATTCCATTGTGTAAATGTATCACAGTTTTTTTATTTACTCACTTACTGATGGGCACTTAGGTTGCTTGCAGCCCTTGGCTATTGTGCTGCTATGGACATTGGGGTGCATAGGTTCTTTTGGATTGGTGTTTCAGGGCTTTTAAGGTATAATCCCAGCAGTGGTATTGTGGGCCAAAGGCAGTTTGATTTTTTGTTTTCTGAGGTAATTCCATACTGTTTTCCACAGTGGCTGCACCAGTCTGCAATCCCACCAACAGTGTACTAGGGTCCCCTTTTCTCCACAACCTCTCCAATACTTGTTTGTTGCTTTGTTTATGATGGTCATTCTGACTGGTGTGAAGTAGTATCTCATTGTGGTTTTAATTTGCATCTCTCTGATGGCTAGTGATGCTGAGCATCTTTTCATATGTCTCTGGACCCTCTGTATGTCCTCCTTGGAGAAGTGTGTGTTTGGGTCCTTTGCTCCTTTTTTAACTGGTTTGTTTGTCTTCCTGGAGTGGAGTCATGTGAGTTCTTTATACATTTTGGAGACCAAACTCTTCTGCGAGATATCATTGACAAATATGTTTTCCCACACAGTTGGTTCTCTTTGCATTTTGCTGATATTTTCTTTAGCCATGCCAAAGCTTTTTATTTTAATGAATTCTCATTTGTTTATTCTCTCCTTTCTGTCCCTTGCTCTAGGGGACATATCAGTGAAAATATTGTTTTGTGGAATATCTGAGATTTTTCTGCCTAGGTTCTCCTCTAGGCCTTTTTTATGGTATCATGACTTATATTTAAGTCTTATATCCACCTTGAATTTATTTAAGAAAAACAAAGTTGATAGGCTTACACTTCTTTATTTTTTCCAAAAAATTTTAATTGAATGTATTGCAGTGACATTGGTTTGTAAAACCATACTGGTTTCAAGTGTACATCTTAGTAAAACATCATCTGCCCACCCTATCGTGTGCCCACTGCCCCACACAAAGTATCTTCCTGTCCTCATCTCCTCCCCTTGTCCACATCCACCCAGCCCCCACCCTCATTTCCCTCTGGCCACCACCACTCTGTTGTCTGTGCCTGACAGCTGTCAGTCTGTCCATGTTTCTATGCCTCTGTTTCTGTTTTACTCATCAGCCTATTTTATTTATTAGATTCCCCATATAAGGGACATCACATGGTATTTGTCTTTCTCTGACTGGCTTATTTCACTTAGTATAATAATCTCCAAGTCCATCCATGCTGTTGCAAAAGGCAGGATTTCCTTCTTTTGATGGCTACGTAGTATCCCGTTGTGTAAATGTACCACAGCTTTTTTATCCACTCATCTACAGATGGGCACTTAGGCTGGTTCCAGATCTTAGCTATTGCAAATAATGCTGCAGTGAATGTAGAGGTGCATTTACTCTTTCGAATTAGTGTTTTAGGATTCCAAGTTTATATTCCCAGGAGTGGGATCATTGGGTCAAAAGGCAGTTAGTTCCATTTTTAATTTTTTGAGGAAACGCCATAGTGTTTTCCACAGTTTCTAAACCAGTCTGCATTCCCACCAGTAGTACACAATGGTTCCCCTTTCTCCACATCCTCACCAGCACTTGCTTGTTTACTTATTGATGATGGCCATTCTGACAGGTGTGAGGTGATATCTCCTTGTGGTATCTCAATTTGAATTTCTCTGGTGATCATAACATTGACTATCTTTTCATATGCCTATTGGCCATCTGTATGTCCTGTTTGGAGAAGTGCCTATTTAGGACCTTTGTTCTTTTTTATCTTTTTAAAATCTTTATTGTATTTTTTTCTATTACACCTTAGTCCCATTATACCCCTGCCTTGCCAGCAATCACCATCCTGTTGTCCATGTCCTAAGTCCTTCTTTCTTTTTGCTCAATTCTTCCACCCCCTAACTTTCCCCCTACCATCTGTCATCTTTCTGTCCATTTATGAGTCTGTCCTCACTTTCTTTGTTAGTTCAGTTTGTTTATTAGCTTCCACATATGAGTGAAATCCTATGTTATTTGTCTTTCTCTGACTGGCTTACTTCACTTAGCATAATGTTTTCCAGGTCCAGACATACTATGCCAAGGGTAAATTTTCTTCTTTCTTACAGCCCAGTAATGTTCCATTGTATAAAAGTCCCATAGTTGTTTTATCCACTCATGTATGGATGGACACTTGGGCTGCTTCCATATCTTACTGATTGTAAATAATGCTGCAATGAATATAGGGATGCTTATGTTCTTTCGAATTAGTGTTTTGGGTTCATTTAGATATATTCCCAGAAGTGGGACCAGTGGGTCAAAAGACAGATACATTTTTAACTTTTTGAGGTATATCCATACTGCTTTCCACAGTGGTTTCACCACTCTGCATTCCCACCAACAGTGCAAAAGAGTTCCCCTTTCTCCACATCCTTGCCAGAACTTGTTTGTTTACTTATTGATGATGGCCATCTAACAGGTATGAGATGGTATCTCATTGTGGTTTTAATTTGCATTTCTCTGATCATTAGTGATGTTGATCGTCTTCTCATATGTGTATTGGCCATCTGTAGTCCTCTTGGATAAGTGTCTATTTAGGTCTTTTGCCTATTGTTTAGTTGGGTTGTTTGATTTTTTGGTGTTAAGTTTTGTAAGTACTTTATAAATTTTTTATATTAACCTTTTATCAGATGTATTGGTGAATGCGTTCTCCCATTCTGTGGGTTGTCTTTTTATTTTGTTGATGAGTTTCTTTGCTGTGCAAAAACTTTTAGTTTAATGCAGTCCCATTTTTAAATTTTTTCCTTTTGTTTTTCTTAACTGGGGAGATATATCCAATAAAAAATTGCTACTAGCAATGTCCAAGATTTTGCTACCTATGCTTTCTTCTAGGATTTCTATGGTTTTAGGTCTAACATTTAAATCTTTGATTCATTTTGAATTTACTCTTGTATGCAGTATAAGAAGATGGTCTATTTTCATTTTTTTGCATGTATCTGTCCAATTTTCCCAGTGCCATTTATTGAATAGACTGTCTTTAGCCCATTGTAGTGCTTGCTTCTTCTGTTGAATATTAATTGACTATAAAGGTGTAGGTTTATTTCTGGGCTCTCTATTCTGTTCCATTGATTTACTGTGTGTTTTTATGCCACTACCATGCTGTTTTGATCACTATGGCCTTACGGTATAGTTTGATAGTAGGTAGTATGCTTCCTCCAATTTTGTTTTTCTTTCTCAAGATTGCTATTGCTGTATGGGGCTGTTTGTGGTTCCATATACATTTCTGAAATATTTGTTCTAGTTCTGTGAAATATGTCATTAGAATCTTGATAAGAATTGCATTGAATCTATAGGTTGCTTTGGGTACTATGGACTTTTAATGATGTTAATTCTTTCTATACATGAACACAGTATGTGGTTACACTTATTCAGATCTTCTTCAGTTTCCTTCAAACATACTAGACAACCTGGATGAAATGGATACATTCCTAGAAATATACAGTCTTCCCACATAAATCAGGAAGAATCAGAGAATCTGAATAGACAGATTTTACCAAGTGAAATTGAAGCAGTAATAAAAAAATTCCAACAAATAAAGCCCTGGACTGGATGGCTTCACAGGTAAATTTTATCAAACATTCCAAGAAGAACTAACACCTTTCCTTCTTAAACTATTTCATAAAATTCAATTGTATGGAAGGCTCCCAACTCATTTTATGAGGCCAGCATTATCCTAATTCCAAAACTAGATAAAGAAAGAAAGTCATAGGCCAATATCCCTGATGAACATAGTTGCTAAAATCCTCAACAAGACATTAGCAAACCAAACACAGCGATGCATCAAAAAGATCATACACCATGATCAAGTGGGGTTTATTCTGGGAATGCAAGGTTGGTAAAACATTCACAAATCAATATCTGTGATTCACCACAGAAACAAGAGGATAAAAACCACATGGTCATATCAATAAATGCAGAAAAAGCATTCCATAAAATCCAGCACACATTTATGATAAAAACTCCCAGAAAAGTGGGAATAGAGAGAACATATCTAAACATAATAAAGGCCACGTATGACAAACTCACTGTCAGCATCATACTCAATGGACAAAAACTATAAGAATTCCCCACAAGACTGGGAACAAGACAGGGATGTCTGCTTTCACCTCTCTTATTTGACATAGTATGCAAAGTCCTAGCCACAGCAATCAGACAAGAAGAAGAAATAAAAGGCATCC
Organism: Artibeus jamaicensis; assembly: GCF_021234435.1. Lineage (NCBI taxonomy): Eukaryota > Metazoa > Chordata > Mammalia > Chiroptera > Phyllostomidae > Artibeus > Artibeus jamaicensis. The sequence continues at coordinate 51,746,138 of NW_026522030.1, read as the reverse complement.
AAATTGGAAAGAAAGTAGAAAAATTATCATTATTTGCAGGTGACATGATACTGTACCTAGAGAACCCCAAAGATTTCACTGAGGAACTGATAAAAGAATTCAGCAAAGTAGCAGGATACAGAATTAAGATCCAGAAATCAGCTGCATTTTTATATGCCAATAATAAACTAACAGAAAAGGAAATTAAGAAAATGATCCAATTCACAATTTCTTCAAAAAACATAAAATACCTAGGAATAGACCTAAGCAAAGGTGTAAAAGACCTGCACATGGAAAATTATGGCACTACCCTTTTTTAAATTGGATTGTCTTCCTGGTGTTGAGTTGTGTAAGTTCTTTATACATTTTGGAAATTAACCTCTTATTAGGTACATCATTGGCAACTATGTTTCCCCTTGGGTTCCCTCTTTATTTCATTGGTAGTTTCTTTGTGCAGATGAAACCATGAACAAAGTGATGATCAAGACAGTTTGGAATTTGTAAGTAGTGATCAAGACAAACACTATTTATAAGGCAAATGTGTAAATAGCGATCAACAAAAGAGTGATCAGCCAGTATGGGATTTGTAAAAGGAAAGACAAATCTAGCAATGGAACACACAGACAAATAAACAGTCCAGACAGTGACTCACATAAATAAGGTCAAATAGTTTTTGCCAAAGTTACAAGGGCAATGCAATGGAGAATGGAAAGTCTCTTTGACAATTGATTCTGGAACAATAGGATATCCATATGAAAAACAAAAACACTGATTTCTACCTCAGAGCATATGCAAAATTACTTTGAGGTGGATCATAGACCTAAACATAAAAATAATAGTATAATGCTTTTTTGAGAAAGTAGAAGAATGCATTTTTGACCTTGTATAAGCAAAGATTACTTAGATAGGATATAGAAAGAAATAACTATAAAAAGAAAATATTGATAAATTAGACTTCGTTAAAATTAAAAGCATTATTATGAAATGAATAAAATGCTATAGACTATGAGAAGTGTTCATAATATAGATATTTAACAAAGGACTTGTGCCCAGAATTTTCAAAGGACATCTATATCTCAATAATAAAAAAGAAATCAATTTAAAAATAGGTGCTAGACTTAAATAGACACTTCATAAAGGAAGATATGTGAATGTCCACATGAAAAAGGCCTCAAAATTATTAGTCATGAGCAAATGCATAGTAAACCATGGTGAGATACCTTTACACACTCACCAAAACTGCAGAGTGAAAAAGGCTCACACCAAGAAGTAGCGAGAATATGGAACAACCAGCACTTTCACGTGTTACTGGTGAGCGTGTAAAATGGTACAACCCTTCTGGAAAACTATATGGCAATTTGTTATGAATTATACATCTCTCTCATAACCGTGCAATTCCATTGCTGATTTATTCAAGAGAAATAAAAGCAGGCCCACAGAAGGATTTGTCAAGAGTGTTCACAGTTTTTCTCATAATAGCCTAAACTGGGATCAACCCAAATGTCCATCAACAGGAGAATAGATAAACAAATTGTGATGTCCTCCTGCAATAGAATACGATTCAGCAGTAAAAAGTAATAAGCTAACCATGGCACATGGCATGGATAAAGCTCAAAAACAATAGGCTGAGTGAAAGCAGCCAGACACAAAAGACTAGCTACCGTATGATTCCGCGAGTATACATTTCTAGAAAAGGTACACATATGTAGTAATAGAAATGAGAAAAGGTTTGGTCCATGGCTGGGGGAAAGTGGGTACGCCTTAGAGTTTCATAGGGAGTTTCATAGGGGGCTTTGAAAGTGTTCTACATCTAAGAATGTGGATTATACAGGTGAATGCATTTGTAGAAACTCATCACTTAGGATTTGAACAGGACTCTGTAGGTAAATTATACCTCATTGAAACTTTATTAATATAACAAATGGTAGCAGGGGTTCTATCTTTATGGTTCTATCCTCCTGAGTGCATTGTAAAAGGACTAGTTTTGGAAGACACTTGTCAGAACATTTCAGTTCTAATCTTCATTTTTTAAAAGAAGGAACTATCTGTAGAACTATCTGTTCTACAGATAGTTCACCAATTCTATGTGAATTGAAAGGGCTTCCGTCCTACCACCTTCCAGACCGGAACGTGATCACTCTGCCAGCTGCTTCTAAGGAAGACCAGCACCCGAGACATGGCGCCAGCTTCTGAGTCAATAACAGTGTGACCTCCAGGAACGATTGTGGTTTTAGAGTATGGCAGGCCTGGCTTGGATTCCAAGCTCCAACACTGACTCTGGGGCAAAGGACTTAGTTTATTCTTAGCCTTGACATCCACTATTGTAAAACCAAGAGAATTATTGTGCTTTTAATGTCATTGAGAAGATTAGTGCCCAGCTCTCCCCTTCTGTGAAATCTTTCCCAGTTTTCCTGACTCTGGCTTTCTCAGCCCCACGGTTCTCACTACTGTACTTTTCCTTCAAAGCACCCATCATAGATGTAATTTTGTATTTACTTGTGTGAATATGTGACTGATGTCATTCTGCCCCCACCCTCCCCACACCCCACAGATGATAGGCAACTCCAGGGTGAGGGGCCTGTGTATTTTTGCCCAGCAGCACCTAGTACTGTGCCTGGTGCATGGCAGGTAAGCAATAAATATTTCCTGAAAAAATGACGACGGGCAAAAGCAAGTGAACCCTCCTGTAGTTCCAGATACACACCACTCCCCCCACCTCTTTCCTTCCAGACTGCCTTTAGTCATTTGCTGGTTTGTCACTACCACCTTTTACTTGTCTTACAATGTGTGTGGTAAAAATAAATAGAGAGTGGGAGTAGAGGGGGTCAGGTGTTGGGGGCTGGAGGAAAGATTTATCTGTTAATGGCAGCCCCGGGGAGATAACCCTGCCCTGAAGGAGCCCGGCATAGGAGACTTGGACACAGCGATTAAGAGAGCTGCAGCCGTCTTTATTCCTTCCTGGGAACCTTTACACTGGAGGGCACTCAAGGCCGCCTATCACTGCTTCCCATCAGGGCTCAGGGGTTTCATGTTTATCTGTGTTACTCATGTGTTGGTCTCACAGCGCCTTCCTGAGTGTTCTGGGGAGCCTAAGTTGTGAAACCCGCCTATCTTTTGGCAAGATTTGCCTTGTTAAAAAGGGGCAACATGGCAATATATTGTTACACTACCTTCACTGCTGGTTTTTTATCTTTTCTCTGCCTTCTGAAAGCATGAAGAGAGAGCGCTGTTAAGATCTCCTGGGCTGGGCATGCTTATGGCAGCAGGTTCCTCCAAGAGGATCTATCCCTGGTTTTCGTATTCAGAACTTTAAACATTTAGATGGAAATGTCTTTACTTTCTTCTGTGCGGTGTGTTATTTTGAAATAACTGTACATTCTCACCAGTAGTTGCAAAAACAATTGTACAGAGAGACCCCAGGCACCCTGCACCTTACTTTTTATTTTTATTTATAAATGTAATGTCTGAGCATTGTAAAATTTCAAAGAGTACAAAGGCATATAAAGTGAAGGTTCCTCTCCATTAATAGAGTAAATATCCTCCTAATATTTATTCTGTGCATGAATGAACATATGAATATGGCTGAGTCTTCCATCAGAAATGGGGGCGTGCTGTCCAGTAGCCTTTTCTCTACCCAGAATCTAAGTCAAAAGTCTTCCCATGTCCGTGGCCACCACACATTCTTGTAAACAGCTACATCAAAGAAAATATTTCAAACACGAGTATGCTCAGAAAACGTGGCAATTTTTGTAAACTTACTAAAAAAAGTTAGTATAATTTTTGGACGAGCACACTTCAGATCTAGACTTATCTTAAAACAAACAAGAAAGCCGTACTCTACGGGAAGCTCAGACTCTGTTCCTGGTTTCAGTCACATTATCTTTCTCTGGAAGAAACCCCTGCCTTTGAGACAAGCTGCAGGCGGGTCACAATCGGTGGGTCTCCATCTTTGATAACCAGTGTTCCCATTCTTTTAACTGCTTCATCTCCTTGTTTGCTACTTGTTTCAAGAATGGCCTTGTTTCCTCGCATGCTGGACATGGGTCAGGGCGTTCCTCTGGGAACCGTTAGGGATGGGTCGCACCGCTCAAATCAGGTGAGGAGCGCCGTGGCGGGAAGGTGACAGGAAGCCACTGCGGCAGGTGGTGGGGAGCCGGGTGCTCCCTAGTGAGCAGGCACCACCGGTGCTCAGTCTGAATTTCCTTCCAAAGGAGACGCCGCAGGGTCACAGACCCCCTTTGGACAGCATCACCAAGAGAGGATGGAGAGGATACGGCGCTGCAGATTGTAGCTGGTTGTTCTGATGGGCTTGGGCGCTGGAGGTATCGGCCTGAGGGCTGGAAACCCTCCAGGTCCACACTGCGGATCCCTGTCTTCTCCTCTGAGCTCCGATCAGGAGGGCTCTGACTGGAGGGGATTTCAGTATATGTATGACAGCACCAGCGGGGGAGGGAGAATAGCTCATAAAATGGCCCCGGGTCTCTTCCGGAATCCTCAGGGAGGGGGAAAGCTGGGGCTGCCTTCCCTGGAGGAGAATCAGAATGACTTACTACTTCTCTGCCCCACTCCGCCTCCCATTCCGCACATTCTCCTCTCAGTTACCCTCAGGCTGACCCTGGTCCCAGTGGAAAGCTCACCGCGCTTTCCTGACCTGAGTGAGCCCAGTCTTTCTGCCAGGTCTGGGTAAATGACTGAATTTTGTGTCTGACTATTGGAAAAGATTCACTTCCTGCTGCCAGCTGGATTTGCCACTCTCCCATTGTTTTTCTGTTTTGGATCCGCTGGACTGAACTGCCCCCCACCCTCTGCCCCACATGCCTGGGACCCAGGAGCCATTGTTGACCCCTCTCTCTCAGCCACACACCCGCCCCTTCTGTTCTCCACAGTCATTGCGATCCCCATCACCACTGTCTGAGTTCAGCTATTCTTTTGACAAATGCCTGAGTGTTCGCGTGCCAGCCCCTGGACCTGAGGGTGAGCAGACACAGACCTTGTAATCCCCGCCCTCCTAGAACATACGGCTTAAAAAGTGAGTCGTTAATGGTTTCTCCTGTCTTCTCACTGAGCTTCTGTATTCCCTGAGCTCTGGTAATTCAGTTTATTCCCCATGGAGTCTCCAGCATATTAAAAAAAAACCCGAAAACAATCAAAACCCAAAGCTGACTCTTAATCCCATCTCTCCCTGGTGGTAGGAGAAAAGAAGCACTGGGTGAAGAGCTGAGAGAGAAAATGCTGAATTTTAGCTCTTCCATTGCTCATTTGCGTGGCTGCTGGGAAGTCCCCACTCCTAACCTTGGAAATGGTTATGAATTTTAATAATAACTAAAGCTTGGGATGGAGCTTTACATGGTCTTAGTTCTCAGACTGATCTTTGAAGGATGCTATTTTCAATTTCCTTTAATGGGTAAAGAAACAGAGCCACAAACTTGAAGCCACTGATTCCAAATTATACAGCTAGACCAGAACCCAGGACTAACTCCCCAAAGGGAGCTGCTCGCTCTACATGCTGCACTCTGCTCTACCGGTGCACATGTGAGCACGGGGGTCACACACTCAGCGCCGTATCACATTAGATTAGAATAGAGCATCAGGGCTAAAAGGCTAAAAGGAACATACATCACAATAAAATAGTTTAATAAAATGATTCTCCAGATAGCATCTAATCTTATAGGCTTCCATGGGTCAGGAGCCCTGACTGGTGACCACTCACCGTTCAGGGGTCTCCGTGGGAGGAAGGCCAAGCCCACAGCCGGGGGGGCCGCCCAGAGGATGGACAGGAAGCCAGCAACGGCCCTGAGCAGGGTCAGTGCCAGCACAGTGCTTGGGGGTCCCTACTAAAGGCTACAGGTGCACCCCAAGGGCTTCATTTGACTCATTACCCTTTCTCTTTTTTTCCTTTCCGTATCTCTTTATGTCTTTCTTTTTCTTTTCTCCGATTATCTCTGTTTTTAATAAGTTTTTGAATCTCTCTCTTTTGGAGGGAAAGAGGGTTGTTTTTTTCCTTTCCTGCTTTCGTTCTCTCTTAAACATTAACCATATGATTTGGATCAGGTTGTGGGCCTCTATTTCCTGATCTGTAGATAAAGTATGAGCGGAACAACCACACGTGTAGCCGTTATCCACCAGACACCGTGTTAAGCACTTTACTTACAGTCACTGCTGTAAACCTCATGTCAGTTGCAGGTACTTCATTATTCCCAATTCCATTTTCCAGATGAGAAAACTGAGGCACAGAGGTTAAACGACCTGCCTCAAGACACATGCCTGGTAGGTGAAAACCCTGCGAAGTGAATTGCGGCCGCACAGCTTCTGAGTCGGGGCCCTGGACCACCGCCTGTGCTGCTTCTCAAAGGGGACAACTGCAGAGAAAGCAGTGTGCGGCCCAGGGCGGCCTGTCTGGGAAAGTTTGCGTCTTCTGACCCAGCTCCAGGATCATTGCCAGTTTATTTGCCAATGAGAGAAGAATCAAAGCACCCCCAGGGCATAATTAAGCAATAATTGATGATTGCTTTGGGCTAAAGATCTGGCTTTTCCTAAGCTTTTGTTCTGTTGAGTGAGGTGCAGAAATCGGGGGCAGGGCAGGGGAGGCACAGGGTTGAAAACGTGGCTGGGGGTGGGGGGAGGAGACTGAGAATTGGGGAGAGAACATTGGGCAGAGGCAGATGGAAAAAAGAATTTTGGTGAAAAACTGAAATTTGGGGTGTTTTAGGGATTTAAGCCAGGTGGGTTTAGCAATATTCTACTAATTTCCCTACAAAGCTTCCTCATTTGTCATGAGTGCTTTGGGAGTTTTTAACTCATGTGTTGTTTTTAAACATTTATTGGCATTTAGGCGTGTGTCAGGTGTGATGGTTTCAGGTACTGCATCTAGTCAGACTGGCTTCCACCTGGGAGCCCAGTTGGCCGGTCTCCTGGGTTACAGACCACAAGCATTCCTAGTGGTATTGCGCTTCGCTTGATCGCACTTCACAGGTGTTGTGCTTTTTACAAACTGAAGGCAAGATCTTCCACCAGCAGAAAGCTTACAGCTCGCTTTGCTGCGGTTGTCGTGGTCTGGAACTGAACCTGCAATCTCTGAGGTGCGGCTGTATAGAGATCAGCAAGCTCAGAAGCTCCTCCCTCACTGAACAGCTCCGCCCTCATTGAACGGAGTCCCACAGGACTCCCCGTGGTGAGTGGCCAGCCCCCGGGCATGTGTCTTGTAACTACCTCCTCAATTCTGAGTTTGTCTCCTTTCGAGCTCTGCCAGGGATCCCCAGTCACCGTTTCAGTGGCATTGCCTAGCCATGCAAGTGAAGGGCACAGATCTGTCATTTCTGTCTCTGTCCCTTTGTTCCCCACGGTTCACACATTTGTACATAAATGCTGCGGCCTCTCTGCCACTGGCTTCACCTTCCGCTTGCTTCCTTTGTCATCTTTCATCATTTCTTACTTGCACTGTCACCCACTCAACGGAGGTGGCCCCACAGCAACAGTGACCACGGATATCTCAGCAGATACACCTGTGTATTAGCCATGCAGTGCCAAGATTATTACTGGAGCCTGAGGCAGGCAGCAAAGTGTTGGTGGGTTCTCAAATAGTGTTCTCCAACCAGCACCCCAAAGCCAGGCTATGCCCTGAAAGAGCCCTTTGCAGCAGAGAAAGGTAGATAGGGGGGTGTCTTCCTTCCACACAGAGCACCCGAGAGGTGGACTGTGACTGGGGAGAAGGAAGAAACGTGGAAGCCACACCGGCCCACAAGCTGCCCCAAGAGTGCTCTGGAAATGCCTGCGGAGTGAGGTCCTGGGCAGCTGGAGGAACACCTGCCTCGGCCCGTTGCTTCCCCTGGCCCCACCACAGCAGCTGGCCCCCTCCTGCCCGTCGCAGCTGTGGGTGAAGGCAGTCGTGAGACGCATGAGGCAGAGCTGTGTCCTATTAATCCCTGCAGCCCCAATGTCCACAGTGGGATCTCTGGCACACAGTAGGCATTCAGTGGTGCTGTGATTATCTGAGAAAAAGAAAACAGGAGATTATGATTACCACATAAACAGGAGATTATGATTATTATCCAATCATTGCTCAAAAGAAAAAAATACAAGTAAGGATTGAAGAATGGAGTGGGGGGAAGAGAGAGAAAAGGAGGCTCTGGGCCCACGGGGTGCTTCAAAGGCAGAGGCCTGGGCGGGGCATCCCGGTTTCCCCGCCCACTCGCCCGAGAATAAACAAGACGCACACCAGGAGGGAGAAACCAGAATCCGGGCCGGGAGGGGATCAGTGGGTTGTGTGAAGAAAGGCAGGTTATTTTGCTGCCAACACAGAGTCAGGCCACTGTAAGCTCCTGTCCTGGCCGGCACGGGCTGACACGTCTCCCCAGTGAATATAACAATACCGGAGGGGCAGCTCTTCCCAGCAGTTGCTGTTCAAGTTTGGAGTTCACAGGCGGAAACAAGTTGCCTTTGCAGCCTCACACAAACAGCATGCAGAGAAAAGAAAACACTGGTAATAATAGCAATTTTTCCCCTTCACTCTGACCAAGTCAGTTAGGCGTTTGTCCTTTTAAATCGTCTGCAGCAAATGTTAACTCCTAACCATAACAGTTATTCAGATACTACTGGCAGTACACACCAACAAAAAAAATGAAGAAAAACAAGAAAAAAATACCATGAGAGGGGTTGATTGGTTTTGGGGGTGTGCTGTAGGGGCCTTGAAAGTTGATACCTCCAATCATACAGATGTCCTTGCCTTTTTATATTTTAACAAAAGGAAGGTCAGGAATCATCCATCTGCTTGTCCTAGCCTGGATTTCTGACTGCAGTGGTGCGACTCTTTAAGATTCCCCTTGAAGATTTTCACCCCTTAGGAAGGAGGGAAGACTATTCAGAGCAAGTTGCTTCATTAGCGAATGTTAGTTCCTGCTTTCTGCGTATGTTGGTTGGAAGAGCTAGTTCAAAGCCCAGGATGAAGCAAAAATGCTCAGTGCTGAGGAAAAAATGAACTCCCTCCAAGAGGACAGAGACGGACTAAGTGAGGAATGAAGTCGAGAGTTGGGATTATGGGCAAACCTGACCCTTCCATTCTAATTTTTAACAGGTCTTCTGTAGGTGAAGGAAGTAATATTTCTAGGCCACCTTCAGAAGGCACTGAGCGTCAGGCCTGATGCCTCCCGACTGAGAAACTCTTCTCAAGGCTGATTTCCCTTTGCAGACGGCAGGGCTCTTCTTGAACAGTGATTTCAAAGAGTTAAACTGCTTCCATATGTCCAGCATGAGAATGGAGTTTGTAGCCTTTGGCAACCTCGGCTGAATCCAGCTGCAGCTGCTACCTGTGTGTTCTGCTCTGTGTGTGAGTGCGTGTGAGTGTGTGCACGCACACCCGCGCACCCATGTGTGCAGTGACATCTGAACCATGTTCTGACTGTGTCAATGAAACTGTTATGTCTTTGTTGGGGGAGATATTAATTCTGAGCAATTACAGCTCCCTCTCCCCTCAGTCCTTCCCACCCCTCCCCTCCCTTCATCTGCTCAGCAAGGACCATGGACCATGTCAAACAATATACAACAGAGAAGAATGCAAATAAACTTTAGTCTGCATAGCCCAGCAAAGCAGTTAGCCGCCCACTTGCAAGATACTTAACTCTTGTACACATGATACACAAAGAACGCTAGCTACTTTCACCAATCCCTTCAGACCAAAAAAAAAAAAAAGCTAAAAGAACTGATCCTTGTCTTTCTATCTGTGAGGTTGCAGTTCCTCCTGCTAATACAGGAGCTTTCCCATGATGCAGTGTGATAAGGATTGGCCTACATGTAGTCCAGAAAGCAACCGCCGATGTTTCCTTGATTAGGTGTCTTATCTTCCATTGAGCTGCATCTGATGAAGATTGCTGACAGCATAATGGCTGGGAAAACATCGGACAGCTCCATAAAATGGCAGCTATGTTATGACATGTCAGCCAGGACCTGGTGGATGGTAAGTTTAGCCTGATAACATTTTTTTCCACCCACCCCCAGAGTGGCCCCCCTCCTTTCCTTTGAGCTCCTCCTTTATTGTTCCATGCACGTGTTATAAAGTTCGCTGCCTGCGGAAAGTTCAAGCTCAAGTTGTGGGAGCCTGGGGTGCCTCTGCACACCAGTGTGCTAGATAGGATTTCCTTGCTATTGTGGCCAGGGACATGGGCCTTCTTTTTGAAAAGAAAGGCAGTGTGAGTTTTTGTTCACTTTTTTTAAGAAAGAAAAATGCAAACGGTACCATCTCAGCCCCAGGCTGGCCGGTGTGAAATGTATGGACGTGGGGCAGTCAGTGGGGGACTGGAGCCTTCTTGGCTAATTGTTCTTGTATTAGTCTTAAAACAGAGTAATGTACTCCTTTCTTCGGCTGCTCTGAATAACGATTTTGATAGTGTATTGTATCATGTTGTGTGCGGTTCCCTCATCAGTATGCGACTGTCCCCCACGCTTCGCCTTAATTTGGAATCCACCTCCCTTTCAATGAATACTGTAACTGGAGCAACCACTGATTACTATGCCACTCAGCGTAATTAAATTTAGTTAATGAGGATATGCATATTCAGTTCATTATTTTTCTTTGGTCGGGCAAATGTGTGTGGGTTTGTTGTTGCTTTTTTTTATTCCCATATTTGTTCAGCTGCAAATTTGGGGAAGAGGGAAAAAAGCATGAAAATTCAGGATATTGATGAATCCTGTGATTCAACTTTAAAAATAATATTGGGAGGAGAGAAGTTGTAACTTACTTTAATCAGAATGCTGGGATAAGAGGCAGTTTTGGGAAAGAAAACCTTTCACATCAAAAGAAGTACAACATGAAAAATTTCAATTTATTGATTTCTGGTGTGTGGACAATGGTCTCTTGTGCACGATAGTCGTGACATGAATGGGAAAATCTGCAGGCAACAATTCCAGTATGAATATTAAATTCATTCTTGGGTTAATTCCTCTTTCTTCCTTTCTTTCTCTCTTTCTTTCCTTCTCTCTTTCTTTCTTTTTCTTTCTTCTTTCTTTCTCTCTTTCCTATGGCCCTTTCATTTATGTCTTGAGTCCTTTTGCTTGCTTTGATAATTATTATGCTTACTGCACGGGCTGTTTTCTCACAATTAGTACAGTGTGAGACAATGGGCACTTTATTCTAGGTGGGGAGGGGTATGGCCAGCCCTGTGGTCAGCCCACCCCCAGTGCCCAGAGGGAAGGGAGCGCCTTCCGAGTAGTCCTGGCTCCTGGCACGGCTAGCTGGGCAAGAGGGTTTCTCACGAATGTGTTTGAGTTTCCCGAAAGGTGGACATTACCCTGTTGCTGCTAGGATCTTCCTGAGAGCCCAGTGAACAGAGAGGCGGCAGCGCACACTGCACCTCTCCTGTGCGTTCTCATTAGCGTGCAATGTGTGAACTGCAGGGAAACTTTGCTGCTGCTGCTACTTGTTGCTGTTTTGAGCGCTGTCTGTCTCAGAAAGAAAGGCCAGTTCCTCAAGGAGAGACAGAAGCCTGCCTCCCTTCCTTTCTCTTTCTCTCTCTCTCTCAATCATTTTATTCCAAAGCGATATCAAACTCTACAGTGGCAGATTTTCATTTGTGGTTGTATCTCCCGCTAGACTTAGCACTGCGTGTGTCTATGGGTGCAATGAACTCTTGAAATAACTGACAGATATTGCAGAATGTTTATGTAACAGATTTGCTTGATGTGACTGTACTGAGACCTGGAAGTGATGTTTTAATAGTTACTGTGTGTCTTAACTATTATTATTCTCGGCTGCTGCCAGAAGGGAATTTTAAAATCAGTATTTCTACTAACTGAAACATTTTTTGTTGGAAAAGGTGTAAGTTTTATGCTAAAATTTTTTACTTTAAAATTGGGATCCATAGGCGTACAGGGAGGTAATCACTGTAAATATTTTCCTGTTAAATTTCATCATTCTAGGTTTGCACAGAGAGGTCAGAGCTTCTGAAGTGTGTTGTGAATATTACTGTTAAGGATTTGTGTAAGCTGATTATTTATAGGTTAAAATTATGTTATTTTATTGCCTGAGAGGATGCAGAATATGTACAAGGACAGGTTTAGAAGTAAAATGTTAAGTACAAAGAGTTGGGTAAATTATTTTTATATTTATTCTTTATTAGGTTACATGAATGATATGTAAGTTCAGGACAATTCAGGACAATTTAGTTGCCATAAATTTTGTTAACTTGGGGAAAATGTCTGAGAGATTGATAATTAATGTGTCATTGCAAACTTGGAATGACAGATGCTTTGTGGAAAACATGATTAATTAAACTAAATGATTGCTTATCACTAGTAATACATTGGGAGAGAGAGGAAGGTGCGTGGTGGCTGCTTTGCCGATACTCCCCTATTTTGGATTTAAGGAGTTGTTTCGAAAGGTGTTTTAAGGCTCTTACAAAGTAGTTCACTGTGACTCTTCTCTCGCCATGACACTGCTTCTTTTATTTTTACAGTTACTCTGGTTTTTTTTGTGTGTAAGAAAGGATATCGTATCCTTATTTGGTTTAATCAAATGAAATTTTGGTAACCAAATCCTGAATTCCAAAGCTGCAGTGTTAAAGGGCCCAGCAATTGCTTCCTGACTTATTGTCTGTTTCATTTAGATTCTCTTACTGTGTGACAATGATCATAAATTCTACTTGACAGGGAAAAAACCCAAACAAGACGTAGTTGTCCAATTCTACATCTGTTTTCCTTCCTAGACAGGCATGTTTTAGTAAAACAGAGGGAGGAAAACCATTTTATTGAGACAGCTAAAAATAAACAAGTGCAAGAAGAGTAAACTCTGTTGTGTATGTGTGTGTATGTAAAATATCATCTACATACATGCAGTTTTTAAAATGATGCATATGTTTTACCCCTGGATTATTTTGCATGTAACTATTTTTCAGGGAAAATCATGCGAACAGTTTAAGTTAGAGTTGGTTGACCATATTTAGAGTTGTGCTAATATTCTTTCACATTATTTAAAACACCACTTATGAGTATTAATGATGTATCAGATAAATAGCACTGTTTCATTAATGGTTGTCAGTGATGCTATAGTTTCCTTTTGAACCACTGGAAAATAAAATTAAAAAAATTTTTGTGTGTCCTCCACTGTATTTTTTACTGCTTTTTAAAGCTCTCTGTGAGACTTATTAGAACTTCTTTGTTAGCTGCTCGGGACACCAGGGTGCCCAGTGTGCATCAGACACTTTTTCTCTGAATCTCGTGAGTCTCACCTTCCGTTCCCATCAGAAACAGGTGGGAGAACACTTGTGAATTTACCTTAGTCATGAAGAGTAATTATTTAGATGTTAAGGCATCAAATTGATTTGAAAAACAAGGTGCTGGTCTGTGAGACTTGAAATTCTCATAGTCTTGTAAATATTAGTAAAAGCAAATGGGCGTGTAAACATAAAAATTGAACTGGATCTCATATTATCTAAGGCACAAAGGTGAGTCTTGATTGAGCGCCAATTAATCTACTCAATTTTAATGTACTTTTTATTTTTCCTGAAAAAAATTTACTTTTTGAGAAGTTGGAGTGTTAAAATATTGAACGGGCACCTTATGTAATTTTATCATTCGGTTTAACACAATATTAAAAAGGTGACAAGTTCATCCCTTTTTTTACTGTATTTTAAAAAAATCAAATGCTATACTTTTACAAATTTTAATTAAATAATTTAACAACAAATTTCAATCTAGGTATGAAAACATTGAACAGACTTTTATGGCAAATATTTCTCTAAAATACTTGAGAAGTTGAGGTGAACTTAGGTTTATTATTAACTATTTTCAACCCCAAATCCTAAAGTTAATGTTTTTTTCTTTCTAATGCAGCTACTAGAATATTTAATCCATATTTTACATTGCTAAAAGCCAAAGGGGTCCTAAATAGTCTGGTTAATATGCGGGACACATATGTGAGAAAACCCTTGCCTAGACTAACAAACATGTTTAGACTTTTATGGTAATCAACCAGCCATGCAAAAATGTATCTGAAACTCAAAATTCTATATTTAATTTCAACTTTTATTTCCAATAGAAGTATAACTGAATGTAGAAATGTAATTGAAACCGATAGACCCCATACAGTTAATAACCACATCAACTAGTTTCCTGAGATGTCTGTACATGGCCTCTATTTCCAGGATTAGAAGCTATAAAATTTGTTTCATTTGACAAATATTTATGCAGAACTTACTATATTCCATGTAGTGTTCTAGGTGCAGGGACACCCCAGGCTGGCTCTCTGTCCGTTCTGGAGTCACAACCAGCTCCCACTGTTGGAGGCAGGGGATACTCATACTAATAAAGGCTTCCGAGTGATTTCTTTTTTCTCTGTAATGTTGGTAAATACGTAGATTTTACATTTGTAGATTTGTTGTTCATTGTCTAAGGCAGTTAATGCACCTTTCCAAAACTCTTAGCCTCATAGGTGAATGTTAACCTTACCATTACTTAAGACATTTCCTGTATAGTGAACAATGTGGGTATATTAAATTATCTCTTCTTGTGTAATAAAACAACAGTGGTGAAGATGATGTCTAAGTGAAAAAAATTACTTTGACATTTGTAAATAATGTTAACACTTTTTTTAACATTTCAAGTTTTCTCATAGATTGCGCTTTTTTCAGTTGCACATCTTCCATGCCTATATTTAGTGATGCATTTTCATTTGTAATATCATTTTAGCATATTTACATGAAAATGAACAGTATAAAAAGTATAGTTAAATACACCAATGTTCTTCCAAGATACCTTCTGACCTGTGAATGACTTTTATTTAATTTTCCACAATTTATTTTCACTTCCATGCTTGCAAAACAAATGCAACACGTAAACTTTGGATAAGTTAATATCCTTTGGATTATGTCTCAATAGTGATTAGACGGTTGTTCATTTAATCATAGGGTAAGGAAACACAAGTGCCCATCTATCCTCTTTTCCAGTTCTTTTTTGGACACGAAGGGTCATGTTCTCAAGGAGTGTTATCTCTGCTATCTATGGGAAAGCTGGTGTTGAGTTTCCAGGGTCGAGACTAGTCAACAACGAGAGATGTGGGGCTCACACGTCATCGACAGGGTATTTTCTGGAACATAGCTCAATGATGTCAATTACCACCTTTAGGGATGAGATTTTTTAATTCCTTGAGATTATTTTGTGACATTTTGTGTATGTTGATTTGTAATATGTATTTTTTTGGGGGGGGGTGAGAAAATGAGCTTGGTTATAGGAAAATATACCAGGCTACTGAGAGTGCATTACTTTCTTCTGTTGCATTTTAATGTATAAAATAGGGCAATGCACCTTCAGTTCAAAAATTCTTTTCAGAAGAGGTTCTGTTAAGGAATATATGCAGCTATAATATATATTTCATTAACTTTATGCATTTTAAGTTTTACTGCATTTTAAATGCCTAGCAAAGGCCCATGAGTATAAGAAGTACTTGATAAATGTTAGTTATAATAATTATTATTTCAACTTACACTTAGTATGCTTTATAATAGGACAGATTTAGCATATCATGTAATGGACAGCTTTAATAACAGTTTTTATTTCTCACTTTCTAACATAAATTTTAACTGGATGCCTCTCTTAAAAATGACTTTATTCACAAAGCAATTATGTTTTTAACTTCTCGGCACTATGTTCATTTTCTGAGGTTATAACATAATGGATATGTTTATGAGCACAGGACCGAATCCTGGGAAATGTAGATTTGGTGACCTCTGGCAAATGAATCTGCTCCTCTCTCGGCTGCTGGAGCCAGCTGTAGAGTGCAGATAATCGTACTCATTACTTGTCGCTCCAACCTGTCGTGAGGATGAATGGGATGGAGTCAGTGAGGCACCTGGTGAATGCAGTGTAAATACCAAGTTCAGGACACATACCCAAGGGGTCTAAAACAAGCTGTGACTATTTCTACAGGCTGGGACCTGAGCACTTAGTAGGTACTCCAAACATACGCAGGATGGGTTAAGTGAATGTAACTAGCTATGGGGCTTTCATAATCATATAGCCTTTATGAATGGATACATTGTTTTGTGAGAACTGCATACATTAACTGAGTCCTAAAGATTCAGTATTTTCCATTTCAAATTGCAGCAGGTTTTTTTTAAAGCCAAGCCTCCTGAATTATCTCCTTGTGCTTAGTGAGATTCAGTGGCTAATGTTACATGTTAGCTGAGTTTTAAACATTAAATATGATGATTATAAGAGTAAAAGAAATCAATAATTATGAGGTCCTCCTATTTGCCAGGTGTTTGCCAGGTACTTAGGGAGGTAATCTGTGTCAGTAAAATAGGAATTGCTAGCCCCACTTTACAGATGAGGACACTGGATTCAGCTAAAGCAACTTGATGGAGTGGACTCCCTGGTAGAAAGGGTAGGGGACCCAAGAACCCTGAAATCTGAAAAGTCCAAAGGTTGTCTGCTCCTCCCCTAGGACTCAGCAATAGACTAGGTCAATGACCTGGGTTATGACATGATTTGCGACTATGGTCAGGTGTTTTGCTATGGCCTGCTCTGCACCTTCCCCCCCTCCAGTATCAAGCCAGACCTTTTGGGGAGGCCCAGCCCTCCCTGTGTGTTCAGTGGGCTGGTTTGCTCACTCTGGAGCTCTCTCTGAGAATGGTGCAGCTCTGGGATTGAGGTGGCTGTCTTCTCTGGAAATGTGATTCCATGCATCTTTCCTCGAGACAATTAGACTCGCTATAGTCATAAGCCATCTGGGGGAAATTTTTTGGAAAGAAATTGGCAAGCAAAGCATTTCCATTTTCAGGTTTTGATAATATCTGTTTACCTCAAGGGGCTCTTGTGAGGCTCCAATGAGATAAGACATAATAAATGACTGGAAAACTGTAAAATGTAAAACGAATTGAAGATACACATATTATTATCTGCTGGTGTTAAACATGGGTGGGTGAAGGAAAGCTTCCCAGAATTTTGCCAGTGTTTTGGAGCATGAGATAATGGTAAATTTCTGCCAGGCACAGAGAAAAATGCTGGCTGTCTCACTGTTCCATGATGCTCTTTGCAAATTCCCCTGCTAAACTCGGAGGGATTAATCCTTCAGATAACAGTGCACTACCAACTCACCAACATCCCATGCAATTGCAGTGATAACAGTGCCTGCCTTTGCCTTTTGTACATTTAATGGTAAGGCATGAAATAAGGAAAATTTCCGAAATGCCGCCTTACCATCTTGCAGTTCATCTCTTTGATTTTTTACTGATGTAAGTTTGCTCTGTTACTTTTCCCTCAGAGGACTCAAATTAGAATCATTTTTGATGAAGTTATTATTTTAATTCACACTTAGCATGTATTATAATGAGAAAGATTTAGCTTCTCACATAATATGATGGACAGCACATTATACTCTAAGTAGGATTTTTTTCCTCTTATTTTCAGGATTGTTAGAAGGAACAATAAATATCATAAGCAAGCATTTGAATTAAAGCACCCTAGCACATGTGGTATGCTTTTGTGTGGTATATGGGCTCTATAAATGTCCCAGTACAAATGAACCTACCTTGTTATATGACAGTTATTATGTATGGGTATAAGATTTGTCTTGTATTATTTAGTTGCTCAGGTGTGCAACCGAAAAAATTATAAGCCTCGAGAGAGTGGGGACCAGGTCTTGTTTGCCAAGTTAGACAGCATTTTACACATAAAAGGCCCTGAACGAATAAGTGTTAAATTGCGTCTAGGCTGTTGCTACCCCTTTTTACTGATGGGGGCAGTGATTTCAATGGATGCTCAAGTCCTGAGTTGATCAGTGGTGACAGGATCCTGATTTGTGGTCCAGGTTACGCATCACCACGCTGCCCTCTCCAAGGTGAAACCTAAGCGAGTTGGAAGCACGTAGGAATCAGGGTGAAATGAGCAGCAAGTTTTAAAGCCGAGGCTGGGAGTGAGATGAAGGCCCTGAAGCAAAAGCAGCAAAGTGGTATTGCCCTTCAAGTAAACCAGCTCATGGTCATGACCACGGGGCAAGGCAGCAGGCAAATGGACCATCTTCATCAGCAGCCACCCTCCCCCGTGGTGTCGTGACTGTGTTATGGTGCCTGCACTCTGGGGTCTGATAAGTTAGGGAATCTGGAAGAGGCTGATGTATTGTGGGGGATAAATGACCAAAGCAAGGTGACTAAAACAAGTAACTAAAATTTGGCTTAATTTCTTCATTTTGATGAAATAAGTTTCACGTAAGAGGTTATTTCTCCTCAAGGTTTCGATGATTTTTCCACGTGTTATTTTTACTGCGATGACGGGAAAGACCTTGGTGTGGACTGGCGTCTTCACCCTTAGTGTCCAGGTGAGAGCCTCGAGGAACATGCCGAGAGCACCCAAAGTCTGAAAGGAAGTGGGTGGAGTGTGGAGAAACATGGGTCTTTGGGAAAGTGAACAAAAAAGTACTCACGCTCTTGCTAAGAAGTATTTGCTTCTAAATGATTTTGAGAAGGACGTAATGAAAAAAAATCTGTTTGGACTAGGTCCTATTTCAACCGGTATTAAGTCGGTGTCAGAATGAAAACTGAGACCGTGGCTGCCGAGGCCAGAGCTGAATGGACCAGTGTCACAGACTCTGCGGCCCAGTGTTTCGAGTGTGGAGGGCCACCCACCCCTACCTCCACGTCCCCTTTCCCTTGGGGAGAATAGTCTCATTGCCAGATATTAGAACCCTCTTAGCTAGCTACCAGCCCTGTCCCTAAGATGTGTTTTCACATCTAGCAGAAAGTAGTGATACAGCAATTGCTTTAGTCTCCTTCGCCCCTGCCACGCTTCCTTTCGGATATTTAACAGGAAATGATAGTAGAGGGACATGAGACAAACAATTGGTTGTGGATCATTTCTTTTGCTTTCAAAAACTCCAGTCACTGCTACAACCAGAGCTATTGTTCTTCCTCCCAAGCAGAGCCCCTGGCTTGAAGGTGCTCTTACTTGATTTCAAGGCTAATGCTAAGGCTGGCAGCTAACCTGGTGGGCGTTATGCAGGGGGGACCGAACTTACATTTCTCAAATTTGGGCAGATACAGGTGGGGGCATGTGTGAGACTACAAATCACATCATATACATTGTAGCATTTTTTGCAGAGGGCAATAAACACTTATTTTTCTTAGAATCACAGGTAATTTGCTATACTTGATAGCCCTGAACAACCTCACACAAACTAATCTGCAAAATTTCCTCAGATTTGCACTTTGGTGGAATTATAGAATACAGCATGTCCTTGAATGATGTCATTTTGTTCAACGTTGTTTCGTTACGATGTTGACGACGGGGAAAAATTGATTCCCGCCCCGGGCTACTGTCTGTGTGGAGGTGGTAGGTTCTCTCCGGGTCTGCAGGGTCATTCTCCGGATACTCTGGTTTCCTCCCAAAGATGCGCATGTGCGGTGAACGGGCGAGTCTCACTGCCCTGTCTGAGTGGGCGTGGGTGTGGCGCGCCCCGCAAAGGAAGGGCCTCCCGTCCAGGGCCGGTTGCTGCCTGGTGCCCTGAGCTGCCGGGACAGTGTCTGGCCACCTGAGACCCTGAACTAGAGTAATGGGGTGGGAAAAATGATCTTACTTATTCTTTCATTCACCTTTTTATATGTGTGTACAGCTCACACTTATTTCAGTGCCGAATATTAGAAGTGTGTTGGGTCTTTATTTGGAAGTTGGTGATGAAATATACCCCAGGAACTTAACTCTGGTTTATCTCGATTAGCCTCTGGTGAAACTGGTTTCATTATTCCTCATTTCGCTTATGTCACAGTTTCTAAGACACTCCGGAGGGTGTTAAGTGTGGATTTACTCTATGTACTGCGCAATACAATATTGACCAAGACTTTTAAAGACATAGCAATGCTTTTTTTTATCTGTAAGTAGAAGGAATAACACTAAATTGCCATTTTATTTTTCCAATAAGATATTAATTATCTTAGGTGAGTCTATTCATTTTTCTGGCACCGAAGATGTTTATAAATGGTACCCCATATAATACAAACCACATGTTAATGTCGCATGAATGTTCAATCAATTAGTTTACACACGCAAATGCTGGAATATTGATGACACATGTTAGCTTTTAGTGGGAAAAGAGCCAACAGAGCTAATTTGATGCATTGATCCTTGGGACATGCACGCAGACGTGAACCTTTGACTTCATCAAAAGTGATTTGGCTGACAAACAGTAGCTTGTAATTATTTTTGTGCCATCATAAATTAATTAACGAATCAATCAATCAGTTCAGACCCAGCAGCTCAGCCACATTTGTCGGTTCGGGATGTGTCTCTTCACTTTATCTCCCTCACATGTGCTTTTCTTATTAGATGCCTTCAAAAACATTTGCTTGTGACAGATTGGCTTTTTCCTAAGCTCCATTAGGGAATTCCAAACAATAGCGTGGGTGTAAGGAAATACTGCTGATGAATTGATTAATATTCTTGTAACTCTTGGCCAAAGGACTGTTAATGGGTAAAGCAAATAATTATCGAGCACTTAAAAGTTTTTGGCCAAAGCCATATCCTCAGACAAGGAATGGGAAAGCAGCATCCCAATCTTTCAGCCAATAGGCAGCATTTAGGGGTTGCTAAGGTAACAGCCTCAACATTTTTCAAAAGTATACTTCTTTGGTTATGTTTCCACCCCCATCCTACATTTTGGAAGATTTCATTAACCGAACAAGTTGTGTTTAATGATCTGTGAGTTATTGTACTTTTCAGACATGACCATCTAATAAGTACTTCTATGTGCCAGGTTCTCTCCTAGGGACTTTGTATATAGTATCTTATTTAATTCTTGCAACAATACTGAAAAGTACAGTATAGAAACATTATATTCCCACTAATCTGTATTTTATACTGTTTATAAACTAGAGAACCGAAGAGCAGCTAAAATTAAAATAGAAGAGAACATTGGATATAAAAATAGCCTTTGGAGGGTGTTTTAGATTATATTACGAGTCAGAATTGCATCATGGTTAACAATCTGGACTTCAAAGGCCAGACAGCCTGGGTTCATATCACCAATAATCTATTGACCAGCTGAATAAACTTATACAAGTAACAACTTCTCTGTGCCTCAGTTTCCTCTACTTTTATAATGGGGAGAGTAGCAGGATCTGCTTCATGAGGACTAAATGAGTTATATATAAAAAGTACTTTGCCCAGAATGTAGCAAGTCCTCATGTTAATATTAACTGTTAATAGGAAATGAAATGTAATCACTATGCTTTACAATAAAATGCTTAATAAATAAGGCCTACAAGGAAGGAAAAAACAAACACAAAAACGGTTAAACAACTCCTCCCTGCATCTTCCTCCTCCCAACCTGCGCGCCCCCCCCCAACCTACATGTTAGGGAAATGATTCTCAGCAGTCAAGTCAGTGACTGTAGGGCCACCTGAGCCGGCTGAGCTCCAGAAAACCTTCACTTATCATTTGTTCTGACAAAGCAGATTCTCCCAGATGCTGAGCTCCTGTCCATTTTTGTCTGTGTACTACAATCGTCATTTATTTTATTTTCTCTCTCTGAACTCAATGGCAAATTTCTGGAGAAGACATCAGATCTTACTCAGCCTTCCCTTTCCTATCTCGATTTCTCCTCCCAACTTCCACTTCAGTACCATTGTTCAGTGGTGACACTCTGGGTGAGACTTGTTGAATGAGATTGACTTTGTCTCAAGTTCCAGCTTCTCGGCCCATCAGCAGTGCTTTGTATGCACCATTTATAAGTTACATAAATATGTAATATGTAATGAGAGGTACTATATTGAATCATATATATATATATATATATATGCTTTTCATTGATGTACGCCAAACACACACAGAATTTACAACTGAGTTGTCCTCCCAAAGGTTACATAGTCATTGGAAATTTCATAGCATGTGCAGGAGGTCCTCAAAGAACCCATCAGAGATGACTTCAACTGCAATCACCAGGTGCAGTAAGGGGTCCAGGCAACCAGGGAAAGAAACACGGCACCTTTCTGCTGCAGGGGAAGGCCCTTTCTCCTTCCAACAGCCCCTTTCTCAGGGAGGAGAAGGACTTCCTCATCTCCCACAGACTGAGAGTAGACCTCGCTGCTTTAGTCCAGGAATCCGAGGCAGGGGTGGGGGAAGGTGGTTGAGAATCATCAGTGTGGCCCGAGGTCCCTGGAGACTGCAAGGAGTATGGAAGGGGGGCGCTGGGTAACGTTTAGTCCTCCCTCCCCCCATCTCCTTTCTCTTTCATTTTCCCAGCATTGGCAAGGAAGAGAGGAAGTAGTCCTGCCACTTTCCTTCATCTGCGACTTGGTTTCCCCCTCTCTCCATCTTTCTTTCTCTCGGATTTCTTCTTATCACTCTCTTAAACCCAGAAACTGCAGGACAGGGTATGGTGGTTGAGGGTTAGGATTGAAGTAGACCTCAGCGAACACTTCTGTCCTTTTCCCCTTTCTCCTTCTAGTCTATTCCTTCCATCCCACCAGTTCATCCCTGACCCTACCACTGAACGCTAGATCATGATGAGAGCTGGGGAGTCTAGACTGTAGACTGAATAATGGCTGGTGTTGCTCGCTAAGATTCTTACCAGCCATCGGCCTCTCAGGTGGTAGGGAATGATCATAGAAGTGGGGACAGGAGGCAGGCAGAGAGGTTCCATTTGCAAGGCAGCTGTGCTCAGCCAGCTAGTGCAAGCCAGGAGCTGCGTGTCCATAAACATAAGTGCCTGCCCTTTATTACTTATCTTGCCCCAAAATAAGAAATGGGTGCAAGGGTGGACAGGTCCAAAATAAGTAATGGGTGCGTGGGTGGATAGGTCCTTAGCCTTTATACAAAACATAAATGTCTTTGTTGATGACCTTGTTGCTACTCCTTATTTAGATCATCCATCTTTACAATGTTTTATATAGACCCAAACCTGTTCCTGCCTACTAACCCTGCATTTGCAAATGCATAAATCTACTCATTCTGTCAATGAATTTTTATAGAGCATTTACAAAAAAGTGCTGCCTGTGAACAAGGCAAACTCTTTTCCTTCCTCATGGGGCTTGCTCTAGTGGAGAGTACAGTGTGACAAGTCCTTTGTCGGTGGCTTATTGGCTGTTGTGAAAGTTCACGAGAGAGGCGCCACATTTATCTTGGAGATGGTATACTTTCTTGAGATTCAAATAAGAGGGGAGAATATTAATGTCTGCCGAGAGGTCAATAAGTGCAAAGGCCCAGCCGCAAGACAGAACATAGAAAAATGTGGCATGCTGTAAAAAAAAAAATCCACAGTAAAGCCCTGTGTTTTGCTGATTGATGTAAAGAAAAAATGTGCAGGAACGGGGCCATGGGCTTTTAAAACATCCCAACCTGCACCCCACCAATACCTCTACCAGCACCAGCACCCTGCCACACTCCACACACCCACTGCAGGACAAGGATTTCATTATAGTGAAACTTCACAGACAGAGATCAGATAACACGGGACAAGGGTCTAAGCTCAGATGGCTGCCGCTCCGCAAGTCTCTGGTTTACCCAGCCTATTAGACTGCAGCCAGATGTACTGTGTTACCTACATAATCCTTATCAGCAGCATTCCATCTGTGTCACCCAAGTAGCAGGAATTAGGCAGGCACCTTTTTGGCAAGTGGCCCGAAGGGTACAGAACGCAGGTTCGCCTGGGAGGCGTGTAACCCACAGCCCTCCAGGCCCGGAGAGAAGAAAAACACATTGAGTTTCTGCTTCAGATACTCACTTGAGTTGCTCCCACATTCCAGAGAGAGGTGGGTGGGGGGAAATTGGGAGGTTAGCTGTGGGGCCTTGGAGTGATGATTACTTTGTAATGGAACAAATTAAATTATGTGAAATTTTAGATGCTTTTCCCCTGCCCTAGTGGCTTCCAATCTATTTAGGGGTAGTCAGGAGAAGGGGACCTTCACAACAGCTGCTTAGCTGCTTGAGCTCGGAGAGGAAAACCATAATTTGTCTGTAATCCCTAATGCCAACAGTTGTTCATTAAGAAACAAAACTAATGTAATCTTGATTATTTGCTCAGATTTCTACTCTATCATGTTTTGTACATCTGGCAGGCTAATGTAATTTTCCTCAGAAACCCAAAGCAATCTGGTGCTCAGACAACACCATGCAGATTTAGGTAAATTCCAGGCTCAGATTAGCATAATACTAACTAATCACGAATATCATTTGCATTCATTAGAGTGTTAGGGAAAAAATTGTTTCTAAATGGCAGAAAATTGAAAGAAAGATTAAGGGTAAGAGCTTGAAAATCCTGTTTGGCTTCATGCAACTATATTGCAGATGATTTTTCTCTTACAAGACCTAATATTTAATGTGCAAGTATTAATTAGAGTATTGGAAAAAGATTGCAACTAATTAGAAGAAAACTAAGAGAGATTAAGGACCAGGCCTATGGACTTGTTTTTGCTTGATTCAAGTGCGGAACAGATAATTTCCTGTGCAATGCCAGGGAGATTAAATGTGTAAAAGATAGGGTGATTAATTTTTTTTTTTTAGAATGAGCCAAGCCTTTTTTCTTTTAAGATGAGGGGGAAACACCATCTCTTTCCCTCATGAATTAAGAAGTTACTGGTCAGTGCCTTTGTTTTTATGATCAAGGAGAGAAGATAACAGTTAAACTTCTAAGTATGAAATACTCCCATAAAGCCCTAACACCAGGAAAAACCTAAAAGGCATGGTAATAGATCCTAAATGATGTACTGATTTAAAAAAATAAGAAGGTCTCACCCCCCCACCTCTCAGTGGGTAGCTGTTCTCCGTACAGTTTCCCAGGTCCACCAATTTGGCCTAAACAGAACTGTTTACAGGCTGTGTGCTGGAGCACGGTTGCAGCAATTGTCTGTAAATCCTGTCTCTCTACAGCCCGGCTGGTGTGCAGCTAAATTCAGCACTGCCTTCCTGAGGGCTCGGAGCAGGTGCTGGCCAATGGCTTTGGCTTTTCCTTGTGATAGATGAGCAAGCTGAGCCCGCTCCCCTGGTGGGGAGCCAGCTGAGCAGCCATTAGCAGACATGACTGGACGTCCAGGCTAGCCAAGCTGTTTGCAGAAGCTGGACGGGAGTTCAGGCTTTGGTCTCCAAATGCACGAGAGTCTGGGCAGCATACTACGGGAGCTTGCTACTCAAAGAGTGGTTTGGGGATCAGCAGATTTGGTGTCATCTGGAAGCTTGTTGGAAATGCAGAATCTCAGGCCCCATCCTAGACCCACTGAGACTGAATCTGCATTTATTTGCATGTGGTTCCCAGGAGAGGCATGGACTCATTATATTTTGAGAAGAGCTGGTGTAGAAGATACCAGGTCCCAAACATTTGGAAGCATAATAAATCTCACACTAAGAACTTATTACAACTCACATTCCTGGGGCCATGAGGTCTATGGAAGACCCTATCTTCCCCAGGGTCTTCTGTAGGGTCTTGGCATCACACTGGAGAATCAGTTGGGTAGAGGGACAAGCGTGGATTCAAATCCACCCCACCTCCCACCTTAGTGGGAAATTACTTAATCGCTGTCTCAATTTCCTCATTTTTCACATGGGAAAAATAACCCCTGTTTTAGAGGTGGTTACGAGACTTGAGTGAGCTCATGTCTGCAGAAGGTTTAGCACAGTGTCCTGTCCATTTTAGACTGACAAAGACATTAGCTCTGTGCCCCCTCGTCTCTCTTTGCAACCCACTTCCTTGACCTGCCCCTGTCCCCAGGTCTTTTCCTTGTCCCCCTCGCCCCCACTGCCCTCCTTAGCTTCAGCTGCTCATTGGCTCTTACACCTGCACTGGGCAGCTCTGTCCTCTGACTAGGTTGCCAGAATTCAGGCTTTTACTAAATCTTCCTGGATTTATCCAGGAAGGATACTTCCAGTATCCATCTCATAGCTTATTCTCCGCTAAACTGGAAGATGACTCAAAGCTAATAGCTACAATTGTGTGCAGGGTGTTAAATACACCATTGTCTTCTTAGCCCAGTGGATCTCAACCATGACTATACCCTAGAATCATCTGAAGATCATTTAAAAAATGCCCAAGCCCCCTCCTCCTGATTCAGTGTCTGAGGTGAGACCAAGCATCCAACGATATTTTAAAGTTTCCTAGACAGTTAAAAATGAGAGCCAAGAAAATTACTAGTGCCTTTAGGAGAGGAATCAAGAGCAATAGAAAGGATATTTTTAGCTGAGAAAGATCTTTCAGCACAGAACAGTAGACTGCATCAGCCATGTCTTAAATGAAATGGGCTGTTGACCAACAAACTAAGTGTTGAGCATTTCATTTGGTTCCAGCCTGTTAGTCCCTATCTCATTTTTTAGTTTTTTTTTTTTCCATGAGAAATGCACTCTAGAATTAGCTTTAGAGACCAGGAACCCTTCTTTGTTAAGTCACTTAAAAACCTGTGGGAAGGCCATTTCTTCTTTCAAAACCAAACCTAGAAATATTAGGAATATCTGTTTAGTACCTAAGTAATTCCACAGGGTCCCCCTCCCATTTTCTTTAAACTACTTTTTGAAAGAGAGCCAAGCAGGTGTGCAAACCAAGGAAGACGGTGGTATCTGTGTGTGTGTGTGTGCCCACATTCATGAATGCGTGCTTGAGTGTGTGCACTTGGAAGATAAGAAATTTTAGTATAGCATCTTAGTGAGGAATTGCAGAATTGAGTTAAGAGAACAGCATGTATTGCATTCCTGCATCCCCATGTTAGAGCTCTGAAAACAACTAACCACACCAATACCATGTCTGATAATGTTTGATGAATGTAATTACCTTCCTCATTCATCCGTGATAAAAGCTACATTGTCCTAAGTTTTATAGGCCAAATTCTCTAGCTGTAGTACAATGAAATGAGCAATGAATAAAAAATTATTAAAGAATGAATAACTGGTAAATGGGAGTCAGATTAAAAATACAGATTTCTTTTAGAAATAAAAAGGTAGTGTAATACTCATTCATCACTTACTAATTGCCAATTTTAATTAGTTTGCATGTATTATACCATCGAATCCTCCCAAAAATCTTGAAGTATTTTCATTTTTGTTTTACACTTAAACAAAATGAGGCACAAAGAGGTCAAGCACCATATTTTTCAGACTATAAGACGCACTTCCCCCAAAACTTGGGAGGAAAATGGGGGTGCATCTTATGCACAATGTAAAATGTAAAGCTACATTTACATTGGTGAAATATTATGTTATTTATGTTATCAAATATTTGACCACATTTTTAAACCATTTATTTATTTATTTATTTATTTATTTATTTATAGAGAAGGGAAGGAGAAAGAGAGGGAGAGAAATACCAGTGTGTGGTTGCACTCCATTCTGGGGACCTGGCCTGCAATCCAGGCATGTGCCCTGACTGGGAATCAAACCGCCAATGCTTTGGTTGGCAGGCCCGTGCTCAATCCGCTGAGCTACACCAGCCAGGGCTTGATTACAGTTTTTGCTTCAAAATTTTTTTTCTATTTTCCTCCTCTAAAATCTAGGTGTGTCTCCCGGTCTGAAAAATATGGTAACTTTCTCAAGGCCACACAGAAAACAAGCAAGGGAGCTGGATTTGGGGTATAATAATCTGTCTTCAGAATTTGCATTTTTCATCAGTGTACTATATTTAGTATCCAAATTTATGAAATTTGGTCAAAATCATAATTAAAGAAAAACTATGGCTTTTCATTATTTTTCATGTGTATTTTTACTTACAATGAAAATAAGTGAATTGTGCCTTTACATAAGAAGATGGGAATGAAGCAACAAAATCAACCTAAGGAGAGTAGGAAATGAGTTTCCTTTTTTAGAGAAAAAATTAACGATTTATAAAAAAGAAAAATAATAGGATAAAGAATAAACAGTTGCTCCTTTTGAGAGAAAAAAAGAAAACTAATATAGATATGTAGAGATTCATTATGTAAAGTCAATAAACTTAATTATATAAAATAGTTACAAATATGTTTGTAACTATTGTAAATAATTATAAATATGTTTTATAAATACATCACATACTAATATTTATATTATCTATAAGCACATATTTATATTATAAATATATTTATGTTAGAAATATATAATTATGTAAGTGTATTATATAAACATAATTTATATATAAATTAAAAATGAATGAAAAGTTTGTGTAATGGAAAGGATAATAAAGATTCCTATATAAGATAATTAATTTTAAAATACTAAAAATTATGAAAAATGTAAAGGAATACAGTATAAAAAATTTGAAAGGTCTATGAATACATAGGAAATTCTTTACTAACATTCAAAGAAATTTAACCAGTAGGCTAACTTTTTCCCTTATATAACCGGTAAAAAATGGACGAATCCTGGTATTGGAAGGAGAAAGAGGCACTTTCCAACATTGCTGCTGGGAGTACAAATTGGTAGGCACAACACAAACTCTTTGGAGAACAGATAGGTGATATTTATAAAAAAAAAAACACCCCACAAACCTTTAAAACTGGCACATCTTTTGACTTAGCAATTCACTGAGGAAATCATTCTGGATGGGAGACATAAATTTAGTTACAAGGAACTGAAGCGGCATTGCTAAGGCTGGAATCATCGAAAATATTAATGCTCTGGGGGAAATCTTCATTATGCCTTGCCAATAAGGGAAAAGATTAAAATTCAGTATTGCAGTAGCATAGCTAAGAAAAAACCAAAACCACATAGAAACAACGGCTGAAAAGATACACACCAAATATTTAACAGCGGTTATTTCTCAACAATGGAATAAAGGTGACTGGTTTTTTAAAATATGATTTTTGTTTTATAGTTCTTCTCTGAATTCTACAGTTACATACAATGAGAAAAAGTCTTTGTCTTTTAAATGATAAGACTTGGGCATGCATTTAGAGATCAGTTTGCTTTATGACATTAAATCTACACACAGTTTCCTTTGTAGTTATGACACATATTACGCGCACAAGAGCTATAGATACTACGTGTGTGGTTCTGATATTAATACCCAATTTCTTCTTCAAGACTTTGGTTTAAAATAAACAGGACTTTTGTTGCAAACACACTCTCACACTTTAGTCAACAGCATCAAAGAAAAGGGTCTCTAATTTAGCTCACGTGCATTTCTGGTCTCTCGTCGGACACTTTCCTGTCCTTTACCTCTGGGGTTTGTGTGCACTGCATGTCTGTCTGCACTAAGATACAGTGTTGCTTTCTTCCATCAGGGCTTTTACTGCGAATTGCAGATAATTCAGAGTCGTAAGCTCCAATTGATCACATCTCAGATATAAAAACTGCTTTGTGAAGACATGCTGCCGCTGCAAAAATGCTCTGAAAATGGCCTGCACCTGCTGTAGTTTCTCACCCGGAAGAGGTGTTCTCAGCGTGTGCTGGGTCCGGGGTCTATCTTTCTACTTTCTATCTTTCTACTCGTCCCTCGCTACATTTTTCCCTGGTACATCAGTGGTGGGAGGGTTGTTTCATCATCCCCTGGCCTTTCCACAACAGAATGACTTGGATCCAGTTTGGACCCAAGGAAATAAATTGCAAACGAAGGGGAGTGGGCAGTGCTCCCCTTTGGTGGGAAAAGTGGGTGGAAGGGGATTGTCATCATTCATCTCCTGCAGAACCTGTGTGGTAGGCCACCAGCAAAGGTGCCTATGCTTCCAAATTAATTAGTGCACTACTCGCCGGCATTCTAAATTATGCAGAGCCCTGGCTGGGTGGATCAGTTGGTTGGAGTGATGCACCAAAGAGTTTTGGGTTTAATCCCCTGTCAGGACACATTCTGAGGTTATAGGTTTGATCCCTGGCTTGTGGGAGGCATTGATCGATGTTTCTCTCTCACGCCCATGTTTTCATTTCTCTGTTGCTCTCTCCCCTTTCCTCTTGCTATAAAATGAATGACCATATCCTCGGGTGAGGATTTAAAGTGAACGAATGAATGATCCAGAAAGTTTCTGATTAACTCCTGTAAGAGGAAGAGACTGCGATAGAAGCAGAATGAGGTCTGTCTGGCTGAGTAACATTCACAGCAGTAAAAACAGTGCCCAGCACACAGTAAGGCCCTGAGAAAACGCTTGCTGAATGAATCAACTCATTTCAAGAAAACAATTCCTTTGACATATTTATTTTAAGCAATATCTGTTCTGTTCCTTGAGGTCAGCATGTCTGTGTTACTTACACCTTTGTCCTCCCTGCTCTAAATAACTGATGTGCTAAATATTGACCCTGAGGAAACAGTAAATCATTAAAGACAGAGTTCTTACATTCAGTATCTCTCATTTTTTAAGGTGGGAAACCAAACTAATAAGCTTTAGTTTGTGAACAGGGTTGAAGTACAGAGGTTTTAACACGCAGTTAAGCAAATATTTTAATTAAGCTGCATGCTAGGCAGGACCCCTTTGGCTCCAAGTGACCCAAAGTAGCTTGAACTGGCCCAGACAATAGGGATCCTTGTTGGTTCGTGGAGTCCGAGGAAATGTGGAAGAGCTTCAGTGCAGGACGGAGAGGCACACAGCGGGCCACGCAGGAAGCAGTACCTACCACGTGGCTCTTGCTCAGGCTCACATCCTGGCTACTGTGTTTACTTCATTCCCATTGGCTGCAGAAAGAGTTTTCTCTGTGAGATGGGACAGTGCCTCCTGGACTTCGTGTATGTAACACTCAACACCCAAGAGAAACTGTCATTGTTGCTTCTAGAGTTTATTGAAGCTGCTGGGAAGGATTCTGATTAGATTTGGTTGGATTCAACCCCCCCCCCCCCCAGACCAGTCAACAATTTCCCAAAGGATGAGGTGACATTCACAGATGGGGGTGCCGTTTCCAGGGGGAGTGAGAGGGGAGGTTTTGGGCAGGCAGTCCCACCCATATCTGCTGGGCCCGCCTGCTGCCCACCATGAGACCGGTCACTGCCTTCCTGCACAGGCATTACACACACATCCAACTGTCTGGATTTCTGTGCCTAACCTGTGTCACAAAGAAAAGACTATTTTGTCACCTGTCTCTTTCTTGAGTAGGCAGCTTGTGCAATGGAGGCGGACATGCCCAGGAATCGCGTGTGGGTGGCAGGCCCTGCTTCGGAGCGTTTGTCTGCTGTGATGGAGGGCCCTCGCTTGTTGCGATGGTTCCTTTCTCTCACTTCCATCCAATCAGAGAGTGAGTTTTAGAACTTGAGCCTTTTTATCCTGTCTCCCTCCTCAAAGGCCTCACACACCCATGTGCATTCCTTCCATCAGCAACGACCACCCCAACCCACCTTTCCAGAAAACACTTCCCTTCTCCCCTTCCATCTAAGCATCCTCCCCTGCCTTCTCCCAAATAGCAGCAAAATTCAATGTAAAAATTGTGCTTTACTTTGAAACCTCTATTATTTCAGGGGTAGAGAGTGAGGAAGGGAAATAGGAAATGGTAAGGGTGAGGCAACTTAGAATAAACCAATCTGCATGTTCAAAATTTTGATAAATATGTGCTATAGCACCTTTCTGTATTTATTTTGTTTCACAGTTGCTCTTAAAATAAGTCCCTCTAACCATGTTTCATATTGTCCTCGTTAAGCCCTCATGTTTACCAAGTATAGAATTATTACCCACTTCCTTTCATGAAAAATGCAGGGCACACGACCCCTGAACCTCATGCAGCAGCCTGTACCCGCACCCCCCCCCCCGCCATCTCTTTAGGAGACAAGCTGCCCCTCTCCAAAGGCCTGAACTGATGGGCAGAGGGTCCATGCATTTCAGAGGGGGAATCTTCAGCTAAAACCACCCCCTTTGGGCTGTCTACCCCTCCCCACCCAACACAGAAAATGATCAGTGTAAAAACTCAAGGCTTATGTTAACATAAGCAATATAAAGTGGGAAGTCAGCTCCACCTGGTTTGTAGGATGGAAAACTCACATAGTTTGGGGGCCCTTTGTAAAAATATAATCAAATGTTAATAATAACAACAGAATAAAATATTACAAGGACAAAATTAGGTATGAACATAAATGGTGGTTTTGAATAGGAAAAGAAAGCATACCAAATTACAGACTTCCACTGATTCGGATCACAAACCTAACACGATCCAGAAAAATCACATCATGGTTTTGTCTGGCATATTTCAATAACACTTTTTTATCACACGCGGCTGAGTATTTTGCATTGCCTCTTTGTATGATACTGGTTTCTAATATAGTTTTCGATGGAGATACTAGATAATCCAGGATTCTCGCCGCACTGCTTTGAAAAAAACCAAAAAATATTATTTACCTTATAGAGATGTTTTGGTTTCACCTCCTCTTTTCACTAATGATACATCTACAGCTTCCTTGTGGTTTCTTGCTCATGTCATATATCTCGGTGGACACCAGGGGCCGAGCCCTTGAGAAATTTCAGCCCTTTGACCCCCAGACTGTGCCCCCAAGCTCCACTGCCCCTGACCTTGCTGCCCCATTACCTGTCCTCCAGCCACACCTTTCTGCCCACCAGGTCCTGGAGGTGGTGTAAAGAGACTTCCCAGAAGAGAACAGACTAGCCAATCTTGCTGATCCTTTCTGGGGACAAATGCAGAGTCCAGGTTGTTGAAGAGGCCCACCAGGGGCAGGTGGTCATGGGGTCTGGGGGTGCAGCACCTGAGGTCTGTGTTGGTAGCTCACCTGCCCCGACAGCAGCTCCTGGCCTGGGCCTCAGGTGGTGATCCTCCTGGGGCAGGACTTGATGCTCCATCTCTAGTTACTGCTTCTGCTCCACGTCCTTGGGAAAGGCCCCAGCAAAGTGAGATGCTGCAGCTCAAGCCTCATATGCTTCCCATCTGGGAAAGGATATGGACTGCCTGTCAGTATTTCTGATGAAGTCGAGGAAAAAGGAGAATTAACACTTACTGATCACCTGTCGTGTGAAAAATACATAGGCAACATCCATACACATTTTATAAGGAACTGATCTCTTGACTGAGTGGAATTTAGTGGGGTTCGAGCAAAAGAGTTTTTGCATCACTGTCTTGCCATACTCACTGTGTTAGATTTCCTGGCCCTGGAGGGTATTTTGGGCAAATGCTTTAGCTTCTCAGGTCACGTTCAGGCATTGACGATAAACATTCTCATTTCCAGGAAAGTTATCTGTGATTCTGAAGTCCCCAAAGTGCTAAAAATGAAAACTTTTTTGAAGTTTACTACAAAGTCGTTTGGTGAAAAAAAAACAAAACCCTGGCAGAAGTTTCACCCTGTTCGAGTGTGCAGAGCTGTCCTACATTCACTGATTACAGGATGGGCCCTTTCTAAAAAATCATAAATGATTTTTGAAATCTGTTTGGCCCCAAGGGTGAGGTGTAAGAGACCTGTATTTGAATTGTTGGTGTGTTTCAATATCAAAACATCAATGTCTCATCCAATCCAAAGTTTCTCTTCCTGGGCAGCGAAGGACTGATGCATGAATCCTGCAGAGCAATGATGAGAACGAGGTGAGGGAAGGTGGTCCTGTTATTTTGAAATTATTCTTCCATCTTGTTTTTCCTCACCTCCTTGCGTACTCACTCAGCATCCTCTGCCTCCTGCAGGGTAGGAGGTGAGGAGGAGGAAGGACAGTGATGTCCCTGATGCTGTTGTGATCTAGGCTCGTTGTCCTCTTTGGCTCTTCCCTCTGTGGTTCTCCAGGGACAGTAGGAAACCTGCTAATGCACCCCTGCAGGGGGCAGTGGGGCGCGAGGGCCCAGGGGATTTGGGGGGAATCCTGTTAGCTGGTTCCACATCTCTGCTTAGGATGAGGGAGTCCTCACTCTCTTCTTTGTTCTTGTCTTTGGAGCTTCAACAAAAGTGAAGATATACCCCATTTAAAACTATTACACAACCATTATCTCATTTCTAATGCTCCCAGTTAATCTGTGAAGTAGGCATAGCCAGTTTTCCAGATGAAAAAACCAGGGTAACTCGAAACATCTCCTCATGCTGGTGAATAAGGTGATTTCACGTGAATGAAAATTAAAATGCCAAGATTAGGGAGCACAGGACAGAAGGTGGCTGTTAAGAAAATCTGTATGTCAAGGAACACAAAAAGGTGAGTTTGAAGGAATCTAAGCGCTTTGAACTTGTGAGCAGCTGTAAATAATACAGCTTCTTTGAAAGGCAAGGAGGATATTTGTCTCTGGAGGGTATATTCGTAGGAGCAGAAAGAGGATGCGGCTTCTAAAGAACCACAGCTGAACAAGAGGAAAAGGGACGTGATGAAGAGAAACTGCACCACTGTGTTTTCTGGAACTTTCTGTTCCCACTCACCACGCATCAAAACCCAGAAAAGTCTGTAATCTTTAAAAGTCAGAAGTGGGTTTGCGATCCACCGGGACGAGTTTAGAAGCCCCATTGTGCTCGGAGTGGTTCTAAATTTGGAAATAAACTCAGTCCCACAGATTCATTATACAGTTGGCACGATGAGGAGAGGAACTGAAAACTTTCCTTGTCTGAATTTCTCACTTCTTTTGAGAAGGAGACTTAACGGTGGAGGCTGACATTTCAAAGACAGAGCTGAGCTGAGTTTAGAAAGCAGGGAGGAGGCGGTTTTCAGAAGGCACCTGTAAACACCATGTAGATTAGCTGTGGGAAACGCGTGAGAGTCCCGAGATGGCATGACGGGGAACAAAGAAGGACATTCTCCTCCCACCGAGGGAAGAAAAATGCAGGACTCTAGGGCGGCAAGGAATGTTTCATTCACTCAGCCATTCATTCAAGAAATAGTTATCAAGTTGGGGTGGGTTTTTTGTTGTTGTTAGTTTGTTTTTTTTTTTGCTGGGGCTGGGTACTGGGATACAGAAAAAAATGTGACACACAAAAAATAGGTATATAATTACAGAGTGAGATAAGTGCTCTAATGGATAGCATGACTTCTGGTGAAAAGGTGTAATAAT
Source organism: Artibeus jamaicensis (assembly GCF_021234435.1). Taxonomy (NCBI): domain Eukaryota; kingdom Metazoa; phylum Chordata; class Mammalia; order Chiroptera; family Phyllostomidae; genus Artibeus; species Artibeus jamaicensis. The sequence continues at coordinate 51,711,368 of NW_026522030.1, read as the reverse complement.
GGGAACTGATTCAGACCACAGAACCAAGGAGTTTGCCTGAGGAACAGGTTCTTGATGTGAACCCTGTGTGAACGATAATGATGGCTAGTGTTACTTGAGCCAGCCATGTTCTAATTGCTTTTTATAAAACAATTCATGCAAGCCTCATAGCATTGTGAGGTACGTTCTTGCCTCTCTTTGGAATGTTCTCAACTATTTGTCCACTGAATGCCTTAGAGAAATCAGTGTGGTGGAAGGTAGGCTACGAAGCAAGACTTTCTTAGTATGAATTCTCATGGACCTGCTGACTCGCTGTGTGACTTTAGGCAAGTTACTCAACCTCTCTGTTCCTCTGCTTTCTCATCTGTTAGACTGAGATCAGGAGAGTACCTATATTTGCTGCAGGAACTTAAAGCAGACCCCTGTGACTAGAGGAAAAGTGGTGTGAAATGCAGCTGGAGAGGCAGGCGGGGTGAAGATCTTGAATTTAGTGCTAATTGACTGCCTACTATGTGACCGGCTCTGCTCTGGGAGCTTAACATGTTATCTCAGTTGAGTTGCTTCTCTTCAAGGAAATGCTCATTAACCAAATTAGTGGATGAGTAAAGAGCAATTATGCTCTTTTTAAGGCTGATGGGATACACTGCCTAAGGCTAGGATTCGTCTTCAAAAAGGAACTGTGCCACCTGAATAGCTCCCTGATTGTTAATTAGCCTCTTTTCTCAGCCAGTTCCAAGGGCATAGCCTCCTGGTTTTTAGCAAAAGTAATGTATGCAGTTAGTTGGAAGACAGGAGCTTCGCACTCAAAACTTTGGGGCTCAGATGCCATTCCTCCCGTGTTTCAGGATGTGTGAACTTAGGCAAGTCTTCCCTGAGCCTCAATTTCACATCTGAAAAGTACATGAGTCAGAGCTACCTCTCCACATTGCAATAAAGAGAGATCAGATGAGATAATGTACATGAAAACCCTTTTTACAATCCCTAGAGCACCATAAAATGTTACTGACCAGTTGGTTACCCATTAAGTTGACTTTTTCCCCACCTGCCTGTGCCAGTAATTATGCTGGACCCAAGCGGAATGCCTCATTCAAGTCAGGGATTCAGGAGCAGGGGGCGCAGTTGCCTTTGACAACCTTCCCAACTCTCATTTCCAAAGCTCTTTTTCTCCTTGGGCCGGGTCCCCCTCCTTCCACCACCACCACCCTGGTTCTCATCCCCAAGGTTTGCTGCCAGCTCTCAGAACTTGTACGTACATAGGTGTGGCTAAATAAGGCTTTACTCCTATTCAATAATACTATGAGTGTCATGTGCGTGGCCGCGTAGAAGAAGGTAAATCTCCAGTAGCATCAGTGATGGTTTTGAAATCCTCAGTATTGACACTCCAGATGTCTCACTCTCTCTTCCCTCTCCTCTCCTCCACTCTCCCCTCCACTTCTCTCCCCTCCCCTCCCCTTTCTCTCTCACACACATGCATGCAGATGCATACAACACAGAGATACACAGACACACACATTCACCAGTCGCACAGCTGCCGATGACTACCACACATGACCTCCAACTGTAAATCCCTGAGGCAGGAACCCCACCTTACTGGCTGACTTCCCAGTGCTCAGCTCAGAGCCTGGCAGGTTATAGGTACCTAATTAATGTTTGCTGAGGAAATGAATGAATGAATGAATGAATGAATGAATGATTAATCAGTATGTCCATGAGTGTTTCCAGTGTTGTCTATGGTTGTAGACAATTCCTAGACAAGCTAGAAAATACTGCAGCTAGTATTTTCCAGTATCTCTCCTCCCACCAAGAACCCCATCACACTGTCTCTGGTTTGGAAATACCAGACACTCTGAATTTCCTCTGAAGTCCATTCCCCACTCCTCCTTACATCTTTAGTCTTCATCCAGGGATGGCCTGAGCTGTTTCTCACTATTCTCACTTAAGGAAATATCTTTAAGGTGTTTTGTCCGTCATGTTCTAAAGGGAGCTTATCCGCTTGTCTTTCAGCTGGGATTTAGCGTTCTGCTTGTCTTTGTCCTCCCTGCTTACCCGAGCTGCCCAGCAGGAAGTTGCAGTCACTCAGGGCAGGCAGTTTGGTTCTATTCCCAGAGCCTTTTGTTAGTAAGCTTTTCTGATCAGGCCCATATTGGCTCAAACCAAATGTGAAGTCCACAGCAGCCCCTTTGTCTGTTTTGCAGTTATAATTCAAGTCTTGGAGAATTGAGACATCTGGAGAGATATCCACAGGTCCTCCTGATTTTCTAGGGAGGCACCAGGATGGAAAAAGCACAAACTTTGGAGACAGGAAAAGATCTGGATTTAATCTCAGCCCTGCCACTTTGGGGGCAAGGAAATTTTCTTTACTGAGCCATAGTTTGTTCACTCATGAAATGAATATAATAGTTCTTTTATTTGTCTAGTACTCTTTTAGTTACAAATGACATAAACAAACTGGATTCAGGGAAGGAAAAATGGGAAATCCACGGCAGTCTGTTTAGTTTCAGGCAAGGTTAGAACCAGGAGCTCAAATAATCTTCCCAAGTTCTGGTACTTTCTCTTTCGGTTCTACTTCTCTCTGTCTGTTATTTTATCTTGAGAATGCCTGTCTACAGGTGGCTGGAGAAATGTCCCTTATTCAATCGAGAGAGAGAGAGAATGATTGAGTTTCATGCTTCTCCAACAATTATAGCTCACAGAAGAAATCTGCTTAGTCCAGCCTGGACCCAATAACCACCGCTGTGTCTGAGAGCACAAGACTTGGTGATAACAGTTCCCCAGGGCTAAAGGCACACGTGAGAGATGGTGACTGCATGGGAGAAATGCTGGAAGATGAATTCAAATGGGGTTCCTATGAAGCATGTAGAAAGTGCCTCATTGTTGTAGAATGATGGCATTTGAAAAGTTGCTGAAACCATGTCAGACACATAGTGGAGTTCAACACTTTAGTTTTTTCCCTCCCGTTTCCCATGTCCTCTCTTTAAGGTGAGAGGTTCTCAGTGACAGAGCCCCAGATCTCTGTCACGAGTGAGTCATTCTCTAGGACACGGCCTCCCAGAAACTGCAGCCCATGTAGGCGGAGCCACCAGGACTGCATTTTAGCCAAAGGAACTTGAACCTTATGACATCTTATGCAGGTGTGCCCGTCGGCACCTGTCCCAAGGTCAGCTTGAGGGGGTCGCCCAAAATTCAGCTGGGGGACACTGGTAGAATATAGCATAAAGTAATCCCAGACAAAGTAACATCTGGCAAGGTTGCTTTCTACTAACGAGATAAAAAACAGAAATCTGGATACATAGCATATAACTTAAGCCTCATTTCCCAAAGATTTTTCTATAAAATTTGGCATTCATTCAGGTAATGCGGATTGGGCAAGATTAACCCATACGCAGATTCTCATACCTTTGTGGCATCTTGTGATTTATTGATTTATCATGTTTACCTCTGAGTGTGTGCAACACTGTGCAGCTTGGTCTTGGAAAGTCTACAATCAACTAAGCTTTTCTGACCCGCTGGTCACTTCAGTTTATAGAAAAGGAAATACATAGAGCTCATTGTAGGTATGTCACAAGCTGAGCAGGTAATATACACCATTTTGTGTTCATAGGAAGAAATAACAAAGTAAAATACAATGATTAATATTTTTTTTCCTGTGATGTCTAATAAACTCCCTGCTAACACATATTGGCCGAAGTAAGAGGACAGCTCTTGGGAAACTCTTGAGTGTTTCGAATTAGACTCTTTCCCCTCCTGGGGGAAATGACACAGGGATTGTGTTGGTACCACGCTTATTAGGAAATGTGGACACGGCTTGGACAGACTGTGAAGTGCTGGCAAGAAGGAAAGAGATGGGAACTCACAGATCCTGAAGATGAAGAAGTTCATATGGGTTCACTTCAGCTGACGTCAACAATAATTGTCTAAATGAAATGATAGTAACAATAGAAAGTGCTCATTAAGTGCTCATTGCCTGCCAAACCCTGAGCTATGCACTTTAGGAGCATTGTCTTTAAAAAATCTCACAGCAGCCTTACTAGGTAACTTTTTATTATTCCCATTAAACAGATGAAGAGATTGAGGCTTACAAAGTTTAAATAAGTTGCCTAATATTCCACAACTACTAAATATAGGATGTGGAACATGGACACTATTTGGTACTAGGCCTTAACGACTATATCATAATAATTTCTGGATTAGAGCAGGTGAGACATAAGATTCAATATGTGAAAAAAAATAATAAACACAGGGGAATGTACCAATCACAGAATTTTTCAAGCTCTTCTTAGTTTACCTTCACACATAGTTCTGGTCTAAGGACAGTCTTTTCCTTTACACCAGCTTCTACTGCCTCCCCATCTGTGTTTTTAATAAAGATAATTAGGGTCACCTTGGTTCAACCAGACCTTCTTATTTATAATTATAGTGCACCTGGAAACCTGAAAGAATGCACAGACTCAGCTTAGCTCCCCACCAGTGCTTGCGATGGTTTGCCTTGCCCTCGAAAGACAAGTGGTTTTTAGTGAAGAATTCAGGAAATGAGACATTGAACCTGTCCAAATAGTCCAGCAATTAAAATGGGTCTCTAGCTCTTTGTCTCTCAAAACACAAAGTTCACGTTTCTTCTCAATCTGCTGCTGCTGTGATGTTGGCCAAACCCCCGAGCAGCTCTGCTGAGCCTGGAGCCCCTCTAGATCCCTCTGGAATGGATGACACTGGTTTGACTCTTCCTCCGTCTCGACCGCAGCCTGCCTGCTCCGGAGTCTCTGGGAGCCATGAGCGTGGCGCCATTTGCCCAGCGATTTGTTTCCCACACGCTGTGGAGACAGTTGATTGTAACACTAGCCTTCCTGGGACCTCAGCTTCCTCCCCAGCATTTTATTTCACAGGAAGATGGAAGATGAAAGTCAACAGGATTGTTGTAAAGAGAAGACCAGGTAGCAGATCATTTGGCCTGTATCACAAACAGCACTAGGAGGTACCACCTCCAGGCAGTCTGAAGATGTTTAACATTTGTCCCCATTGGAGATTTAAGAAAATGTATTTGGAATCAGTAGAGTAAATGGCTTTTCAAAAAGTTAAGAGCCACAGGCCCAGCTTGAAAAGAGAACATAAAGCACTTCAGTATGTATTCTGTTGGGATGACTTTAATGAGGGCGCTGGAGAGTTAGTGAGGGCAGTGAGTGGGAGAGCCCAGAGGGGTCACCTTCTGGGTAGGGTAGGGACTGGGCAGCTGGGAGTGATCAGGCTGAACGGCCTCTGAGGTACAAACACCCAGGAGAAAGAAGCAAGGAAATAGCCTGTCCTCCTACAATAAGGAGGAGAAGACCTGGGTGGTCTTTATGCCCACGTAGCTTTTGCTAAGGTGAAATCATTGGGTAGGAAGGAAATAGATGTGCTGAGTGTCTCTTGCAGAAATGAAAGCAGAAGCAGAAACACTGAGAGCCATAGCAGAAGTCTGAACCATGGAGCTGTACCCCGGGGACCCGATTTTGCCAGTTTTGTAACATTCCATGTAAGTAACGTTCTCGGCGTGAGGGGAGCCTGATCCTCTGACCTGCAAAGGAAGAGCCCAGGGAAGCCAGTCCGGACTCAGAATGGCCTCTGCACACAGCAGCAATTAAATGAGCCTTTCATGGTTCCACAAGGTTGGGGGAGGGAATTAAAATGCAGTGTTTGTCTTTGACGTGTAGCGTGATAAAAGAACCGAAAAATGAGAACAAGAAATCTGACAACAAATGCTGAGAACATTCGAGTTTTCCTAATAAGCACTTTGAAGATATTGAGTCAAATGTAAAAATGCTGTTTACTATCCTGAATACAAGCTCCTTCCATGAGGGGAGCGGTTGTTGTTGTTCTTCTTGTTTTTGCTTTTTGCTGAATTTAAACAGGGAATAATATAATTTGCCTAACGAGAGGAGGACTGCTAATGTCAATTCCACTCCAGCGTCCCACCAGGAACGCTTAAAATAAAGGACAAACTAGGAAACTTCCTCCTCCATGAAAACCTCTCATGTGTCAGGCAAACCCTTACGCTGTCTTTAAGAAGAGGTGTATTTCCACAGGTATGTTCAGTGATGGTGCTTTTGATTGATGTGAAATCTGATCTAACTTAAAAGAACTGATCTACTTCAAAGGAAAAGCTTGTGCTCTCTGATTCTGCCACTTTAATTAATGAGAAATAAATACTAATCCTTTTGCCTCAGAAGACCTTCCCCTTATTGTGAAACAACCTTTACCTACAAGGGGAAGACTTAGGAGGGAAAGAGAAGGAAAATGGCCTCACATGGAGATTAAAGAAAGTCTTTCATACTTTTCAATTTGTGCCAAATTAAAGAGCATGGAACTTTAACACACTAAAGCCCATCTTGGTCCTGCGAAGGGTTCATTCAGCCATATCTTCACTCAGGATTCAATATTCATCCAAGAAACCCGTAGGACACTTACTTTGAGTTGAGTAGGAACACAACTGTTCTGTTCGAAGTGCGAACAGATAAAGGAGTTAACGACATCCTTGTCCCCAGGGTGTTCATTTCATAATTGAATATAGCTTTGAAATAAGTGATTTCAGTATTAAAGTAATGCTATTATGGGAGAATTTAACAATGGAGTACATTCAATGATTTCCCCCCTTTTAAAAGATCTAATGATAGAGTTATATAGGAAAAATTCTTTTTTCTTTTTAAAAAGTGGTGAAATCACATTTCTAAAGCAAAAAAAAAAAAAAAAAAGCTCTGCTTCAATTATCTGTGCTTATTCCCAGCAATCTAAAAACTAAAACAAAATTTATAACACTATCCACTCATATACTGTGGTGTGGCAATTCATATTGAAATAATGATACCATCTCCTGAAACAGAGTAGCAAAATATAAGCCTGAAGAATAGGAGCCAGACCAAATCTCCTAGAGATTTAACACATGAGGTCCTGAATGGCCCTGTACCCCATCTTTTGGACACGTCCATGTCGTAACGAAGGAGAGAGAGAGGGCACTGACTTAGTGTAAGAGGGACTAACTCTGCCCACACCTGAGCTCGGCCTCGTGGACAGTAAGAAAACTCACTGCTCTGGCACCACTGATGTAATAGGCTGTAACCTCACTGAAACATTCACAAAATGCTGTGAGGGGTATTTATCATCCCTTGTCAACCGTTAGGAATATGAGGTTCGAAGTGATTAAATAGTTTACGCAGCTGAGAACTAGTAGAGTCACAATTTGAATTCAGAACTGACCAGGTGCAGAACATTTCTACAGTGGACACATGCACTTTCACTTCAAGGCCCTTAATGCCTTTATCTATAAAATGGACCTGGCAAGGCTTCTCTTACAGTATTGCTGATAGGGATGAATTTAACGTGGTAAAGAACTTGAAAAGGCCTTGTAAACTATGAAGTGCCATAGCAATGCATGAGATTCTGAGACACTATTCAGTAAGATGGACAAGTCATAGAATTGGGATTTGGAAAGAAAATCTTCATTAGTTTATCTGTACATCATCATGATGTCGATGTTTTGGGTTTCCATGAAAAAATGAATACAGATTTTGTAGGGCAAATAGGAAGTCACAGCTCATGACTATCTTTGATTTTTTAAAAATGGGCCTTTGAGTTAATAACTGAACTCTGGTCAGTGTCAGGAGGACAGGAAAAACTCAAGATAGGAGCGACTTTCAGAAGATAAGAAGAAACTTCCAGATCAGAGGTCCCCAGCTGATCGGCAGCCTGTTGGGAACCAGGCCCTGCCTGAGCTCCACCTCCCGTTCTCCCCTCCTCCATGTTTTTCCAAGATGCTGGTTGGCTCTGGTGCCAACAAGGTTGGGGACCACTGTTCCGGATCATTCTGCCAAGATTTTGAAATCCAGAATGCTGTGAATGTCTCCGGAATGTCACAATGCAATTGACTAGCTGCAGATTCAGACAGGCCTCCCTCCCGTCACTGTTACTTCCTCATGCCTTTCTTCTGTTTTTTTGTTCTGGTCCTCCTCGTGCCCACATTCTCTGCCGCAGAACGCTTACAATCCCGAAATACCACGCTCTTCCACACTACCTGACCCTACACTTTTATCCCTCTTCCTGGTCTTGATGAAGCCTTTCCCCTGGCCAACCTCTCCCTCCCTCCAGCTCTGTCCACATCACCTGAGCTTGTCTCCAGACCCCACCCCACAGCCTGGGGAGAGGGCAGGGCAGTCTCCTAGTCCAGGGATAGTTTTCTCTTTAAACATATTTGATTTCTTGCAGTCACAGAAGGATATGTGTTTATTAAAATAGTTTTGCAATTACAGAAAACAAAAAGATAGACAAAGAATCTTCCCAGGATTCTTCCAGTTGACTACTGCTCACTGTTGGGTCTCAGGCATTCTGTTCATGTTTCTTGGCATAGGTTCCCCCGCCCTCTGATGTGTATTAGAGAAAAATGGAAAAATGTGACATTTTAAGGGTCTGCATGCACTCTTGTCCACTCCCTCCTCCCTTCTACCACAATCTGTAAGGGAATCTATCTTTTGGGATTCAGCCTCTCACTTGTCTTGTCTCACCTCTCCGCCTGCTACATTGACATCTAAGGAGATTCAGCATTTCCTCATTTCTTTTTTTTTGTAGTATGTTCAAATTTTATTGTTTATAATATTTTTAATGTACATTTATCCTGGATAGTAACTTACAATTTTACACTAATTATGCCCCTGTATTTTGACAGCGAGTGCTCTTTATAGAAAGTTGAATTTTACAAAAAGAAAAACCCCACCACATTCATGTACATCTTCAAGATCATGCTTACTTTTAAGTACACTGAGACTGAAAAAATGTTTTAAATGTTCAAACGATGTTGCTACCCAGAATTGCATTTGAAATTGCAATTTTATTTGAATTTATATTACATTTAATAGGGTGACATTGGTTAATAAAATTATATAGCTTTCAGGTTTACAGTTCTGTAATACATCACCTGAATGTTATATTGTGTGTTCACCATTCCAAGTCTCCTTCCATCACCATTGATCCCCCCTATACTCTCTTCTCCTTCTCTGCCACTCCCTTTATCTCTGGTAATCACCATACTGCTGTCTTTTTCTATGAGTTTTTTTCTTTTTCATTCATCCCTTTACTTTTTTCACACAACTCCCCACCCACCCACCCCACTTCCCTCTGACAGCCAGCAGTCTGTTCTCTGGATCTGTGACTCTATTTCTATTTTGTTTGTTAGTTCATTTTGTTCATTAGATTCCACATGTAAGTGAAATCATATGGTGTTTGTCTTTCTCTGACTGGCTTATTTTACTTGGCATAATACTCTCCAGGTCCATCCACGCTGTCACAAAGGGTAAGATTTCTTTCTTTTTAATGACCAAGTAGTATTCCATTATGTAAATGTACCACAGGTTTTTTTATTCACTTATCTGCTGATGTATACTTGAGCTGCTTCCATAGCTTGGCTATTGTAAATAACACTGCAATGACCATAGGGGTGCATATATTCTCTCAAACCAGTGTTTTGGGCTTCTTTAGATATATACCCAGATGTGGAATTTCATTTTTAATTTTTTGAGGTAAATCCATACTTTTTTCTATAGTTCCTGCACCAGTCTGCATTCCAACTAACTATGCATGAGGGTTCCCTTTTCTCCACATCCTCACCAGCACTTGTTGTTTGTTAATTATTGATAATAGCCATTCCGACAGGTGTGAGATGGTATCTCATTGAGGTTTTAATTTGCACTTTTCTGATGATTAGTGATGTTGAACATCTTTTCATATGTCTATTGGCCATCCGTATGTTCTCTTTGGAGAAGTGTCTATTCAGGTCCTCTGCCCATTTTTTTTAAATTGGAGAGTTTGGGTTTTTTGGTGTGGAATTTTATAAGTTCCTTATAAATTTTGGATATGAACCCCTTATCAGATGTATCTCTGGTGATTTTGTTCTCCCATTCTGTGAGTTGTTTTTCCATTGTTGATGGTTTTCTTTGCTGTGCAAAAATTTTTCGTTTGATGTAGTCTCATTTGTTTATGTTTTCCTTTATTTCCCTTGCCCAAGGCAATACAAGGAGGAAACCCCCAAACCCCAAAATTTATTTATAAAAACATTGTATATATATTCTTACATGTTTAAACTCCAGTCACCTTCAAGTACTCTCCATTCGATGCAATATACTATTGAGGTGTTTTTCTACTGCTCAAAACAGTTTTTGAACTTGTCAATTTTGATAAATTTTAGTGCTTCTGCCATTTTTCATTGCACCTCTTCCACAGTGGCAAAATGTTTCCCTTTGAGGATTTTTTCTTCCAGGTAAACAAACAAAAAATGTTGCTCAGTATGAGCTTAGGTGAACAGGGAGGTTGGGGCATGAGGGTCCTACTATTTTTGGCCATTAAGAGCTGAATGCACAGCACAGTGTGGAAAAGTGTGCTTGTTAATCACCCATCATGAAATGGGCAAACACGTTGAAAGAGTCTCAAAAGAAAATTCGCTGAAGCTGAACGCAGTCTCTCACAACAATGTCAGGTGGTACGTTGATACAGATGGGTCCCTAGAACACTCACCCAGTTGGGGAAGACTGTACTACGGGGGACCTCCCCACCAGAAGATGATTCTGGGATGTTTTGTGTCCCTCCTTGTGTATCAGAAAAAATATTACTATGAGACGTCTGACATTATACTGCCTATGCTTTCTTCTAGGATTTTTATGTTTTTGAGTTTAACATTTAAGTCTTTAATCCATTTTGAGTTTATTCTTGTGAAAGATTTAAGAAGGTGGTCTAATTTTATTTTATTTTTTACATGTATCTGTCCAATTTTCCCAACACCCTTTATTGACTAGATCATCTTTACCCCATTGTATTTCCTGTCTCTTCTTTGTCAAGTATTAATTGACCATAAAGGTGTGGGTTTATTTCTGGGATCTTTATTCTGTTCCATTGGTCTATATGTCAGTTTTTATGCCAGTACCATGGTGTTTTGATTACTATGGCCAGGTAGTATAGTTTGATATCAAGTATTGTGATACTTCTAACTTTGTTCTTCTTTCTCAAGATTGCTGTGGCTAGTCAGGTGACTTTGTGGTTCTATATAAGCTTTTGGAATATTTTTTCTAGTTCTGTGAAATATGCCATTTATATCTTGATAGAAATTGCATTGAATCTACAGGTTGCTTTGGGTAGTGTGGACATGATCTTAATTCTTCTAGTCTATGAACATGGTATATATTTCCACTTATTTGTATCATTAATTTCTTTTTTTCAGTATCTTATTATTTTCTGAGTACTGGTCTTTACATCCTTGGATAACTTTATTTCTAAGTATTTTATCTTTTTTCATGCTATTGTAAATCAGATTGTTTTCTTAGTTTCCCTTTCTGATAGTTCATTATTGGTATATAAAAATGCAACTCATCTCTGAAAATTTATTTTGTATCCTGCTAGTCACTGAATTTATTTATCAGTGCTAGTAGTTTTTGGTGGAATGCTTAGAGTTTTTATATATACTATCATGTCATCTGCATATGACATTTTTAATTCTTCCTTTCAAATGTGAGTGGATTTTATTTCTTCTTGTCTGATGGCTATGGCTAGGACTTTCAGTATTATGTTGAATGAGAGTAGTTAAAGCAGACATCCCTGTCTTGTTCTCAATCTTAAGAAAAACATTTTTAGTTTTTGTCCATTGAGTATGATGTTGGTTGTCGATTTGTCATATATGGCCTGTATTGTGCTGAGGTATGTTTACTATATTTCTGTTTGGCTGAGACTTTTATCTAAATGTGTACTGGATTTTATCAAATACTTTTTCTGTATCTGTTGATATGATCATATGATTTTTATCCTTCATTGTGTTTATGTGGTGTACCATGAATATTGATTTGTAGATATCATACCAACCTTGTATCCCTAAAATAAATCCTAATTGATCATGGTGTATAACCTCTTTAACTGCTGAATCCAGTTTGTTAATATTTTGTTGAGGATTTTAGCATTTCTGTTTATCAGAGATATTCATGTATAATATTCTTTTTTGTAGTATTTATATGGTTTTGGAACTAGGGGAATGCTGGTTTTTGTAAAGTGAGCTTGAAAGTCTTCCCTTCTCTTGAATATTTTGGAATAGTTTGAGAAAGAGAGGTGTTAGTTTTTATTTTTACTTTTGAATGTTTGGTAAAATTTGCTTGTGAATCCATTCAGTCTCGGACTTTAGTTTGTTGGGAATTTTTTTAAATTACTGCTTATATTTCACTAGTTGTAATCTGTTTACTCATATTTTCTCATTCTTCCTGATTCAGTTTTAGAAGATTTTATATTTCTAGGTATTTATTCATTTCATCCAGATTGTCTATTTTTTTGGCATGTACCATGTGTAATATTTCAGTACAATCTTTTATATTTCTGTGGAGTCAGTTACTTCTCTTTCATTTCTGATTTTATTTATTTGGGTTCTGTCTCTTTTTCTTGAAGAATCTGGTTGAAGGCTTGTCAGTTTTGTTTATCTTTTTAAAAAAATCTCTTGGTTTTATTAATTTTTCTGTTTATATTTTAGACTATTTTATTTATTTCTATTCTGAGCTTTTATTATTTTCTTTCCTCTACTCAAGGTTTTTTGTTGTTGTTGTTGTTCTTTTTCTAGTTTCTCTCAGTGTAGAGCTATATTGTTTATTTGAGATTTTTTGTGCTACTTGACGAAGGCCTGTAATACTATCAATTTCCCTCTTAGGGCTGCTTTTGCTATGTCCCATAGAGTTTTGTGAGCCCACTTGTTCTGAGGCTGCCATGTGAGGCCATGGTCAGTGACATAGCTTTTGTCAGCCCAGAAATGGGACTCCCCAGAGGAGAGAACATAGGTCTTCAAGTCGGGACATACCAGGCTCTCCATGGTGTGGGAGGAAGAGAGAGAAGCCCCTGGTGGTAGAAAGAGCAGGGAGTAGGGAGTGGAGGACTTCAGTCTTCTACCCAATTTTAACAACACACTTGGAGAAGGTGTTTTCAAGATATGAATCTGATAAAGATATGATATCCAGATATATTAAAAATATTTAATCCTCAACAATCAGAAAACAAAAAACCCAATTAAAATGGGCATAAGCTCTGTACAGACACCTCACCACAGAAAATACATAGATGGCTTAATGCACCAATAAAAAGACATAGGGTAGCTGAATGGATAAGAAAACAAGACACATATATGTGCTGTCTGCAAGAGACCCACACCAGAACACAAGACACACACAGACTAAAAGTAAAAAAAAAAAATTGAAAAGATGTTTTATGCAAATAGAAATAATAAAATTCTGGGGTAGCAATACTTACATGAGACAAAATAAACTTTAAAACAACAGCTATGATAAGAGGCAAAGAAGGGCAGTGCATAATGATAAAAGGAGCAAACCAATGAGAGAATATAACCCTGGTAAACATTTATACACCCAATGTAGGAGCACCTAAATATGTAAAGCAAATATTGATGAACATAAATGGAGAGATTGACATTAATACAGTCACAGTAGGGGATTTTAACTCCCTGTTGACATCAGTGGATAGACCTTCAATGGCCTTAAATGACACACTGCACAATAACATGTCACTTACAATGAATGGTTAAACAGTGAGATCAAGGAAAATATCAAAAGATACCTTGAAGTGAATGAACACGATTGCTGTGTCTAGGACTTCCATTGCCACGTTGGATGAGACTGGTGAAAGAGGACATCCCCGCATTTTCCCGTCTGAAGGGAAATGCTTGTACAGTTTGCCCACTGAGTGTGATGCTGGCTGTAGGTTTGTGATATACGGCCTTTACTGGGTGTGGGTATGTTCCCTCTATTCCCACTTTGCTGATAGTTTTATCATTAATGGGTGCTAGATTTTGTCAAATGCTATTTCTGCATCAATTGATATGATCACATCATTTTTAGCCTTCATTTTGTTTATGTGGTGTATCACATTAATCAATTTGCAGATGTTGTACATCCCAGGAATAAGTCCCATTTGATCATGGTGTGTGATCTTTTTAACATGTTGCCAGATCGAGTTTGCTATTTTGTTGAGGATTTTTACATTTATATTCACCAGGGATATTGGCTTATAGCTTTCTTTCATTGTAGTGAGTTTATCTGGCTTTAATATTAGGATAATGTTGGCCTGATAAAATGAGTTTGGGAGTCTCCCCTTCTGTTGAATTTTTTGGAATGGTCTTGACTGGCTTCTGGCCCTGGGGTCACACTTAGCACAGTGGTACCTACCTCAAGATCATAGACACATTTACTAAAAGGGCTTTTTTTAAACCTATGATCACTAATCCATCTGGAATTTCCCTTTGAAACAATTAAAATGCCATTTTAGATAAAAACAAACAAAATATGTGAGTAGACACAAAAAGACACCTATTGCAAGATTCCATTCATAGGAAACATCCAGAATAGGCAGAGGGGCAGAGACAGAAAGCACATCATGGGTTGCCGGGTTGGGAAGAGTGGGGAGTGGGCACCTCTGGTGCAGGGTGTCCTTTGGGGAGATGGAACATCCTGCAACTGGACAGTGGAGATGCTTGCACAGCATAGTGAATGTACATCATGCTCAGGAATGGCACAGTTTACAATACAAAACAATAACTTGTATTTCTTATTTAAAATGAAACATGCCATGCAAAAATGAAGGATTAAAAAAAGTAAAAGGAAAAGAATACAAGAAAAAAACCTGAAAGAACCCCAAAAATTAAAAATAAAAAATTAACAACTGAATTATGCCGTGGAGAAAATGAAAACATAAGAATGAAAGCAAATGAAAGAAACAAGTAAAAGGATGAAGGTGAAACAAATTCAACAGATTCAACAGGCGGCTCCAGAGCTGCCCCTGATGCATCATGGCCCAGAGGCAGCACCTCGTCTGCAGCAGGAACCAGAGCAGGCTCTTCACTCAGGGGTGGTGGGGCCCCCAGTCAGGCCAGGAGCTGCTGCACAGGCTGGTGCTGGCGCCAGACCTGCAGTTGGAGTGTCTGCTGGAGGTGGAGTGGCCACTGGAAGCGGACACCCATCCAGGTGTGCAGCAGCCTCCTGGTCTGCCCCTGTACCAAGCTCCTTGGCATGTATGATAGGAGTTGAAGCAGGAGCCAGCTCTGCCTCCTGGGCTGGTGCTGGAGTTGCAAGAAGAAGAGTGATTGATCACCCATATGACTGCATTTCCACGTGCTCCCCAAAGACAGGACACAGCCAGAGCCCAGCACCCACCCCATGACACCCTCCCAGCTGGCAGTCCAGCACCAGGGTGGTCTGAGGCCGGTCTTCACTCCTGGCCAGCCTCTTGGGTGCTCCCTGTGTATCTGGCACTGACCCCTCCCCATAAGCTTGCATGCACCTCCACCCCATCCCACCCCTACCTCTCCCACCTTCTCACCCTTGGACTCTGCCTCCTTGGGCTCCAGGTCATCCAGCCTTGTTTAATGTGGGCACCGTGCTCCAGGCTGCAATTGGAAATGGTGAACTGGCTGTGGAGTCCAGGCAGCTTCGAGGGTGGTGCCCTTCTCCAGCTATCCATGGGGCCTGGATCCCCAGATCCCCAGGCGGCCACAGTCACCTTGGGCCTGTTCTGGCCCTTGGTCATGTGTTACACCTGCCCCTCTCTGGGGGAAACAGAGTGAGGGTCTGCCCCTCTCTGGGGGAAACAGAGTGAGGGTCTTCATTGGACAGCTGTTGTTCCTCCATGACCTGGGTAGAGCTCTGCAATGAGAGTGACTGGCAGCTGGTTCAGTGACCTCAAGCCCTGCCTGGCCCTAGTTGCTTAATTGCTGCTGTTTCTGCTCACTGGACCTTCTGCTCCTGGATCTGGTCCATATCTGTGTCTGCACAGACGTCCACCCAGGGAAAATGAGGTTCACCTCCAGGGCTTGGGATAAACCTTGGGCAGAGGGCACCTCCCACACTCCAGGACCACCCAGCCAGCCTTAACCTGGGGTGTGAAAGCAACTGGCCCACCAGGCTTCTGACCCACCCCCCACCAGCCTGTTCCTGCTCAGACACACCCACCCACGTGAACCCCCTTCCACACACACATGCACACACACACACACAAGGGGAGGGAACACAGGGCTGCTCAGGTGGGATGGGAGTGGTGGCCTGGCCCAAACAAAACTGCCCTGGGCATTCCCGTGTTACCTCTGGGTCCTGCTGTGAAAATGGCCATGAGCGTCTGGGATGAGTGTGGACCCAGTGGTGGCCACAGTGGATCATAGTATCTTCACTGTCTCTGTTGGGGCTGCAATCTTGGGACACGGGCAGACAACATGAAAATATCCTGTTGGGTGTCAAAGTCTCAGCCAAATAAGCCTGCTGGGGGCAGTTTTAGAATGTGGCTGCTTGTTTACCAGGGTTCAAGTTCTGTTGGGCTCTATCATCTAGAAGTGAGGACACTGTTCTTGTCTGAGAGACACTCAAGGTAGGGGACCCAGGCAATTACATCATTACTTTTTAAATGAAATTTATTGGGGTGACATTGGTTTGCAAAACCATGCAGGTTTCAAGTGAATAATTCGATAAAACATCTGTCCACTGTACTGTGTGCTCATCACCCCGAGCAAAGTCTCCTTATGTCCCCATTTCCTCTTCCTTGCCCACTTCCTCCTAGCGCCCCCCACCCACTATCACCACACTGTTGTCTGTGTCTATGTGTTATGTGTGTATGTTTTTGCCTGATCTTTTCACCTTTCGTTCAGTCTGCCCACTCGCCTCCCCTTTGACAGCTGTCAGTCTGTCCTATGTATCCATGCCTCTGTTTCTATTTTGTTAATCAGTTTGTTTTGTTCATTAGATTCCATGTATAAGTGAAATCATGGCATTTGTCTTTCTCTGGGTTATTTCACTTAGCATAATAATCTCCAGGTCCATCCATGCTGTCAGAAAATGTAAGATTTCTGCTCTTTTTATGGCTGAGTAGTATTCCACTGTGTAAATGTACCACAGCTTTTTTTATGGAGTCATCTACTAATGGGACTTTTGCTGTTTTTGGATATTAGCTATTATAAATAATGTTTCAGTGAACAAAAGGGTGCATATATTCTTTTGAATTGGTGTTTTGGGGTTGTTAAGATATATTCCCAGAAGTGGCATTGGTAGGTCAAAAGGCAGTTTCATTTTTAATTTTTTGAAGAAACTCCATTCTGTTTTCCACAGTGGCTGCACCAGTCTGCATTCCCACCAACAGCGTGCAAGGTTCTCTTTTCTCCACATCCTCTCCAGCACTTGTTTGTTGATTTATTGATGGTCGCCATTCTGACAGGTTTCATCTAGGCTTCATCCAGTCCTCAGGGGCGCTCCAACTGAAATGGGCATTCTGAAATACCCCACATGGAGGAAGGAGGTTGGATGTGTGTACAGGCCAACCACTGAATGGGGCCAGGACCTCGGGGGAGCCAGTCCCAATAGCCAAGGGCAACATACCTGAAAGCTGAACGAATGTGCCTCTGGCCAGGAGGGGGCAATTTAGGGGGCACACACAATGTCTGTACACATACTCTAACATTCTTTATAAAAGTCCTATAAAAACTGCAATTTCTTTTCATTACAATTTTTTTGTACGTTTCTGTATAGTGTTTGTTCCACGGATGCAACAGCAATCAAAGGCTACTATGGGACATCCGTCAGTTTATAGGAATGTGAGCACAGGGCATATAGATATAGGCAATCTGTTTTTCTTGTGTTGTTTTTAAAATCTTCATATACATCCTTGTGGTTGAAAGAGACAGAAAATAAGCAAATAAAAAAGCTGAATATATTTCTTACTCTAATCTAAGAGTACTTGCTTCTTGGAAAGTTTGCAGGAACTAATGATTAGCTTGGAAAGCCATGGTACTGGTTCCTGGGTTAGCTGTGGGAGAGGTGTGGGGTGTGCAAGGAAGGGAGAAAGAATTCTGCTTTCTTTTTTAGTCACATGTCTGATGAATTCCAGGAAGGAACTTCAATTCTTTGATTTCCGGGTTTTCCAGAAAGAACCGCCTGGCTGCCATCCCTCCGAGGGTTTGCTCTGAGGAGGACTGGCCAAAGGCTCTGTCCAGGCATCAGGTACCAAGGCCACTTGCATCATGGGGGCCCTAACTGCCTGTCTTCTGTAACCTGAGTGTTTTACTAGTTTATTTCCCAGAAGTTCTTAAATCATAACAGGCTATTTCTTTCCCTTAGATCGGAAGAGTGTTCTTCTCTGCCAGATGTTTACTTTTCCTTAATATTCTAACAGAAAAAGGGTAACTATAATGCAAAGTGACCATTTTGAATTTTCTGTCCTTTTACCAATTTTGGCTGGAACTCAGTAAGGTGAATGTTACCTTAATGATTTATTTTTTAAAATCCCTGCTCTACATAAAGGGAAAAAAGACAACAAAGAGGCAGTTTTTGTATGTGTTTAAAGCTTGTCTGAATCCAGGAAAACTTTTCACTGTAATAATTA
Organism: Artibeus jamaicensis; assembly: GCF_021234435.1. NCBI lineage: Eukaryota > Metazoa > Chordata > Mammalia > Chiroptera > Phyllostomidae > Artibeus > Artibeus jamaicensis. Next base: position 51,692,984 of record NW_026522030.1, on the reverse strand, counting down.
CCCCAAATTGGAAGATGTCTTTCAGACCCCTAATACCAATTTGTCTTATTCAGACAAAACCTTCCCTGGCATCTAAGCATGTGCTGGTTAGGAAAAGGGGAAAAAAAAAAAGACAGAAAAAAGTGCGTTTTGATAAACTTACATGAAAATAAAGCCACACTTATGTTTCAGTTCATAGATAAAGCAACCAGCTTTGCAGTTTGATACCTGCCATGCATCACTGTGTAAATCCATTTTTAAAAATTAATTTCATAACTTTTATAATTGCAAAAGTAATAGCTATTCAATGTAGAAAACATTACATGTATAAAAGGACAAAGAAGTAAACAAAAATTGGATAATATCTCACTACCCAACTATACCCTGCCACACTGGAAAACTCACCGTAATATTTTTTGGTCTATGCTATATACATAGTTAAGTATGAGCATGTGTATGCATACTTATAAGCATATATACTGTGTACCTGCTACAGTTTTGAACACAGACAATCTCACCTGGGGACATCCTGCTGCCTAATCAAATTCCCTCTCTTTGGGGCCAGCAAGGTAGATGGAGCAGGACTAATCCCATCTCTCCCCACCACTCCGTTACAGCCGCTCTCCTCCCATTTGTCGGCCACCTTTTTTTCCTTTTTGTTTAATCTCTGGGATGTCTGCCTCCTTACTTTGAGTTTTTGACCCAGGCCACCACTCTCCCTGTTTGGAATAGTTTTATGCTCGGTTTGTGTGACAGCGAACCCTCCTGGGGGCTGCATATTGTCGATGGCATTGACTATTCTCTACTTGTTAAATGCCACCGCTCCTGAGAGTCCTGTCCTAAGGTTTCCCCCGTCCTCACTCTCTATACGGAGAGTTTTCCTAGGGAGATAGATCCCCTGTTACCCCAAGTCTCCCCTTCAGTCGGTTCTCCGTTATTTCTGGAACATATCCCCTTTTACTCTGTGCTTCTATGCGCACTTTACCTGGATCACTCTTACTTATCTTTAAGATTTCAGTTGAGATGTTGCTTCATTTCAAAAGTCTTTGCAGACACCCCCAGGTATGAGTGCTTCTTATGTGAGCCCCTAACTCTCTGTCCTTTTCCTTCCTGTAACCCTCTGAATGCTTTTTATAATTACCTATTCGTTTGACCTTATGTGCTATATTAAACTGTAAGGCTAAAGAGCATCTTACTAGTCATGACTACGTCCCCAGCTGCTGGCAGGGTCGGGGTTTAGTACTCTCACGGTATTTGTAGAGTAAAGAGATGCCAACACCGCTATGAACACCACCTTCTGTGCACTGCATCATTCAATTGGTGAAGATTGGTACACCAGCTTATGTCGGCTGAATTCCTTCATCATAAGTATGTTAGTTCATTCGGGCTGCCATAACACAATACCACAGACTGGGTGGTTTAAGCAGTGGCGGCTTAGTTCTCACAGTCTGGAGGCTGGAAGGCTGAGATTAGGGTGCCATCATGGTTCCCTCTTAATGAGGGCTCTCTTCCTGGTCATGTCCTCACGTGGCCTAACTTAGTGTGGGGGTGGGGGACGGGTATCAATCTCATGTTTTTTCCACTTTTATAAGGGCGTTAATCTTGCCATGAGAATCTCACCCTGATGACCTAATCTAACACCAATTATCTTCCAGAGACCCCGATCCAAATGCCACCAGATTGGGGATTAGGGTTTCAGCACGTGAACTTTGGTGGGACACAAATATTTAGTCCACAGCAATATACTAGACACATGATTTTTTAAAAATTGAATTTCCTTTGAAGAAAAAAGAAGATAGATTTGACTTTATCTTCAACCTGGGGGTTTAAGTCAAAGTACTAAGTAGTGAGGGACTCTCAACCCAAGACCCATCCTTGAAATGAGCGTGTGATATCCCTTCCCTAAAGGTTTTTGAATATTGAACATGTATGTGGGAGGCCTGCAAACAGATAACACACTTCCAGAGAATATTGACTTAATCTGTCTTGTTGACTATTAATCCTTCCACTTTGAATGGAGTCTGGCATATTGCAGATGATCAGTGATTATCTGTTAAATTAGTGAATGAAATTCAGTGCATTGTTGCTCTGAGGCTGAAGGCAGGAAGTAATGGGAAGTAAGACGAGATGGCCCTTCAAGATATAGGTAGATTTAATTTACAGCTGTTTGAATCCACACAGACCTATGTCTACATTGTTGGGTTCGTTTGTTCATTTCTTTGATAAATCTTTTTCAGAATCCTTTTCTCCCCACCGTCATAAACTCCTAACTTTGTTTCTCTCGAAAGATGTCGATGTTGCATGTGGAAACACATATTCTGCAGCAGAATAATAAAGAAATAGATGAGAAAAGTGGAGTAAAGTTAAAACACTAGGTTGTGTGCTTATAAGGACCTGCATCATTTGTCTCTGAATTTGCTAGAAGCCAAAATAAAGAGTTAAACCAAGTTAGTTTTAAGATTTTCAGTTTCCATGAGATAAAAATAAACCCATTGTCAAAAAGTTAGAATGTGAACTGCTGTACACAGGGCAGGGGCTTTTGTCTCTTTTGCTCACTGTTTTATTTTCAATGCCCAGAAGAGTGCTCCGTGGTAACTGAGCCAGGTACAATTTTGTTTCTTGTTTTTAAATTATCATTCAAGTACCGCTGTCTCCATCCCCCCCCACCACTATGCTTCGTGATCTCACTAAAGGATCTTCACAAAAGGGAGAACCATGTAATAAAGCATCCTGTACCTAGCATCCTCAGGACATCCTTATGATAAATAAATATTTAATTCCTTAGAGCCATTTCCTTTTTACACTTCAATGCAAAAGTGATGGCATGACATACGATTCAACAAAATAAATTCAATAATATCAATTCTATAAGTTCAGTTGTAGCTTCTTGAAGATCTGTCTTGAGCAAAGGCTACAATGTAGGCTATTTTCAGATAATGGCCCATGAAGGTCATTTCTTATAATATTTGATAAGAAATGGGCAGCAGAGTGTCTGAAACAATGTTCTTCAGCAAGCAACTGCTGTGCATGTACTATTTATTGCTGAAGGGCAGCCAGGTGCTTTGTCGATCAACAGTCTGCAAGGAAGGGCAGAGCTACTCCTGGATTCTGGCTGCCAACAGAGTGGGGTGACTCCCCAGTACTGGGTTCTAGGCAAGACTTTCCTTTAACTCTCCCAACAAACACAGGGTATAGCACTATCACGAACCCCCCATTTCGCAGGTGGCAAATCGAGGCTTAGAGAGGTTAATGATAAAAAACTCCAGAACTTGTAGTGTGTGTTAGAGGCGAGATTTGACCCAGGATGTCTGACCTCTTAACCAATACTGATGCCTATGTGACAATTAAGGAAGCTTCCGAGATGTGTGGGAATGGACACTCTTCCTTTTCTCCCCACCGTCATAAACACCCCGGACCGGTGCTCCCCGTAAGCCGAGGTGTGGCTTCCCTCAGAGCCCCATTCAGGACCTTAATGTGTTCTGTATACCATCTAGCAGTGAAACATGTGATGTGACGACAGAGCACATTTTGTTGTTTAATTTTTAAATAATGTTACGATCCCAGGATAAAATGGAATAGAATTTTAGAAGCATACAATTCTGTCTATTTTCAAACAGCCTGCGCGGGAGTCTGATGCAGTCCACAGCCTGGCTCCACACGGGCCGTTTCCCTGTGTCTGCTCCTCGAGTAGACAATGCACAGGATGATCACTGTCTGATGCGGCGTCATAATGGGTTTTCTTTTCATTTGAATTTTCATTTATTGATTTTGTTTCTCTTCCACATGAATAATGCATCCTTTCAGAAGGCTTCCAAATTCACATTATTTGGCACAGTAAATAAAAAGTCCTTTCTTTTGAGCAATAACAAATACAAATTATGTAGTCAATGTGTTTTTTAAATTGTTTAAATATGTATTTACATGCTCAGCCGAAGCATTATTAGAGTTGTTTGTATAGCAAGTGGAGTTTTGAATTGTCCAAATATCTGTTCATCATAATAAAATAACTTTAAATGAGCCTGTTGTTGTTCATTTGGGGGAAATGGCATATTTAAATATTGATATAAACAGCATTCCCTGTAATAATTAGAAGAGGGTTGTAGCAGTTTAGACGAACAATGCAGGCCTTTAAAGGGTCTGCACAGACTGAGACATTTGAGTAATGCGTTGTATCAATCTTCCCAAGCATTCTTTGCTTTGTGTTCTTCTACCTAATCAAAAAAGAACCTAAATAATGTCCAAACTGTCCACTCCCAATTCATCTTCCCCAGAACAGTGAATTGCCTGTGGGAAGGTTCCTGCAAATAAGAATTAGTGAAGGGACTAGCAGTGCCCCAGGGGGGGCATAGAGCTCAGGGGGAGGGGGGTGAGCTGTACAGGCCCTGGTGCCCCAAGACCATCAGAACAGGGATGGGGCAGAGACAGGGTGATTTCATAGCTAACTCTGCCCTTGGCCATGGCACTGTATTTGGCAGATATTTTTTGAAAGAAGAGAAACAGAGGGGCTGTTTCAGATATAGGCAAAGAAATTTAGCATAAGTGACACACAGGAACTGAGAAGAATTTATGCAGCTCAGGGACCAAATAGAGTCTTGTTTGAAAGGAGTGTTCTGTAATACATTTCTGGAAGAGTCTGGTTTTCATTTCCTTTTGTGGTTGTCCAAGTATTCCAGCTTTTAGAACAGGGGTGAGGTTATTGGGCGTAGAGAACTATGGAGGGGCTGGGGATCAATTTAGCCAGACTGGTACCTAGAGGAGAAACAAAGATGAAAAAGGCACTCATATGGGGAATGGGCTGTGGGGACAGACTCAAGAAGCAGCAAGGTGGAAGAGAGGGCCCTGCACAGGGCAAAGTGTTGGGGACCGAAGAGCTTTGGTTCCTAAGCTGGGTGGGACTCTGGCAGACAGAGCTCTACAGGTCTCCGCTTCCTGCCTGTTCACTTCTATTACTCCGGGTGCTGCCATATTTAACTTCTCAGGTAAAGAGCAACATAGTAAATGCCAACATCTATCTGTAGGCGTGGCCATGGTGGTGATGGGGAACCACTTAATTTATAGATGGCTGGCAAAACCTTGGGACCTCAGGAGATTAGTTGATGGAGGAAAAGGTTCTGAAGGGATAAAGAAATCCAAAATCAGCAGTAGGAATAAAGAAAAAGGTCGAAAGCCCATTTTTGGGTCAAAAGCCCATTTTCTTAATGCCCATTTCCTTTTCATCCAGAGTATGTGAGTCACCCTTATCTGGTTTGAGTTTTCCCTGAGGAAGACTCTGAGACAAAGATTCCGATGCAAGTAGATGTTTGGAAGAGCATCCCAGAAAACAGCAGGAGAGGAGTGGGGAAGTGAGATGGGGAAGAGAGGTATGCTTTGTGACACCAGTTACCTGGAGCTGGGGACAGTGCAGAGCATGCCTCTGCGTTGTCCCAGCCATAGTGTTAGGATACGGCACTACTCATTGGTATATATCAGCCCGGTCTTTGGCTAGTTGCATGTCACGTTAGTTGTCCATCCAGTCGTTGGATGAGAGCAGCTTCTGGGTGACCGCAGTCACTGGACTCACTCTCTAGCCCTCCCTGCTTGCCTTGCACGTAGCTCTGTCATACTCGGCAACCGGCAACATCCTCAGACTTTCTTACTGCCACGGGGTTCACAGTGAGCAGCCAAGGGGTCCAGGGTAAGACACCAACAATGCTACTGTCTTTTATGTTTCCAATTAAGTTAAAAACCTGAATCTGAGATTTCTCCGTTCCTCTGGTTATAAAATGCTCTCCAGCAGGAGTGGTGTGGAAGGCAGAAAGGCTTTGCTCGTGAGCAGGAGGGCATGGTTAAAGGTACTGGGGCACCCACACAACAGATGTATCTCCATCTCAGTAGGAGACGACCATGTTTCTCTAAGCGTTGATTAAATGGTTCCCCCATGGAGGTTCCCTTGTTTGTCTCACTCATGTTGTTCTCATTTACCTCCTTTTGCTTTGGGAATTTGCCAGTATAGAACTTGCTGCAACGTCTACACTGATTAGATACAAGCTTATGTAAAGCTAGAAGCCAGTAAATGTTTGGCTGGGGAACTTATGGGGCTCATTAACTCAAAACAGGGTTTTGGATGAAAATGCAAATAGTTGCAGGAAGGTTACAATGAATATATAAACACTAAGCACGTAATGGACTGTCCTTCTCAAGCAAGGATACTTCACTTGACATTTGAGGGTTGACATCAAGTTCCTCCACATAGAGTCCTAAGGGGACACTGATAATTCTTATATTTGCTTTGAGCTTCTGCCTAGGTCTAGAGGCAGTGTGGTGCAATGGACGGGGCTCAGGTTTAAGAGTCAAGAAAACTTAGATTCAAATCCTGAGCAAGGTCATTAATTGTCTTGTGACCTAGGACAAGGTATGGAAACTCCCTCTCATTTTCCTAAAGAACCTGGGTAATGATTTCTCCCTCTCAAGTTATGGGGCAAGTGAAATTAAGACACTATAGCTAAGGAACTGAGGAAGGCCTGACATAAAATGTACTCCAAATAAGTGATTCCCTTTCACCGTTTGTTGTTCTTTCAGTGTAGAAACATGCCTCTCTTTTCCTTTCTTTCTTCTTCTTTTATTTTTAATTGTCAGTGGTTTCCAGTATATTCACAAGATGGTTCAAGCACCACCATTATCTATGTAATTCCAGATTTCTTTTTCGTTTGATTGTCGATGGCGGGTTTTGTTTGTTTTGCCATGGTATTTACGAAGAGCTGTAGGAGAACCCCCTTTACTAACAAAGCCTTCCATGTGAAATTCAACTTGTGCTACAAATCGAATTCATATCTATGATCTCATGTGGTCTTTGTCTGGAAGCTACACGAGGCATTGCAGAGCCTGTTTTGCAGGTAAGACACTGAGAGGTGACCTGAGGAGGAAATCTCTGTGTTTCCATTCCCAAACAGTACTCAGTGGTGACATTTTACTCTGGGAACTTGCCAACATGTGCAGGGCAATGTCCTGTGGATGAAGCAGGTTGTAGGTCCCAGGGTGAAATTGCTGCAGTAGGGACAGGTTTTCGGAAGAAATGGGGCCAGAGGCTCAGCAGACTCTGGCCTACAGATTTCAGAGGGGCCCTCTGTTACTCCCTCACTACTTTCTCATAGTGGGATCCATAGCTGAAATCTGCTCATATGGGTTTCGGTATCACGAGGACGTTTCCCATAAAAAAAGAGGAGAAGAGGGCAATCCCACTACTACTTGCTGGAGTATTGACTGACAGTCTCCAGCCTCCTGTAATTAAGGCACAGGGTGCTTGTCTGCACCCTTCCTCCCAGACTCAAGGTCAATGTCTCTAAGATTAGCCACTTATGCAAACTCTAACCAGACCTATATTCTCTTTTCATTCACCAGGTCGAGGATCTTGGATGCCCATTCAGTTTCATTCCCTATCATTTTTTTCTTTATGTAGATTTGCAGTGGGTTTAAGGTGACAATGTTTAGAAATCATTTCCTGGTCTAATCCTAAGCATTTGGCATCTGCAAGGATGATGTAATACGCTAGTGACTGTTTAAAATTGTTTTCAGAGGCTTTAAAAATATCCCTGTGTGTGTGCACCCTGATGACGGGAATGAATACACACGCTATTTCGGGAACAGTTTGAGACAGTCTGTCAAAACCTCAAACGTGCTTATCTTTTAACCTGTAATTCCTCTTCCAGGGAGTTTCCTGCAGCAGTCCGCTCTGCAGATGTGAAAATACCATGTGCAAGGACGTTCACTGCCTTGTTTTCATAGTGAAAAATTGGAGGGAAAAGCTAAAGATATATTGATAGAGGGAATTCCTAAATATAGTGTACTACCCATAAGCTTGAATTAAATGACATGAAATGTTATTCATGATTTTTTTCTCTTTCATGCTGTTGAGAGATAAAAAAAACATATTGCAGAACAATATGCATCATATAATCCCATCTTGTAAAACATAATAATATCAAAATAATCTATATATAAAACGTAACCTTTTTGTTTCCTTTTTATAGCTGCAAGATCTCTTCTGGGTGGACCCTGTTAGATGATTTTATTCAGTAGTTTAATGAGTTTGGAGATGCAGATTTTGCAGAAAGATGAAGAAGTCTAACTTGTTCTGCATATTTGAAGGATACAAGAGAGAGCCAAAAAGTTAAGAGGGGTTGGGGGAGAAAGGAGAGAATCGGTGGGAGGCTGGCAGCATCTAATGCAAAAGCCAGAAAGAAGCTTCCTGGGGCAAGATGGATGAAAGTACTTTAAAGAGCAGAAATAGTTAATGGGCAATTTACATTGCTGTGTACTTCATTGTAGCAAGTCTGCCCCATAATATTCAAATTATTAGTAAAGTCACTATTTCTTTGTGGGGCACATCTGTGTTCATAGGTACGAATGGAAGACTATATGTGTGAGGGTGTGAGTGTGTGTGTGGGTGCAGCTATAAATCCAAGAAGGGGCCAAGTTGTCCATCGTGGTCAGTGTTGCAGAACTGAGGCAGCAGGGGTTGAAGCAGAAGCCCTGCTTGGCTTTGGTAACATACCATCTTACCCCGCACCCCCACCCTTGCCTTGTGAAAATACACAGAAATCTTGGGGAGGGCATTGAACTTCCTCACAACATGAATCAGAGGATCCAAGTCCTTTATATATATATCATGGGGCTAGAAGACATCAGTCAACATCTGAATTTAAAATACAGTAGATTTATTTTTGCCAAAATATCTGCAATATGACCATATTAACTCATCTAGATTTGCTAATTAAAGTACAAGCGGACCCCATGTGTTCTCTTGGTTCCACTTTCCATTACATTGATTAGAGTGAAGAACGGGATGTGGAACATATTTGTAGAATTTTAGTTTAACTTCTCAAGTGTTACTATTACACCAGATAAGTAACCCCAAAGTAGCCCAACTCGTGGATCACCAAATGACCACCAACCTCCCTGCACAATACACCACCCAGTGAATCTCCATGGCAACCAACCAGTACATTCTGATATACACCATACACCACAAAAACTACTCTCTGATGATTACTTGGCAAGATAGTCTAAACAATAATTTCAGAAATTTCTTTTAGGCTAATTCCATTATGTGGATGGTGCAGATGTTCAAAAGTTTGAATAAGTAATATCTATTATTTAGGTAAATATTCAAATATAAATGCCCAGAAAAAGATTTTGAATGATACCTACTACCACTTCAGATGAGGATTTTAAATTTTCACCTTATATTCTATTATATAAACATACACTGTTTTATAATTTAAAGAACTAAAGAAAGAAAATGTACCTTTTGCTCTCCATCACAGCTAACCTATCCAAAACTTGGTAGGCAGTCATGCCTCTTGATTTGTCATCCTGTAGGGTACTGTCCCATCCACACTTCTCAGGAGGGAGGGACTGTCACATAGCAAACAAGCTATAAGTATATGCTACTTGTTTTAAGAAATTCTCATCCTCCTCCTTTTCATTGGACCATTAGGATGAGCAGTCTTCACAACAATGCCAAATATCCCTAGAAGTAAAGAAAGAGAAATGCATATAATGTTTTTTTATTTTTTAATTTTATTTTTCAATTATAGCTTACATTTAATATTATTTTATATTATTTTCAGGTGTACAGTGCAGTGTTTAGACAATCATCTACTTTAGAAACTGATCCTCTAGTATTTCAAGTAGCCCTTATGTCCACGCATAGTTATTACAATACTTTTGACTATATTTCCTATGCTATGCTTCGCATCCCAAAGAGTCTTGTGTACCTATTAGTGCTTCTTAATCTCTTCACCTTTTTCACCCAGCCACCTCCAAGTCTGTTCTCTGTAGCTATGAATCTGTTTCAATTTTGTTTGTGCATTTTGTTCCACATATAAGTGAAGACATATGGTGTTTGTTTTCCTCTGAATTATTTCACTGAACATAATACCTTTTAAGTCTATTCATGCTGTTGCAAATGGTAAGATTTCATTCTTTCTTAAGATCAAGTAATATTCCACTGTATGTACCACCACTTTTTTTATCCACTCATCTATTGATGGACACTTGGGCTGCTTCTATGTGCCTGGCTATTGTAAATTACACTGTAATGAACATAGGGGATGCATATATTTTTTGAATTAGTGTTTTGGGTTTCTTTGAATATATACCCAGAAGGGGAATTGCTAGGTTATAAGTCAGTTCCATTTTTTTTTATTTTTTGAGGACCTTCCATGCTATTTTCCATAGCGGCTGCACCAATCTGCATTCCCACCAACAGTACACGAGGGCTCCCTTTTCTCTACATCCTTGCCAACACTTGTTGTTGGTTGATTTGTTAATGATACCTATTCTGACAGAGATACGATGTATCCCATTGTGGTTTTAATTTGTATTTCTCTGATGATTTGTAATGTTGAGCATTTTTTCATAAGTCTATTGGCCATCTGTATGTCCTTGTTCAAGAAGTGTCTATTCAGGTCCTCTGGCCACTTTTTAAATGGATTCTTTGTTTTTTTGGTGTTGAGTTGTAAGAATTCTTTACAAATTTTGAGTAGCAATCTCTACTAGATACGTCTTGGTGAATATCTTCTCCCATTTATTAGGTTGTCTCTTTGTCTTGTTGATGGTTTCCTTCGCTGTGCAAAAATTTTTAGTTTGTGGTAGTTCCATTTGTTTATTTTTTTCTTTTGTTTCCCTTGACCCAGGAGATATGTCAGAAAAATTATTGCTAAGAGGAATGTTAGAGATTTTACTGCCTGTGTCTTCTTCTAAGAGTTTCATGGTTTGGAGGCCTTACATTTAGTTTGGAGTTTATTCTTGTATATGGTATAAGAAGGTGGTTGATACCAAGCCCATTTCCCAGATTAAAACTCTGGGAAGAGATAAAAATGTTTCATATGTAAAATGATAGGAAGAATTTTCACGATAAAAAAGATATTTTTGCCGCTCGACCACTTCCTGTTGACTGACCGAGGGCGAGTCACTTACCCACTCTAAGCTTTGCTTCCTCTATTCCAAAATTCGGATGGTGATAATAGTAGGTCCTTCATAAACTTTTATGATGAGAATTTAGTTATTGAGCACGTGTTAGATGCTCAGTAACTATTGGGGGGGAGTCCTTCTTAAGAGCAGAGCACTCAGTGCACATTTAAATCCTACAGTTTGGAGCTAACGTCAGGGTTGTGTGGCCTCATGGTCCCCTCACACCGTGTCCGGCAGCACCTGACCACTCTGCTCAGCAACCCCCGTGTGGCCTGGAGTCAGCACCCGTGAGGTGACAGTGAAAAACCACAACACTTACTAAAAAAAACAGTGTGTTTCATGTTAGAAATCTTTCCTTTTCATAGCTGGAAAACAATCTATGAATTTTCCAGGGAAAGTGATAACATAGAGAAAACCATTATAGGCCTAGATCAAATGAAAATCCTGGGACTTCTTTTTGTGGAACGCTGTTTGAAAGCAGGTGTGGTGAATGCCATGCAGTACGTGTGTGGAGCTCAGTGACTGGTGCCGAGATTGGAGGGTGGCCTGAGTCAGGGGCGAGCAAGGCACGGGGCCAGCCTTGCACGGCTGCGATGCTGGGAGAGGAAGCTGCAGAACCAGCATGGAAATAGTAAAAAAAAATCACTCCTTTGACCGATGAACATGACCAAGGTCTACAAACAGCCCGTTTTTAACAGGCTTGGATAGACTCCTTTACTGAACTGGGAACCTCTTCAAGGCTTTCTTCTCTCATAATTATTAAATGACAAGATCCAAACAAAAAGCTTTAATTCAAGACTCAGAATCTCAGTCGTGTGTCAGATGGCCATTGAGTTTTTTGCCACTAGGTTAAAAATTATATCCCCTAGTAAGAGATTTTATGTACAATGTTTATTGTACAATGGAATTTTCCCAGGGACCCCTGCTGAGACATAATCTGTCCCTCAGTGTGTCGCTAGCGCTGTTGAGGGGGATTCTGCCACATTCCAAGTTTCTGAGAGCTAAGGATGTTTATTCCACCCCCTCCAGAACTACGAGGATGCCCTGTTCTTGAGTGGTATGTAAGGTGTGGGGAAATCTGCACCACGAGGTACTGAAAATTGGCTTCTCTTTCTAAAGCCTGGATGTTAAGGTACTTCGCCTGGTGTGGTCCAAGAAAGCTGAAAAGAAAAGCTGACGTAATTCTAGAGCGGCACTTCTAAACCTATCTGTGTGGAAGAACCAGCTTTGGTTTGGTTCGTTGTTTTCAATCTATTCCCAATAAATATTTTTATAAATTGTAATAAAAGTGGATTACTGGACAAGTAAAAATTTAAAAGTTGTACACGAGTACAAGCTTGAAATTTTAATGACTGTGTTTAGTGGACATAGAAGCCACTCTGTAAAATTGCTGTAACATTTCTGAACACTTGTTCTTGATTTCTGTGCTTCTCTGACTCTGGACCTGGACCACGAGGCTCTGTCTGCAGATGGGCACTAGACCATGGATCAGCTCCCTGAGGAGCACCAGGCTAGAGAGTACTGAGAAGAGTAGATTCGTATCCATGGCTTGGGCTCCCCAAAATGAACCTGTCATTGGAAAGATACTGTGTTGCAAAGTATTTTATTGTGAGGGACAGAAAATCCACCTCAACGTTTCAGAGAACCCAACAATCCACAAGTAGTGCATTGATCAAAGAAAATTGTTCTTCACCATTCTCCATCGTTAGCACTCCTGTGTGTGAAGATGCCCCCCTGCAGGTGCTGCGGGGACAGTCCAAAGGGCAGGGGAACTCACCAAAGGCAGAGATGTAACCCGAGGCTGGGATACAGGCAGAGAATGAGGTTTGCCGTGGAGCTGGGGGCAGTGAACCTTTGACAACTGTGTGTCTGACCACTGTGGGTAGACCAGTCACTTTAGAGGCCTTGGGCGATTAAGCCTGTTTTTATAGGCCTGGAGACAGCTTAGGCTAATGTCTCTTGGGCCACTCTGAGACTGAACGTCACTCATTGGTTTGGGAAAGAGGCAGACTAAATTTCCTGGGTGAGCTCCAAGGCCCCCTGGCAGGCGAAGCGGGAAGAGAGTAGGTATTTGCTACATTTAAGCAGAAAAAAAGTGGAACTGGGAAAAACCAACTGTGAAAGAACTGTCTGAAGTCTGGCCAAGACATCCAATGTCCAAAGACAAACAAATGCAGTGTTCTTCCTAAATAATGGCCACAATTTTAGTAGCTTTGCAGTCTTTTAACTTGGTTATCCAAAAAAAAAGTAATCTTCTTTTCCCCCACGACACTGGCTGCACATTTCTATTCCTATGACATCAATATCTAGCCCAAATTTTGCCAAAACTTCTGGGGTGCATTCTACATGGGATTTACATGTTAGCGTCTAACTTGTTTATGAATAAGCCCGCCTGACCGCAGCGGGAGGTGGATTTACTTAGAAGCGGTTCGGCTCTCACCCAGACCCCTCCTCCTGCATGGGCAGTGTCGGTGCTGTGGGGAAGGAAGTCGGGCTCTAGTCATCAAACCTGCTTAAGTGAAAAACTCCATCGGTGGTTTGGGGTTTGTCGCTTCCTATCATTATAGAAGTTTATGTATCATTTCCACAGTATTTTTAATAGCAACGCTATGCTAATTCAACATATGCTAACTGTAGAGATAACTGTCTCCAAGAATATCAATACATGTGGAATTTTTAGATAATTAATGCTTTAAATATGAATCAAGCCCAATAATCTAACCACCTGTAGTTCACAGTCAGATTTTAGGCCCCATATCTCTCCATTTCCATTCTATTTTCATCCTGGAGGTGGAAAGAAATTTAGAATTCATCTACCCCATTCTATTCTCTTCAGAGATGAGGAAATAGAGGTGGGGGGTGTTGAAATGAGTTAGCAAAGGTCTTACAGCAAATTATGGCTGGACTCTAGGTTCCATCCCCTGGCCTCATGTCCGGTGTTCCTGTAGCCATTACCTCCTGGCTTTTGCAAAAGTCACAGTTCATTAAAGAAACCCTGAATGTAATTGGTGTGGACATATGGTCTTGAATTTATACTACAAGCTGCTAATTATCGCATGTCGGCTCCTACCCTCTCTAAAGGAAATCTCCCTACCCCTAACCCCTGCTGCCTAAGCAGCCAGATTTGGTTCCATGAGACTCCTCTAATCCCACTGTTGTTAATTAGTCTGGAGATGGCCATTGGCCCTGTGGAGTAGTTCATCCATAGAAGGGGGGAAAAGGCAAATAGGACAATCAGATTTCCTCTCCCAGGAGGGTGAACCAGGAAACAGAGAAAACTTACCTTCTGGAACTGGGATCATGAGGTTTAAATAGGAATAAGTTGAAAGAACACAGCTATGGCAAATGACAACCACATGTAATTCAGAGTTACGAGAGCTCAGGAACCACGAGCAGGCATGGAAACCAGTGAGTCAGGAGTCACAAGAGACTCACAGTCCCCGCAACGTGGCCCCAGTGACAGCTGACTCTGCACTGGGCACGGTTCTCAACATCTTACCCATGCGAACTCATTTCGGCCCTTACAACAACCCACGAGGTGGACACCAAGATCATCTGTATTTTTAGATGAACTGCGGCTCCAAGAGGTTAATGAACTTGCTGAAGTTCATGCAGCTCACTTCACTGCTATAGTTCCTGCCAGTCTGTTTGTATTCAATGTGGTAATCCCCGATATGGTTCCTTTCTTTTTCTAACAACTGAAAATATAGATATGCCTTTAACCCTAACAAAAATAAAATGTTTGGGAAAGACTTGACTTGAAAGGTTCAAGCACGTGATAAAAACTCACCTGGGAAAAGTATCACCACTTATATATGACAGTTCAAATGGCTTTTATCTCTCAATCTTTTTCTTGAGTTAGAGTTGGAAGCCTTCCCCAGGCAGAACTAAGATGGGGAACCAGTAACAAAGATACGGGAGGGGCGGGGAGCTTCCTCAGGAGTGTAGGCTGGAAGGGAATAGAAGACAGGAGTAGAAAGAGAAGGGTAAGTGAAAACATTGCAGAATAGCTAAACTCAGAAGAGCGCACATGCCCAGCTTGCAACCAGTTAATCTCAGGCACCTTCTGAATGATTCAGGAGCAGGAATATTAAGGGAAGAAACCAGTGAAATGCACAAGACCTGGTCATATCCACACTTGGAAGTGAGGAGTCATTTTAGAGCGTGACTGCGGGCAAAGGCAAATGCACCGACTCACCAAGAGGAACACAGGATCTCGAGAGGGCCCAAACCCGTGGTGTGACCCTGGGGAAGCAGCCCTTATAAGAGCTTTGAAATGGAGCGAACTGAGAGGCCTACAGAAATTTAAGGACCTGGGACTTGAGCAGTTGGTCAAGAGAACAGGAGGAGAGAATAATAGCATCAATAAACTAACATTTGTCAGTCACTAAAAATAATGTGTCCAAAACCTTCCTCATACTATTTACTAGAATATAATTTGGAGTTGCTAACAGAGAGAGAGAGAGAGCGAGCCAGCCCCAGTTCCCAACCTAATTCCACCAACTCCACACTTCCAGGGAAGAGCTGGGGAAATGTGTACATCAACAAACCTCTGGGCGATTTTCATCCTCAAGGAAGTTTGTGAAACACCACGCTGATGATCCTTGCTCTATGTTCTCCTCACACTGGCTTTTTGAGGTTGACAGTGTGTTATATTCCTTTGCCAGATGATGAAACAGAGTCCTGGAACTTCATCTCAGGCTAAGCAGTTAGGAGGTGAGAGAGTCTGTGTGACTCTATAGGCCCTTACACTCTGTGGCTGTGAGTGTGTTTTGTAAACTTCCGTGGCGCCTGTTGAGTAAAAAGGCTTTAGGTGGGCCCTCTGATAGAAGGGCTCTGAGTCGAACTATTGCTAAAGGAATTCGGGGTCCTGCCGGTTTCAGTTTGCCCCTCTCCATTTTGATGTTTGCATATCAGCCAACTTTGAAAAAAATGGACATCACAAAATAGTCTTGAAGGAGGAGGCAGTCCAAGGGAAGGAGACGCAGGCAACAGCGGTTCGAGCTGGAGTGTGCGGGACATGAGAAGTGGGCGTTGTGTGTGTTTTCCGGTCTGGTCCCACTTACGTGCCTGGCTGGGTGAGCAGGGAGCCTGTAGGAATGGGGTGTGGTTGGGCTTATAGGGAGGGAGAAAGGTGGGTGCTGGGGGACAGAGGTCGTTAGGGGGAGAAGCTGCCAGTTTCTCTGGAATTATTCCATTCCAAATTGTATTTCCTCCTTCATCTCTGGTTTCAGAGAAAGGTTTTATAAGGAGGCTAGGTTTTGCAACTCCCCACACTTGTTCTAAATATTACTCCCTGAGTATTTCATCATAGTGATTTGAAGTAAATCCTTAAAATGAAGAGGGCCTATGATTTCTTTGGAAAAATAATAAAAAAGTGGATTTGGCCCTTGTTGGTGTGGCTCAGTGGATTAAGCGTGGGCCTGTGAATCAAAGGGTCACCGGTTTGATTCCCAGTCAGGGCACATGCCTGGGTTGCAGGCCAGGTCCCCAGTGGGGACAACGTGAGAGACAATCACACACTGATGTTTCTCTCCCTCTTTTTTCCTCTCTTCTCCTCTCTCAAAAAAAGTAGATAAATAAAATCTAAAAAAAATAAAAAGAAAAAAAAGGATAAATAAAATTCATAAAAAAGTACATTTGGCTCTGTATTTTCCTTGTCGTGAGGTCCTAGGCAATTTACTTGTTAGGGTCTTAACTCCCTGGTCGGTGACTAAATGTAGTCATATGTACCCCGTGAGGTTATCTTGACATTTAATAAAACATGTATGTTAAACACCTAACATGCAAAAATCCCTCACAAATGTTAGCTCCTTCTTTATGTGTATCCTCTCTATCTTTACTCTGTCTTTCCTCCCTGCCAGCGTCTGACTAAAGAGGATTTTATCTCATGTTCCAAATCCTTCCTGAGACAAGCACAAAGAAAAGGAACAAAGTGAGAGTCCTGATAGGCAGTGATTTTCACACACTCAGAAACTGCAAAAATGTAAAGCTTCCCACAGCAAATGGAATACCCATTCCTACCCCTTTACTCCACCTGAGCCCCAGTTAGCAAAGAATCTCTGTTTATAGACAAGTACACATTCCTGACATCTGTATTATTCTTGATGTTGAAAAGAGCTGTCTTGACTGACCCCAAGTACCCTGACTCATAGCTTTTCATCTTATTTTACTGGTTAAGGGGTTTAATTAGTTCTTTCCCCCCTCCCATTGGAAGTACGAGCACACATTTTTTTTCTGCATTGATTACCTTTATTATAAATTCGACAAGTTCTCAGGAAAGGCTCTTATTCATTCTCTCATCTTAAAGTCTTGCTAACCACTGAGTTAGGCAGCTAAGCTCTGATAACATCATGATTCCTAGCGAACATCCATCCTTGGACACTCAGTTTGTGTGGGTTGGCTGAATTGGTGGCTTTTCTGCATTTGGCACTTTGTGCTGTATGTTGGTTTGTTCCCCTCTGAGAATAGTTTTCCATCTATAAATTCTGGGGAAACTATTTAATTCCCATTGGGAAGTTAATTACTCTTCCTCAGGTAAACTGACATCTCCACAGAATGACTGCCATGTTGAAAAGAACACGGACTTAGAGTCACAGATTGTCATGGGCTTGATTGTCATTTCTACGTATTATCTGCGTTGTCAGTTGCTCTCATTGGGCCTCACTTTCCTCATCTGTAAACTGGGGATAAGAATGCCCTCCACATATGTATATTGTGAGAAGCAAATCAAAGGTGAGGTACCTGGCAGCCTGTAGGGGCGCTGCAGACGCAGCTCAATTGTTGTTTTCCTCATTGATGTATTCCAAGAGCCGAAAGCAGTGCTTGGCTGATAGTAGGTGCTCAATAAGTATTTACTGAATAAATACTGAATCAATAAATATTTATTGAATGAGTAAGTATTATTGAATGAATAAATGCACATCAAATGAACAAGTGATTATTGACTAAATCACATCGACTAAATGCACGTTGATAAAACTCTAGGGCACCGGAACACAGACACGCACTCCTGGACACTCAGTAAGTGTGAGGAGTGGGAATCAGTACCACAGGCTCATTTGGCTGCCCTGGGGGGCTGTTTCCAACTTCTCCCATCTTCTCTCTGGGTTTTCTAGGTCATGTTTCTACTGTGTGCGCATCCCCAGGTTTCACAGGCTTCTTAATACCTTGATGATGTGCTCGGGTCCATCTGTGAACCAGTCAGCTGCTATGTGCTGGCTGTGTCAGGGCAGGGACAGATTCCCAGTGCCCCAGGTGGGACTCAGGCAGGTCACAATGAGGCTTGGATCCCTTTTCCTCTAATCATCACAGCCTGCAGTGTCCTTGCTGACCCAGTGCTGGGGTGAGCTTGCCAAGTGATAAATGCGATGTAGACTCTAAGTGATATTTGTCAGGCAAACAGCCACGGCTCCCCCCTCTCATTTCCTTGAAGGGGAGCCCTAAATAACTCTGTCTGTAGTGTGTGGGTGGGTTTTTGCTGCTTCTCCTGCCCCTTGGCCCAGCATGCTGGGATCCCAAGCCCCTTCCCATACAGCAGAGCCTCAGGGCCTCAGTCCTAGCTCCTGGGGTGGGGAGTCTTTGTGACTCTGGAATTTCACTTTGTAACTTCATGGAAGTTCACTGCACTTCAGAGCCCCGGAGATCAACCTCACTGGTTTTGTTTCACTGGGGCTGAAAGCAAGGCCACCCTCTTGCGTGTTTTTAAGACCTGGGGGAAGCTGCACTGTCTGCTGTCACCTCAGGTCCAGCTCCCCTGCCATCACCCACATATTTTTATTGGGTTAAAATGAGCATCAAAGGCAGCAGTAAAGGAGAATAAAGAGGGGACATCACAAAGGGGGCCTGGGGTGGGCAGAGGAGGGAGGGAGGGAGGAGAAGAGAAGAGAAGAGAGAGGGCCCCTCACTGGCAGGGCTGTGTCCATCCCCTGTGGGGGGGAGGGGAAGGCCTGGAGACAGGAGAAGCCTCAGTGCCCGTCGGGGCTCGGACTTTGTTTTCGTGCTGAAAGCCCCCGCCTCCACCGCTTTTTCCTCCGGCTTTATGATCCGCGCAGCAAATGGAGCAGGGAGGCCGAAGGCAGAGTGGAAAACAAGCCCCCGGACGGTGCGGTGTTGCCGGGCGCCCCGCCTGCACACTCCAGTGCGGGAGCCCTACATCCTGCCTGTGTGTGCAAAGCAGCCCCGTCCTTCCATGTCTGATTTCACTGGAAAACAAGACATGTCCCCCGCTTTTTAGTATTGCCGGCCTGCTACCACTTGGCAGCACTTCAGGATTTTATGATAAATAGTAATGAATAATTAACAAATCATTTGAGCTGTTACCAAAAGCCTGAAGAGAACAGCAGCGCCCTAGCTCATGCCACCCCAGACAGGCCTTAAGAGTTTCCTCTCTTAATAAAGGTGGACGGAGATGCCGGGTCTCTGATAACACCCTTGAGGCCACCAGATTACTCCTTCCTGCGTTCAGCTTATCCCTGCGTTCAGCTTATCCCTGCGCTGCTCACAGGACAATGAGACAGATACAGCTGGCATCTTTTCTTTCTCTCAGTTCTGCCACATGTGTCTTAGACCAAAGTTTTGAGGGACCCGTGAGCTACCTGAGCTCTGTTAGAGCAATAATTTATCTGGGCGTGGGGCACGACTTCACCCCCACCTTCCCCAGAGGACACTAGGCACTGTCTGAAGACATTCCGATTGTCCTAACGGGGAGAGGGGTTGTTGTTACTGGCATCGAGGGCAGGAATGTTCCTCACATCCTACAGTGTACAGGACAGTCCCCACAACTAGCAATATCCCACCCAAAATGTCCACCCTGTGGTACGGGAAGAGAAGGATGTGCCCTGCCCCCCCCCCCCCCCCCCCATTGCCTTTCAAGGCTTCCTGGTGCCTGGAGTGAGCCCAGGACCAAAGCAACTTGGGCTCCCTCGAGTGGTGAGTCACACTATGACAGCCAAGATGTTGGCCCAAAGCTGCAGGTTTGGATAGGGGGGTGTGTGCGTGTGTGTGAAACAAATCATTTTACCCATCACAAACGAAGCTTCGGTTGATGGTGACTGCAATATCCATGAATCATTAATGAGCCATTGTCTTCTCTCCATGTTCTTAATATCCATGCAGAGGCCTTTGAGTTGAGAGTAGATTTCCTTCTGATTAGTCAGACAGAGCATTTATTTTTTGAAATATGTTCTTCTCATTTAGAGAAGCACTTGAGTGTAAATTCATGTGCTTTCTTTTCTTGGAGATTCTAAAGAGAATCTCCAAGAGCTTCCATCATATTTCTTAGTCTCCCTTTTGTAAAGAGAATGTTAGAAGCAGCTGGAATAAACAACTCATAGATAACATTTTATTTACATTTTTTAAGGAATGAGGATAGAGGGTGGAAGGTAATTTTAAGATTCCAAACCTAAATAGTTAAGATCACTCAAATGTACCTACAGTGAAAATTTGCAAGGCACACCTTATCTATGACAGATTGTTTGGCTTTCCAACCAAGCAGTACTTTTCAATGGATTATTTAAAGTCTGACCGACCTTTCTTGTTTACCTAGTAGCCTGTCATCAGGTCACTCCCATGTTCATATTAATTAGAACAATAACAACAATAATGACAACACTGTTTGTTGAGCAAATTCCACATGACAGGTATTGGGTCATGTTCACTATCTCGCCCAATCCTCACTGCAGTCACGGGAGGTAATGTCACTGCACTTTGCAGACGAGAGACTGGGGACATCAGATAATAACTTCATAAGATCATTGAAGCAACAAGTAAGCAATCAGGACAAGACTCAGGGTCTGTCAGATCCCAACTTGAACTATCCCACTGAAGTTTTCAGGGCTCTGGTCAGTCAGCTCAGTTCTCCAAGCTGGCCCGCAGGGTCCCTGCTGAGCCTTTCTAGCCAGGCTTTGGTCTCGTGGTCCTCTCTTCACGAGCCCTTCACTCCTGAGACCGTTGCCTAGCTGGCTGGTATCAGCTATGCTCTTTCTCAACTGCAAGTCTGCGTGCTCCTTTTCCTAATCAGAATCGCCCTCCCTTTTCCTCCCAACACTTCAAATACGGTTTTTGCTTCAGAGCCCAGCTCCCATCACCACCACGAAGCCTTGCCTTATCTTTTCCATTTTGAGAATGCACACTATCTAGGTTTGGATGCAAGCCCGCCTGAATCTGAAGTTCTGGCTCTTTGTGCAGAGTGCTAAGGAAGGGGGAAAACCCATCTCTGCCATCCACTGGCTTTCCAATGCGAGCTTTTTGTGCCTTCTTCCTTACTGCAAATGTAACTGAATACAGAGAGTATGCAGATATCAAATTATAATGTGGTACATCTGAAACTTATATAATGTTGTTAACCAATGTAAACTCAATACATTTAATTATAAATAAATAAACTAAGTGGACTGAATTGAAATACCCAATCTACCTTCACAAGGTTGTTGCAATAACTAAACAAGATCATGAAAATTAAAACACTTTGTAAACATAAGGCATGGTCAGATTATCAGTCTCTTTTTTCCTCCAATTTTTATTACTTTCATTTTTTTTCTCGTCTACCCACTCCTGCCGATTTTGTTCACTCATACAGGAAGTAGGTCTCTCGCGATGGGTTGGAGAGGAAAACAAGCATTTCTTCCTTCCTGGGCTTTCAGCTGCAGAAATGCGGTTTGTGTCCAGCAGCCTCAGAGTCCACCACAGGTGGGAGTTTAGAAAAGAAGGAAGAAAACCAAATGATTTCAGTCGTGCAAACTGTCTGAGTGGCTTCCTATACCCCTGTAAATACAGATTTTAATAAAATGTGAGGAAAATCTGCTTAATTATGCTACTCTGCTGTGGAGACAGGGGTGGTAGATTTTCTTTGTCGTTAAGAGCATCACCGTCCTGGCACTAATAGGTGGGGAAAATGCTGACCTTTTCTAGGGTATTTATTGAATACATAGGGGGAAATTCTTGCGATTTTCATTGGAATTGCATTGATGAACTCAGAAAGAATTGACACCTTTACCTACTGAATGTCTCCATGCAAGAACATGGTGTAACTCTATCTATTCAAGTCTTCTTTGGGGGCTTATTCCTTGTATGCTTTGGGGCTTATTCCCAGAACAACTTTTACGGATTCTGTTCAATTTATTTCCAGGTAGTTGCAGTTATTCATGGTATGGCCTATGTTATTGAAATTATTATCACAGGTTTCATGTCCTTGTGTTTTATAAAAACTACTATTGTTTGGGTATTAACATCCTGACATTGCTAAACACACACGCATCACACAGTGGTCAGCCTCGGCAGCAAATGGATACAGCATGCTCTGTGCATTTGGGGAAGCACTGCAGGACTCTTAATGAGTAGAGCTAAATGAAAAATTAATCTGGTAAACCAATGGGCTGTGACTCTGCTGGGATCCCCAACTTTCTAGTATCTGGGAACACTGTCCTATTATATGAGCCTAGTAGCCCTCAGTCCAGGAGTCAGGACAGTGTCGTTTTCAGGGAGGGAAAAGTCTCCCAACTGAGTCACTAAGAAAATCTAAAACGCAAGGATTAGAATCCAATTGGTCTGTGTTTTTCTTACTGGTTATCCATTCTCTGGCAGAATTCAGTGAAGTGCCACTTAGTATACTGGATGCTGGGCTGGTGAGTAGGAACCAAGATGTATGTTTTATGCATTAACTAAAGCATGAATTACACATAAAGATTTTTGAGTTGTTCAACTTGAAGATAATTTAAAACCTATTATAGTGAGATAACCAGAGATAAATTATGTGATAGAATATAAAACTTGCATATATATATATATGTACACACACACACACACACACACACATATATATATACACTTATATCCATATCCATATCCATATATATTTATTTTAAAGTACTGGGCACACTGCCCAGGTTTCTCAGAGGTTCTCAGTCAGTCTCTACTTTCGCATCCTCTGGGTGACGTGCCTGTGATGCTCTTGGAGTAAGTGTCAGCAGGGATGTACACATGCGACATTCAAATCTAGTTCTCTCCTTGCTTTTCCTATCTTCTGGTTATTCATTGGACTCTTCTGGAGGATTCCTTGATGCTTTTAGTGTTCCTTTGTACCAGTTGGGTCCAGTGACCCTGAAGAATACCCACTTAAGGCCCAAGAGACTAACTACCACAGCCTAACTTCCCACAACGTATTTGGTATTCTGTGTTTGTACCACATATAGACCGGGGAGGAGATTGATGAAATGTGGAGGGGGAGACACACGTTTGTGCAAGTACTTCTGCACTGGAAGAAAGGCTGTTGAGCTAGGAGGATTCCCACTCACTGCTGCTCTGTAAGATGAGGACTCGCAGGGCATGAACTCGGCCTGAATTTTAGAAACTCGATTAGTTGGGCTATGGAATATTGTTCTCCAAGTCCTGTTTGCTTTTCTCTTCTATCACCTCTATATTTCTCCATTCCCATTGCCACCTCGTAGATTGTTTCATTTATATTCTCAAACGTTCCTCTGAGTCAACTCTGCATCAGTTACTGGGTCAAGCACAGGGCTCCCTCAAGGAACTCATGGTCTGCTGAAGGAGACACGTGCAGTAGCGGTCACCAAGTAAGTAGTGGGGTAAGGACGACCATGGGGAATGGTGGGGGCTGTCGTGGGACCATGGAGGAGTCTGGCTTTTCCAGTTTGGGGGATCAGGTACATTTGATATGTAATTACTGAAAGACAAGAGGGTAAGGGGAGAAGGAGAAGAGGTGGGAATCTCTTAGGAAAAAATAGAAGTGTCAGATGAGCAGATTATGTAAAGGTCTAGTGTGAAGCTTGGATCTGAAAGACAATAGCAAATTCAGGATAAATAGAACAAAGTAGGGAAATGAGTGAGAAATAGCTGGAATAATGAAGTAGAGGCCAGGTCAATAGAAGACCTATATGTCATACTAAACAATTTGGATTTTATTATCCTTAGGTCAAAGTGGAGCCATGGAAAGATTTTAAGAAAGGGTGACATGATCATAAAATGTATGTTTTAGAAAGTTCACTCTAACTGCAGTGTGGGAAATCAATTATCTACATATTCATTTACTTAACATTTAATTATTATAATTACATGTAGGTCCACACATAGACTGTTCACTTAATATGTTGAGTTTGTGGGGTTTTGCTTATTTGGTTTTTGTTTTGTTTTGCTTTTACAAGTCAGATACAACTTTACCTTCAGTAGAAATAACTCTCAAAGGATGTTGATTTTTTAGCTTTAACAGAACTAGTGTTTTTAAATCAATTTATTGAATAGGTCCCATGTGAAAATAGCTCAGAATTTTAAAAGGTACAAAAAATACATGAAAAGTGTAACTTCATTCCATTCTCCAGCTCCCAATTCCCCTCACTGCAACAACCAGTGTCATTAGTGTCTTGTATTAATATATTCTTTCTACTTGTAAAAACTATATATATTCATATATTCTCTATCATCCTTTTAGAGATCATTGGTAGTGTATGATTCTTATTATTCTTTGTCTTCCTTTCTTATGTGACAATTTGATTTAGACATCTTCTTATGTCAGTATTCAGAATTTTCCCATTTGCTCTTTTGGCTGTCTGGTATTAGGTTCTTGACCCACACTGTGACTTATTTAGCCAAGCTCCTAAGCATTTGGGTTGTTTACAGCCTTTGGATTTTGTAAACAATGCTGCAATCAATAATGTTGCCAGTGTCATTTCACACATGTGCAGATGCATCTGTAGTGTAAATTCCCCAAAAGGGGTGGCTCGGCCAGTGAATATACTGAAGTGATTGTGACCGATGGGGCCGCATTTCCCTTTGTGGAAGTTGCACCACGTTTTGACTTTCATCAGAAATGCTTGAGTTTAACAATATAGTGTGTTGTCAAACTCCCTGATCTCCAGAATGTGATGGTGGAAAAATGCTATCTTACTTTAATTTTCATTTGTATTTGCATATAGTGAGTGAGACTAGGCCTCCTTTCACATGAGAGACAACGTATTTTCATGCCCTTTGCCCTATTTGTTCATGTTCTATTCTCATTTTTCTAGTGGGTTATTGGTCATTTGCATATTAATTCAGAGAAGCTCCTTATCTAGAGAAAAATTAATCCTATGTCTGTGATATGAGTTGAAAATATTTTTCCAAGTCTGACTTTGTTTATGGTGATTTTTGCCATGCAGAAAAAGCATTTTATGAAGTAGTTACATTTAGTCATCTACCATTTTGTAGGCCTGCAAATTCTGTGTGACAGTTTGGGAAGCCTTTTTGATCCCAGGACTACCAAAAAATTTTTTGTGTGATTTTCTTGAGAACTTCCATGACTTCGGTTATTAAGTGGACCATGTGAAATTACCCATACTTGACTATTTTTATCTACAGAAATGACTAGATTGTTCAATCTAGTACATTCCATTCTTTGATTCCATTGGAATTTATTGTGGTGCAAGATATGAGGTCAAGGCCAATTTAATGTTTTTGCAGAGGCCAACCAACTAAGTTGGACATCTTTTTCCACTGATTCTAATGCCACCTCTCACATAGCAATTTTGAAAGTCTAGCATTTATGTTTCTGATTTTCAAAATTCTTCCAGTGATCATCCTGCCCATTCAGATTGCTGTTTTAATTATTTAAATGTTATGTTTTAATGTCCCCTTACTTTTCTTTTCAGAATATTCCTGTCTTTTCATATGTGAATTTAGAATTTTCAAATCTAGTTCCTAATCCAGTAATAATATTGGTTATATTTTTATTAACATGACTTTGAAATCATAGACTGAACCCTGACTGATGTGGCTCATTGAGTTGGGTGTTGTCAAAGAATCACAGTTCTGATTCTCAGTCAGGGCATATTCCAGGGTTTGTGGGCCAGGTCCCCGGTTGGGGACGTGCAAGAGGCAACTGATTGATATTTCTCTCATGCATTAATGTTTCTCGCTCTTTCTTTCTCCCTCCCTTCTCCTCTCTCTAAAAATAAATAAATGAATAAAAATCTTTAAAAAACAGAAATTACAGATTGAGAGTGGATTGCCAGCTTTATGATGTTACATTTTCTGAACTAGCTTCTTAACTGCTTCTCGTCACTTGGTTCTCTAGTCCTCTCCTACTGCACTCTGCCACCTGAATAACTGCCTCAGACATTATCTCCTCTAAATCACACCTCTGAGTTTCCCTAATCCACACCTTCTCTTGTTTGCATGCATTTTTCCTTTCAGAAATCTTCCTGTCCTCCTTTCACCCTTCCATTGACTAAAAGCCTTGATAAACCCACTTGTCCATCTAGCTCACATATTCAAGTGAACTCTTGCTTGGCTGGTGTGACTCTCCAATGTTCCCTCCCGCCCATGAAATCACTGCTTTACAGAGCAGTGATGATACAGAGCATTGTGTCATCAGCTGGTACAGGATGCTTGCATGATTTTTTTTACATGTGCATTTAACCTGAATGTCTTAAGTTTCAAAAGCAGAAAAATAAAATACTCAATTACACTTACATTAAACCCAAATCTCTGTGGCTGACATAAAGATGAATGCTCAGATTTTTATTACTTGGCATATGTCTAGATCATATATCTCTAGCCATGTATTCACTCTGTCAACAAGTATGTAATGTGTTCCTGCCATGTGCCAGGCACTCTGATAGTCATTGGACTTCTGTATCTGTGACATTAAGCTAAACTCAGCAATGGTAACAAGTAACCCCTAATCATGGTGGCTCATGTAAATAAAGGCTTATTTTTTGTTCATGTTACATGTCCAACCCCAGTCAGTGTTTCCTCTACTCCAATCTTCATTTCGGAGCTCAGGTTAGAGGAGCTACCCTTTCTGGGATATGCGGGTCCCATGGCAAAGGGAAAGAGCTGTGATGAAACCATGTCAGAACTCTTAAAGCATCTGCTTAGAAGTGGCATATGTCAATTCTACTCATACTTTATTTGCCAAAGCAAGACTTGCAACTGAGCTTGATATAGATATCAGTGGGACTGGAAATATAATACTCTGGAAGTGAGGGGTCCTTTAGTGAAAGGTATTAAATATTTAAAAAAAAATAGGACAATCTACCATAGCAATAAAGTGCTGAGAGAGACAGATATAGTCCTGATCTCACAGAGATTACAAACTAGTGGGAAATATGGACATTAAAGAATAATACAACTATGACAAATGCTCCAAAGAGAAGTAGAGGATGTTAAGAAAACATAAAATGGGTTAACCAACATAATCTGGGTGATTTAAAAGACCCCCTTCTTACCTCCACCAAGAGATATTTCAGAGCTCATAGCATTTAACTAGGTAAGAGAGACCATTGCCTCCTGGGCAAATGCTTTAAATAACCTGAGGTTATTCAGAACTCTTGTATATACTAATCTGACCAAGAATTAGTATGTTTCTGTTTTGCAGATTTTCTGCATCTTAATTCAATAAAGTAATCTTCTCAAAGTGTCAGTATCCCACAGGTCCTTATTAGTATGTTTTCCCAATAACAAGTCAGGTGTAACTACTGTATTATTGTATTGACATGTTTATGGGTTTTGAGGGCTCCTAAATGACAGCTTACAGTTAGACTGAGATGCACCTTTTTATGAATAGCATGTAAGTCTTGATATTCATGCTACCGATGTAGATGCACAATGTGTGTAATTTGTGTTGTATTTTCTTTGATCTAAAAATGTAATGCTGTTCATGAAAGAAGTTGGTAGTAATTATAGAGCAAGGGACGAGTTTAATCATTTCAGATGGGAGGGTACCCTGTTCCTAACATGTAATTATTAGACCATTTCCACTTTCATAAGATGATATTACTCTCAGTTATTTACTGGGAAATAAATGAGTAAACTAATCATGACACTGGGGTCTTAGTCTTGCTTTCCAAATGGATGCCTCAGAAGAGAGCCTTTGTAATTCCGTCTCCATACCATATGTCTCTGTTGACATTAAATTGCTTAGTTCCAAATGAGTTGGCTTCATTCAAGCATCTTAATTCAAGAGTGGATGATTAGATCTTAAGCTAAAAACCTATTAGGATGTAAGCACTTGTGTTTTTGAAAGGTATTAAGGGAACCTCATAGTGTGGTTGCAGATAAATCCTCCTCCGTATGTAGTAGTGGGTTGGCAAAAATCTCATTTGATCTTCAAACATTACTGACGTGCTTCATGTCAAAGTTAAGTACAGAATGAGAAATCTGCCAAATGTTCGTTATGTAATGTACAGACTGGATGGTGTCTGCTTTTATCCTTTTCTTGTAGTAGTTTCAGAGATCCTATCTCTGAGCAGAAGTAGTCAGAGAGGATCAAGTACCTTTTTCATACAAAAACAAACAAACAGAACCCCCCCCCCCAAAAAAAAACAACAACAAGCCACCCTGAACTAGATTCCAAACTCAGAAACCCACCTTCACAGGACTTCTGAAGGATGCTGTAGTGGTAGTAAGCACCCATGAGCTTTCTGAATCAGCACCATGCTATAAAGCAATCGGCATGAGTAGAAATAGACAAATCACATTGCAAATGCTTTCAATCCCTTTGAGAAAGCACATACTGATCTAAATAAAACCCCAAATTATTTTTCCTGCTTTTATTTAACCACATGTGTGGTCCAAACTAATAGGATTCTCCCTCTCTCCATCTTAATTTGCTTTAGTCCCTGTGTAATCCTATCATCGGCAGGGCGCAGTGATCTTCATACAGTGAATGGGAAAATCATTTGATAACCATCTGCCTAATGTTTTGGCAGAAATTTGTTTAGCTTACAGAGCTACTACCAAAGAGGGACTCCTCGTCAGGAACTGACAGTTCTACCAGGGAACAGAGCAGTGTAAACTGCTAGGTGAGATTTCCTAATTACACTCTCACAAATGACCTGTAGAGCTGGCTGTACCACTCCTGAAGACAGACAAGATGAAGTTACCGTTATCTAACTTCAAAGGCACAGGCTAGTTTCTCCCTCCTCCCTGTTCTCCTCCACTCCTCCCTTTTTTACTTATTTCACTTTTTTATGTAAAAAAAATATTATGATCACAGTGAACCAGCAGAGGTGGCCTTTGATTAAAACTGCTTAGGGAGCCTTAGCATCTCATCCCTCTGACTACATGAGTCCCTCAATGTTTCTCCTCTTGGTTTACATCAGCTCCTGACAACTCCTTTACTGCTCTGCCGGAAACACAGGTAACTGTGAATGAACAGGAAAGAAATGATTATCAGAACAGGAACATAAGTTGCTGCCTGAGAAAAGTCATGTATGTATATCAAAGCACTTATTAACTTAACTATGAAAAATAAGAGCAGACCAAGATTAACTTGAGTTGATAATACCTCTTCATTGTATCCTCTCGTACCCCCAAGGAGCTTTGAGCACCATAAAGATATTATCTGGTCCAGGTGTGCAAATTAAAACAGGGCTATGGGTTCAGAACTTGAAGGAAATAAGGCTATTTTTGAAAAAATTAGACTTCATGAAAGAAAACATTTTATGAAAATTCAAACTGAAACATTGAGAATGAGACCATGATGAGAGCGGGGGTGAATTTTCATACTCTAACTAAAATGGAAGGTTAAAGAAATCTTGAGGCACTGCAAGTTAATCAGCTGATACAAACAAATCCTAAAATATTATGATACTTGTGTGGCAATTGGATATTTGCAAACTGGCTTTATATTTGGTGACATTAGCATGGTACTATTGGTTTATTTTAGGACTGAAATGGTATTGTGGTTCTGTTAGTTTTTTTTAAGTGCTTATCCTTTAGAGACACGTATTGAACAAGTGTTAATATTTTAGAGATACATTCTAAAGTATTATGAAAACATAATATTTCACCTTTGCATTGCTTTATAACATTGTTGGGCAGAGGGGTGTGTGGGGAGGTCAGGGCGATGGAGGAAGACTGACCAAGTCTTACTGGTGATCAGATTGATCAGCATGGAAGCTGAGTGACAGGCACATTAAAGGGTCAGTACGCTATGCTGACTGCTTTGTACATGTTACAGATGCTTTATAATAAAATTTAAAATAAAAAATGTGATAAACTATATTAAATACACAATGATGTAGTAAAGAATTATCTGGGCAACACTTACCTACCCACTCTTCAGGTGAAAAATTAAAACAGAGAAATGTGGTTGAAAAAATTATAAAGCAACTCTCTACCTTAAATAATCTGGCTATATTTGTGGTGTCCGATTGGTAGTGCCTGGTGTTGACTCACTAAAACCAGTAACACCTCAGATGTTTGCTCCAATGTTTGCTCTAGCTGGCTAGAGTAGACCAGGTGGCCCTGGGGCAGTGTGGGGCCGGCCATGGAGCTGGTTCCCGCTGCAGAATCAGAAACGTCTCCATCAAAATGCCTCCTCTTACTACCCTTGTGTGACCTCTGGTAAATTTCCAAATTTCCCTGAGTTCCATTACCTCATATGTGAAAAATAGGTTTAGCAATCCCAACCCTGAAGGACTACAGACAGTGTCTGCAAATCATATAGTTGGCATGGGAAAATAGGAAACTATTTTATTTGATATTTTTAAAAGAAGACATTCAAACATTTCCCAGCCAAAACGTATGAGCATCTCTGAACAAGAAATAAACTTTATGGCTAGATGATGAACCAAAGTTCAAGTTGCTGCTTATTAAAAAAAAAAAGACATAAAAAGGTCATCACCTTGAAAGTGTTTTAATAGCATCTAGGAGTCGGGGGATAAAGTTAGGGTATTTATGAGTTTGGAGGGGATCTGATTTAAGTTAAGTCTTTCAATGCAGCATAAGGGGGCACTTAATTAGAACTGGGCAAAATTTACTATGTTATAGTTAAAGATTCGTGGATGCAGAGTTGAGAGGATTCCAAAGGAGTCTTGAAGAGTAAATCATCTTTGAGTCAATGGAGAAAGGATAAATGGATTTGGGGAAAGTTCTGAAACAAACAATAATATGGTGCAACGTCAGCTTCCTGGGCAAGAGTTGTCTGAAAAAGTAGTTAGGTTAATGCAGTCAAGTGGTAAAGTTGTGTTCATGTGAACAGTAAGCTATATGGATATAGATTATTTTTGTTCTTGTTTGTATGTGGAATCTAAGAAGTATTTTTGTTGCTTGCATTTTTATTTTTAGGTCCCAACATGCACAGGAATTTATGATATGAGAGGAATCCATTTTAACAAAGTTAACTTTCTTTATTATCACACTTGCATCTCCCATATTCTTTATTACTTTTGGTCACCTCACTTGAATATTTCAGGTTGTCTTTACAATATAATTGTAGCTTCCTGTCAGTGATCCTCAGCCCTGCTTGCACATTTGAAACAGTTGGGGAGATTTTGAAAGCTCTAAAGCCCAGGTTCCCCTCAGGGCAACTAAATTAGAATGGATGGAGTATGGCCTGGGCATCAGTGAGTTTAAACTCTCCTAGTCATTCCAATGCACATCCAAGGTTAAGAACAACTGTTTGATGACTCGCTGGAGAAATAAACAGTGACTGGGGAATTATAAGACCCTCTTATATACCCTACCACTAACTACTGACTGAGGAAAGTTGGAGCAACTTTCTAATGTCATTAAGCTTTAGTATAAATATTCATAATGACATAGGAGTTATGTGCAAACACCCTGACCTTTAAGGTCTAGGTTCCTATTGCATCCAGAGGCCTAAAGTTTAATGGTGATCTTTATCTTTGATTACCCGTTCCAGCAACTTCCTTCGCTTTAGTGTCTTGCCATAGTGCTGTTCTTTGGTTCATTCTACTCTGGGATTGACCTCAACTGGGAACCTCTAGGCCTCTTGGATTTGGATATATGTATTACCCTTCCAGCGCCTCCCCCGTACAAACGCACAAGCTCATTTAAGACTTGTGCAGGTGTAGCAGAGTTTGTTGAAGGTTGGGAAGATAGAAAAGGTTTCACATTGCAGAAACATAAAAGTATCAGTGTAGAATACTAGATATAAAAAATCCATAGTCTGAAAATTCCTTTGGCCACTTTGCATGCTGAATAGTTACCACTCCATCCACCTTTTTTTCCTCCCACTCTCTTTTTTCTTTGCCCCTCTATCAAGAGAAAATATTGATAAAAAGTTCTACCATTCCCTGGTGCAGAGCATTCTGGTTGTTTCTTCCTTCATCCCCATCACCAGTTTTGGAATTCCCTTTGCATATCCAAAGACTCATTAATGTCCTCTTATAAACAATAAAGCATCTTTCCAGATGGCACCTTCTCCATCCCCTCTAGGTGCTTTACAGGGAAAAAAATCCCAGAGAAATGTCGCTACCGCTCTCATGGGAATTTGATAGCCCCTTCCTGACCTCTTAGAACATAAAAACAGCCAGATCTACTTAGATTTTAAATAAAAACTAATTTTTTCCACTACAACAATTTAGTTCCTTAATTCAGCTAGTAACTATATTACTGCACAAGGGCCTGGCCCTGAGCGGGTCTGCCTAGGGCCAGCTGTGGTGTGTGGGTTCTTGTGTTTATGTAGGAAAGATTTCACAACACGAGTCCAGGTGACTACGGGGATACATTTATTCAAGGTGGGGACAGCGAAACAAGGAAGGGCTTAGCATGTGGAAGCAACAGGGTAGCCCAAGCTGGGCCGCCTTGGCCTACTAGGAAGTCAGAAAAAAAGGAGGCTTTGGGGACAGGTTCAGGGAATTAGCCTGGGACAAGCTGCCAGCTGCCCATTGCCTTGGAGTTTAGGAGACTCCTGCCTGTGAAGAAAGGAGGGAAAGGTAAGGAAAATGGTACCAGCTACTCCCCAATGGATCCTTTTTTTGAGGCTTTTATTTCTTACTTAAGGGGAATCTTAGGGGAGGCCTCAGGGGTTTCAGCAGAATAGTCATCAGTTCTCCAGGTGTGTCCTTTTAGGGTCATGGTCTTCACTGATTGGTCAGTGACAGGGCAGTCATTGCAGTTGGTTCTGCTTTGCCTACCTGGTTTTGCTTCTTTTCTGGGCCCGGAGCTGAAATACAACTGAGGCCTAGATGTTATCTCCAGGCAGGAAAGGCCAGGGTGGGGAAAGGTTACCCTGGGAGCTAGGTTCTTATTTTTCCAGTTTTGCCCCCTGCCAGGCACTGTGGGGAGGGAGGTGGTCCCTCAGCCCTGGTGACTAGCTGCACCTGGCTGTACTTGCTCGGTCATTGCGTTCAGTTGTCTGTCTCCGTTTTCCTATTCTACTCTCCAAGGAATTTCCCTAGCTTCTCACTATTCTATCTCATTTATGCCTACCATAGTAGGTGCTAAGAGATATGTGAGCTAAAGGAATACCAAATCTTCTAGGAAGAATCAGTTTAGTTGAGGACATATGATAGACTCATAAGACATAGTTACGATATAATACAAGAGACTAATTGTATGTCCAATAAAATCATCTTCCAATCATTTAATTCAGTTCATTGATATTCACCTTTCTGAGATCTGTATTCTCAAATATTACTTTTTTTCTTTTTTTGCAAAGTGCCAGGCTTTAACTCAGTTCTATTTGTAGAACTACAAATGTACATACAAAATCTACATGTATGGTCACATCACAAGTTATACATGTATTTTGACTCTTGGTCAAATTTTCTCTGACTTTACTAGTTAGAAGGCTAGATCACTATGGCTTTAAAAATGAATAGAGACTTCCATTTCCAGGGTAAGTATCTGAGTCAACCTTCATTCTCTAGATAATTATAGTTCTTGTCTAAAATATATGAAAACCATCATCTTAAATCCATCGATGAACTCCAAAGAAACAAAAGAATTTCAATCCAGGAACTGAGGTCATTTGTTGAACCAGATGAACTTGAACCCCTGTTTTCACAACTGCAAGGTGTAGTGGATGGAAGAAAAATCCCAGGGCCAAGATGGAGAGTCCACAACATGTATTTCAAAGAGGAATATCCTCAGACTAAAAGTGTGAGGATATTGCCACTTCCTACCCTCAGAGGACAGATAAGAAAATAGATGGCTTTAACCTTGATGCTGAGAGAAGGTGGTAAAGGCAAGGGAACTCACTACTGCAAACTTGGAAGGGCAGCTCCTCTCAGGTTTACAGCCTGAATTCACACTCCCTGGGTGGTCTGGAAAACCTCAAACCAAGAATTTAATTGAGAGTGATCCCAGACTACAAAGTCATACCACAAAGTGCATGGTAGAAACAAAGGTAGATTCTCTCTGAAGAACACATCTTTGTTTAAGCCCCCAACATTCACATACACACAATTCCAAGAATAATGAGCAGATCATAATAAAAAGTAACTAAATGCACGGAGAAATAAAGCACCAGGAGCAAGAACAAGAAAACAAACAAACAAAAAATCCACATATAGAGAGCAAATCCCAACTCAGAAGGACTTCAGATCATGGAAGTTTCAGACACAAACTACAAAACACTATGTCTAATATCTTTAAAGAAATAAATGACAAACTTGGAAATATGTATAAGAAACAATGAATTATATAATATGATGAGGCAGATTTTAAAAGAACAAAAGTTGATTTCTAGAAATGAAATATAAAATTCTTAAAACTCAATGCAATAAGGATTTTGCTGTTGGTTTAGGTATAATAATAGCAAGATGTTTCTCCACCAAAAAATAAAGAAATAAATGTTCTCGTGAGTTAGAGATGAATGATGGTGTGTTCAGACCTGATGTCATTTGAGATGAAATTACATGATGTCTGAAATTCGCTTTAAAATGCTCTAAGAAAACTTTGTTTAAAGTTTGTACATGGAGATATATTAAATCAGATTGTTAAAATGTTGATAATTATTGAAGCTGAAGAATGGGCAAGTGGAGTTTTTTTTATACTATTCCCTCTACTCTTGTGTGTGTTTGAAAAATGACATAATGATAAATATGTTTGTTTAAGAGACAGGTGGTATATTTACTTAGCTCTGTGGGCCTCCAATTTTATTGTGTCCATTACATTCCTTGTTTAAAGTATGATTTTGAACATTTATGATTATCTTAAGTAATTTCAAGTCATGTTACTGCAGGTATGATATGCATGTAAATTTTCACAGGCTGAAACAAACTAAATATAGATGTTATATAAGGAAAAAATAAAATGGGTGTGTTTAACAGTAAATTAATGAAGGCTGGATAGTTGACTGACTATAGAGATTGAAATAGAGATCTATAGTAATTTTCCAGAAAGCACACAAAATAACAAAACCATAGAAAACACAAATGGAGACAAAACAATGGGGACGCAACGAGAAGGCATACTGTAGATTTGACAGAAGCCCTAGAAAGATAGGAGACAGGGAACTAAGCAGAGACAGTATTTTAAGAAATAATGGCTAAGGATTTTCTAAAACTGATGAAATGCACCAACCTACAGATTCAAGAAGCCTAACTAATCCCAAGCAATATAATTAAAAAGAAATCCACATGTGGATGCATCATTGTGAAGTCAGAAAGAAAAACAAAACATGAAAAATCTACAAAGCCAAAACCAAAATGAAGAAATGACCTTAAAAGGAGCCAGATAGTAAAAACGTGCTCTTCAGAGCAGCAAACCTGAAAGCTCCTTTCTCAGCCACGAGGCCACAAGAGAATGCTATGATATCTCCAATATGCTGAAAAGAAAGAATGACAACCTGACATTCTATGCTTAGTGACAATGCACTTCACATTCTTCAGACACACACAGTCTGAGGCAGACTGTTACTGGTGGACTATTGGCAATACTAAAGGGTGTTCCTTGGGCATCAAGAAAATGCTTTTAAGTAAAACATCTGAGATGCACAAAGGAAAGAAGAGCATGTGTAAACAAGTAGAAATAATTATCAGCTATAGAAAATAATAAATAATGTCAGTCAAATCTCACTCCAGAACATAACAGAAATCCTACAGAAAATTTTAGCAAACCAAATCTGTAGTGCCACAAAAGGAAAACACATCACCACCAAATTGGGTTTATTTCAGAAATGCAAGGTTGGTTTCATGTTTGAAAATTAGTGTACACGTTGACAGATTAAAAGTAAAAAAATGTATGACCATTTCAATAGATACCAAAAAAAGTTGCTAAAATTGAATATTTATTTCATGTTCTAAATTCTACAAGAGATAGAAGTTTCTGGTGGAAACTGGCAATAGAATGAAACTTCCTTAACCTGATAAAAGGTATCTACAAAAACTTACAGTAAATATCATATTTAATAATAGATTAAGCTGTTAAAAGCATTTCCTTTAAGATCAGAAATAAGAGAAGAATTTCTACTGCCAGCCCTTGATTTCAAACTTGTACTGTAGATACTGACCAGAACAATAAAACAAGGAAAAGAAACAGGAAAAATAAAAATGATCAAAACTATCATTATTTGCAGATGTTATATATAATTAATATAGAAATGAACATAGAAAATCCAAAAATATATACAGATTAATTATTAGAACTGATGAGAGGGTTTGGCAAGTCTACCAGATAAAAGTCAATATAGAATAATTAACTACTTTTCTAGATAGCAGCAACCAATAGTCGAGAGGAAGAAAGCACTAGACAATGCGAAATCTACAGCCACACAGGACAACGTGGGGGAAGGACACAAACATTATGTATGTGAGAAGGAAGCCACAAAGAAATATATACTGCAGTGTTCCATGTATATGAAGTTCAAAGACAAGCACGGTTAAATAATTTATGGCTGAGGAATGCACACACACGTGGTAAAGCAGGAAAGAAAAACAAGGGAATAATTACCACAAGAGCGAAGACACTGACCCTCGTGGGAGAAGACAGGGCGTGCACAGGAAGGGCTTACATGCGTGGTTCCAGCAAGACTGGCTTTTTTTATATCATGATCGATAATGATTAACAATGTAGTTATTTTTCTACTCTTATGACATATCTCATAGTTTTTAAAATGTTGAAGAGTAAATGGGAATGAAGACAAAATTCAGTAAATGTAGATGTCTGCATAAAAAAATGGAGCTATACTAGCATCTGCATGGTTTTTTTGGGGGGGTTACATTTCTGAGCTTTTCAACATCTGATAATAAAAACGCCTTGCTCTCCCGCATGAGGTTGATACTATTTCCAGGGATAATTCACTCTTACTTCGTCAGAGCCTCAACAATTACCATTACGCTTGTGACTTTCAAAACTTGATTCCCATTGCTTCCTGTCACCCATGTGCCAACTTCTTCTAGACAGAGCCTCTTGAATGACCTACTGTCACTTAAAACCCTGGGTCTGGTTTGATGACATGTGTGGACCTTGTGAATATTGTCCTTAACCTACGTTCTCTCCCTAGGTGAGGTCCTTCATTGCCTTGGTTTTAAAACCATCCCTATGCTGCTTCCCCCAACATCTTACTCCAACCCTAAGCCTCCCTTGTGGGTTCCAGGTTCATGTACCCAATCTGGCTCTTTTGATATCTTCATATCTCCCTCTGGCTCTTTCATTGGCAGCTCAAATCAGCACATTGACTATGCAATTTTGCACATCAGAGGCGTCACTATTGTAAGCATACTTAGAAAATAACCAACGGTTTTGTTTAGCTGGTGTCAGTGTGGGAGACTGGACAGATATGTAGAAAATGTTACTAGAAAAATAGTTTGGGACACACTTTAAAGAACTTTTGATGTCTTGCTTAAGAGTTTGGACTTCATGGACAATGGGAAGTGGCAGGAACTTTTAGCTTTTGGTCTTTTATCTGTACAATAAATACTACGTGGTAGCCTACCATGTAGTTGGCATTGTGCTCAGCACTGGGGACCCATCTGTGTGCAAGATAGAGTCTGGAGGAGAGGGCTTCCTGAGAGTGTTTGGAGGTAGAAGGCGGTAGAACTGGGTCAGGTCAGAACAGGTGGGATGGAGAAGTGTGGCTAGAAAAAGGGACTGAGCATGTCACCACAATTTTTTCTGGCTCTGGAGGTCGGGAGGATGGTGACGCCTTTACCTGAGGTAGGTGATGTAGATGGTTCGTGGGAGGCACCTCAGTTCGGCTTGGACAGTGAACCTGGGATGCCTGTGCGACTCTCAGTGAGGAGGCCAGGTGGCTAACTGGAAACAAGGGATTGTGTTCCAGGAGAGGAGCTCAGATGGAGGCCATGGTGTGGGACACCATCTATAGAAAGTAATAGTTGAGCATGGTGGGTGGAGGCAGGTGGCATGATATTGCCAAGGAGGAGCAAGAAAGTAACCATTCATATTACATTCGAGAAAACAATTGGCTTTGGGAAATCAATGAGTCCCGGCATTACCTTAACTAGCTCCTCGCTCTGTAGCCTTGATCTCCTTTCCCCCAATTTTTGTGAGTCTGCCTCCTACTGTCCCATTATTTACTTGGGGGAGGAGGAAGCCAACACCACACAGAGGGAAAGAGTTACGGGATGGTAGGGTTTAGAGAGTTTTCCTGCCACCTGACGCTGGGTGAGTCCAAGCCTCGCCCCAGGTGAAGCACTGTGTGCAGCAGCCCCTGGTAGGGTGCAAACACTACCTGACCAAAGAAACGTGTGTGTGTTTATAAACATTATCAGTAACCATCGTCACTAATCAACGCAGCAGCTCATGGTTGGTCATGGTTTGGATCGTGTCCCCTGCAAAAAGAAAAAAGATATGTTGGAGTCACAGCCCCTCGTACCTCAGGATGGAACCTTATTTGACGTTAAGGTCTTTACAGAGATAATCAAGTTAACTGAGGTCACGGGGCCAGGCCCTAATCCAGGATGACTGGTGTCCTTTAAAACGGGAAATGTGGACACAGAGACAGACAAGCACCCAGGAAGAATGCCATGTGAGTGAAAACGCTTGCAGAGATTGGGGTGATTCATCGACAAGCCCAGGAATGGCAGACTGCCAGCAGGCTACCAGCCCCCTGAGGAGGGTCACAGAGAAGGTTTTCCCCTGCAGCCCTCAGGAGGACCTGGCCCGGCCCGACACTGCCGGCCTCTAGAACTGGGAGAAGATATATTTTTGTCGTGTAAGCCACCCAGGTACTTCCTTATAGTAACCCTAGCAAAGTGATACGTGCTTATGTATTATTTGACATTTTACCAAGTTCATTTTTTGCTCATTTTTATCTAGTCCTCGTGACCTGCGTGGGATGCATTATCAGTGACCCCTTTTCAGGATGAGAAACTAAAACTATCAGGGTTGTTGTGTGGTAAGACACAGGACACAGGAATTTTCCTAGAGAGAAAGTCAGGAAATTTCACCTGTGGGCACAGCAGGGCACAAGTGGTGTTGTAGTCGAGTGTGTTGGTTAGGCAGATGGCCGTCAGCCAGCGTCAGTCTCATGGGTTTGAATCCCACCACTGGCGGCTCAGGCTACGTGGCCCTGAGTAAGTTTTTTAACCAACTCTGTACCTTGATAGGATGGGGAAAATAACAATACCCAAGGTTCTTTGGAGGATTAAATGAGCTAATTCCTGTGAAATGTTTAGCACGGTGCCTGCTGCATGAATGTGTGCTCAACATATTGTAGCTATTTTAAGATACTTTTTACATGCAAAATTACAGGGATTGAGAAGCCCTTCACTAATTATGAGGGCCGTACAATCATAGTTGCCTCTCGTGAATGCCGGGTGCAAAAGGTCTGGACTAAATGTATTGTGTATACTTGATGGTCTCTAGGTGTCTGGGGGTGCAGGGAGCTGCGGCCTACTCACAGGCAGAAGTGGCTTTGTGGTAATTCTGCCCCAAGGCCCATTCAGCCATCCTCGGTGGAGGCCCTCTGCCCACCGTAACCCCCCAAGACGTTCTTTGTGGTGGTAATAAGAATTCAGGCTGGGTCAGCCAGGAAAAAAGGGAAAGAACTGGAGGTTATATGCAACTGGGAACTAATCATTTAAAAGGTCAGGAAGTAAAGCATGGGTTTTGATATAGATGGATTCCACATGCTTTGAACTTGAAAATCACTGCATAAGGTTTCACTGTAAGTAAATTCACTATAAAGGAATTTAACCACACAAATAAGTAAAGGAGCACAATCACCATTCTGAATTTGAAAAATGCAATTAAAATTGGTGCAGACCCACTGAGTCTTGCCAAACCTTGCTTTAAATAACAGTTTGGAGAATCACAAACTTCAACTACTTTTGGCAATGTCTTGGTTTTCCATGAGGTGCTATAGGCTATTAAATGTTGTAGCTATTTAGCTTGCTAATGAATACTTTATCCTACTTCAATTAGGCTGGTTTCCCCCCCCTCCCCTCCCCTCCCTCCCCTCCCCTCCCCTCCCCTCCCCCCTCCCCTCCCCTCCCCCCCTCCCCCCCCCTCCCCTCCCCTCCCCTCCCCTCCCCTCCCCTCCCCTTTTCTCTTCTCTCTCTCTCTCCACCTCACTCAAAGAATTGATGACAATTGAGAAAAGCCACCAGGGGCCAGATTTTCCTCCACGATACCTGTACTGTTCTAGTGGTCCCTAGGGTAGAAGTCTGGCTTCATCTTGTAAACTTAATATCTATCCTTCACATCAGTACTGGCCATCATAGTGATAACAGTAAAAATAATGGCAGTTATATGTTCTACACAACACCTTTCAAAGCATTCTGAATATTTTACATTTTTCTCTTAATACCTTTGTGTATCGACAGTGAGCAGATTTATTATTCTTTCTGAAGTCAATGAGACAAATGTGGTTAGATGGGTTTTCCCAGATTATAAACCACATCATGAATAAGGCAGAACAAAGCATGAAGGGGTGCTGTAGTGTTCATTCTACCGAGCTGTCCAGTTCCCGGATTTCTCTCTCTCAGGTGAGAGAAGAATTGAGGCCGGGGATGTTAATGGTGTTTTCATACATGTCTAACTTCCACACAATTGGGGTCTGATCAGCTGGGTAGCGGTCCCTTCCCGATCTGTGATGTGTGTGTTCATTTCATAGCCCCACTTCCACTGAGCGAGCGGAGGGCCCCAGTGGTCACCGACACTCACAGAGGAGGTCAGAATCGGACACAGATGCCATGTAATCCAACGTAAGTGTACTTGTGAGATGCATTTCAGGAAAGGCAAGATTAAACTCATCAGTAACAAAACTCCTCAAAATAAGAAAAGGGGCCAATGTAAGAGCTCTTAAATACGCAGCTCATTCTTCAGTTCTACAGACCAAGTTTTGGAGTTCCGATCCTTACTAGAGACAGTTTAATGTTTAAATCTAGTTGGCCAGTGCTCTGTACTAAGCAGTAATGTCAAGTGTGGGGGAGGCAGAAGCTATAGGCCTCTCCTCTGCAGTGATCTCTGGTCACGGATGTCCCCCAGCGCCAACTTGGGCCGGATAGCTCCGACCTGTGAGACTCAGTCACTTTGAGAGCAAGCTTGTCACTACCACTTTAAGAACAAAATCTAGACAAAGAGAAGACCCAGCTGGTGAGCCAAGTGCTGTGATCACTCTGTGCAGAAAGGGCGTTGAGGAATGATTTCTGGCTCCTACGTGTCTCAGTCGCCCCTCCAACTCCCACCCCAAAGCTCTGCTCCCCTGCCACACTCACCTCCTGACTAAATGGCCCCCAGTATTGGCTCCTTTGGGGCAGAAGGGAAACATGACAGCCCCAAACTGGGACAGACGGCCTCCGCTTGGCGACCTTCTTGATGCTCATGCTGTATTACTGCCTTTCTGCGTATTCTTACCATGTGGCTCAGTCACATCCTCTTTCTGGTATTGGAACTGCCTGCCCAGACCCCAAGTCATCCTTCCCTTTGGCATCTAACTTGTCATTTGGCCCCAGTGCCACCTATTATCACAAACAGAGCCCCGTCAACAAACCGCAGGCCACTTCTGGGGCCTGCATCTGCCTGCCCTTTTGGCACTCCCTCATCCTGGCCCGGAGCTCAGAGCAGCTGACTTCCATGTCTGGCTTGACCAAACCATGCCTAGTAATTATTAATTACTTACTAGATCCTGGGCACTTTTGAAAATGCACTGCGTTTTTATTTTAGCCTCACAACAACCATATCAATTTGCTATTATTATCACACCCTTTTTATGAAGGAAACTGCATGGGAGATTCACTTATTGTCCAAGGCTATGAGCCCCAGAGTCCCTCCCCTCCAACCGCAGCAGCCTATGCTCAAACGTCTTTAGAAAAAGTAGCTCCAAGATCATTGGCTAGAACCCTCATGGCCATAAATCCAGAGTGCTAACTGGTGCCCACTTTGCCAACACTTCTCTTTCTTAAGACCTCAGCTTCCTAATGCGATGGAAGAAAAATGTCGTCACGGGACCCTGCCTTGCTCCCCACCATCAGGCCGTCCTTCTCTCCACCGGGCGCTTCCTCAGGGGGTCCTGTTGCCACCAGTTTGGGTACAGGCAGAGCCCTAATTCTCTGCTGCCCCAGGCCTTCAGCTGTTCTTGGGGCTCCGAGTTATTATTGCACATTATCATTAATGGATCAGCCCCCCTCCTAAGGTTTCCAAATAGAGGCCTGGCCTGCCAGATCGTAAAGGTTAGGCCCACGTATTCCAGAGGGCTGTGTCAGATGAGGAATTCTATTAGGAAGCTTTGCATCTGGAGCTTTCTAATGGTGCCTTCGGGCAAAAATATTAAAATGAAACCGACAACCAAAACCTCCCACCCCACCCCACTCCCCACCACGGCCATTCCAGCTTCCTCACAGCAAAATCTCTGGCTTGGTTACATAGCATTCATTAATAAGCAAGGGGAAAGCACTTTAGGCGGTT
Source organism: Artibeus jamaicensis (assembly GCF_021234435.1). Taxonomy (NCBI): domain Eukaryota; kingdom Metazoa; phylum Chordata; class Mammalia; order Chiroptera; family Phyllostomidae; genus Artibeus; species Artibeus jamaicensis. The sequence continues at coordinate 51,650,495 of NW_026522030.1, read as the reverse complement.
TACTCTTGAAAATGTAAACTGTTAAAACATTCTGTGGTTACCAACATTCTGAAAATAATCCATTTTCTCTAGTGTTTTGTGATTTCTGGTAAGCAAAGGTTGTCTGATGCAGACAGGGAGCATTATGGAGGTGGTAAGTCTAAGAGCACTCAGCTTTCAGCCTTTTTGTGCTAAAGGTGGCACACTTGCAAGTTGGAAATCTGGAGCTCCCATTTCCTTGGGCTGCCTCTCCTTTCTACTACTTACTTTGCTTTCCCCCCTAAAAATTCCCAGGGGTGTGTATGAGCAATTCTTGATTTCCTTACATATATCAAATTTGTTCAGCTTTTCTCTCCCTCCCTCCTTCCCTGCTTCCTTCTCTCTCTCTCCCTCCTGCTCTTTCTGCCCCCCTCTCCCCACCCTTTCTCCCCCCAACCCCAACTCTCACACACACACACACACGCAGACACACACGCACACCAACACTATTCACTGGAATGGGAAATGAGGTTCTAGGAAAAACTGGAGAAAGAAGTGGTTTTAAGGTCCCTTCTGTGGTCACAGCTGGCTGTCCACAACCAGAGATGGACTCTGGGAGGAGGGGACCGGGAGCCTGCTTTGCAGGCGGGTTCCCAACCTGTCTTTGTCTGAAAACTGGGCTCCGGGCCAGCCCCAACCCAGCGGATTGCTGCTCCTGGCCTCCAGCCCAGTGATGGATCTGACTGTCATTTCCCCACCCCCAGTGAGGGGGGAGGCAAGCTGAGAAGAGGCATGAGGAGGAGAAACTGAGCTCGGTCTGGGGGAAGAGGCAGGTGTGGTGTGGCTGGAGGCCGGACTCAGCTGGGCAGGTGGGAGCCTGGGCCAGTCCGGTGGCGCTCTTGCCAGGCCCTGCTCCGCTGTTAGAATCCATTATGAAAACCAGAGAAAGCTTCTCCATCAGGAGAATCTTGTAGTCAGGCAGCAAGAGAAAGGCAGGAAGGCTCCATCACTTCTGACAAAGAGAGACTAGAAAGAAGCAATCTTCTTTTTAAAGATTTCCTGAAAGGAGAAGTCCATATCTTCTTCTTCCAGAATGGATCCCACAGTTAAATGCCCCGTGCGAGCCAGAAATTCTTTTTTACACCCAACTTCCATCAAGAGATCAACCTCTATGTATTGAAAATATGTCGCCATAAGCAGGGGACTGACAATATTCAGAAGCTGACAAAAGAACAGCTTTTGTGCAATTAAGAAAACACTTAAGGAATAGCTCTAACAGCTGTAGGACTCACCTGTTTTTATTGCTTCAAAAGTTTTACATTTGGCTCTTGTCAGTGTTTTTGTATAAATTACATTTATCATATATCAGAGATGTAAAGAATCTGAGAGGTCATTTAGTCCAATGCCTTTTACCTTACTGATGAGGAAATAGACACCCAGAGGGCCCAGTGACTAGGCTAAGGTCACACAGGTGGAAGGGCTGGAGAAAGGACCAAAGTCCAGACGAAGCAACCTTGCTCTTTCTCTCTCCTTCTCTCTCTCCCTCTCTCCCCATCATGCCATGCCCGCCCTGCTTTTCTTCACTTCAACTGACCTGGAAAACTTTATTCCTTTCCATGACACCAGCTCATGTATTGTGTCTATTCACTTGTTGTTTATCTGTGTCCCTCTTACTGGACTGTGAAGTGCAGGAAATCATGATACATGCTTCTTTTGTTCTGTGTTGAATCCTTAAGGTCCAGAAAAATGACTGGACTATATTAGGTCCCCAACGAATACTTGTGAGTGATAAATAAATTAGAGGGAGGGGGATAATAGCATCAGTACTGACATAGTAAAGTCAGATTGCAGAGAAGATGGAAATGCCATTAGAAGACATGTTTTGGTTCTGTCAGTTTTCCCCTTTGAAGTGGGGAGAAATATGTGTATATATATATATTCCCAAGAAGACAATGAATGGACGAAAGAGCCTGGCAGTTGTTCAGAAGCCAATTCCACTTCAGTACTCAGGAACATGTCTGAGCCTACTCACAAGGTGCCTGACATGGCCAAGGAAAGGAAAGGTGCGTAGAGATGCTAAAGAAAACCTGGCGTGGTGAGCCCTCAGAGGCTGGGCCTCTCTCCCGTGTTCAGGGCGTTTGCCCCCAGTCTTTAGGTGCACGGCCTAAAGTTGTACGGCCTTTAGGTGTATGGCCTCCCAGGCATCTCGAAGCTTCTCCACTAGCTTCCCACTCGTGGTACGGCTGGAAGTCATTAGTGCTGCTCACCCGAGGTTTCCAGTGCTGCCTTCTGGGTACATGGCTGAGTGCACTTGCAGGTACTTTTGCAGCAGGTCGAGCCAAGTGATCAGTTCCAGCCAATGAGTTGTAGAGAAGAGCTTTAGCTGCTGGTTCTGGACACTCCAAAGCTCTCTTTACGTTTGCAAAGCAGTGAGCCTGTTCATGATGGTCCTTGTTCCCTTACCCTGGGCGCCTGCAGATGCAGAGCAGGCCCTGCAGTGAAGGTGGAGTACAAGCCGGGGAAAGACTTCCTCAGTCTAAGCTATTGAGATGCAAACATTGTCACGTGGCATAAACTAGTCTCACAGACATGAAGTGGGAGGTTATCTAAGAGGCATAATAATGACTGTGGCAGTGCATAGTATTGGATCCTGTGAACAGAAAGTTAGTCCATTTTCAAATCTTGTCCAGTTGTTCAGCAGAGCAGAGGAGAAGCCTCGGTCGGAGACTAGTGTGTCTTTAACAACTCTTCTGCTGTTACTCACTTTCCTTGTAACCAGAGTAGAACTTGAACCTATAGTACCTAGCTAGAATTTAATTCTACTGTTTCGTTTTCATGTTTTATTTTATAGTGACCTGTCTTTATGGAGTGTGATGCTGTTTTGAAAAATATAGAGAATGTGATAAAATTGCCTTAAAAATATGTTTAAATAAAATGACATAACATTCCACAGTGCTTACTATGTGACAGGCTTATTTTACGTTTTTGGCACGTAAGAACCTCTTCAATCCTCATAACAGTCTTGAAGTGGGTGTTATTGCCTCCACTTCACAGATGAGAAAACCGAGCGGCCCCAGTTCCCCTGGGTGATGGTACCTGACAAAGCCAAAACTGGAATCTGCAAAGCCTGTGTCCACAATTTGCACTCTATGCGTTGACTGAAAAAACATTTTCGTTATCATTCCCTTGGTACGTGCCCACAGCGGAAGTTATGAATGTGGCACACGCACGACAGTACTCTAGGAGACGGCTCTTGGTCAGCCAAGAGGTTTGTGGACGCCCTCGCGGCAGCGTGACTTACCAGGGGCACCCACCTGCGGTGCGTCCAGGCCAGAGAGCGCTCCGCCTTGCTTCTCACACAGAATCTCTAGGGCTCAGGAGCTCGCGACAATGTTCTTCTGTGTGACCACGGGAGGAAAACGGACTTGTGAGGGTTTGAAGGAAGACAGAAGGGGCTATAGATCAGCAGAAGGGAGGGAATGAGTGGCCATTTGTGTCCGAAGCGGTTAGCTGCAGAAACATCCTCCTTCCAGAAGCACTGGCACCCACTCAACAGGTGGGTTAGGGTCTTGCCACCCCACAAGCAGTGCCAGCCGGCCCCAACTGCTCCTGAATCCCCTCTGTTCAGAAAGCTTAAAGGAGACACCAGATAACTATTCCTGGATTAGAAATGTGTTCATATACATTTTCTTTTATAGCCTTTCAAATAACTTTGACTAATTTTTGCAGCAAGGAAATTTATTAAACTTTTGTCATAGAATGTTCCAGTTTCTTTGCGTGCCGGGTTGCCAATGTTACTGGGAAGATTTCTTTTCTAGAGATTATTGTGGCTTTAAAACCTACATATTCTGGAGGAAAAGTAGCTTCATGTATCAGTGGGTTTGAAAAGGGGCCTTTCCTCAGTCAGGGATTGCTCACTCCGTCTTCTTCTAATAGGAGAAACAAGCCGTTCTGATTCTCCCCACTGCTCAGGCCCTTTTGCTCTTGCCATGTTTTATATGGCTAGGCAGCCTGGCACATGGAAGTCAGGCGAGTGGTGGAGAAAGCACCAAAGAAGCTCAGAGTCATATGCCATTCAGTGCAACATAATTGGTGGTGGCGGTTGGGGTGGGAAATCTATATTCATCGTTGGTTAAAAGTAGGAAGCATGAGTCAACAGACTAGTTTCTCTTGGTCTTATTACTTTGATTGCCATTTCCTGGATGGTAATTCTTGTGAATCTTACCTAATATAATTTCCCAAGTCAGCCAAGGAGACAATGTTGGTTTCAGCCACTTTGTTATTGTTCCGCTAAATAATTAGAGATTATTGAACACTGTTCCTTTTTCCCAGGATTAAGAACATGTACATATTCAGACAATAGATGGCAGTGTTTCCACAAATTTTAATACTGCAATAGCTCTTAAAGGAAGCCAGGTGCTCAGTCAGCTTGTAGCATGCCGTGATCGTATAGTGGTTAGTACTCTGCGTTGTGGCCGCAGCAACCTCGGTTCGAATCCGAGTCACGGCAGGAGGAGAGGAAGCTTTTGGAAGAGAACAACACTAGTCCCAAGTTGTACTCCATCCAAACGACATTTTGCAACCGGACGTAGAATAATGGCAATCAATAAAAGAGAAACCACTGTAAATATTTTAAACTTCAGACAGATGATGGCATACACAGGGTAGCTTTATTAAGGCATTAATCCTGTTGCAAGTGTGTTGTGAGTGGTTTTTTTTATTTGCATTGACGGGTAATATGATAAAACTGGAGTGTAGTGGGCATGTAATTATTATTAATTACAACTACTTAAGCTCTGCTTTGAGTGGACTCATCAGGTCTGCTTGCTTTTGAGCCTTGCCAGGACGGTACAGTAATAACAGCCCTGAATTATTTGGAAAGATGTCAGCAGTAGATGTGGAAATCCTGTTTAACCAGGCATGAATTGTTGTTAGGAGGGTTTTTTTCCAGGATGACAGAGAGAAAATGAACCGTCCCTTATCAGTAATTGCAGGAAACATTTTGTTTCTACGATATGAACTGGCCGTAATTTAACTTTCCTGCATCACTGGATAATGTAAGAAGCCAGTTGTTGCTCAGAACAAAATTCTCTGAAGTGGGCATTTGGGTCTGATAAAGGGCAAATTATAGGTAGACAATGGGGCTCGAGCAATAAATTATGTCCATATACGGTGAAACTTTTTAAATGACATTTTCCAAAAGACTGGGGTTTGTATTATAAATAGCTAAATGTTGAATTAATGTGAGTAACATGGCTTTAATGGGCCTTTCTCTGGGACTTAAAAACATGAACAATACAGTCTGAAAATGTAAAAAATAAGTATGTTATAATGAGGTTTACTGCTTTGAAATTATTGCCCACCACGTTTTAAATAAGGGATCAGTAGAATTTGCATTTTAATGCCCCTAGCCACTGTTTCATGGAGGGCCTAGCAAAAATTCGTGTTTGTTATTTATGTAATACTAAAAACAATTTTAAATTAAAATATGTGCTGAGGGTAGGCACAGAATGTCTCAAGTCCTTTCGGACTTAATGAATTCTTAGAAGTAGTATTTTAGAAAAATTGAAATAGGGAAGTACATTGCTCCTCTTCCAAATAAACAAACAAACAAATGAGCCCCCAAACGGTTTCTGTTTGACTATGAGCCTGAAAAGATCAGCCTCAGAATATGATAAAGTAAGAAGAACGTATTTATTATTTCATCCGAGGCTCACTTATTTAAAGACCATTTTTTACTCAGAGGTCTCTTGTTCCTATGGCTTGTTCCCTAGTTCCCGCCTACACTCCCCACAAAGTCTGCCCCCCCTTCTCCAGGGGGCCTCTGTGTGCTCTGCCTCACACCGGCAAGGCCTTTTTATCTAAGAGGACAACTGAATTGCAGCCGTCTAGAATAGAATAGAATAGAACAAAATAGAATAAGCCCATCCAAGGTTATTTGTTTTTTTATTAGGAGATTTAAAATGCAATAAATTTATCATTTGAGGAAGAAATTTGTGTCAGTGGGAACTTAGTGGCTGCAAGTGACAAAAGCATAACATGTCCTGTTAAAGGGAGACGTGTACCCTGACACTTGCACAGGAGGCTTCAGAAATCATTCGAACTGGGTTATTAAAGATGACCAGGGCACACTCTCTCCATCTCACCCCACTGTTCTTTCCTAATGTTACCTTAATGCTCTCACACTAACTTCTACATGACAGAAAACATGGCAGCCAGCACCAATTCCTACTCTTTATACCTTACAGTGCTGCACCCTACAGGAGAGACCTGTAGTTACTATTTTAAAAATCCTGGGGAAGGATCTGATTGGTGTGGTTTGGGCCAGGTATCCATCACTGGACCAATCATCTTTGTGCATAGTGATAGAGTCCTATAGCACTAAGAGAGCCCTACCTTTGGCTCGAGGTCAGTGCCAAGGTGAGGGTATTGCCAGGCCTGGAGCTGCCTCACTTGTCTCCCTGGGAAGTTTGATCCACTGCATTCCTGGAGTGCACCATTTGGTGACTGCCTATTTCTACAAATCCATGGGCTCCGTTTCCAAACTATTAACCTATTAACATGTTCACTGCCTTGTGAAAAATGTAAAGCAGCCCATGGGGAGGAGGATGTCAGAATATGATAATTAATCTAGACTCAACTTGGAGCTTAGGGACATAGTCAGAGCAACTGCTTGAACAAAGGGAGCACTTCACGTTTTCTCTCTTCTGCCTCTGCCTAGGAGAGTTTTCTCCTCTGGCTAGGATGGCCAGGGAAGAGTAAAAAATCATCTCACCCTGCTAAGGAGAATCTACTTGAGCTTGGGCAAGTTATCTAAGCTCTCAGAGAAAAAAAAGGAGGGGAGAGTTGACGCAAGAATTAAAAGAATACTATACAAACAAATAAACAAAGAACACTTAGTACAGAGGCACATAATGGAGATACAACACTGTCACCTAGTAGATACGTAGCAAATAATATTTACGCTTATTATCCCAGGAGTGCACAGTATCCTCACCTTCTACCCAGCCTCCACTGGCAGAAATGCTGCAGTGAGATTTTTATTAGGAAAAGGGTTCCTTGCCATGGGTTTCAGAGGTTAAAAATGTGATAGACTCTAAACCAGGGGTAGTGCAAGTCAGAACCTACCGAATGACCAGGTCCTTAACCAAGTGTGCCGTCCTGGTTCACGCCCTCTTCACATGGTCACCACGACCAAGGGTCATGTAAGTCAAAGGTTGTTTTCATCAACTACGAGTTCATTGACATGGGGTGTCCTATCTGTCGTTTTGCTGATGCTAAAATATATTGGATTTTTGCTCTAAAACCAACTCTACATCAAGTTGGTTTTCACAAATTTTAGAGCCGGAGTTATCAGAGGAAATTAATTATAATTTTTAATTACATGAACTTTGAGGCAATTTCTGCTCTTAACCTTTTAAAAAACATTTCATAAATATCTCAACAGACTCCATTATTGTTTTCATGTTCACATTGTCTACAGTTTATAGCAAAGCCACGGTGACTCTGACATAACCTTTCCAAAATCATCTCTCTAAAATGTCAGGAACAATATAAGCATTTCAGGGCAAAGGAAAGCTATCCACAAACTAGATTCCCTAACGGTTTTTAACATTAAGATGAAATGTGAAAGCGCTAACGAAGTCCTTGCGGTCACATGGTGTTGACAGCTATGGTTTCTCCAGTCAGTGACAGTGTCACCCCCTCCATTTGCTCATTTGGATCGTGATGTCAGTTGCTCATTGACAAGTCAGGTCACCTCTTTTTTTTCTTCTTGTTTTTTTTGAGTCAACTAAAAGGGCTAGAGAAACCTTAATTCTCTGTACAACTCATTACTTTATTTCCTTCATGTTGGTATTACTGCAGTCATCTATTAGTGTCTGTTCAAGCAAAAACAACTTTACCCATGTAACTGTATTTGAGTAACTGAATTAAAAATCAGAAGTACACCTGCATGCTTTATTGCCATAAGTGTATGGCTGCAGCTCAAGGCCTCTTTCTTGCTCTTCACAATATAGTAGGACAGAGCTATCTTGTTAGTCTCCACCATCAACCTGTTGAACCGAAAGGAGTTTGTATGAAAGTATTTTTATGTCCATATTTCCGTGAGTTTTCATAAATAAAAAATTAGCATTTTTCTGATCAAGTCATAAATGAAACAGCCTAAACTATATTAGTAATAAAATGAGTATTTCTTAAAAATTAACATCTATCTAGTCCCTAATTATAAAGAATATAGCTTGTTTGTCTTTGTGCAATAAAATAGATTCATGCATAGCAAATGATTTGCTAGAACTGAATCTGGGTAGAAGGAGCTCCCTCGGGGCAGCAGTGCTGGGCAGGAAGGGTGTGCGCGGCTGTTGCTGCAGGCTGTGTTGTGGGGTGGGAGGTCTTAAGGCCAGCTCATTGGAGCAGCAGTGTCCCCAGGAGTGGCAGCGAGGGGTGACTTAGCAGAAAGAAGGGACTTGTCCATGGACATCTGCTGCAACTTCATTCACAGGATCTAAGCAGTGAGAGATGCTGTGTGGGTTGTTCATTCTCTCTATAGCTCAGCCAATAGGAGCGTAAGACACTGAAAGTCTTTCCAGTGACCCTACCTGTTTCAAGGTATTGTTACTTATCTCAGTCATGTCACCCTGAAAGGCTGAAGGTCTGTGACAAGGCCTGGAAACATGGGCTTTCCAGAGAGGTAACTGACAGGAAAATTCCCACAAAATCCGAATAAGAGAAAAAAGTTTTCCTAACAGACCGGATTCGAATTCTAACTCCAGCACTTCTGACAATTGACTTTGGACTTGACCTCTTTGTGCTTTGCTTCATTAGCAAACAGGGAGAATATGAGGGTTAGATAAGGTGATGTATCTCTATTGAATCCTGATGATGATGACAGTGTTCCCCTTCCCTTCTGTCTTTTCCCAGAAACATGATCTTTGTACTCTGTTATTTGTGTGGACTTCCCAGCATTCTAAAGTCAACCAAAAAAAAAATCCATGCTTGAGTTCAGCCTCTGGTCGGCAGCAGCTTAACACACTTATGTCTTCGCCTAAGCTCTGCCATTGGCTTTCAGGTCATGTTGCCCCTAGAAAGGTGAATGCGTGTTTTCCAGCTTGTTTGATAATGAGCAAAAAGCTAGGCAGGGAGGTCACAGACAAACAGACTGAAGATAAACATCAATTACCACTAGATGGCACTGCTTGTTGTTGTTCATCAAAGACAATGCGCTTTATTTTCCACCTCCTACCCCACCCCCCTTTTTTCCTCCTCCCTGGGTTCCTGGCCCACAATGTCTGCAACTGGGATCCTAATGATACCTGAACTCTTCTCTTCCCTGAAGGAAGGTTCTATTTTCACCATATCGCCATTAAGATCTGAGGACCAGACTCCACCTACAAGCAGGGGAATCACCTCAACAATGTATTCTTTATTCAGAGGTGATTTTAAAAGAATATATTGTATTGGAATGTCAACATTCAAAGGCTCCGAAGCAGAAAATTCCATTTCAAAAGTAAGTGTGATTAATGAAGCCACATAAATCCCGTCAATTTATGTAGAGGCTGGAGTAGTTTTAGAAATCACACCATACAAATCAAGGAAGTGGTTTTTTCTACATCCTCTTTCACTTTCTCTTGTTCTCATTTCCACACCTTCTCATCCTTTCCTTCCTTCTCTTTCACAGTTTCTTGAACAGGTTTATCTCAAACTCTGAAACAGGAGGACACTTTATATCAGAAACCCTCAGTGCAGCTGGTTCAAGCTCTAACCATGGCCATTTCTCCTCGCTCTTTCCCCAGGAGATCCGAAGACAGGGTTGAGGCTGCAGCACACAGCGCACTGCTTACAAAACCTGAGTGAATGCTGAAACTATGTAGCTCAGTATTAGCAAAGCATCTTACTTAAAGAAAGCCAAATTTAAAAATAATGTAGATCTTTACGGAAGGTTTTCTTAGGAGAGGGGGTGCAGAAATTTTAGAAACTGCTTCACACACACAAAAAAAAAGTAGCCAAAAAAATGTTCTTCAGATGTATCTCTGACTCCTTCAAATTTCCCACTTATACCAGCTTCTGTGTCCCCTACTCTCCTACGGGGTCTCCAACCATCGGCTCTTTTATTACCCTTGTTTACTCCTACACCCTGTTCACATTCACTGTCCCATCCATAAACTTGGGGTCTCCACTCACCATCCTGCCGGGAGTCCCCTCCACCCTCTGACAGTAGTCTCCTCTGGCCAGCTTGAATGTCTGCTTTGAAGAATGAGTCCATTGCCCAGAGTAACACCATAGATGTGATACCATTGTCTGTGTCTTGGAGTGTAGTCTAGGGATTAAGCACTTGAGCTCTGAAGCCAGATTACTGTGTTTAAATTCCAGCTTTACTAGTTACTTTCAAGGTGACCTTGGCAAATTACTAAACTTCTTTGGGCCTCAGTTTATTCATATATAAAATGTGGGTGATAATAGTATCTACCTTAAACAGTTGTTGAGAGTAATGAATGAGCTACTGTAGGTAAAGCACTCTAGTTCAGAGAAAGTACTATATAAATTTTCACTCTGACTATTATTATTATTGTTATAATTATTACTATTGTAATATGCCAGGTATAATGGTAGGTAAAGAGCATACAGGAGTATACAAAGTGGATAGTGTCATTGTCTTCATGGAGCTTTCAGGCTAATGGAAGAAGCAGAAGTCACCTGGCACTTGCAGCTCAGCATGCTAAAATTATGAAATGGAAAGCCACAGGTATGACAAGAGTACACACAGATATTTCGTCTTTAATTGGGAGTCTAGAGAAAGCTTCCCTTTGGCACTGAGACCCAAAAGGGATTAAGGAGCAGTCATTTACAGAGACGCACTCCTCTTTTATGGCTTTTGTGGGAAGGGCGTAGCAGAACCTTGCTCCTGCCTCTCCTGGCTCCAGTGCAGTGAGACCTGAAGGGAGCCCGATACATTTTGAACTTGAGGGTTTTACGTCTGCAGGAGCTGTAAGCGGCTCCCACAACAGGGCACATGTCGGAGCAGTCAGAGCAGACAGACAAAGATGGATTTATTTCTGACTGTCTTCCTGGGCACTTCCCGAAATACCCAGGCCTCTCTTCAGCAAGAGGGATGGTGAAGGGGAGGGCAGACGTTCTACGATGTCTGATAGGCTTGAGGAACAAACTGGGACAGAAAATATGAAGACCTGTACTCACTGGGAAGAATTTTTCTTCCTGCTTGTAAGGCATCATAAAATATCCAGTTTTATCAGTTAGCAAACATATACTAAGTGCTCATAGTGTAAAACACGGTGATGCATTAATGAAGACAAAGGAAGCTCTCATGAGCTTACAATCGAAAGGAGAAATAAACATGCATAAGTTCAGTTATGATCCAACAAAATGCATCATTATAAAGCCTTGTGGAAAACATGGAACTGAGTATAGAAACTATTATGGCATGCCAACGTATATCTGGTCTACGGAGATCACAATGGTAGGGGACAGGAAGGCAGGGACAGGAAAATCATTTAGAGATTGCATGAAATTATCAAACTATGAATAAAAGACTCTTTTTTCTTTAAACCAAAAAATGTCATATAAATTTAAGACTCTTCCTGAGTCACAGTTCAGGAGGATTTGGGAACATTCACAGACAGAATCACCTCTTCATTCTCCCCCACAGTGTCACCTTCATTTCCAAAGCATCCCCAGGGAAGAAAGGTGAAGGAAAAAGAAAGTGACCAGTTGAAAACAGGTGAAGGAAACAGAGAAAAGAAAGAACATTGTACCTATAAAGAAAAATGGCTCCCACCGAACTCTCCAAGGAAGCCTCCTTTTTTCTTCCTTTAACCAAAACGAAGCCCCAAGTGAGATCCCCCCTGTAAAGAATCAGCAGAGATGCAGGGGCTAAGCATCTTTCTAAGTGAATGAAATTAGACCTCTGCAGTGAACTAGCTCATGGTCCAGTAAGATGGCCAGCCAAATAAGCCAGTACCATAGCAGCACACAGTAAGCTTTTGGTGAGCTATGGCAACCCTGCAGTTTGAAGTAAAACAAATGCCTGGGAATTCAGTGGCCCCAGATAAGCTGTGTGAATATCAGAACAAGATAGTCTGAAATGTCTGAAATTTCAATCACAATAAAATTCAAATGTGTGGAAAAATGTAATCTCTTTATATCGTTTGCTTTCAGTCTGGCTTTTCTGGCAGGCCCTACCTTATGGATGGGTAGGCAGGAAATAACTACATGTCCATTCAATTTAAATTTTAGTCTAGTCCCAAAGTGTAAATATCCTGAATGCAGAAATCCCTGTAAGTAAAACTAGTCTTTTTGAATCATGGTTTAGTCTTGATTATTTCTGCCCTCTCTTTCTCCGAATTCCCTGCCAGGTGGACTTGGGCGCACAGGTGAAGCAGGCAGCTGGGCTTGCGTGACTTTGCTGGGACAGAGTGAGGGGGGGGTCACAGGGCACAGTGCCCCCGTATTGCCGTCTATTCCCGCTGGTATGAATACCGGAGTTGGTGCTGGTGACCCCTGTGCTCTGGGCCTTCTCTCCCTTTGGTCAGGGTTGTGGCCCTTGCTGGCTGACTCAGCCTCAACCTGGCTCTCTTGGATGCTAAAGGATCTCCAGGATCCTTGCCACATGACCTATGTAGCCCACAGAAAATGCACTGACTCTCCATTCACCTGCCTTCTGAGTGCTACATGAACTTGTGGGTGTCATCCTTGCCGTACAGAAACGCAGGGCAGGGCAGTAAAACTAAGTCGAATTATCCTCCCTGGGGCCCACACCACAGGCTGCACTGCCCGCTCTCCTGGGTGGGACACTGGGGGACATGAGCACTCCTTATATACCCAGTTTTCCTCCTTCTCTACCCAAAGGCTTGTGTGGGAAAATGGGGACAAATCTAACTAATTCCACTTCCACCTTCTCTGCCTCTAATCGCCCCCCCCCCCATGCTGCTGGCACAGGAAACAGCGGGCTTCCCTTTCCCACCACTTCCTCTCCCTACAGACACATCCCTTGTGTGAAATTCTACCCAGGTCACCAAACTTAACTCACAGTTATGTCAAGTGGGAGCTAAAAGAAATTTAAAAATCTTTTCCTTCCCCCTGACGCCTGTCTCTTGCCTGTCATCTCGCTCAGCATGTCAAGAGCCCACCCCTGGAACATGGTCCCTGGGTCAGGGGGCCCTGTGGCTCAGGTCTCAGAGATGCGGTGAAGCAACGCTTTCAGAAGGAAATTAAATGTATGTCTTTACGATCTACAAAGAGCATGTCAGCTTTAAAACAATAGCATTGTATTTCTTTGTCTTCTAATTAGGTAGTCCAAGGAATGTTGTTTTGCCGGTCGCCTCTGGATAAACGGTGGCAAGTGTTTCAAGTTCAAATAAGTTTCGGAATTGCTGAGTTAAACCAAGTTCAATAGGTTTATTTAGTGTGAAAGCCTGTAGTATGCTAGTATGCTCTGTGACTTCTGATACGTTCTTTCCCAAACTTATCTGACCATGGGATATTTATTTATTTATCACATCTTCTGGGAGGATGTACGGAATACAAGAGTGGAAGGTGCTGAAGACCCTTTGTCTCGAGAATCAGTGTGCACCTCCACTCCTCCATCCCATTTTCATTACCAGACCAGAGCCGAGTGTTAAGGCAAAGGTGTTTAGCTCTCTGGTTAGTTTCCTAACTGGGCCCTTTCTGTCCTCAAGCCCTGTGCTTATTTATTTAATTTGTTAACTAACACAGCTGTGACATCAGTGTCATGAGCATAAAGTACCTGGGAGTCAGTTGGAGACCCTAGAACTTGAAAGTGTTTATCTCAAAGTAAACAAGCAAACACAAACCCCCTCTGCCAAAGGGACAGATAGCAGGGCCCATTTCCCGGGCTCCTCTGGGAATTCTCCTGGGGTGGGGGGATGCACTCCTGCCCAAGCTGTCCTGGTGAAGGGCGGGGAATGGATGCTGGCTCATGGTGAAGGAATGCGAAATAAAGATCTTATGACTTTCAATAGAAAAATACATATGGTATGAGATTTTGGCACAGCTTCCCCCCCCACCAGAAAGAATGCAAATACCCCCCACATGGCCTGAACAAGGTACAGAGAAGCTGAGGAGACAAAAAATCGGGATCTACAGGAAAGTTCTGGCAAAACTGTTCTGTAGAACATAATGACCTTAAAATAGGTTCCCTAAAAGGGGAATTACCTAGGAAAAAATGGTCGAGTCTCAAGGGAAATAGATGAGTTTCTGGGGAGGACAATGATGGATGAGAGGAAATGGCAGGAGAAAACCGTGGACGGCCGGGATAAGGAGCCCTGTGACCCTTTTACCTTCCTCAGCCTTTTCTTCTGCTCTTGTGTAAACAGAGAAGAAGCCCAACTCGACACACAAAGTGGAAAAGGGAGAAAACATTGATATTTCATGTGCGGCCACATGTGGGCTGAAAGTATAACTCATAGAGAAGAAAACCAGTCCCGTTGTACACATCTGTGTGAGAAGGACTGATTTACGTGAGCAGCTGCGGCAGGATGAGATGCCCCGAGCACACGGGACACGGGCAGGGCGCTCCAGGGTTCCAGAGGGATCGGCTGGGACCGGTCACTCAGCACTTTCATGCACAGGAACAAGAAGGCACACGCTCTGCTCCCGACCCCACTGCCACTCGCCACCACCCCCACCTCGGCCCCCTCCGTCATCCTCAAAACAAAGCATGATATATGCATTATTTCTGGGTCAGTCACAACTGGTTACATTGGTAGCACTCTTTGACTTAAACTGTAATATTGCCATGGGCGTGTGGGCATACTTCCTCCTCAGGAAGGAGTCAGTAGAGATAAGAATGGTAATTTGAACTGCCATGAATCCATGTGGCAATAAAATAATAGAAATAAAATAAATTTACCCATAGCAAGGCTACTGTTGTTGAGAATCCAGAACTGTGGAATTGCCTCATCTTCCTCCAGACCAGGCTGAGAGACTCTGTAAGCATCACTGTTCTATGTGTTCAACATCCTCCCCAGGTTTTTTCCCACCCCCTGCTTTCCCCACAACACAGGGCTGTGGCTGGTGGGACTAGGAGATCACACTCCTTCCTCCATCACAGGGATGGTCACTGGCCTTAGGTTGGGCCAATTTCGAACCGTATGCTTCTAGCCAAAGGGATTCGTTCAAGGCGTGGACACATGCTGATGTCGAGTCAGTTGGAATTCCTCCCCGAAGTGTCTTGAAATGGAGGGACGAGAATATTGTCTCTGGGCCTACCTTTCCAAGGTTTGGTTTTATGAACCTATTGGCCTATAAGCCTTACTGCATTTTTAAATTTAAAGTAATTCAAGCTGGGAGTTCATCATGTAGAATTGAAAGACCTCCAAGTAATACAGGGACCTTGGCAGAATAAGAAAGATCCCTACTTTCTTTTTCTTAGTTCAAAAGAATGTTTATGGAAGGCACACTGCATACCTTCCATATGCAGTTTGCTCACGGTGGTGAGCAAACATCAGCTCTGTTGGCATTCACATTCGGTGAGATTAGGGCCTATTGGGAAGAGCAAGCATCTAGTGATTGCTCACAATTAATGAATTTCTAGTGTTCGGTATTCTAGAAAGAAAAGTAGCCAATAACCAGAGGCCTCACAGCTGGGGAAGAGGCAACAAAGTTTCCACAAGGAAGTGATGGTTAAGCTGAAAGATGGTCAGAGTTTAGTCTCAGCTTGAGGAGCCAATATCTCCTTTGCCATTTTAACCCTACATAACATAATGGTTACCTGAGTTTAAAAATGTCTTTTTTGAGCCCTGGCTGGTGTAGCTCAGTGGATTGAGTGCTGGGCTGCAAATCAAATGGCAGCCAGTTCAATTCCCAGTCAGGGCACATGGCTGAGTTGTGGGCCAGGTCCCCTGTAGGAGGTGCCCAAGAGGCAACAACATGTTGATGTTTTTCTCCCTCTCTCCTTCCCTTCCTCTCTCTCTATAAACAAATAAATAAATATTAATTTTTTTTGTTTTTTTGACTGAGCTGAAACAGCCTATTTATCTGATAATATTAGTGAGAATATAAAGTTTTCTGTACTTTGCTTACTTCCTGTAACTTTATTTAGTACCAAATGCATGATAAGAGAAATTTTGAACTGAGTAAAATGAAGTACTAGGTAGAAGAGTGGGACAAATAGCCTTCAGTTGAAAAAGAATGGCCATTCTGATTCGTTTTTGATGAATCATCTTTGAAGTCTTATACAGTAATAAAAATTCCAACATATCTATAGATTTTTACTCAATCAACTATCATGAATATAGAGAAAAACAGTGTGGTTTGGTACAAAAAATTACATACTTTTGTTGACAATGAACCCTAAAGGTATATCAAATGAATCTGAGCTGCTTGGCAAGTTAGCACGAGGTGCATCCTACTGTAGCACGCTTCGCTTTGTTGAAATTTTCCAGCTGTGATGGATTCACTGCCCATTGGTTTGGAGCAGGTAATTTACATTTGTCAGCTCTCGTTTGTACGCAGGCCTGATAACTCATATTGAAAGCCCATCTTATCTTCCTCAGTGGAAGAGCTAATCTGATTTACTACTATCTTATACTGTATGCTAAGCACTGAGAAATGCATCCAGGACTAGCGTTTAGTATCTTATGTTCCAGGTAGTTTTCAAATGACTTATGTTCATGTGTTTACATTTTTACCTCCTGAAAAGAATGTCTACACTCTTTGAAATCAGGGATTGGGGCCTTGAGGCCTCTTCAGCCTTTCGCTATCATGCCCAGAGCATCTCATCCAATATCTAATATTGATAATTATTTAACAAATATTTATTATTGAGTGTATAATGTGTACTAGACTGTTCTAGGCTTGAGAATTTGAAAAATAAATGAACATTTATTTCAATTAATGTGATTGTTGTTTATCTTATCTCACATTTGATAAGAAGTGGCATTTAGGAAAAAAGGGAAGGAAGGGAAGGAAGAAGAGAAAGGCTGGGGAAGGGAGGGACTATTTCTCTGTGTTTAGGAATGCAATAATCATTCCACATGGTACTAAATGCCTATTTTTGCATAAGAACCAGAGTTTTAAAATTGTGTGATAGTTTTCTGCAACAAAACAGTGGAAGGCAGGAAATCGGTGCAATTTGCTTATAATTAATTTAAGATTAACTTAAAAATGAAAAAAATTGTCTTTCTGTAGTACGGCTGTTGAACTGTCATCTAAAAGCTTATATAATTAGTGGAAGCATGCTAATTGAATTATGGCAATTAAGTCAGGCTTGAGACAGAGGGTCCCTTCTGAGTGATGAGGTTGTAGTAATTCTGTAACCCATTCTCCTCTGTTAGGAAGTTCCCCTGCCCTCAGTACTTCAGCTACCATGGCGTAGCCGATTCTTGATTTCTCATGTGTTAATTATCCACTTTGTGGGTTTGCTGAGCCTTGGGTTTTTTTTCCTCCCTTCCTCGGAGTTACCAGGTTGTCTGCACTGATGGGTAGGCTGGAGCCATGAAGAGGTCACACAATTTACAACTGTTATTTTTAATACCAAATGTCTTCACCAGTGAAAGATAAGTTGTGTGTGGGAGAGAATGAAAACATTTGGGGACCACTGTGGAGAGAGTGACGGTCTTCTCAGCCGTTTCTTTAACAATGTCACTGTTGATTAAAGAATTGAGAAAATACTGAGGCAGGAGTTCGCATGAGCTTGGAGCAGTTTGGGGCTGCAATTGTCCGTGCTCACCCCTTTTTGTAGACGCTATGGAATGAGCTAGCCAGGTCCCTAACCTGATACTAATAAACGAAGTAGCCTTGGGAAATTTCCTTCCTCTCTCCACGGCTACATTTACTTTATAAAACGAGATCACCATGGCTCCTTTCAACTCCAGAATTCTCTAGTTTTCCATCTATTCACAAAGCCAGTACCATGTTTTCTAGGGTTTTGAATAGGGGTTGTCAGCCTCCTACATCCTGGGGTGGTACAGCCTCCTGGGCAGGATGTCTCCTGGGGAGGATGTATGCCGGACACACCAAGGGACAGGAAGTATAGTTCCTGCCATCTAGGGCTGTCAGAAGTAAGGGTCAGGGCTGGAGGGTCCTCCAGAAAAAAGGGAAGCGAACAGAGAGGGGACGGGAGGACCATACTGCAATGTCTGAAAACAGCAGTTCTGGAGATGCTGTGAGCAGCGCCAGCCGCAGAATGTCCGGGGCTTGGTGCAAAATGAAAATATTAGGCCGTTCGTTCAAAAATTAAGAATTTCAAAATGGCAACAGCAGAGCTGTAAACCAAACACAGGGTCTTCTACATGTCGGTGTGCCTTGTGGGCCCGGCTGGGAGGGATTAATCCTGTTTCCCAGGGGTTGAAATCACAGACCCCTCCCCTCCCTGGGGCCCCCCTGAATCTGCAGGGCTCACTTCAAGTCTGCCTTTCATTCCACGCTACGTTTCTTTCTTTCTTGCCTTTTTTTTTTTTAACAGTGCTGTTAGCTGTATAAATATTTTACAGTTCCCCTATGAAAAGTTTCCAAGGGGCCCATGTTAAGGAAAAAAAAAAATCTTTGAAAGGATTTTTTCCATAGCAATTAAAACCTTTCAAAGCACCGAGGCCTCCCTAGTCTCACTTTAGTGCAACAAACCTCTATTTTTTTTGCCCGGTTTGGATGGCCCTGGGTCTGAAAATAAGCCAGCCTCTTTGTTTGGTGACTTTGCGGGTTGCCGATAGACATTTGGAATTTAAATTCATGAGATACATGGCGAGCTGCGGATGGAACCGGCAGAGGGCTTAGGAATGGTGGGTTCAGAAACTCTAACCCCTATTTCCTGTATCTCATTTACAGGGTAAAATGACTATAAATCAACCTAAAGTTCATTTTGGCTCCCCAGATGAAGTCAAATGTACACTCTGACTTATGCATATACCGTTTTTAGTTAACGCACCAATAAAAATAATTGTGCAAGCCTAAATTTGGAAGTGTTCCCAGCATTTATGACAAAACTTAATAAAGCCAAGCGCATTGAATGTAATATGGGAATTTTATTGAAATGAAATTAGTCCATCATGTAAGCTCCACATTTTCCTCAGATTTCTTGGACTTCATATGAGAGCTCTCCTGGGGACCCTAATAGGGTCCTGCAAAAATTCAAGAACGGTTTGCAGAGACGCAGAGTTCAGACCACAGCTCTGCGGTGGATAGGATGGCACACCCTGAGTTCGATGTGGCAAACCACACACACTTTCCTGCGCATGCTCCCACTCCCTTCAGCCCAAGGTCTAAGCAGCAGATACATTGTTGGGCTTTTACTCAGAACATGGGACTCCCGGAGAGATGGGGGTGGGGCTTCCCTTGTAATTCTAGTAAGCACAGTGTGTGCCAGAGACCTATTACGTAATTTCCCTGGGGAACCAGCATGGCAGCAGCCATTGCGTAGGTTCGTGCCGTTGGATTGCTGGACCGTATTTACCAAGGGGAGCCTGGGGGCCGAGGGATGCTTTTATGGCTGCTTGAAGGAGGAGGCAATCTTTGTGCATTTAAAATTTAGGGTAGGGGGTAAGGACATTTGAGTGGGGGAATTCAAGTTTGATATAGATTAGGTTTCATTTACAGTGGTTTGCAAGTTTTAGTATGTGCATAAAAATCTCCTGGGCTATTTGTTTAAAAAGCAAATACCTAGACCCCACCTCAAGAGATTTTCACTCGTGGCATTCAATGGCTGGACCTAGGTATCTGTATTTTAAACAGTGCTCCAGGTGATTTGATACAGGTTGTCCAAGGATCTTGATCTAAAAAATAATGCTGTCAGGTGGGTCAGTGACAACAAATGACAAACTTCAATATGTTTAATCACTGGAAACTGAATGTATGTTTCCCCCTCCCCCCAAATTCCTGTGTTGAAACCCATCCCCCAAGGTGATAGCGTTAGGAGGTGGGGCCATTAGGAGGTGAGTGGGTCATGGGGGTGAAGCTGCCATGAGTGGGACTAGCGCCCCTAAAAGACACTAAGACATCTCCCCTGCCCCTTCACCCTGTGCGGACACAGCAGGAGGGCAGCCATGTAAGGACCAAGAGGCAGCCTCCAACCAGACACCGAATCTGCCAGCCTCTTGATCTGCGACGTCCCGAACTCTGGAACTATGAGAAGTAAATTTGTTCTTTATAAGCCATCCGGTCTAGTTTAGAGCAACCCGAGCCAACTAAGACATTGCTCAGTGTTTATGTTT
This sequence comes from Artibeus jamaicensis, assembly GCF_021234435.1. Taxonomy (NCBI): domain Eukaryota; kingdom Metazoa; phylum Chordata; class Mammalia; order Chiroptera; family Phyllostomidae; genus Artibeus; species Artibeus jamaicensis. Next base: position 51,630,357 of record NW_026522030.1, on the reverse strand, counting down.
GAGGTGTTACTGTGTGCTGAGCAGAGGGAAAGGTCTGGACCGACTCCTTCACTGCATTTGGTCTACCTTCTAGATGGTTGTCTAGCCTACTTTTAAAAAAAAACTCCTGGGACAAATATTTCATGTCTTCTTATAGCTTGTTTCAGTGCCTAATGATCATTACTGTTAAGATTGTTTTCCCTTAGTCTATACAAATTCCTTCTTGCTGAAATTCAGCCCCATTTCCCCCTGTTGCCACTTCAGAAAGGGTAGAGAATCATTGGATGATATCGTGATAAAAAAATCCTTTGTGTATTTAAAGGAAGTTAGAGTTGTCTCCCCCACTCATCCACAGGAAGACAGACTTGTTCATGATCAGCCTTCCATCCTTACGGCTCCAACCAGTGTGCCCATGGACTTAGGCCTGGACCTCACACACCTCAGCTTCTCTGCTCTGGTGAACTCCCCAAAGCCATTCTGGAAGGACTCTGGGGATTTCGAGATCTGTTTTGGACATGGACATGGACATTATTATACCCACAGATCACATGGAGAGAGCCACTGTTTTCTTGTTGGCCTTCTGTTAAATTGATTCTTTCTATTTTCCCCCATCTTCCCTAAGTTTCGTCCCTCTAATTAATAGACAATTAAACCTTGCCTGACCTCTGTGGTCAGACCAGAAAATAAATTGGGAAGCTTGAATGGAAATTGCGCAATGCCTTTTCCTCTTTGTGACAGTGATGGACAACCTCAGAGGAGGCCTCCTGCTGCGCAGGCTTTGTATAATCTCCCCCCTTTGAGTGTGTGCAGGGCCTGTGACTTGCTTCTAATCAATAGCCTATAGCAGAGGTGATGGGTTGTTATTCACATAATTATAGAAAACCCTGTCTGGCTAACAACATGCCCAGAGCCTCTCCTTGCTAGCTTGATGAAGGAAGTGGCCAGGTTGGGAAGCCCACGCGGCACCACTGATGACCTCTCGGAGTTAGGGCAGTCTCCACCAACAGCCAGCAAGGGATGAGGGCTCCCAGTCTTGCAACTGCAAAGAAGTGAATTTTGCCAACACCTTGTATGAGCCGGGAAGCAGATGCTTCTCCAGCCGAGCCTCCCCAGGAGCGTGCAGCCTGGCCAACAACTTGACTGCAGCTTGTGAGCCCCTAAGCAGAGGATCCAGAGAAGCCGCGTTCAGATTTCTGACCCACAGACACTGTGAGATAATAGGTGTGTGTTGTTCGAAGTTGCTAAAGTTGTGATGATTTATTACTCAGCCACAGAAAACTGATAGAATTTGATCTGACTTCCCCAGCAGTGCTAAAGGGAAGGGTAAATGGCGTCCTGGAGAAGGCCTTCAGAGGAACATTTAGTCTGGGCGGCAGCTTCAAAGGAAACCTCATGCTTACCTGCTTGGTAATATTTTGGATTTTGGTGGGTCAGACTCATGCTTGAAATCTTCTAGAATGTTTACATAAAAGCTATTTTTCCTTTAAAATGAGTAATAATTACAGTAACTATGATTCATTTAGAGTGTACTAGTAGTCACACTTTGAAGTACTTTGTATACACTAATTCATTTAGTTCTCCCTGCCTGTCCTGTCAGAGAGGCAATAGTATCGACCCATTTCACAGGTGAGGAAGCTGAGATACCTAGAAGTAAGACTGTCAGCTCAACTCTTAAGTGAATTTTCTCAAAAAGTTGGGGGTGGGGTGGGGCAGGGAGCAAAAGGCACAAGAGGCTTTTGGCCTTTTGGTGTCCAATTATATGTCTATGTATCTTCATTTTTTTTTAATTTTAATTTTTTTTATTGATTATGCTGTTACAGTTGTTCTATTCCCCCTTTCATTCCCCTCCACCCTACCCCCCCGTCCCCACCATTACCCACCTTTAGTTTATGACCATGTGTCTCAAGTCCCTTAGATTCTATATTTCCCATACTATTCTTGCCCCCCCTTCTATTTTCTATCTACTGTCTATGCTACTTATTTTCTGTACCTTCTCCCCCCTTTTCCTCCTCCCACTCCCCTGTTGCTATCTTCATTTTTAGAAGTATGTCTTAACTGTTATGAAAACTGGACATGGCATAGGCCTCATAGGACCTCTGAGAGGGTCTATGTAAATTCATCACAGAGCTATTTTACCTAAAGGTAATGAAACTGCCAGGGGGACCTAAGTGAACAAGACCTCAGTAGTTCTATAAAGGTAGAAATGGTGGAAGCTCAAACTCTTGGATGGACCAGGATTTTTGCAGGCCTGCTAAATTTTGGCAAGTCCTTTGCAATATCTCTATTTTAGTGGCTTTTCCTGGCACATTCTCCATTTTATTAATATTATTTTTTTAAATGTAGAAAGAAAAGAATGAGCTTGACATGGTCAAAGAAGGATAATTTTGTGGCTCTCATGGGTCACACTGATGTTATGTACCCTGGAGAGATATTAAATTACCTTTGGAAATTGCAGCACAACATCCCAAGCTGGTAGGCATCTTATGATTTACTTTTTTCTGCAGGCCTTAAATTCCATCAAACATTCCCAAATTCTACTTACAGCTTATTTATTTCTTTTGGCCTGAAGGACCTTATTCAGATTCAGCTAACATGGTTTTAGTGAATGCTAGGAAATAATTAGTAGCGTCTTCACTTACAGATTAAAAAAAAACTGAGATTCAGGAAAGTGAAACCGCCTGTGGTTAAACAATTAGAAATAACAGGTAATAGATTGGGAGTCAAACTCTCTTGCTCCACACTGAGGCCCCTGTTCACAGCACGGAGCTGAGTGCTGTGTATTTCCCCAAACATGGTTCTAGTGAGCCATGGCAGTGAGGGGCCGTGCGCCTCTGCCCCCACTTTGTACCCCCTGTTCCTCAGCAGGTACAAAGAGTAAGAAAATTTATTTAAATTTGTCTGATCGTGTGCCCCCAAACAGTGTGGCTTTTCAGGGCACTGCGAAGGCTCTGCCTGCCCCAGACTGTGATCTCCATTGTCATCCACTCTACTGGAGACATATCCCTTTAGATGTAAAGTCTTTTTTGTGTTTATATGTTTTATTAAGACTTTATCAGCAGATGATGAGAACATAAAACAAGATCGGAGGAGGCCATTCAGAGCCGCTGGGTTCTTTGAAAACTGCCCATGTGTACGGTCGTGTGCATCAAAGGGACATTCTTTTAAAAAAGAAAAGTATGGCACCTGCAATTGTATACAGTACATAGCACTCCATAATGACCATAAACAACTATGTCACTGGTTTCGGTATTTACAATATAGCGCTTTTTATTGTTAGTTTAGAGTATACTCTTCCTGCTCATTAAAAAATAAGTTTGCTGTAAAACAGTACGCCATGTTACGCCAGCAGCAGCCTCCTACAGCTCATGTTTACCGTGTCTCTTGATTTTATTAGTTTCTTTTGTGCCTAATTTAATCTCACATTGTCTTGTACAGTAACATGCTGTGCAGGCCTGTGGTCTGGGAACGATAGGCTGTACCCTGTAGCCTGGGTGTGGAGTAGGCTATACCATCTAGGTTTGTGCAAGTGCGTTCTCTGATGTTGGCTTCAGGACACGGCCTAGCGGGCGGTAAGCGGTGCCTGACTGTGCTCTTCCGCTCAGAGACGGCAGCTGCCCCTTAGAGCGGCAGGAGTTGAGGGGCGGGGAGGGGGGGTTTGTAGTGAGCTCTCCTAGAGCGGGCTGGGCTGGGCTTGGCTCTAAAGTGGAAGTGCCTGTCCTAGAACATTCGTAACCAAACACCCACTCCACTCACAGCAGTAACTGAACTTTTAGCCTTCTCTTAACAAACGTTTTTTAAAGTTCCTAAATAAAAAAGTTTAAAAGCCCCTTCTCCCCACTCCTGCTTTTGCGTTGTCCCTTGGTCTAGTTTAATTATATATCCCAGGCCCTGAGTAGACCCTGAGGGGAACGTCTCCACAAACTGAGTCTCCTGTGTCTGGGGAATTGAAGAAACTCTTCCTTCCCACTTAGGGACAGTGTGGAGTGACCCGCCGTGGCTGTAATTCTCTGCCCTGAGTCCTGCTCCTTCCTCAGTTCCCAGATTACCTCTCCAAGAGCCTCAGGGCTGATAAGAAGAGAATAGAAAGTGACCTGTGAAGTACTTGGGAGGATGGTAGGGAGGCCAGTGATGACGGAAGAGGAGAGGAAATGAATATTTACTGTGAATTTCTCACACTTGGGGACAATAACCCAACTGGATGTGTGTTGACTCATCCCTTAGCTGGCAGTCCCCACAGCGCTGTCTGAAACCAGGTCTGTTATCTCATCTCACTTTATCCATCTTTTCAGTGTTCTGTGCTAAGCACTGTCCTAGGCACGAGGATTCAACACCGAATTCCTTTCCTCCAAGCAGAAATGGTTCAGTGGAGCAGTCAGAGACACAGATAAATAATTTCCATTTAGGGCAGCGGTCCCCAGTTTTTTTTGGCACCAGGGACTGGTTCCATGGGAGACAATTTTTCCACAGACTGTGGTGCGGGGGAGATGATTTTGGGATAATTCAAGTGACTTCCATTTATTGTGCACTATATTTGTATTATTATTACATTGTAATATATAGTGAAATAATTATAGACCTCGCCATAGTGTGGAATCAGTGGGATCTCTGAGCTTGTTTTCCTGCAACCAGCGTCAGTTCCTAAGTTAAAGCCCGCTGCCGCCAGATGCAGCTGTACAGCTGAAGCACATCAACTCACTTGCCACTATGAAGCCTGCCCCGAGATGCCCCTTAACTGCCACTTGCTGCTCATTGATAGGGTTTCGATATGAGTCTGCGAGCAATTAATGTATTATCACCTCTGTGCAGTCAAACTTCTCTGCTGCTGCTGATCTGTATTCGCAGCCGCTCCCCAGTGCTAGCATCGCTGCCTCAGCTCCACCTCAGAGCATCGGGCGTTAGATTCATAAGGAGCACACAGTCTAGATCCCTCCCATGCACAGTTCACAGCAGAGTTCCTACTTCTGTGAGAATCTAATGCTGCTGCTGCTCTGACAGGAGGCGAAATTCAGGCAGGAATTTGAGCATGGGGAGCTGCTGTAAGTACAGATGAAGCTTTGCTCGCTCACCGGCCTTCAATGTGGCCCAGGAGTTGGGGACCCCTGATTTAGAGTAACAAATTATGTGGGAACATAAACAAAGACAACCTAAGCTCATATATTCCTTACTTATTGCAGCATAACAAATTGCCCAAGCTTGACAACTTAAAATGACAAAGATTATCTTGTACAGATTCTGAGAGTCAAGAGTCAGGGAGCAGCTTCGCCGTGTAGTCTGGCTCACAGCCAACCATGAGACTGCTGTCAGGATGCCAGCCAGGGCTGCACTCATCAGAAGGCTCAACTGGGGTTGAAGGATCCTCTCCCAAGAAAGCTCGTCCACATATCTGTTGGCCTCAGCTCCTCACCACAGCACATGGGCCTCACCTTTGGGATGCTCACAACGTGGTGGCATCTTCCCCCAGAGCCAATAACCCGAGAGAGAAAAGAAGCCATGATGTTTTCACAAAGTAGCCTTAGAAGTTGCTTACCATCACTTCTGCTGAATTCTATTGGTCACAATGTGGGAGGAAAGTACACAAGGACGTCAATACCACAAAGGGGGCTTTTGGGGGGCTGTCATGAAGGCTGAGCACCAAAGGGAGCCTCCAGCAGAAACCAAGAGCACACGGAGAATAGACCTGGAGTCCCAGTATCCTTCCATAGGTCTTGCAGGTTCACGATCGTTCTCCAACTCACTGACAAGGGGTGGTTGCTCCTGCCACAATCTTTTACCTTCTCTGTATAGTGAAGATGGCCAGGTACCCCTATATCAAGTACAACTAGTTTAAGGTCCCATGAGGCAAGTAAGATGTAGAATACACTAAAATCTTTTTACTCTTAGTCTGCCTTCCCACCAGAACACCCCCAGCATTAGGAGCTTTATTTGAATTCTCCTAAGACCCCTGCAATAACACAACGGATAAATTATATGGGTGGGCAACAAATGTAGATATGTATTATTATTATTACTGATGTTATTTTGGGACTAAGATGACATTAGTCTAAGAATTAGCATCCAGACTATCAACCAAAATTGCTAATACCCAGTAATGTGTGTTCATGAAGACTTATTTTTGTCTTTATTTAATAATGACTTTGTGAGAAATAACTGAACATCAGGGATGTTTAGAAGATTTTCAAATGAATAGGATTTCAATATTTTGGCTCATTCATACAATACTATCAAAATGGAAACACATCTACACAAGTCACAATTCATTACTTTTTAACTAATCAACATTTTTTAAGCACCAAATATAGGTCCAGAAAGGGTTGCTGACATGTCCAAGGTGTCAAAGATAACAGAACTCTTAACAAAAGACTAATTCCAGAGACTGGTTATCTTTAAAACTGATATTCCCTATGTCAACAGAGAAAACACATAAGTCCAGATTTTGAATTCATCATTTCCTCTGAGCATCTGGGATCTGAGTCTGAATTAATACGAGGTGAGCTCTCCTGGCTCCAGAGCTCAGGTGAGATGTCACATTTAGGAAAAGGAAGCTGTTCTGTGTCCAAATGGCTGTGTGATGAGGGTGGATACTCCCAGGATAGTAAGAGCAGCAGCTACCTGAGGAACTCAGAAATACCCACCCTCCCTCAGCTCACAACCTTCAACTTCTCTGTTTTCTCTGACCCCTGACTTGCAGCCACGGTAGCATCCAATGCAAGACTGTGCCAAAGGTACCTGCTCATACTAGCCAATTGTTAAATTCTCAAGAAATGTGCAAGCCACTTGTTGAAGACTGCCAGTGTTAATAATTAAGTTCTACAAACTTACAAATAAGGCATATTAAGAGAAAAGCATAATAAATACTCAAAAACCATTGCTTCCTAATTATTTGGGTATGTGTTACTGTTATCTATGTTCTTGAGGTTACTTATCCGTGGCAAGAACATATACACCATGGATATCAGCAAATACTACAAATCAGAGCTTCCCCCTCTCCCCCCACCCCCCCGCCCTGAGAATCAGTACTGGGACATTTACCAGCATGTCACTGGGAGCATCCTTTTACCACTCCCAAGTTTTGTGGTAGTACTTGAATCAGATGGCTATTTTTAAACCCAGGCTTTGTCACTTAACAGTTATGTGACTTGGGCACATTATTTAACTTCTTTGCACCTTAGATCAATCATCCGTAAGCTAGAGATAATATAGCACCTACTTCATAGAGTTGCCATGAGGATGAAGAGTTGATATATGTAAAGCACTTTGGAATAGTGCCTGAAACCTAGTAAGTGCTATGTAAGTATTTGTTAAATATATAAAATAAATACTGTTCTAAGGGTTGCTATTCCCCTCTTTGAGTCTATCTCATTTATTTCTCATCTCTCAAAATCTATGCTCTTCTTCTTCCATGTCAGTAAGCATCCAATTTTGTGGGACACATGATTGCCCAAAATAAATATTAGATTTTTCACCTCCCTTGAAGAAATTCTAATTAAGGTGATATAAACAGAAGGATTATGTGATAGCTTCTAGGATTTTATCTACAATGATAGTTTTCACATTCTTTTTGCCCCTTTTATTTTTCATTCCTTCTCCCATTTTGGTCTCTGAAATTTGGATGTGATGGCTGGAGCTCAAGCCACTTTATTAGACCATGAGGAAGAAAAGCAAACCTTAGGGGTAACAGATATGAGAACAGGGAATTATAAAATAAATCAGTGATATTTGGTGACAAGAAAGATATAAAAAGTAGCTGGACTATGTTCATAGTTTTAAATGAGAATGAAGACATGCAGACTTGCGTTTTAGAAGTCTTTAGAGCTAAACGTCAACTCCAGATGATCCTTCAGTTCCAATTCCAGGAAACCCAGCTAACATGGCCGATGTTCTTGAATTTCTAGAATATTCCACCTCCCTTAATGCCGTGAACATCTTTATAATAAACCTTCATTACTTGAGCTAATATAACTGACTGTTCCTTGAAACTAAGAGTAAAACTAACTAAACTTTATGGTGTATAGTACAACCATAATGGTACAATTCTACCTACCTACCAATATATTTTGCTCATTAACATTTTTCTGTGAAGACAAACTTACACCATGGGAACTGGGAAACTTCTCCTTTGAAAATGTTCTTCATTCTGTTGTGGTCCTTGGGTATCAAGTTGCATTCTAAAGTACCGTCTGTGACATTTCCATCTTGAGAAGGCTCTGAACTTTCATTTCATGCTAGCTGGATTATCATATATTGTTCATAATCAATGTCACCCTTGGGAAAAATTAAGGAGATGAAGTTTGCTTCTCTTCTAACTTTTCTTTTGCCCATTCTCACCTGACTGTCATAGGCATGACTACCATAGGCATGGACCTGATTAGTTGTTTCTCATACCTACTCCAACTAACATCAAAGGCTTCTCCTCCCTGGCTCATCATGACTTACCAATAATGTAGAGTACTTTTCCCAATGCATTGCTAAATAGCTGGTCCGTTTATCAGAAACAACAATTTGATTCACATCGAGACATTGTCTGACTCTATCGTGGATTTCATTATTGACTCATACGAGGGATTTGAATTGGTCCTTCCAGTTAAATCAAAGGGAATTTAACACCTGTAGAATAGCTAGGTGTCAGGCATTGCGCTAAGTACTATTTAATTTAAATTTCACAACTAATGTAGCAATCGAGGTTTCAATTGCAAACAAGAAAGAACAATTCTGGGTGACCAACAGAAAAGAAATAAATTGAAAGGATATTCAGAATCTCAAAAGATTTCCAGGAAGTTCACAGAACCAGGCTTGGAAATGTGCAGGAATAAGATAAAACAACACCAGTGTATTTGCTGCAAAACTGATATATTATCTGTATTAACAGAGAAACCATGACATTTCAATGGCTTAAAAATACATATTTTTCACTCAAAGTTTAATTGGCGTTTGAAGAAGAGAAGGTGAGCTTTGCTCCATGCTGTCAGATCGACATCTGGCACATGGTGGTGAAGCAAGGAAAAGTAACTGCTCAAGAAACATCCCTGTAGCAAAGAGAAGTGCAGCGGTCACTGATATTAAAAGATGTGGATTTCTAATGGGCAGACTTCATGAAAACACTGCTCTGAGCATGAGGAAAGTTTCTAGAAGAGACCCTAGGCCCGCTTTCTGGTAGAAACTCTCTTGTCCATTGCTGTTCATGGCTCCTGGCACCATCATCTTGGGGCTTCTACTTTGTCGTTTTTGTCCTTGATCACCTCAGATACGGAAAGTGTGCTGTCCTTGTGGGCTGCATAAGTTCAAAGCTCATCACCACTGATAAATTTGGAGGACTACAACTCATTTTGACACTCCAAGTTTTATTTTAGTCCAAACTTATGGTTTCTTCGGCAATTTAATTTGCTCGAAAACATAGTAGAATTCTAATCTATTTGCTTCCAATCAGCTTGATGTGCTAGTAACAATACCCAAAGTTCTTTCCTAGTCATAATTCTGAGGGCTGCTTTATGGTTTTGCTTCCTAGTCCCCATGTCTCTTTCCATCACTGCCTGAGGTCATTGTTAGGCCTACATAGGAAGACCTCACCCTTGACTTGATCTCAGCTGCTTGCTAAGTCTTATTCAATCTGATTTCTCACTGTGTGAGTTTTGAAAACAATTTTTCCAACTTTTCAGCACTTCTAGTTTCTGACATTGTTTCATTTTTATTTGAAAACAAGCCAACTCTTTCCTGAGTTCATCTACTTTTTGCGGATTGCTATTAACATTCTGTTTTCTAACCCTTTTCCCTAGAGCCAGACAATTAGCATACACTTGACCTGTGTTCTGAGTTATATCAAGAGGCAGTTTTATTAAAGATTTGCCACTACATAACATAGGTCTTTATCCTTCCAACCTCCAAACACCAGTTTTCTTGCCGCTCACATTCTCTTTGCTTACCCCAAATCATGGATTTCAGAATTTTGTAACTGCCACATTCCACTTCTGATACAAATGTGTACATTAGTTAGGGAAATGTAGCTGCTATAAAGATAAACCCTGAAATCTCAACAGCATAATACCATAGTAGTTTATTTCTTATTCACTAAAATCTGTTGGTAAGACGGCCCTGCTCCCTGCAACCACTCAGGGAGCCAGGCTGATGAAGGCTGTGCCGTATTCACCATGTGCCTTCCCGGTTATTCTGGGCATTAGCAGTAGGTGGAGGCAGAGAGATTATGGAGGACCCTATGGGAGGTCTTTATGGATGCCACTCGGAAGTGGCATATATTTATTTTGACTGTAATCTATTAGCCAGAACTTAGTAATAAGGTCACACCTAATTCAGAAAGAATACTGAAATATACAGTCCAACTCTATGCCCAGGAGGAAGGGAAAATGGGTGAAAAACTAGGTACAATCTTTTGCATGAACTAGAACCACAGCCAATATTGTAGCAAACAGTAGGTGAGTGAGGGCACCTTTGCTATTGCTGCTAAGGCTGGACACTGAAGTGGGCACCACAGATGCCTCCAGCATCACCACGGGATGCTGCCACTCATTTCCGCCCCTGAAAAGACAGCGTTGCTGCTTACATCACACTGTCCACAGCCAGAATGGGTGCTCCATGGTCCTCGTTTCTTCAACTCACTAGCTCCCAAGTCAAAGCCCAGAGCGAAAGTAACAGATTGGTACTGACACAATTGGAATCAGATTGAAAAGTATCAGATCAGATTATATCATATAGATATTCTCATATTGCCCAAAGAACAGGGAAAGCAAATCTGCATTTCTGCTGGCATAGTGCACAGCAGACTCTGCCCCCATTATAACTCCTAAGAAATTCTCCAAATAAAGATCGGGAGTTAATCTAGGACAAGGGAATCAACTTGATGATGAAAATTTCAGGAAAAAAAATGGCAAGAGGAAAGAGTATTTTTTAATTTTATCTTTATTTTTATTTTTTAAAATTATTGTTCAAGTACAGTTTTTTGTCTTTTACTCCCAGCCCCCCCCCCCCCCCAGTGCTCCCCACCTCCCTTCCATTTCCACCCTTGTTAGTTTTTGTCCATGTGTCCTTTATACTTGTTCCTGTAAACCCTTCCCCTTTCCCCCTGAAATTCCCTCCCCTCTCCCCTCTGGTCCCTGTGTGCCTGTTCTATATTTCAGTGTCTTTGGTTATATTTTGCTTGCTTGTTTGTTTCATTGTTTAGGTTCCTGTTAAAGGTGAGATCATATAGTATTTGTCTTTCTAACAAGTGGAAAGTGACCTGAATATACATACATACGGTCTTGGCTCCTATCCATCAAGAATTTTGATATTTTGCCTTGGCTGGTGTGGTTCAATGGATTGAGCATGGGCCCTTGAACCAAAGGGTTGCCAGTTCAGTTCCCAGTCAGGGCACATGCCTGAGTTGGGGCCAGGTCCCCAGTGGGAGACACGCGTGAGGCAACCACACATTGATGTTTCTCTCCCTCTCTTTCTCCTTCTCTTCCCTTCTCTAAAAATAAATATATAAAATCTTTAAATAAGAATTTTGATATTTTGTCTTCACCTAGACCTATCTTGTTGGCCACTGTATCCTCAGTGCCTAGAACAGTGGTAGGTACTGGGTAGCCACCCAATAATATTTATTGGATAAAAGAATCCTTGGCCTGGCAAGCATGCTTATTGTTGCTTCTGTTCCTGGCTCTTCCTATAGCCAGTAGAAACTGATGAAATCTAAAGACAGCTGTCATAGGAATAGAGCCTCAGTGTTAGATAGTTTGGCCCCAGCCCAGAACCGTCTCCTGCCTGACCTCTGGCTGTAGAAGCACTAGCCAGTTATGTGGTAGAGTTGAAGGAAAAAAGAAAGTGAGAACCAGAGGTGGGGGGAGAAAGAGCAAAGACATGCCTGATTATTTTTAAGACTTTCTAAATTACACCTTTCATGAAGGACCCACTGCCATTTCAATCTGAAAATTATAATTTTTTAAAGCCAAAAAGAGTCATGTCCTTGGTCCATGTATTGGCAATGTTCTCTTTGAGGTGTTGCTTTTTCCCTAGTCGGCTAGTGGCCTTCAGTTTGTCTCGTGGGAATCTGTGTTTGTCTCATTTGAACATAGAATTCTGTTCTGGGAATGAGAATTATGACATCTCTTTGGCAGAGGGAGATTTGTATTTATAGACATTTTAGGTGGCATGAAATTGCATGACAATATTTTAAGATGGACAGTTAGTATGAGATGAACACATTAATCCTTTCTCACAAGACTCTCCTTCCATTCTGTACTATTTTAGTAAGAAAACTACAACATTCATTGCTTTCTCACTCTTTTGTCCTCAGGGAGACAAGGTTAAAAAGTTATGTGCTGAATGATATCTTTAGAAAGAAATAAAGATGAGGAGAATAGGGAACAGGAAAATTCAATATGACACTTAGAATAAAGATTCTAAAAATTACAAAATAAGAATGTCAGACTCCATAAAAACAAGAAAATTTTCCAAGAAAGGGGTATCCCACATCTTCTCTTACACACCCTAAAACGGGAATATGGGAGCATTGCCACCTGGTGTGAGTGACCTGCATTGCCTGCTGTGGCCATGTGCAAAAGGCTATCATCTCTTAAAGAGACATAACTGTATTTTGAACAAGGCTCACCATGGCCTAGAGAGCCATATCCCTTCTGCATTGTTACATAGTCATGGATGCTCAGATTTCAGGAGTGCAGAGCTCAGTGAAGTCTATGTTCCATCAGCTATGTTTAGAGAGAGGCAGGGATAAATAAGCAAGAGCAAGACAAAATAAATGTTCTGCTCAAACAATGCAGAAGTGGAGAGTCTCTATGGACTGGCCAAAATGGTCTTAAATAGGACTGAGAATATTAGCCAAGCTGTTCTTTTCCAGGTTCTGTATTTCAAATACTTCCTGGTACTTGCAAAGAACTTTTGAATATGAACTGAAGGGTTTTTTTTTTTTTTTAAGTTGACTACGTTTTGTTGCAGAATGAGATGAGGGAAAAGAAAGAAAGGATTTTTAAAAAATCAAAGTTATTTTTTATTTCAGAGCACATTGGAGTTAATAGTTTTGGCATCTAGTATTTTATTTCGAGGCTAATGTGTCACGCCATCTGCTGAGTGGCAGTGCCATTATTAGGCTTCCATGGTGTATAAAAAGCAAAATGCTTTGCAAAGTTTGTGAGCAGGATGATTTTTATTGCCCCCTGAAATGTTTTTCAAAATGTAAGTTAACTCAACAACCCTGTTGAATTTAGAGCTATAAATATTCAGATGATACTACCTAATCATTTGCTCTTTAGAGGAATGAGTACTCAAAATTATCTCTTTCAAATTTTCTCTGAAAAGAAGGCCTTTATCCCAATTACATTCAAGAAGAATGAAAATACTTTGTTCTTTAACATATGTTAGAAACATAAACTAATAATTTTTAGCTTGAAGCTGTTTTCATATGCACTGTTTTGCTTCTACCTCCCACAAGGTAGTTTAAGGTGGCAATCAGGTTCAACCTTGTCTTAGGCTGGATAGCTTTTTGCCAGTTATTTTATTTGTTGATTTGCTTATGTTTTTATAAGAGAAAGTTTATTTAGAGAGTTACAGAGGTTGTAGCAGTGAGCCGGCTGGACTGCATAGGCTCAGGAAATAAGTTAGGAAGGCAGAGGGCCGTCAGAGCTCTGGAGAGAAAAGAGCAAAGATGATGCACTGCACCTGTGGGCAAGAGCCGCACCTGTGGGCAAGAGCTGCACCTGTGGGCAAGAGGCGGGCGAGGGGCATGGCGTGAGCATGCTCCGAGAGGGAGAGTGGGCACTAGGTCCTTCATCCTGAGGGGTTATTTATTTACTTATTTTTATGTTTTATTTTATTCTATTTTTAAATATGTTTCATTGATTGATTATGCTATTACAGTTGTTCCTTTCTTTCTCCCCTTTATTTCCACCATCATTCCCCCACCTTAGTTCACATCCATGGGTTATACATGTAAGTTCTTTGGCTCCTACATTTCCCATACTATTCTTAACCTCCCCCTGTCTATTTTGCACCTACTATTTACACTTCTTGTCCACTGTATCTTTTCCCCCATTCTCTCCCTCCCCCTCCGTGCTGATAACCCTCCATGCGATCTCTATTTCTGGGAACCTGTTCTTGTTCTAGTTGTTTGCTTACTTCCTTTTTGTTTTTGTTTTTTAGGTTCAGTTGTTGATAGTTGTGAGTTTGTTGTTATTTTACTATTCATAGTTTTGATCTTTTTTTTCTTAGATAAGTCCTTTTAACATTTCATATAACAAGGGCTTGGTGATGATGAACTCCTTTAACTTGACCTTATCTGAGAAGTACTTTATCTGCCCTTCCATTCTAAATGATAGCTCTGCTGGATAGACTAATCTTGGATATAGGTTCTTGCTTTTCAGTTTGAATACTTCTTTCCAGCCCCTTCCTGCTAGGAAGGTTTCTTTTGAGAAATCAGCTGATAGTCTTATGGGAACTCCTTTGTTGATAACTCTCCCCTTTTCTCTTGTTGCTTTTAAGATCCTCTTCTTATCTTTAAACTTGGGTAATGTAATTATGATGTAATTATGTGTGTGCTTCCTCAGGTCTGACTTTTTTGGAACTCTCTGAGCTTCCTGGACTTCCTGGAAGTCTATTTCCTCTGCCAGATTAGGGAAGTTCTCCTTCATTATTTGTTCAGATAAGTTTTCAATTTCTTGCTCTTCTTCTCCTTCTGGCAGCCCTATGATTTGGATCTTGGATTGTTTAAAGTTCCAGAAGGTTCCTAAGCCTCTCCTTATTGTTTTGAGTTCTTATTTCTTCATTCTGTTCTGGTTGAATGTTTATTACTTCCTCCTGCTCCAAATCATTGATATGAGTCCCAATTTCCTTCCCATTACTGTTGGTCCCCTGTACACTTTTCTTTAATTCACTTTGCATAACTTTCACTTTTTCCTCTATTTTGCAACCTTTTCTGTGAGCATCCTGATTAGCAATGTTTTGAACTGTGCATCTGATAGGTCGGTTATCTCTTCATTCCTTAGTTGTATTTTTTCTGGAGCTTTGATATGTTCTTTCATTTGGGCCTTTTTTTTTTTTTTTTTTTTTTTTTTGGTCTCAGCACACCTATTATGCAGTGAGGGGCAGGGCCTTCAGTATTCACCAGGGCAAGGCAACTCATGTTGGTGGGCTGTGGTACTGTATGTAAGGGAGGAGTCCAAGAAGAAACAATGCCACTTGCTCAGCTCTTGTCCCACTTTCAGTCACTTCCCCCACTACCCACAGGCAAATTGAGCCCTTCCTGTGCTGATTCCCAGGTGGTGGGTTTGTGTACGTTCTAGCCCTCTGTGTCTCTCCAATGAACTCTCCTGTGAGGTTGGGAATTTCTCCTGTGGCTGCCTCAACCCTCACAGGTGTTTTCAATCAGAGGTTTGAGGCTTTATTTCCCGTTGCTGGGATCCTGGGTTGCATGGTCTGTCTTGCTCCCCAGTTGTTCCTACCAGTTTAACTGCATGCAAACGTGGGACCACCGCTCAGCCAACTGCCACCTTGCCTGGTCCGCCAGCTGCAGCCTTGCCGAGAGTCCCCTCCACCTCAGCTGCCTGTCTCCACCCCTCCTCCTGGTTTGCATGAATATTTCTTCTTTAACTCTTTGGTTGTCGGACTTCCATACAGTTCAATTTTCTGGCAGTTCTGGTTATTTTTTAAAATTTTGTTGTTGTCATTTTGGTTGTGCAAGAAGGCAAGTGTATGTATCTATGCCTCCATCTTGGCCAGAAGTCCCGTTTTGAGGGTTTTAAAGGCTGAATGTTTAGAGGAGGTTTTAGGAAAGAATCTCAATAGAATCTTCATCAGCTTCATGCTAATGCACCCATATGAAATTTATCCCCTGACTTCATCTGTCCTTGGGTGTGGTCCTGGTACTGATAGCACTAACTGGATTTTTGTTATCTATCTCCTGAGTATTTACCCTCTGGTTGGGGAGAAGTATAACCAAGTGCCCTTGGTTGGGGGAGATAGGATTTTGATTTACCAGATGGCTGTAGACTGCGGCCCATTTAACTGTCTCAGTTTCCCTGTGCCATTTGTTTTGGTTTACTAGTCAGGCTCGTTCCCCACTGAGGGACTTCCATCCCTGAAATCTTTTAGAGGTAATGGTGGAGGATGGTTGGTCTTTAGAAACTGCTTCCTCCTGAAAAGGATCATGGTGCCTGCCTGAGTAGGATATGGACGTCTCTTTCTGCCTGATCTAAGGGAGACAAAAGAATGAGATGGAGACCAGAACAGAGAGGTTGTTCGCTAATTCTTCCCAAGTAGGAATGGACTGGAATCCCTGAAGTGTTATCATCTTGACGTGGAATTATTGTATCATTCCAGAAGCAAAGTTGGTAGATTGCTCCATATTTCACTGACTCAATTATTTAGTCCTAAAAATAAGTCAGTTCAGTCAAGTTGTTGAGTCTCATTTCAGGAGCCAGTGATGCAGATGGGCTTCCCAAGTGAGACCTATAATGTGTAAAAGAGCAAATCAGGTATTTAATGAGGGGTATGCCTCTGAAAACAGAAGTAAAAGACAAAGGTAAATGATCAGAGCAAGTTATAAACCAGTTTCTAAGTCCATAAGGCTATCATTTTGCTACTGTTTTTAAAGATAGTCTGTGATTAATATGCCTCTTAAATCCTCTGATCGTCAAAGTTTCAGACTTTCCCCTCTTTCTGCCTCTGGGGATGGTTTTTCAGGCTTCATTTCTTCCCCATGTTCTGTTTAAAAAAATTTAAGTAAATTGTTTATGGTCAGAGATACATGCACACATATACCGAAGGCACCTTTACATATATGACGGTAGTCATTTGTACTTTTTTAGCATACTGTGAAATTTCTATAAGCAGAGGGTATGGGGGGCAAAGATCTCTGGCCCACCAGCCTCACTTCAGTTTTTCAGATGAAGCATGTAAAGGATTATTCTGGAGAAGAATTTCTATAACCTGTGACCTAACTTTCCAATTGCAAATGCTAGGACCGCACCTCCCCAAATAGATAAACTTAGAGTGGTAGTGAAGTGGGCGCTGGTGGGACATTCAAGAGTACTCAGCATCACCGCTGGTTTCTGACTAAAACTAATGTTTGTAATCAAACACTGGACTACAAAGCTGTGTTCAGATCCATCCACCATGAAGGAATTGCATTCCTAAAGCAACATGGGAGAATATGGAATACGCAACTTTCAAAATAAGTCAGTATTTCTCGAGTGATTATTCTGTGGTAGGGACTGTGCTAGGTACCAAGGTGATTACTTGAGCAAGACCCTGTTCCAGCCTCCTCATAGCTCCCAAGCTAGTAGAACCCTGTCTTTCCCCATAATGAATAACACTGTGGTTAGGACACTAAGGTGTTGCGGGGTGTCTAACCCTTGACCCAAGATGGCTATGAATGTAGCCCAACGTGAAATCATAAATTTACGTAAAGCCTTTTTTTTGCTCACCAGTTTTCATTCGTGTTTGTGTATTTAATGTGTGGCCCAAAACACCTCTTCTTCCAGTGCAGCCCAGACAGGCCAAAAGGTTAGACACCCCTGTGATATTAGAAGCAAGGTCTCATGAAGATAAATCTTATAAACATGATACCTGTACATCGGGATGGGTTCCAGTTGAGAAATGACAGGAGTGAAAGGGGCGTGGCAAAGGTCATCTTGGGGACAGTGACTTGCTGAAGGTTCAAGAGACTGATACCCAAGATGGTAGTACTGAAAGCTAATGAGATGGTCAGAGCGTGGACCTGCATTTAGCCCTGTAAGGTCATTTATTCTCTGATGAGCTTTTTGATAAAGACTTAAAATTGCCTGCTGTATCTGTTGAGCATTTAGTTGACTACCGCTTCTTGGAACTTGTATAATTCTAACTAGAAATCTACCTATACAATATTCTGACCCACCTTGGGGTTATTAGAAAAACATTCCTGATTATAAGGGTGAAATATCAAAGAGAGGACAAAACCAAGGGTACTTTGGGCTGGAGGAGTGGCCACTGATTAGCCGCTTTGCTGCTGGCCTACCAGGACGGCCTGTGCCAACCATTGCCTCCTCCCCAACCCCATGATGCAAAATCACCCCACCAGATTGTTTTGTTCTCCAAGACCCTGGTTTCAATGGGTACATCCCATTCACAAGGCCAGCAGATGTCAGTCCTGTTCCACTTTTTCTCTGCAATGAACCGAGGAGGAAGCACAGAACCGTCCTCCCAATCCCTGCCCTCTGTGCTGGCTTTTCTTCTTCCTGAGATGGAGGCCCCTGCTTGGTTTGCTTTGTTAATATTTGCATTATTCAATAGTTATTATGTGATAAGCATGTTGTTTGCTTTAGGTTTTAGTTGGTTTGTTTTCTAGTGCTTTTATTCTTAGCTGGTGGCTTAACTTGAGTTACAGCTGTGGTCTGTATATCACTCAATGTGAGTAGGATACAGCATTGCACAGATTCTTACCTGGTGCCTCAGCAACCCGAAGCTGGGCCAAAATATAATAATAATTTATATGTATATATGTGTACAGCAATTTTTTTTTCCAAAGGAAACAGACATGCAGCTTTTATTCTGCAAAACTATCCTCTTGGTGTCAGCCTTGGACTTATCTCTTAAACAAAAAAGCTTAGGTTTACAAATGCTACGGCAGACATTTCTAAATGCGCATATTGTTAAGCTTTCTTAATAAGAAATAATAGTATCTCTGCCTGTTTATCTAGCAAGAATCTTGTCCTTGAGTGAAGATATTTGATGTCTAAAAACTATCGTAAGTGAAATGATTTTAAGTAAACAGAATATAAAGCTACTGTTTATAATGCATTCTGCTATGGGTATTATATTATTTATTATAAAAGCATGTTTTAAAGTTGCTATTGAAGTTCTAAAGTCTAGGACTTGCTAATGAAGAAAAATGCATGTTTTTGCCTTTGATCTGGTACTTGTTTGTTATAGCTGATTAGCTGTTACACACAGCAAGGTAAAATTGTCATATAAGATGATTTCAACATGCTATGAAAGAATCTGAACCGTGAGTTGGCTGGGCACAGAGTACATTTGGGCAATACTCTGTTGCTTAAATTAAATGTTAAATATTTATTTACTAAGTTGCTTAATTCGAACACAAGAACTTTCCTGATTTATTCAGAATAACAGTGAAACCTAGAATATGTATGTAACTTTTAAACAACTCCCACTGTTTACTGTAGTATATTATTTTTTTCAAAGTAATGCCTGTAATAATCAGATGCATTAACATTGGCTTTTTTCCTTGAATATAACTTATGAGTTTAAAGAATTTAAAAATCTAATTCAAGTAAAATTACTTGCATAATCTTCTGGGGTCATGGAGATCAAAAGATTCATTATTTATAATTACTACAATGTTAAAAATGTAAGTATCTGCAAAGATTGTCTGCAAGTTTCTATTTCAAGCTGATATTTTAGCTGTTTAAAAATTCTTTGCCTATCTTTTTAATTAAAAGAGACTCAATACTAATAAGAAATATATATACAAAACAAAAGCATGCACATAAAATATTTTCTCATCCTGTATGTAGGATTTTTGTATTACTGTCAACTGCAAATTGAAGAGCGAAGCGAAGATAATTTTTAAAAATGTGTTGTCTTGGACTACAAAATTATGTCCCATTTCTCTATGCAACTATCTAGCCCACTGATGGTCAGTGGAAATATGTAGTGTGAGTGTTAACTGTGAACCTTCACACAAGCTACATGTGTAATTTAAAATGGTTTAATGTCCACAGTTACGAAAGGAAGAAGAAACAGGTGAAATTAATTCTAATAATATAGTCCCCAAATACTATTTCAACATATAACCAATATGAAGACTATTTAGCATTTAACAACATATTTAACATTTATTTCTGTCCGTGCCCTAAATCTTTGAAATCCTGCATGCATTTTCACTTACAGTACATCTCAGTTTGCCCTTGCTGCATTTCAAGTGCTCAGTGGCCTCGTGTGGCATGTGACTACTGTATCGGACAGCACAGGCCTAAATTATCAAATTCCTACATCCATGCATGTTGGCCAAATGGCTTTATAAAATATTACTGTTGAGCTGACACCAGTCTAAGAGATTTATATGTCTGAGCTAGATGGTTAGTGGAGCAGAGTCCTTGCACGTACAGGAACTCTTTGTTTCTGTTCTATTTTGTTTTCAACAGCCTGCTTTGCTCCATAAGGATACACAAGACACCCTCAAGCTGTGGGACCCTCTGCTTGTTCATGCCCATGAATCTGAGTGGCTGAGATTGTCACTCTGGAGAAAGTGACCTGGAACAAACATTCTAAAATAGCCCAACCGGGAGAGGCAGCGTCTACAGGAATTGTGTCAGAGAGCCATTCAGGACATGGAAAGAATCCCAGTGTCTGCTGACTTTTGGGCTGTCTGGTGTGTGGTCCTGAAATGTAACCCTGGGATTCCTGAAAGAATGTCAACTCTATGCCTTGGATTTTTGGGGAAAGTCTAAATTTCACATAGTTCGGCTGGTTTTTCTTTCAAATGCCCCTATTTCTTAGGCCATGTGTGTTGATTTGAGGTTCATAAAATATGATCACTATGGCAAAGGTCCCTCCAGTTGCAGGGCTGGTTTTCCAGGCTCTCGGGGCTGGCACAGGGTTATTTGGAAATGGTGAGGGAAAGAATAGGAGAGGCCTGTTGATAAATTGTAGGTATTTCAGGGATAAGAAAGAGCACAGGTTTATGCCCTCCCCGCAGGCCCTAAATTGCGATGAGGTTAGTCAAAAGGAAACTAAGGTAAAAAATAGGGAAGAATCTACAGAATGCAGATAAATATCTTCCTTTATCTTTTTGATCCTTCTACTGTTATACCCTACTCCAAAGTCCTTATCAAAAATACATAAGGAACCATTGATCTTTGCCATTTCCAGTAATGTGACCCATATGGTATGAAAAATATTCATATTATGTAAGCATGTTGCATGGAACCTGGAATGTACTGTGCGCTAAACAAATGAAGGTCATTACCAGGCACATTTGTTGGTGATGAACCATCCAAGCAACATGAGAAAACCAGAGAATGACAAAACGGCACCACCTCTTTAATATCTCTCATTTTTCTGTTTTATCTTGTGTGCTCTGAAAGGCACTGCATGCCCATTATATCTTCTTTGTCCTGTTCTGAATGGAATCTTATTTTCTTCCTTATTAACATATCTTAATTAATAGAGGTGCATTTGTATAGCCACTATGGCAGAACACCTCAGTAGGATAAAGGTTTCTCATGATAGTGTTGTTTGTCTTCTTATTTCCCTATTAAGTTGAAAGAGACTATTGGTACCAAGGCACAATCATGACTCTATATGGTCTTGAATAGAAATTTAATGGTTTTCTTAAGTTGGTTCTGATTCCCTTCTTAATCTTGGGTCAAATAAAGACTTGCGAAGAGTTTCTCAAATCTTGAAACAAAAGGATTTTTGTTCTCTACCCATTTTTTTCAATTTAGAAAGAGGAGTATCATGTTGGATGTTTTAAAATCTCTTGGAAGTGAGACATATGGATTGTTTTCTACAAAATTATCACTTATTATCTTTACTATCCAAATTTCCATTGCCATCACTGAACATTTGCCTGAAGCAGTTCAAGGGGAATTTACCCAACAGCAGGAACACATAGCTGTCTTTGGTGATTTACCTAGGTCACTGTGTTTGCACTGTTTTTGTTTATCTCAGAGAATGCATGAGAAATAGCTATATACAATACTGCAGAAGCAACATACAGTTGAACATAGCCACAGGCATTTTATTAAGGTTCAGTTTTAGTTGACAGTGGTTTTTTTATGTTTGTTTGTCTTATTTGCTTTGCATTTCCTCTGTTGTCTGTCTAATGTCCATGGGACTTTTATTTAAAGAGGAAGAGAAAGAGAGAGACAGAGATAGAAAGAGATTGGACATACATAGTTTGATACTACAAAGAGATGATGCTGACTCCTCAGAAACAAGAGGAAGAGGTTCATTAGGATCTTGGACTCTACCTAGTTTTTGGAAACAAAATTATGTTTGCTTCTTGTTAAAGTCATGGCATGCGGGCTAGAACAATGGCTTTCCAAAATCCCTCTGCTTCCCCACACGCTTAGGGGCTCTGCTCTTGTTTTTCAATGCCATTAACAGCTCAACAGACCACAGGAACCTCCCAGTGCTAAGGGGGAACTGTACTTGGTCACAGTCAGGCTCCCACGACAATGACATTTTCTCAGAGAGTTCTGCACAGCTGTGTCACTGTTAACTTTTAATGAACATTCTTCCTTCCTTTGAAAAGTTTCCGTGAAGTGAAATGGTGGTGCGACTCCTGCTGTTGCCTCCACTTTAAGTGGGGTAACACACAGCAATTCGGGGTGCTGAAGTAGCCCGTGACATGGCTAATTTGGGCCATTTTGAAGCCCATAATATAATTTTGCCTGCAATTCCACATAAATGTAAAACAAGATTTGGGGGGAAGTCCAGGCCCTAAAATATCTTATAACCGGTAGGTAATGCACCAAAATGTAAAGAGGTTGCCGGCCTGAATTTGGGCCCCACTGTTCGTTCCAGGGGATTGCTGACTCAATGGAGAACTCCCATAGAAGGCTTGCCAGTCGCTCCTGGGACAATGAGCGCACAGAGGCACCACACTGTTATTTTGGAGCATTATTCTTTCTCGGTTGCCACAATAGCTGGGATCTGATAATTTAGCCTTAAGCCTCTTTTCAACTATATGGGACTGTAATAAGGTGATTTAGCCAATGTGCCTTTCCATTGTCCCAAAGATTCTGTGATCTATTATGCGGTAATGTGTAAGAAGAAACAAAGAAAGAAAGGAAAATGGGGCAAAAACCATAAACCAACTAATTATTAAAACATGAAAAGCTGCTTTGGCAGAGCAGTTATTTATTGGCATTTTCTTATGAATCAATATAGATATAGGAATCGACTGCGGAAGCCTCTGGGTACATTCACATAATGAAAGCCCAATTAATATCCAAAAGCACAGTGCACTGCCGGCACCGGGAGCTCCAAGGACAATCACTGGCTTCCGCAGCCAACACTGACAGCTGCAGTGCCCCGATAGAAAACAGCTTCAAAGGCTGATCCCCACCCCCACCCCACCCCAGCCTCGACTGAACACTCCCTTCCAATCTCACCCTCACTGAGGCAGGGCCTGCAGGAACAGATGGGATACCAGAAGCAACCCATGGCTATCTGTGATGTCACCAAACGAGGCATTTGGGGATCCTGTTTGGGTGGCAAAAAATGCCAAAAGAATATGAGAGGGGGCTGGGGAGGCGTGAGGGGGACTTTTGTAGGTGAAATGAGCGTGGCAAGGCAACCCCACAGGTTGGAGAAGGGCTGTGGGTGGTGGAAGAGGTCATGCTGGGTCCAGATCTGGGCCGGCTTACATTTCAGTTTTATTTTTGTGTGGATTAAGGGAGCTTTACATTGGTCAGGCTCACAAGAAAAGCATGTGGCTCCATGTCTTGTAGGCCTATTTGCTTTGGATTCATCCAGGATGCAAAGCCTTTGCCAACCTGTCAGAAATGGTGTTCAGATACTCACTATCCCCTTTTCTCCCTTTCCTCATCACCACTGTCTTCTTCACGTAAATCCAAGCTTTTTTCCTTAAGAATGGCATCTCTTGATTTTTTTATTAGTTTTTATTTTTTGTGGCCCCATGATATGAATCAATCTCTTACTATACCATACTTAAAAAGAAGAAAAAAACGGAGTCTAAAATCAGGCGGCCCAAAACTGCTGTCCAGGAATCCTACTCTAAGTGGCCATGACGGGTAGCACGTAAATATAATGATGCCAAAACCCTGGCTCTCAGGCTCTCTCTCCCAGCATGCATTGCTGTCTGGGCACCCAGGGGTTTGAAGAAGCTACCTAGTACCAGTCTAGTAAAAGCAGAAAAATGAAGGTTGATTAAATGGATCACAGAAGAGAAGGAACAGGTCCACATAAAATTTTCAATTCTTGCAGCGGCTACTTGAGGACAGAGGAGATTATAATGGACAAATATTCTCCTTTGTTTTTAATAAATATGATAACAATGTATTCACATTCTTAGAGCCCTTTAGAGTTTACAAAGATCTCTTGTTTGATCTTTCCAATAAGTCCAAGGTGCTTTTAGGCAATAACTGCAAAGACAGTATTGTACAGAGGAGGAAGCTAAGGTGCAGTGGGGCGCAATGACTTGCTAATGGTCGGTCTGGGAATATCAGAGGCAAGGCTTTGTTCCCAGACTTCCACATCCTCAGAAAGACGTGGAAACCATTAAAAACTCATAAAACAGTTGGTGGTTTTTGTGGTGGGTACCCAAGCATCACTGGTCTATGAATATATTCCTCCAACTAGAGAGCCTCTGTCACTGTTTTAAAAAAATGTTTTATTTCTCTTTTTTTATTTTTAGAGAGAGGGGAAGAGAAAGGAGAAAGAGAGGGAGAGAAACACCAATGTGTGGTTGCCTCTCACGTGTCCCCCACTGGGGACCTGGCCTGCAACCCAGACATATGTCCTAACTGGGAATTGAACTGCGATCCTTTGGTTCATAGCCCACGCTCAATCCACTGAGCTACTCCAGCCAGGGTTCCATCACTGTTATGATGACATTTATTTGTGTTTTCACTTTGACCCTCTCGTCCCCACTATGCACACACTACATGGGAAGTCTTTGAGGAAGGGGGCTCTCATATTGATCCCTAACTCCCAAGTACTCGGCATGTTCAACCTCAACACTCCCTTCCTTGGCCTTGAAGAAATGAAATGTGTTGGGTTTAATCATTTCTGTATTTGCTAATTTGCCAAAAACATGGTAGCTAGCAGTAATAAGAAACAACAACAATACAAAAAAAAAGTTGACTGATTGTGATAAATGAAGAGGGAGAATTATAATTATATTATGCAAAAAAAAAAGAGAAAAAAGGCAGTCACTGGCAGTTTTTATTTTTATTTTATTTTATTATAGGTTCTTGGGAATTATTCCTATAGGTTCTTTCCTGTAGATAGCTAAGGAAAGCCCTCCAGG
Organism: Artibeus jamaicensis; assembly: GCF_021234435.1. NCBI lineage: Eukaryota > Metazoa > Chordata > Mammalia > Chiroptera > Phyllostomidae > Artibeus > Artibeus jamaicensis. The sequence goes on along the minus strand of NW_026522030.1, from coordinate 51,605,381 downwards.
GATCTTTTTGCTAAAGGAGATGAGTCCTCACACTTAAATGCGTCAGTTACTTTTTGAATATACCATCCAAGTTATCATCCTTCCATAAATGTTTACTGGAGCACTGGATGTGTTCAACTTGGTCCTAAGAGTGGCAAGGTTGCCAGGTGAACCTGAAGTTGGCATCCAGAGTTAAAGATGCTTAATGGACAAAGTGGAAGGAATGGGTGCATAAGTAGAAGCCAGGGAAATTGGGGGAAGCAAACATCACATGGTGAAATGCACTCTGGAGGCCATATTCAGTGCTGTAGCCCTGCAGAGATGCCCCAATGTGCTGGGGCTGTATGCAGCATGTTCCTCATAAAATGACTAAAGTTGAATTTGTTGGATAAGGAGACAGGGTTGGAAGAAAGTTATTAGCAGGAGCATTGCCCAGCTCTGTTCAGAGAAAGTTTAATGATCTAGATGCATTGTCCAATTCATTACTCAGAATTTTATCCTGACATGAGGAATAGTGCTGGAAAAGTAGAAGTGATGGAATAGACTTGCGCAGCAAAGAGAACAATCATAGGATTCCCAAGATCATTGACTTTTAAAAATAGTGCATGTTATCAGATCTTTCTTAATGCTCTCCAAATATAATGAGCATTCTAACTTTGGGAATGGGCTTGTAAGCCATTCATGAATTAACTCTGCTTAATAATACCATGTGCCATGCACTGTGCTAAACACTTTCAATTTGTTATTTCACTTGACCCTCACCACCACCCTGTGAGGTAAGTCTTTCCATTAATAACCTTTTTTATTTTAGGATCATTTTAGACTTACAGAAAAGGTACAAAGATGGTATAGAAGCTTCCTGTATACCTTCCACCCAGTTTTCCCTATTATTAACATCTTACATTCATGTAGTACATTTTTCAGAATTAACTAACACATTATTAACTGTAGTCCAGACATTGTTTAGATTTCCTTACTTTTCACCTAATGTCCTTGTACTGTCCCAAGATACCACATTACTTTTAGTCATCACGTAACCTTAGGCTGCTCTAGGCTGTGACATTTAGTCAGACTTTTCTTGTTTTGGTGAGCTTCATAGTCTTGCGGAGTCCTGGCCAGATGTTCTGCAGAATGTCCCTTAATTTAGATTTTTCTCTTGATTATACTGAGTAATGTGGTCCTTAGGAGGAAGACCAAAGAGGTTAAGTGCCATTCTCATCACATCATATCGAGAGGGACTGCTATCAGCACAATTTATCACTGATAATGCTAGATTGCTTAACACATGACTGAAGTTGGTCAGGTTTCTTCACTGAGAAGTTACTCTGCCCTTCCCCCTTCCACACTGTACTCTGGAACAAAATCACTGTGCTCAGCCCATGCTTAAGGGGTGGGAGTTATGCTCTACCTCTTTGAGGGGTCAGTATCTACATAAATTATTTGGGATTTCTCTGTATGTGTAATTTGTTTTTCTCCTCGTTTATTTATTCAGTCATTTATTTATATCAGTATGAACTCAAGGATATTTATTTTATACTTTTGGCTATAATCCAATACCACATTATTTGTTTCCTTGATTAAATTGTCTCAGGTTTGGCCACTGGGAGCTCTATAAGAGATTCTAGGCTCATCTTGTATATTCCTTGCACTAGCCTTAAAACCAGCCATTTCTCTAAGGCGTCCTGGTTTCTCCCGTTGGAGAACGGTGTTACAAATCCAGATCTGGGCATTAAGTATGGAAGTAACGCTTTATATTTTATGCATTTTTTTTACATGAGGAAACCGAAGTTAAGAGAGATTAAGCAACCTGCCCAGGGTCATGCCTTAGAAAATTGTAGAATCCAGATTAAAACTCAGGTCTGTGTGATCTTGTAACTGTGGCATGATTCCTTGTTTTTTTTCCCTCTTGGGATACTGGTTTGCCTTCCAACAATCCTTCAGTGCTGCTGGAAGTTTTCCTGGTCTGTTGACGTGATGTTGTTTTTCAATGTTCTCTTTCTCACTGTCCCTGAGATCAGGTTTGGGTAGGGTGTATTCAAGACAATGGCAGTTTAGTTGGTGGTTCTAATCTAAAAGGAGAATCCCCAGAGGTGTGCTGAATGTTTGAAAGTGATTTTTCCATATTTTGGGAAATCTAATGGAAATCATACACTTATCCATGACACAACGGCCCAAGCTAAGGAGAATGTCACATTTCTTTGATTCTATATCAACTCAGTGTGGCTGGCTACACTAGTTATTTCAAAGCACTTGAAGCTCTGATTGGTTGCTGATGACTTCATTGGAATTTCTGAAGTTAGAAAGGATAATAAAGAGTCTTTAGGGGTAGAGATGTTGGAAAAGGCCGCGTCGTTACTGTTCCACTTGTGATCCAACTCTGATTGAAGTGGAGCCATTATGAGGGCTGTCTGTGGGTATGCAGCAGGGAAAGAGTAACTTTTTTGGATAGAAAGTAGACAGCTATGTATTTGGTTTATGTTTTACCAATTTGCTGTAATGTTTTAATGTTCAAAATTCTGGTCCAAGTTACTTTAATTTCTGCTTCATTTTAGATGCCTGCTTAAAAAATTTTTTAAGTGTACACATTGGAATGATTTTTTTATATTCTATTTTCTGAAAGAAAAACCTGTATCTTAGGGTAGATAAGCATATGGATCTACTTAGTATATTCAAAAACAATGCACATGACTGACTCAGAGCCCAAGTTTGTGGCGCTTGGCTAAATTGCCTGTTGGGATGGACTCAGAAAGGTGGGAGGAGAAGGGGGGGATGAACAATTTAAATGTGAGAGGAGTAACATGTGGTTCTAGAAAGGAAGCATGAACACCAGAAAAAGATAACTGGTTTTAGTGGGAAGTTCCAAGTGCATATGAGAAACTGCCTTTCACGCAGTTATGTTCAGATGGAACTATATGAAGAAACAGTACCATTAAAAGATTTAGAAACAAAGAATATTATTTGAAAAAAACTTTTGAGATCATAGAATTCAGCAGTTCTCAACTCTGAGCTATACATTAAGAACACTGGGAAAGCTTTTAAACAGTGCTGATATCCAGGCCCCACTTCATAAGTTTCTGATTTAATTGGTTTGTGGTACAGCCCTGGCCTGGAAAAAAAACCCAGTAAACTCCTCTGTAATTTTAATGTGCATCCAGGCTTGAAACCATTGACCTAGTTTTGTTTTGGTTTTTAATTATGAAATATTTTAAATACACAAAAAGTAGAGTGAAAGTATATTGGAGACCTTTGTATTTACTCCCTAGATTTACAACACAACTTTTTGCCACATTTGCTTCATTTACATTTGTTTTTCAAGAAATAAGATGTCACAAATATCCTTGGAGTCCCTTTCCCACCACCAAATTCCATTGCCTTCCCTGCTTTTCCATGGCTTGAAATTGGTGACATCTTGTCCATTTGTATTTTCAGATCTTTACTAAATAGGTATGTAGGTGTGTGCAGCTTTGTTTTAAAATTTTCCACACATAGTATCATAGTACATACACGTTCCTCTGCATTTGGCTTTTCATAGTCAACATTATGGTTTTGCAACTCATCCCTGTAATTCAAGTTCATTCATTTTAACTGCTATGCAGTGGCCCTTGTAGAAGTACACCTAAATTTAGTCACTCCTTCCCCTACTGGTCATATTGAAGTTGTTTCTTTCATTTTGTTTTGCTTTGGTTTTGGTGTAATACAAATTCAATGGTGGACATTTTCGTGTATTGTGTCTTTGAGCACAAAGAGCAAAGCTTTTCAACCTGTGCTGCAGAGCCGTGCCTCCCATTGGGGTGAAGAAGTGGAGCCCCTCAGCCCTTGGAGAAACCGGGGGGTGGGGGGGGCCTTGGAGGGGTCGCCTCCTGCTGTGAGCAGCCTCCTCGGGTTACCCCAATGTGTTGTATTGTATATTATCATTCTTTATGTGTGTCAAGATGGGAAGGGAGTTGAAAAACACCACAGCAAGAAATGTACCTTGAAGTGGATGTTTTATGTTGAGGAATGAGTACATATTTAACTCTATAGTTATAGCTAAATTATTCTCCAAAATAATGGTACCAATCTATTGTACATGTTCATGTTGGCAGACCTGAAAAGATGTGAGCAGCCTCATAGAGGTGAAAAAATATCTTGTTTTAACTTGCACTTTTTCTGATAAATCAAGGCATCTTTTCATGTGTTTGTTAGCATATGTGTATAGTTTGTGTGAATTGGCCGTTTTTGTCCTTCGTTCATTTTTCTGTGAGTTGTTTGCTTCTCCTTATTGATTTATAATGATTGTCTGTATTCTGGTACTAAAATGTTATTGGTTGTGTGCATTTGTGAGTATTTTACTCCAATCTATAGTTTATCTTTTTTTAGGGTCGTGTTTTATAAACAATTTTTGTATTCTCATTCATGTTTTCAAATAAGAACCTTGAGACTCAAGGCTGCGTAGCACAGACATCTCAGTGTGTAACGCGGTCATCCCGCACCCCGCACCCCACTGGAACGTGTGTGGCAAGGCTGAGGGGAACCCAGGTCTGAACCCAAGGTTGCAGAAGTTGAGTTACGGGCAGAAATCAATCTAAAGTTTTTTCTCATGTTAATTAAATGATTATACGATTTAGCTGAGATACACAGTGATGAACAATTATTTATCCAATCTCAAGTCATATGCCTATTTTGCACCAGAGCTGCTAAAATCACTTCCCAAAGTTTGCTCTGTAAACCACTACTTGTAAAAATGTATTCCATGGTCCATTGCATTTTTCATTTTTTTTTCCTCTTAAAAATGTCTAAATTTACTAGTCTGTACAACTCCCTTCTATTAGGAACACCTACTAACATCCCAAGAAACTATTCACCCTATGGAACAGACTTTGAGTACATTCATCTCAGGTACACTTGAAAACATTCATCTCGGGTTTGCAAGATTTCCTTCCCTTGTGCTGGTACTCTGTCTAAAAAAAAATTAACAAATGAAAGTGAAATCACAAACATCTATTCTATTGAATTTTCAAGCACTGATATATATTGTAGTAAAGAGAAAAAAATAAGACTACTTTTCTTCCCTAATAAAATCTTGTCTTACTCTATGAGGACACAAAGCAAAACTACTTCCACATCCTTTCTGTGTACATCTCTTTAAAATATGAGAATTATTGTGGTATACGGGATCACATTTGTTTATTGAGTCCTGTAGGGCAAGGTATTATCTTTGGAATGTCTGTTACTTATCTGAAGACCTAGAATTCTTGGGCAGAAGATGGAAGCTTAGAAGTTTAACCTTTGCTAGGGGAAAAATTTCTCCCTGAGCGTTACTCTCTTGAGACTGAAATTTAAGAAATTGAGTTATCCTGGCATATGCTCCCCCAAAGTAGGTACTAGGACAGTTGGGAGGTTGGACTTCAAACTCCGGACAGCATGGTATCAGTATGAGTCAAGAACAGGGGGAAGGGTTATATATATCCATTTTTCTCTACATTTGTCATTTTGAATACATGTGTGTATTATCTATTCAATAACTTAAAGAAATTAATATTAAATGACTAGATTTAATCTTATGATTCTACATGTGTTTAACAAGATCGTATTATATCTCTGACCACATTTTAGGGACTATGGCAACCAAAAAAGTAGAAAATACCTGTGGGGAGGTGATTATTATAATACTGAGGAGCAAAAATGCAAAAATGGTATTCAAAGGCATATGTAGAGAGATTACAAATATAGAAATTATATATAGAAAAATGGCAAGAGGTGAATATCATAATGTTAATTCTGGTGGTCTTTGAGTTGCTAGGAATATCGGGGGTAGAGTGCCTCCTTCTAATTGAAAACTCCCTTTATTAGCATATGCTACTTTTCAAATAGTTAAAGTTTTTAAATTTTATTTTTAAAACTACAAGAAAAATATTTTTCTATGAGTATACCAGATGCTGATATAATTTAACTATTAATATATGTTTTGCAAAACCCTCCTAGTCTACTTTTATATAGTAAAATTACAGGCCACCCATTATCATAATAATTAAAGGAGGGTATTAGAAAGTAATAACATACACAAGCTACAGAACTAGAAAGACTTAGGCTTAGGTCCCAAGTTTGGCCCTTATTACTGGTTGACTTTGGGTAAGTTCCTTAAACCACTCTGTCACTCAGTTTCCTCATCTGCTGAGTAGGTAAAATAATGACATCTGCCCAATAGAATTGTTGTAGGAGCCCTCAGTTGCCGGACAGTTGATGTGAGAATCCCTCAAAGTCCTTAGCACTCAGTGCAGGTAACACACAGTAAGTTCTGAGGGTTGTTAGTTCCTGCTGGGGGTTCGAACCCAAGCCTTTCAGCTAAACTGGAGAAAAGTCCTCATATGTGATACAGACAAATTAGCAGGGCTAAGTAGTTACAGCTGCTATTTACCTGAAAATCAAGATGGAGAACTGGCTTCCAGGAGAGAAATACCACAAAATACTTCTAAAGAGAAGGATTATAAAATTTTTTTTTTCTCTGCAAGAAAATGCAGGAAAAGGAGAAGGTGGCAGGAAAAGGAGAAGGTGACAGTAACAAATCGACGAAACAATCTTAGATACTAGGTATAGGGTTACCTGTGGGAAAGAGATAAAAGCAAGTACTATAAAGCTACTGATCAGACAAAACCAAAAAGGGTATTAAAGGGAGGGTTTGATACCAAGCCCTGAATAGAATTTCAGGAAAATGAATGATGGTCTGGGATTACTATGTTATAAATCAATGAGGTGACTTGGATGATATCATAGACCAGAAGAACAAAATTCAAATAGATATTAATAACACCTGACCTTGGACATTAACCTTCCACACAGTCATTTGTAATGTAAATTCCTGGTTGGACAATCTATCCTATAACCATATGGCTTTCCTTTTTGAGAGGAGGAGGTGACAAGGATTGGCTTTGGAAAGGGAAAAAATAAAGGCAATTTAAAACAAGACATTTGGGCTTTGCAGGCACGAGGGTTTGGAAAGGTTCGGAAGTGCTGAGACTGAGCTATCAAGTATCATGTTGGTGTCAGGTTTGTTTTCTGCAAAATATTTGAACTAATTTTATCAGCAGCGTTTCTCTTGGGCTATTTACCACCTGAGTATTTGTCAAGGCCTTCAGAGGAGGCAGCCAAACATGTACATCTGCAATTCCTTCTATTTGGAGCACAGCTTGGGTGGGGAAGGCTCTCTGATGACAGGGGTGGGGAGCCCACAGTAGATGGTGCTGCGCGAAAGATGGGATTTCAAGAGCTGTCATCAGGATTGCCATGTCTGGTTGCAGTCGATATTTTTCCAAATGCCGAACACACAAGGATTTAAAAGAATGTGCAAAGAAGCGTGTGGCATGCTCCTCATGGAGCAAGAGTGGGCTGAGTGGCTCACTTAGCATCATGCTCCACCAGCCAATCACAAGCGTGGGCACCCCAGCCTCTTTCCCTGCAAGACCTTGGCCACACGTCCTCCTATACAATTGTGAGGAGATTGGATGAGCCACTTTGGTATTTAAAGCACTCTTCCGTGGCGCTCTTGCAGCTGTGAGATTTCCCAACAGGCAGTTGCCAAGATTATGTTCTTTCCCACTGGCTTTTAATTTGTACATTTTAATGGGTTCCCCTTTAGATACAGCAATAGCACTGTGCAAGGTGGCCAGAGATGAGATGGTCCCATATAAATCTTTAGGATGCAGGTCTTGCCAGCGTGAAAGGTGCTAAAGAAAAGCAAAAAGATCAAATTCTCTTACTTGTTAACATGCTGCTTATAGAAACTCTGGTTTTAAACAAAATCTGTTATCAGCTTTTTTCTTATAGTAACTTAAAAATTACACAATTTTGTTTAAAAGTAAACCAGCCTTAAAAATGACGAGGAAAACTGATCAACCACTGGACCATAGTTCTCTTTATGTGTTTATCCACCCTTACCGTACAAACCATGCTGGCAGCTATTCCAGACTCCTACCACTGCCTCTTCTCTCCTCGTGGAACGGCCCCATTCGAATGATTAATTTTGCAACACCTCCCTCCTCTAACCAAGAAGGCAAGCAGATCCACCCTTTCTGGACAGCACAAGAGTAGTCAACAGTATATTAGGATCTACTTGTGTTTCAGTATTGGGCCCTCAATAAAAGGATATTTATTGGACAGTAACTCAATATTCATCCTACAAATAAAACTGTAAACAGATTTACTAAGCAGTTAAATGTCACATATATGAGAAACTGCAAATATTTCTAAGTGAATTTGCTTCCAGGCTGTCTTTATTAAGCTGTTAGTCAGATTTCCGAGGACAAAGGGAGCCAGTTACCTTTTGTTTTTAATTTTTATTGCTGAATAATCCCCTTCTTAAGAGTTCCACGTTGTTTTTGTTGAGTCTAATGCTAAGCTGGTATCTCTTGGTTACTTCTTTCCAAGCTGTGCCATACAGTGTTGGGAAGCTTCCAGGTACCCAGCACAAGAGACTCAGTATGCAAGGCGAGTGTCACCAGGGCTGCCCTGTCTGCAAAATTTTCTATGACCCTTTTTCTTGCTTGCTTTTTCTTTTCTGGACTTCCATTCTATGTTTGATGCATTTCTCCAGTATTGCAGCTGCAGTTCACTTACACCTACCATTATTGTTGCTGTACAATATCCTACTAGGGGGATAGATCACAATTTTTTTTATCCTATTGAGAGACACTTAGGTTTGTTTCATTTGGGGATTCTTATATTGTGGCTGTAAGCCTTCTTGCGCATGTAATCCAATATGCTTAGACAAGAGTTCCTTCAAGATTTATACCCAGAAGTACAATTGCTTTGCCATCGAATTGGCCTGTATTACTATATAATGCCAAACTGTTTTCTAAAATTGTTACTACAAAAAACTTTTTCCTAAAGAGCTCCTGCATGCCAGGCTCAATGACAACCCTGTGGCCAGCAAAATAGAGTCACATTCCTGCCTTCACAGAGCTCGCTTTAAGTTCTAGTGGCAAGAGTTGATTAGTTGAGACGCCTTCCAAAAAAACAGGGAATACAAATGGAGGGACTTTGTGCTCTGTGTGTGTGTGTGTGTGAGAGAGAGAGAGAGAGAGAGAGAGAGATACTCTGTCATCACTCTAACCCTGGTGCAGTCAGCAGTTGAACAAAACCTGAGTGTTTCCTGTTGTGTTCTCCGAAGTGGTGCAGTTATTCATCCAGTTGTCAGAAAGCCTCTTCTTTACATTGGAAAGGATTGCCTTCTGGGATATAGTTTCAAGATGACAACTCTTCAAAGATAATCCAATCATTCAGTAAGTGACTGGGTACCTACCCTGGCCCCAGAGACCATAGATTTTAACGGGGGAGACAAGGCAGTCAGAAACTAACTACAAAGGCCTATTTGAACTCTCCTTGAGAAAATAAAATGCTCAGGTCCATTTAACGTTTTCTCCAGCAAAAGCAGACATGAAAAGGCTGTGTTTTGTGTAAAACACCTTGGCACCATGGTTTTATTGCCCTCTGTAAGTGGATTGACTTGGGAGGGCTGTAGATGCTTTGTACTTGTCTATTCCTTCAACAAATATTCATTGAGTGGCCACTATGTGCGAGGCGCTCTTCTGCCCCCTCGGCCGTGCAGCTTACCTTGCAGTGGACTCCTTTCCACTGGGCTCTGTCACTGTCACTCTAGACACTCTCCTGATCTCCTTAAGATGAGATACCTGCCCGATCTCACCTTAACCACACAGAATCCCAAATATGTTACTGACCTTAGGCTCTGCGTTAAAAAAATTTCCCTCCCCCATTTTCCAATAATGTCCACTTGCTGTTTGTGAAAACATCACACCAGCAAGCTTGTGTGTCTCTGACTTCCCTAGATCTCCCAGAATGAACTCAAAATAGCGAGGAATCCAAGGCACAGAAGGGGTAGGTAACCTGCCCGAGATCAAACAGCTTTTCAGTGGTAAAGTCAAGGTTTTGTCTTTCATGTTTTCCTCTGTAATTTGACCTCATCTCTCATCCCACAGACTATTATAGCTCCAAGCAAACTTACTCCTACTCCCATTCCCACACCTAGCTCCAGCCTACCCAGATCTTTTTTGTTCTTAAACATGGCTCTGAGTCCCTGGGGACCTTCTTCCCTTACTTGGGCCTCTCAGAAGTCAGATGTGGACCATAGGCATGGCCTAAAATCCCAACAAATCCAGAGATATAGCCATTCTTCACCCTTCCTTGGATGCCCATCCTGTGCTCACTACAGTAGCCACTAGTTATATGTGGCTGTTTCAAATAAAATTAGAATTCAACCAAATTTAAAATTCAGTTCCTCAGTCCCACTAGCCACATTTCTAGTGGCTACTGTGTGAGACACTGTAGATGGTAGAGAGCATTCCGGTTACTGTAGAATGTTCTACCGGACAGCATTAGTTATAGCGGTCTGTACAACGCCACCAGCACTGGTGTGGTGGCCACACGCTCACAGGTGGGCTTTAGTCATGAATACATGTTGGAACTGGTGGATATGGGCAGAGGTCCATGAGTTTTTAAAAAGAGAGAAACAGAATCTGCAGGCCAGGAATGAAAGAGGGGGAGGAGGGCAAAGAGCAAAGATATGACTCTGAAGAGGGGAAGAGTTCCATAAGTTGGCACAAACCGGAAGAGTGTCGAGAGTTGTCATGAATGCAGTAGGACCTGCCCTGTTGGGGGTGTTGAGCCACCACTGTAGTTTGTAACCAAAGCGTAGAGAAGAAATCCATCTGCAGGGGCTGTGATCATCTACACAGTATATGAAATCAGATGGCCACAGTGAGGAAAATCCAGGATGAAGGACAGGGGCCTTCAGTGTGACAGATATGGAAACAAACAAGGTTGGCTAGTGACAGCAGGCAGCTTAGCTCAACTTAGCCCAGGGATTTGAATGCCTGCTCTGTCCCTTCCTGGCTGTGTGCAAGTTACTCATGCCCTACTGTGAGAAGCAGGAATGGGGCTGCCTCCTCTGCAGGTCAGGTGATTGTGTGGGTTAAAGGGAATGGATGAAAAGCACCAAGCCCCCTGCATGGAGCATCTCCCCTGGTACCACTCACATTGCTCCTCTCTGCAACGCCTCCATGTTCCTTCACCAGGTTTGAGGCAGGGGCGGTCCAAGGGGGATGGCATTTCTTAGGACTCTCACCATGTTCCACCCATGCTACAGTGGTCTTAACTGTAGCAGGATTACTCTGCTTTCTTGTTTTGCATATAGTTAAATTCCAAATCGCGCTCAAAGTGAACTAAGACATTTCCCCTTAGTTCTGACCTGCCCCGAAACATTTTTCTGTTTACATCACCAGCTAATTGGGTTGAAATCTGGTGCAAGTATTAGGCAACAAACCGGTCTCTGGTTTGTTTTTTTGAACCTTGCCTTTAAGCCCTCAAGCTCTTAGTTCACCTTCTGTAGCCTCCTGTACCACCTTAAGGAGTGTGGTTAAACTGGCTTTCCCTTATTTCTTTGGGGCTTCCCATGGTTCAAGACCCAGAAGCATTCCAGATCTAGGTGAAAGGGAGCTTTTTGTGGTGCTATGCACCATTTAAAATTTTCCATTAGGCTGTTGCTCACAGGTGAGTCTAGTTATTGGACTGAGTCCACTATTCCAAATATATTTAGAAAATTGTAGGTTATTTGAATAAGAAGTAATAGCAGAAGCCAGAAGTCTTACTGTGGCCTGTTCTCAAAGGTCATATGATGCTTTTTTTCTTAATTAAAAAAAAACCCTTACATAAAACAGAAAAGAAGGGGATTTTATAATTTGAAAATAACTCAAGCTCTCAGGCCACCCTCTCATCCAGAGTCAAAATGTTGATGTACCACAGTGACCTGAGGACTTTCTCATCCTGGTTAAATGGGCCAGGTTATTTACAAAACATTGTGCTTATTATCATTGAAATAATCAGTAAGTAGGGAATTTTCACCTGCAGTCCAAATTTATAGCACACCACAAATAGACTTTTATATCTTAGCTAGTGAAACCATGAAGAGGCTGTTATTCTACAAGACAGCTTTTTACAGAAACCTAATTCGATTTTAAGAAAATGAATGTGAAGGGAAAAGACCAGTCCCTGTTCTCCCACTCCTACTCGGAGTCAAAGTTCCTTTATCCTTCCGTAATAGGCTTCAGGACTTCCCAGGTTGTCTGAACTACTGTCATTTATTGTTTCATATCTAGCTTCTGCCAGAGTGAGGTCTATTATCGGACTCTTTGGGGAGAAATAATCAATGCAGGGAAAGTTAGACACGAGGGGAAGGGCAAATGTACTGAGATGTGATTGGTTATAAATTTTCCTGAGCCTTCTCTTTGAAGTAATTCCATTATCAACAGATTAGTACAGCTCTGCATGTGAAGTACAAGCATCTACAAGAGCGTCTCTACATCATTTTCAATGTATTTCCCCCTTGCTAGACGTGAAATGCATGCATCCTTCTGTAAGAGCAAATTGAAATGTTAAAATGTTTACTAGCGAAGTCAAAATTGAATCAAATTCGAAGTACAAAGTATTGTCTATTTTCAAACTACACTCTCATTTCCCTCTTCTGTATCACTGGGAGTGGGTGGGAATAATGGGTCCCTTGAACTAACAATCCCTTTCTTCTTAAATAGCAACACCACAGTTCATTTTTAGAAGATGATCATTGTTCACTTACATGAATCTCAATCAATGAAATTTTATACAGTGTAAGAATGAAGTGGTTTGACAGAAGAAGGGGGAAGTGTTGAAATAATAAGTAATATTAATAGTACACTTATTGAGCCCTAAATATGAACCAGACATTGCAATAAGCCCCTCACATGCATTAATTCATCAAATGTTTATAATACTATCATGAGGCAGTTATTATGCCTATTACAAAGCTGAAGAAACTAAGGCAAACTGTAGTTAAATAGCTTTTTCAGGTCATACTGTCATAAGCAGCTCAACTGGCATAGTAGGCATACATGGGGGCTGACCTAGGGACAGTGCAGTGAACTTATGTTAGAAGCATCATTTTCTGAAGGAGCAATGTCAGACATGGGAGTTAGGGGCCCAGAATAATCCATCCTTCTCCTTCCTCTTAAGGTTTTTCTTCAGAGGCCTAGGACACTGTTGCCTTCTCTCTCTCACACACACACACACACACACACACACACACACACACACAGCGCAAAATGCTCCATGCTCCAAAAATATAGAATTCTTTCCCCCAATAAAATCTCCTATTTTAACAGGGAATCTTTTTCTAATGTAGCCATTATATGTTCTGATAAAAAATATCACTCTGTGATATTTAAAGTCTTTAAAAGCAGGTGTATGTTCTGATAAAAATTCTTCAATGATATTTAACATTTTTTAAGAGCACAAAATAATGTACATAGCATATGATGATTTGGCTAAAGCAAAATTGGTTTTTATATATTTGCATTGTGTGTATACATGTTATACCTATGCACGCTTCTGCATGCAAAGTACATCTCTAAAAAACACACACAAGAAATATTTACTTATTGTTACATTAGGAAGAAAAAGAATATTGAAATTTGGAGTGAAAGGGAGACTTATTTACATGGTATATTTTATTTGTTCCAACCAAATTTTTCCATGAATTTGTTTTATTTCTCAAGTGAGAAGAAAAACCAAATAAATAAATATCTAAGATTTGGTGCAATTGCACCATTGCCAGTAGGAAAGCAATCTGATTAAAGTAATTGGCACTGGTTGTTGAATGACTAATAACTGTACCTCATTCTGAAAACTGAGTTTTAAAAGGAGATGCCTGGGAACTAAGAGGAGTCTTTAGCTGGTGGAACTTTAAGCAGTGTAAAGGAGAAAAATGAAGAAACTCAAGTGCAGGCAGGGTGGTCACACCTGCAGGAAGTAATATCTCCTAGTTTGGTGCCACTCTATCATTTCTTCCTTGTCTCTAACTATGAATCCAGAGATTTTTTAATCATCTACCCTTTTTTATGATGAAGTTTAAATTCTAACAACGATGTAAAAAAAGATTGCTGCAGAGGTAAACATTTTTATATATAATTTATAGACAAGAGACTGCTTTTGCTTAATTTTGAGGTAAGGGTGTTTGAGGCAAGAATTTTCTGCTCTGTAGTTATGCATATAAACATTTCCAAGATTCAACTACACAAATAGTGGAGGAAAGAATCTGTGATGTGTAAAAGTGGCCATGTGCTTTGATATAGTACAATGCAAAGTGGTTTCTTATGTTAGTGCCTTAAAAACTGCGTAATTCAAACAGAAATGATTAATACATCTTAGAAAATATATTGGCATTAGGGGTGTTTTATAGGAATATGACAGTGACTTGTAGTTTCCCATCCCATGCCTGCTTTTTCCTAATTTCTAGGTTCAGAACCCTGTTTTCATTTGAGGCAGTGATTTTTCCTTCCAAAAAACTGCACCTCCCAGACTCCCTTGCAGCTAGGTGTGCCCATGTGACAAAGGCTACTGAATTGGAAGTGCAAATGTACTGAGGTACTTTGGAGGAAGCAGCATAAAGGGAGTTAACCAAGCCAGGAGGGGTGTCCTTTTTATCTTCCCCTTCCCTTTTTCATACTTGGAGAGACATATGATGACTGGAGAGACATTATGGCCTCAGGATGAAAGAGCAGTTACAAACAGCATGCAACCCTCATGACTCTGAGAAGCCACCATATAAACCTCAGAAAGTTAAAGGTAAGATTTCTTTTATGTTAGAAATAATCGTTGGACATTTAAGCCATTGAAGTCAAGACTGTCACTGACAGCTAAATGCAATTCTTAAGTTGATCAAACAAGTCCTCTTCTTTGTGAGAAAGGATATCATGGAGTAAAATGAATGTGACATTCTTTTGTCATCATTCCTAATCTGTGCCCTTCACTGTGCCTGCTTTTTATTTTGTTTTTAATTAATTCAATTAAAAAAAAAAAGACATTTCATCCCCTAGAACAACCCAGGGGCTGAGTGTTCAGGTCCTTGTACTGTAGAAAAGTTCCTACCTTTTATGAACAACCCATTTCTCAGGTCATAGAAACCTCAATTAATAATCATTTTGCTCATAAGATGACTCTAGGGGACATCTACTCAGGCACTGTGACTGTCACTATGGTTGCTGGAACTGAAGTTATATACACAGATGAACTTTTCTCATTTATTTATTTCCCATGTGGGGTGTCTCATTTAAAACAAATCCATCATAAATCCCCAGACTCTAAATGTAGGCAGTTATACGTATCTTTTGAAACTTGTCTCTCCTTTTCTCCAGGAAGGAGGGGAGGTAAGAGCTGAGTAAAAGAAAAAAAAATTAAAGAAAGAAAGAAAAAAGGAGACAAAATAAAAACCATATTTTTAACAAAAGGATTTTTGAAAGCCTTGGAAAATGTTGTGTTCACTCACATAAGGCCCCACTGTTTTAAACATATTTTGCTATAATTTTTCCTTCAAAATTCTGACATGCGAAGTTGAACAGGGCTCTTTCACGTCCCAACCCTGGGACGTGGAGAAATAAAAAGAACAGTATTCCAACTAACGCATACTCAGTAGGAATCATAATATCTCATAATTGCTTGAAATCTACGGGCTGATCCGATGTCATCTTCAAAAATATGCAAGTTTTTTTTTTGATGAAGAGATATTTCCTTGTGTTGGAGCTTAACCCTTCAGTTGCTACCCATAATTATTGACATATGATGAAAAATTAATGTGGAGCTGCCCTTCCTAAACCCACCCCAAGTGGGAGGTTAAGATTCCCCAAATCAGCCAACTTTTTTGTTTTAGCAGAAACACAAAATATATATTGAACTTTATCAGTGAAGCTCGTTTCTTTTCTTACCCATTTTCTTTTCTACCTGTTTCTAAACACACACACTCACACTCCTTTAAATTTCCACAAGAAACTTTGAAAGAACAAAGAGTTTCTATTTCAGAGCATATAATAACATGTTTAAAAGTTCATCAACTTCTCCCTTTTAAAAAAACTGGCAGTGAGTCTAAAATAATAATTCAAAAAGATTTAGAGACAAAAATCCTTAAGAATTCTTCCTCGGTAACATTATGTAAATCATAAATATACCACTGGTCTGGAAGCGATTACAACGACTATGAGACAAAAGATATTTCCAAGCAGACAGTGCCGACAATGGGTTCTATTCTTCCATCAGCGTATAAGAGGATAAGAGAGTCACACCATTATGGAGTGAGTGTGTGCTCCAAGAATAAATTCTAAGTCCTGGGCCTTAACTGATTTCATGCACTCATTGCAGAAGTGTATCCTCTTTTTGAAGGTGAATAAGCTTTTTGGTGTTTCAAGGATTCCTCTGCTCTTCTCCAGTTTTCCCTTTGCTCCTCACTTCTCATTGTCTCTGACCTTGCAAACAGGATCAGTGGATGAAGAGGAGGAAGCACAGAGTAAACAGTTAACTCTAGAAGCATGAGTCATTCGGGAATGAGCTCTCCCCTGTCCCAGTCTAAGGAACGCCCACTCATATCTAAACTTCTCAATCTCTTTCAGAAAGCATTTCTTTGTTTTATCTTCCCCCATACCTTCTTCTGGAGGGCAAAGGTTTACATTTTTCATCTTCTCAAAGCCTTTCAACACTTGGGTTGGATATTCAGTTATCAGAACATCAAGAATTGCATTTTGCTTGGTAGTATAGCGTTAGAAGTTAAGGCCAGCCAACTCAAAGGGACACTGCAATGCCATTTTATAATTAAGCAGAGCACCCGCTGGACTGCATGTTGTAACAGATGTTTCCTGGCCCCAGGTACTAAGCCAGCACGTAGTAAAACTGCCCAGAACCTCTCCCTGAGCCAAGATGGGTCAGTGTCTGGAACAACTCTTGTCTAGTGTCTCTTACTGTAATTAGAGAATGAGGCTAGCTTTTGGTCATTAATTCCATTTGAAAAATAGCCATGGCTAAATTAAAAAAGAAAAAAAAAAGGAGGATTAGAGTGCTTTTACAATTGAGAAGCCCAATAAGAGCATGGAGATAATTTATTGGTGATTTATTATTCCTAACAGTGTTTTAGACCTTATATAAATTCTGTACAATGACCTCTCTTCAAGTTGATTTGCAAAATTTTCATTCCATTTATAAAATGGATAAAATCAGAGTCTCCTTATGCTTAGGCTGGAAAAGAGTTTATGGATTGGTTAGTACCAGGAAATCAAACTCAGATGCTATAGCAGCCAGTTGGTAAATGAACAAAGCAACTAAGGGCAAGAAAAATCATTCTGTCTTTTTGACCTAGTATTCTTTCATTTTCTTGTTTTTGTTAAGAAACATGGGCATAAGAATGCATCTTCCTACCTTAGGAAAGCAACATTTGAGCTGCACTGACATTCAAGTGGCCTGCACCTGAGGCTCTTACCAGTTGGCATGTAGATGCTGCCCTCAACCCACCTTCTCTTCCTCCATCTGTCCTTGGATCTTACCATGACCCAGCAGCTGGGGAGAGCAGGGCTCCTTTAGCACTTTGTTCTAGCACAAAGGTGTCCATTCTGATGTCAGTCTCCATGCCTTTGTATTTAAATATTTTTAATATCACCCTTGAGCACATTGGAGAATAACAATTGGTATTTTGCCTCTGTGTAGGGCAGCCAAAGGGAGATAGAAAATGAGGATGTTACTGAGACCCCGGAGAGCCCACGCCTGGTTAAATGGGGCAACTACTACAAACTGGGTAGGACTGTGGGACCCATGTGGCCAGACCTGATTTCTCAAGGGAAAATAAAAACCTGTGTTCTTACATAAAATCTTCCAATTAAATTGCCACCTCATTCAAACATGGTAGAGAGTAAACAACATGCATCTGTGGTCCCAAATTCGCCTTGGTGCTCCAAAATGGCAGCCTGCTCTGCTTTGGAGAATAAGAGATGGCTGATGTTTAAGTGACTTGCCCAAAGATCCCTCAAGTGACAAGTGGCAGGGTCAGAACTGGAACCCAGAGCAGCCCCGTCCAGTGAGGTCTGACTTTCTTCAGAACCCATCTGTATAGCATTGAAAATCCTTCAAGAGGGATGTGTAGACTAAATACCCTAGTAAGTAGGAACTTAGATATCTGTTTAATATTACAGTTCATTACACTCGTGCCTTTTCCTGCAACAAAAAAGTAAAAACTTATTTCCAAAGCTCACACATAAGATGGAAAAATAACAGAAGTTCCAGAGGTAACTGAGCCCCTGTACAATTGTAAGGGTTGTTTCTCTGGCTTGTTGAAAATTACTTTTTAAGCAATGAAATTGATAGAATGCTAAGAAGGTTTTTAAGACACCCCATGGTAAGGGTGATCTGTAGAAGGGTAAGAAAGCATTCAAGTGTCACGCACCTTCACTATTAGGAGTGATCTGATTTTAGTGCATTTCCAGTTTCATAGGAACTGGACATGCATTCATCGTGACACCAGTCTGTCCTTTTCATAGCTCTTCTTTGCCTTTGTTATTAAGGAAGGTTGTATACAGAGGTTGTGTACAAAGGTTGTGTACAGAGTCAAGTCAAATGTGCATAAAGTAGATTTATTCATGGGTTAACCCACACTTATTGCCTACCTGCTATGGGCTAGACTGAAATTTCCAGACATCTGTTATAAATACCCCACCTTCCACATGATATAGCTCCCTTTTATCACTTACAGTGTTATTCACTTAATTTAAAAAAAAACAAAAAAAAAACCAATGTGCTCTTTTTTCTCAAATAGAAAAAACTTAACTATCCTTGTGTTGGGATTGAGTTTACATTGACGAATTAAATAGTCCTTGACCTTAAGGATCCAAGAACCATTAATATATAAACAACTAATTTTAATAAAAGCATTGGAAGTGCTATGATGAATGCAAAGGGGAGCCATTCATTTTCCTGGAGTAACATGGAGGAGGTTATAAGGCCCCAGCTTGGAGGTCACACTGGGTTGAGCTTCAAGGAATGAACAGCAGTTTTCAAGGCCAAAAAAGAGGGGCAGTTCATTGTAGACAGAGGAAGCAATTTGAAGAAAGGCACAAAGTTCT
Organism: Artibeus jamaicensis; assembly: GCF_021234435.1. NCBI lineage: Eukaryota > Metazoa > Chordata > Mammalia > Chiroptera > Phyllostomidae > Artibeus > Artibeus jamaicensis. Next base: position 51,586,449 of record NW_026522030.1, on the reverse strand, counting down.
AAAGTGTGTTGGGTGTTCGGAATACCACAAGTGGTTCAGTATAGTTAAAGCCAAGGACTCTAGAAGAGAGTGGCAGGAAAATCTGACTGCGCTTGGTTTTAAATGCAATATTATGTACCAGGGAGCATAACCTCTTACTCCAAAGGTGGAGGAGCACCACCAAAGGCTTTCCAATGTGTTACAGGAAGGCTGGGAAGGAAAGAGGCTGCAAGTAAGAAAGGCATTTAGGAAGCTTCAAAACCTTCAGGACAAGATGGTGAAGTGCTGAATTACAGAGCAGCAGTTGAGGTGCAAAAGAAAAGTCAGATTAGAAAAACTTTTTTTGAGGTAGAAACAATAAAACTTGGTGACCTGATAGATAAAGAAAATGGGAGGAGTAAAGATTGAATCCAAAATCACTAATCTGAGTGCCTGGGTAGATTAAAATGCCATGTAGCAAGACATGAGGAAGAGCAGGGATTTTGGAATGGGTTCAGGAGAAGGAAGGGAGAGGTGGGGGTTGGTTGATCACTTCTAGGTTGGAGACGTTAAAGCTAACGTACCTTCAGAAGACCATCGTAGGTAGACCTCACCAAGAAAACACGAAAAAAATGGAAATAGGGCCCAAGAAGAAAAAATTATCAGCCATAAGTTTGACCCATGTAGACATACTCAGAAAATGACTTTTAAATGATATAAATAGGAGCTACTTATCCTAAGAACCTAAACTTGATAATTAAATGATTTGATAACTGGTAGTAAAAGAAGGCACAAAGTAGCCCTTCCACCAACTTCCAGATCATTTTCATTTATACAGTAACACTGAGAGCTCATTAAAAAAGTGCTGGTCTTACTTAGATCATGCAGATGCAGTTCTGAATCTTAATTATGCTACTTTACTAGATGTTTGACTTTGGGTAAGTTATTGTTTAACTGCTCTTAGCCAAACACTTATGTACTTTGAGGCAGACACTACTGCAGAGACTGGGGATATAATGAATAAGAACAAAAACACTGTCCTTATATAGCTTGAATTTCCTTTCCTGTGAAACTGGAAGATTACAACGAGATATTACACATCCAGCACCCTGCACAGTGCATTACACAAAGTACTAAAAACTGTTACTTACTGTGTGCCAAGTTGTACTATTCATTGGCATATTCTTATGTCAATGAATATGCCATATACCTATCATACCTATGACACAGACATTACTGTTGTCCCATTATACTGGTGGGGAAACTGAGTTTAGGTGCCTTGGCCAAATTCATAAGGAACAAACCAAGAGTTATCTGACTCCCGAAATGCTATATTTCTTCTTCCCCATTTCTTTGTCAAAACCAATGAGTCACATAGACAAAGCGCCTTCTGTAAAATGTCTTAAAATATGAGCAAATGAACCAGAAGTTAACATCCAGGGAAGTGCCAGTTAAGTTGACCTGTGTGGCATTTTGACATGAGGATAATCAAAACTCAAGTTTATCAAGAACATACTGGCATAAATTTCTTTCGATGACATTCTTTTGAATGACAGAACCAGGGCCGATGTCCTACAAATGCTCCTCATCGGTTCATAGACAGGCAAGGCTGCACAGCCAGACAGGGTGGCCTTGGCTCTCACCACTGTATTTCTTCCCTACCTCAAATCATTTTTGCAAGTAAGTGGAGAAGGAAATTTTAGTGGGCCAATAACTTAGAATTAAAAGCAACTGGGAGGTAATTTTCACTCTTAAATAATGGAACACAACTGCTTAAAAATCATTCTGGAGCAGGAATCTTTACAACTTTACTGCCTTCTCCTTATTTGCTGTCACTTGTACTGTGCATATCTGTGACTATGTTTTCTTTGCTGTCACTAGAAATCTCCCTCTCCATTTCTACCAGGCTGGCCTAGTCCAGGCTCTCTTCATTTCTCCCCCGGACAGCACTCAGCCACTGGTCCCCCCTTCCTGATAATGCCACAGTTGATCTAAGTTTCTAACCTCCTCAGCAATTCTGTCACCTAAAAAATATACCCACATTCATGTGTGAACACAGGCTGTGTACAACATCCTGACCTTCATTCCCAATGCACAGAACTTCTTAAGTCCCATATGCGCCACGCTATTTCACACCTCTGATCCTCCACACTTGCTGGTCCCCCTGCTGGGCTTGTCCTTCTTCAGATTCATCTGATGAGCTCCTACTCATCTTTAAACACACAGCCCAAGAGTTGTCTCCCCCGAGAAGCCTTTCATTACCTTTCCTTGTTCTCATCTTTATATCCCATAAGATTCTGTTTACTAATAATCTGTCACAATCAATGACTTTTACTTGTTAACATGTTTATTGCCCTTAGTAAACTCTAAGCTCCTTGAAAGAAGGTATAGTATCCTCTACATATTTGCATCTCTCTACCCAGGAGAGCCCTGGCATATATAATAGGGCTCCATAAATACTGTTGTATTAAGTAGAATTGAATCAAATTGTCATTATCATGGTCATCAACCCATGGTTAGCGGGCTCTCACTGGAGGAGAAATTATTGGTAGGTGTTGCAATTAGGGCTTAATGTAGCGGAAGAAGAGACAGTCAAACTCCTTGCTGATTCTGATATGAAGAAGACAGAGCCCCTCTGAAACAGGAAACAAAGAAGAAAAGCTAGCGAAGCCTGAAATGTGTTCATTCTGTCACTCTTGGATGCCAGAGAGTGGGATTTTAATGCAGGTCAACTCACTTACCTCAGGGGTTCTGACAAATTTTCTGGGAAGAACAAAAGCAATGAGTAAAATTAAAATCTGTGGTCAGAAGGTTACTGAAAGGAAAGGCACACATTTCTGCTGGGGAATAGGAAGTGGTCTTGTCTTCCCCAGCAGGGCCGTCTAATAAATCTGGAGAGTTTTATTGACTTCATAGGCGCAAAAATAACCACCCGGAGAAGACATCGGGTTTCACTTATTTTTTGGAAAGTAATTCTTCACAGACGCGAGGTTAAAAGAAAGTGGTTGCACGGGCCTCGGCTGCGGTGGCGTGTCCCCTGGCATGTGTCGTGAACTGGGTCTCAATGCTGGGACGGTGCCCAGTTTCAGAGGTCTAAAACCTCTGTTGAAAGCAATGAGGACAGAGTGTTGCCAAAATTTTATGTATGCAACTGTAGATCGATTGTCTTAGTGAAAGCACAGACTTTGATCAAGAGCGTCTGGAAGGAGGGGTTTCATTAAATGCTGTTTTCAACCCTTAATTCCACAGCTTTTATGTCTACTTGTTCCTAAGTCTACTACAGACCCCAAATGGCCTGACACAGAGAAGCCCCTCCCCACCCCATGTCTGGCTCTCAGGCAGCAGAAGTGGCTGGCATGGAAGGAGTTCTCGGATAGAAAATATACAGTTTGGAAGGTTTTGCTTCTGCTCCCCGGTTGCTGGTCTCATGTTAGACCATTCAAAAAGGAAAATGCTTGAGGCTCTCCCCCTCCTCCTCATGTCTGTGATTCATTAGGAAAACTTGCAAACTGCCCTACACAAAAACAAGCTTTTCTAAGAAAAGGATCGATAAGAGTGTATGTTTGTTGGATGAGTTCTTCGTCTTAAAAATGTCTGGCCAAGGATAGGAAATTCAGCCAGTCTTAGAAGGTTGAAGTGTCTATTTTTGAATTCCTTTTTCAACTGTCCTTAAAATCATAGATAAGATGGTAACTAGGCAATATGTTGAACATGTTAATCCTTGTGATGAACCCACAGGGACTGTCTCCCACGGGGCAGAGAACGCTTTTCTTCATATAGTCATATTTCTTCCATAAATCTACTGGAAGACAGACGGAGCAGCTTCAGCCTCGGCTGGCTCACTGGCACGTGATGCCCCTGGCGTGTGGGAGGCCACGTTATCTTCAGAGATGCCAGCTGTCTCAGACCAGGGTCTGAGAATGAGAACCAGCATTTGATTGGGAATCGAGAGAAAAAAAATATAAAACCCCTCCATCTGAATTAATCACCATGTTATACAGATGACAAAGATAAATGGGTGGTTTTGAAATGTGTCTTTTAGCAGTAGACTCCTCTTTCAAAGGAAAATCTTAAATAATAAAATAGCAAACATTTATTGAGCCGTGGCACATGCGGTGCTTTGGGCTAAGCACTTTACATGTGCAATATGAATTAATGATGACTTCGTTACTCTCAAATAGGCAGTGTTATCATGTCCATTTTGCAAATGAGGAAAATAAGAGGTCGGCTTGTTCCAGATAACACAGCGTGCAACTCCCCATGTAAATAGTTCAAAATGGCGCTCTTGTGGTAGAATTGGGATTGGAACACCAAGAACATTTAACCCCTGGGTAATTTTCTCTTCTATCAACCTCCTCTTGTTTTTTTTGAGGCGACTCTAAAGCTTTGTAGAGCATAGTTTCTAAACCTTTTGACTGGATAATTCTCAAAAAATTTTCCCCCAGTTTAGTGACCAGTGATGCTAATTCTGGAAACGTAAACCATAGTAAACCTCCCAATGAGCTCCTGAAGACTGGTTTTGGGCAAACCTTGCTCTTCTTTAATGGGTTGACTCAAGGTCACTTTCCACATCTCTTTAAAGAATAGGTTTTTCAAATTACTTTGTTTCAATAAACATAGGGATGAAATCAAATAATTGTACAGATGTAAGCATTCTTGTGCTATAGTGTTAAATATGTTGTTTACATTGAAATAGCAGTGCAAAAGTCAGGCCCAGTTTATATTTCTTTGTAGTTATTAGAATAACTAACGCATTTGCTTATACATTCATGGACAAATGATCTCAAGTAAATTCAGCTAGACACGAGCAGTAGGTGTTAGAATTTTCCACCTCGCACATTAGTCAGATGTCTGACTGGGTATTGGCTCACTCAGAGCAGGGGCTCATCAAGGAAAGGGGGAGACTTTTGATCTCTTTGTTAGCTGTTCACAAAGGGGAAATACTCCACAGGCTGAACCTCTTAACTCCTAACTCACATCAGACATCCCCAAAGTGCATGATTTTAGTGTTGCTAAGGAGGGTGGGGAAGCAGCCTTCTTCTTACCGTGTGGTTGGGGGTGTAAATCCGTATAAAATTATCGGAGGGCAATTTGGCAATAGCTATTAAAAATGAAACACTCATACCCTCTGACCCAATAATAATTCACCTTCTGGGAATTCATCATAGAGAAATACTCCTACAACTGCCCAAAGATGTAAGTGTAAAGTGATGTTTGCAAGAATATTTGTTACAGGGAAAACTGGAAGGAACCCAAATGTGCATTAACAGCAATTGGTTAAGGAAGTGTGGTTCAGGAATACAGTACAATACCATGGAGCCATTTTTTTAAAGATTAAAGAGATTGCTTTTTACAGACTGGCATGGGAAGATGTCTAAGACTTACTGCAAGATGGAGTATAGTGCTCTCCAGAGTGGAAAGTGTAATTTCATTTTTGTAAAATAATAAATGAAATTTTCATATATGCTTTGAAAAAAGTTCACTGGTTTTCTCAGCTGTGTGGGATTATAGAAGATTTTCACTTTCTATGAGACATATTCTTATGATATTTCAAGCTATGTTTTATACAGGGTCTGTAACAAATAACACCCCTTTTTTAATGTAAAATCTTTTATTACAAACATAACCATGTAATTCTCTAACGTAACAATATCACCATATGGCATTTCAGGTGAAATGTCTGAATTAAAACTATAACTTATTACATCCACAGTATTACCCTACCAGCCACACTCAAGTGGGCGTTACTTCTACCAGACACTGTGTGTGTGTGCCATTCTTTTTGTCATTAAAAAAACCCAAAGCCCCCACCCCCTACAACCTATTTCCATGGCTTGCTCCCTAGAGAGCCCTATTAGGGAAGTGTAGAAGCCTAGTCCAGATCCATTAACTTCACTGGGAAGCAAAGCTTAGCTGACACTGGAACAGTGATGCCACTTACCCAAAGGGAGGACCAGGCATAGAAATACTTCTGGCCTTTACAGTCTATAAGCCATTGTAATAACTAGCCCACGATGGAGTGTTCTTGTAGGGAGGAGCGAAGGAGAATAAGTTTAAACTGTGGCTGGCATTTTAACCACTGCTGCAGCTGAGAAGGCACCCGAGGACCAGAGACTCAAACTAAGAGATCTATCTCACCTTTGATGGTGGCTGGCCCCAGCTAGGCAGTGTGCAAAAAAAGACAAACAGGAGTTTGTGTTAATTTGTACACCTTTATCAAGCTAAGATTTTGTGTTAGTTCTCTTTGGTTGAACAGCAGATACCCATTTTTTTTTCGGTGGGGTGTGTCTATAGCTTATGCAATTGAGGGGATTCTTTTAAGAAAAAGAATGCAAAATTATAAATACAAAATTAGGTAGAGGGCTTTGGAAAGGGCCCTGAAGAAGGAGGATGCTTAAGCTAAGCTTCATTAGCTTCCCAGTGATCACTCTGTTCTAAAAACCAGGATAACATGGGAGAGAGTAATGGGCACACTTCCCTATTCTTTAAGAATTATCCTGCCGAAGAGGAGTTTCCATCTCACAGGTGGTGAAACCTAGAGGAAACACCGTGAGCCCTGGCAGACCGTGTGATCTGTGCTTTGGGGGGTACTCGAGTTTCTGTGGATGTACAAGCTCTGGAGAAGCCCCATTTGTTGATAGTGGCAGGCGCCCAGTTCTTGATGCTCATAAAACTATGGCAGTCAGAGATGTATTAGGTCACCATTCTAGACTGGGGTCCAAGGCAGGATGGCTCACCATCGTCGTCATTCCAAACTTTTATCCAGGCAGCTTGGAAATGTTTTCGGGGCCTCACTCTTAAAAAGCTGTTCCTTCCCTCTGGTTCCTGGGTAAATGTTGAGAGGTTTGATTAAAAAAAAATTTAGAGTTGGAGGCACACAACTACTTAATTATATCCATTCACTTAGATTTCTATCACTGTTTTCCACACGAAGAAAACAATTTAGTATAACAAAAAAGTCTTGTATCCCTGACATAAATTTTCCATCAAGCAACAAATCACTGATTTTTTTTTTCTGGTTCCTTATATTTTAACTTTGGTGGTGAGTTTCTTTTTAGCTTTAGGGAAAAAGCAAACCTGGGTTCTCTTTAGTCAGCATTATCAAGAATGAGTAACATTTAAAAGCTGCTTTTGTTAATGGAAAGAAAGTACTTTCCTAAACACTTATTTGGAATCTGTTTTCCACTGCCTTTGGTAAACTTGATATATTCCCAAATTTTATTTTAGGCTTCTATAGGAGTTATAAAAATAGTTTTTATTTTCTCCTGTTTTCCTTTAAGTCCATGTTGATAACAATCCTAATTTCCAAAACATGTTGGTAGCTACTTTTTGTAGTAAAGAAGGAAGGATTGTTCTAGACTAGGAGAGTAGCCTTGAATTATCATTGGTCGATTAATGTATATGCTATATGTCCTTAGTGAAATCTCTTATTTCCTATGATGTGTGAACGTGTGTGGTTTGCTCATTTGTTATGTGTTTGATGATTTATTGGGGGGAGGAGCTTAAAAATACTCAACACAGTTGTCTTTTTGATAAGTAATGTTACTTAGCAAATATAAAAGTGCTAACAAATAACATAGTATTTGGACATTTGCACTTGGAAGCTCATTTCTATTTTAAGTCAAAACAAGCAGACATTCGTTTACTCATGCTACTGACACTAATACTAGTTAAGGGAATTTTAGCAACAAACAACCCTCAGGAACTGTTTTCTAAAGAATTCCCAGGGTAGGCTCCTAATTATTCAACTATCAAGAAATTGACTTTAAATGCTATCTGAGTTAAACTTAGCTGAGTTTAATTAGATTTTAAAAGTTGACTGGGAATTCGTCCAAAATGCGCTCATCAAAAAAAAAAAAACACCAAAACAACAACAACAAAAAAACCAAAGGTGTTCAAAAGTAGAGGAAAGAAATAGGATTATGCGGGACAAAATTAATTTTAAACCTCTTGAAGTGGAAAAATGATTAAAGATAGAAATGGTAAAGGTAATATGATTTTCCTTTTATTTTAAAATGAGTTTAATACAATACGTCTCTCCCTGGGATCTTTTGTGACATGGTCCTCTCAGAAATGTGCTAGTCCCTACTAATAAATTACTAAGGATAATGGAAAATAAAAATTATTAAAAGGTACAAAATTACCAAAGGTCATTTTAAACACTATAAGGTCAGTGACTTACAATGTCACTGAACATCACTTTGAGAATATCTCCCCAACCCAAATTATTTAATTTGACAAAATATTTCTTTATGGTTTGTGAATGTGCTTAAATATAATCTCATAAAAGTTCAAATATTTTGATTGTACATTAAACAAATTCACTTAAGGAAAAAATAATAAAATGAAATGAATTTAGTACTATCCAGAACAATATGAACTAAATAGTGGAAAGTTCACACTGACGGTGGCCTCAGTAATGTGAGCTACATTAAACTCCTTATTGGCAAATTCATTGTAAGTTCTTAAATGGATGGGTATCTGTCCTGAAACTCCATGGTTGGGCTCCATAAACGTTTGCAGAACAAATGAATATCACTGAACTCAGGTAGATTCCAGGTTGCTCACTGTTTGATATATATTTTTCTGCTTGTTGGTTATGCTTGGTTGAAATAGTAACTGATCACAAGATAGCACTTGTTTGTATTTACAATCCTGTTGTGAAAATAAGTACTTTCACATGTTCTCTCAAAATCAGGAACTTGGTTTAAAATGAAAAGGAATTTGTCTGTAATAAAAGTTCCAGGGGTAGACCAGGTCCAGCTCCCCAGACAGTGCTGTCCAGAATGTCTCTCTCTTTTCTCTTTCTAGTTCCCACCTTGACCACGTTCTGCACTGTTTTCATTTGTGGGCGAGTATGGTAGCAAACACGGAACCACTCAGCAACCCCAAGTCGGGGACTGTTTTTTTTTTTTTCCACAAAAGCAGCTAATCTTTCATTGCCTTAGCTTGGATTGCATACCCCTCCCTGAACCATATGTGTGGTATGCTGGTATACCAGTTACCCACAGCTGCCATAGACTGGGTGGCTTCAAAGGAGATAAATTATTCTGTCTCAATTTCTGGAGGCCAGTCATTCAGAATGAAGATGCCACCAAAACTGTGCTCCCTCCAGCAGCACAGTTTGGAAATTCTGTTCCAACTTCTGGTAACTCCAGGCATTCCTTGGCTTGTGGCCACATCAATCTGATCTCTGCCTGTGCGATCACATTGCCTCCTCCTCTTATCTGTGTCTCCTCTGTGCCTGTCTCAAATCTTTCTCTGCCTCATAAGGATACTGGTATAATATGGGATGACCTCATCTCAAGATTTTTAACTTAACTACAGCTGCAAAGACCCTTTTCCCCAAAACAGTATATTCAGAAATGCCAGCGATTAAGACAAACATTTTCTGGGGACCACCATTTGACCCACTTGAGTTGGTACATGTCTAATATTCACAGCAAAGGGGAAGCCTTGATTGTATAGTACTTGCCTAATTCTGTAGTGTAAATACTGCAACCATGGCCAATGTCAAGCTACCACTGGGAAGTCACCGAAGAGGAAGTTGGAAGAGATACACAGTAGCACGTCCTCACACAGTCCATCCCCACACGATCCAAGAGACGTAACCTCCAGAGCACAGATAATAGTAAAATGTACACCGATAAGTAGAAAGTGATGGATTTTTGAGTGCCTATTAACTTTGTTTTAAATGCAATTCATTTAATGATACATTCATATAATTTAAATTTTAATAATGATCATGTTTAACAAGTGACTCACAGAATTCCTAAAAATTTATGAGTTAGTTTGGAGGCGCTGGTATGAACCAGTTGCAACACACCACTTAACAGAGTTTGCTGGTTGACCAGGCCTGAGTCACAGAGCCCAAGGCAAAGAAAGGGTCAACAATCCTGAAACCACAGACACTGAAAAGAAGCGGGGTGAAGCCCTGAAGAGAAAACTGGAGTGCTATGACTTATGGGAGGGGAGAACCATGTGGGGAAAACAGAATCGACAAAGCCACTTAAGTATCATTGTTTAAACGTAGTTTAATAATAGCCTAAGGAAAAAATGTTCAAGAAACTTTAAAACAGTCACAGGCACAAGTATTGTGGCCATGTACCGATCTGCAAATCACTCTCTCCAACTAAGGAAAAATCACTATTTTTCACATTTTCACTTTACTTAGCTCACAAAATCTGTTTGTAAGCCTGAGTATATGGATCTGAAGGTGGTGAGTTTCAGAAAAAGAGACATAAACCACTGATCTTTTTTTTAAAAGTATCATTAAAAAAAATTAGCTGTGGCTGGTGTAGCTCAGTGGATTGAGTGTGGGCCTGTGAACCAAAGGATATGGTTCAATTCCCAGTCAGGGCACATGCCTGGGTTGCAGGCCAGTTTCCCAGCAGGGGATGCACGAGAGGCAACCATACATTGATGTTTCTCTCTCTCTCTTCTTCCCTTCCCCTCTAAAGATAAATAAATGAAATCTTAAAAAAATTATTAAAAAAATTAACAGCTGTATTGAAATATTATTTGCACATCATGCAATTCACCCATTTCAAGCACAAAATTCAATGGTTTTTGGTACATTCACAGAGGTGTCCAGCCTCCATCACAATTAACTTTAGAATAATCTGGTCCCCCAGAAGCATGCTCTGCAGCACCGGCCAGGCACCTCCATTGCCTGTGTCCTGACTCCCAGCCCTCTGCAGGGACTAGGCTATTTTCTGTCTCTACAGATTGGCCTATTCTAGGAATGTCATACAATATGTGTTATTTGTGATTAGCTTCTTTCACTCAGCATAGTGTTTTAAGGTTCATCAATGTTGTCGCCTGTATGAGTATTTCATTCCTTTTTATTGCCAAATAGTACTTCATTGCATGGGTGTACCATATTTTGTTTATCCTTTTGTTAGTTGACGGACATTTGGATGTTTCCTCATTCGGGCTGTTATGAATATAATGGTATTGTGGACATGAATGGACAAGTTTTTATGTGGACATAGTTTTCGTTTCTCTTAAACCAATGTTCTTTTAAGTTTGAACACTTAGCAAGGTTTCTTATCTTCCACATGCTTTAGGCAACTGCCGTTTAGGAATTAAATCAGAAATGCCACATACGAATCTGAATCCTCTTCGATATTGGGTCACTCACCCAATCCCTTAAGAATCCTGGGACTGGCTCTGCCCCGAGGAGAAGTCCTGCTCGCCACTCCAGGGGTGCGGAGGGCGCTGTCGGACATTAGAAAGTAGGAGCTGACTTAAGGCCCCCAGATCCCTGTGCAGGTGTGACTGAGTATCTCTATGTGGCACCTGAGTCCTGGCCTTGCCCAACATGGGCTCACAATAATCAGTCCATCACATGCTCCTTCGGGGACTCTTCAAAGTGCAAAGTGTAAAGGATAATAAAAATGAGATCTTATTCTCTGACCTGGTAATCAGAGTCTTGTGGTTTGGGAAACTTGCAGGAAAGAGGGGGAAACTTTTAGCTTCCCTGATAGAGGCCAGCAGAGAGTCTCATTTTCTCCCTTGCATGATGGGAGACTTCTTCCAGATGTTCTGCAGACCTGCAATGAAAAAAAAAACCCAAAAAAAGCTTCTGTATTAATTTATATAGCAACTTTCTTCCAAGAAATTCAGAGTGTCTCTAACAGTCTTTCACTCATTCTCCTAAGGGAATTTGCATAAATGTGCATCAAAAATTAACTTCTTTTAAAACTTACACTCTCCAGTTAGCCAGTACTAGGCAGAAACAGAACTGAAAAAGCAGACCTCCTAACCAAACATTCCACTATAATATTTTCAGTGAGGTTCTATAAATCAATGCACATTCTTAAGAACAGTGTCTCTTCATAATATCCTCATGACCACTCCAAGGACAGGTGTTCCTTTCACCAGGGGCCAAGCTTTCTCTTCCAAAGTTTTAGAATCAATCGTCATGGCCTATACCGTGAAAAAATATCATTTACTTACCATTAAGTATCAGGTCTGCCTGGAAATGGGCAGTTCAGGTTTCACTTGCAGCTCTGCCCTCCTAGCCCAGCCCAACTGAATAATCCCAGGACTGGCTCTGCTTAAGGCGAAGCAGCCCTGCTCACCCACTGTCCGTCCCCCTCACTGTGGTCACTTGCTGTGTTTCTGTGGTGCTTTTAAATGGGGTTGCACTGCCCCACAGGGTCTTGCTGATCATACTGGGACACCTATGCAGTCCCAGTTTCCCAAAATGCAACTCAGTGCCTGGATGGATGACTCTGGGAGAGCTGCCGCATCAGCCACATGTGGGGCCAACCCAGCCCTTCACCCCAAACCAAACACTTAGTTCCTCTCACTGGGCCTTTTCTTCAACATATTCTTATCATGAGGTTCTCCTTGCCCACCCTAGAGAGAGAAAAGAATCTTGGTCAGAGCCAGACTAGCTCATGCCAAACCCCAGGCAGTCATACCTGGGGGATATCTTTTCTTCTTATTGCGTCCTCATATAGGTTTGCCTCTGTACTTGTGTGCTAAGCACTTACAAGGACTTAGCCAGTCACTTCGGGTTAGAGTTCACCCTAATGACTGCCTTTTAACTTAGTAACATCTTTAAAGACTCTAAATACAATCAAACTCTCGGGTACTAGGGGTTAGAGCTTCCGTATATGAATTTTAGATGGACACAACATAACTGGACCCATAACACAGCTGTTCCCTGAAGAGGAGGCACAGTGCTCCAAGTCACCGCACTGACACCATCCTCAAGAGTTGCCCTCGGCCATCCTGTGTCTGCTGCTGTTTGTCCTCCAGCCACCTCTTTCCTGCCGAGGGACCTGCTGATCCCATACGGCTCGTCAAACGCTGACATTGCCTGTCACAGCACAACGGTGGCCGCACACCCCACCACGTCCTCGAACCTGAGGGGCTGCTTGGGGGATCCTCCTCAGCACTAGAATCAGTTTCTTAAAAACAAAACAAAACAAAAAAACAAAGTGTACTCATGACACAGATAAGAAGAGTTCAGGCAGAGTGCAGAAAGGAGATATTGCCATGAGGCAGAGCTGACCACTCCTCTCAGAGACTGGACTGCAGGGTTAAGGAGAGTGAATGCTTGGTCATGATGTAATTTTTCCTGGGGCTGTTTCTACTTAAAATCACCTCACCATACCAGGAACAGCCTGAAATTTCAATGGAACCCAAGCACACAGCCCCTGAGAGAGAGCAGACTCCCAAATTGGTCTTTGTACCTATTTGTAGAAATGTGAGCCAAATTATAGCTGAAAACTCTGCTAATTCTGGGGAAGTTTTGGTCTTGTGCCTGGAACTATTGAAGCACATATTCACACCTACCACATGTAACACTTTAGTAGCATAATTTCCAGCACTTTAGTGCTTTATTTTTAAAAGAAACAGAGCAGAGACTGAAGACCTGCTCACTTCTGCTGCTTTGTGTAGAAGGCCCCACAAAAGGTGGGGCACTTCTGCACCTGAAAAAAGGCATAGCCTGCATTTCTAAAAGGAAGGGGACCCACGCATACACACAGATCTTTGCCCAGAATTGGGGAACGCGTGATGCTGAAACATATAACATCTGCACCCGTGTGTAAACAGAAAAAATGTCCAACTCACAAGGCTCTGGGAAAATAGTATAATAATTATCCAATAAATCTCAGTATTAGAGCTTGCAAAAGACCTCAAAACACCTTCCTCTAACCCCTTTGGTTTTAATACATGGAAAGGGAGCCTCTAAAATTTTTAATGACTCGCCAAGACCAGCACTCTACCAAAAATGCAGGGTTTTGCTTTAAGCTAGTGTGCTTCCCACCCCAGCAGGCTACTTCTAAACAGGCATTGTCCTGTCTGCCTGAATTGCAGGCTAGAAAAACCAATCCCTGCTCTCTCTACATCAGAGTCTCTATTTAGATTTAACAGTTGAGAAAGCAAAGGCTATTTCAATTTCAACTCGCTCGGCAAACGGAAGAAAAGGCATCTGACCAGTGGACTTTTCCAGCTGGTCTTTGGGTCTCACTGCCCGCGGGTCCCCACTGCAGCGAGCTGGCGCCAACGGCCAGTCTGACACCAGGGGGCGCAGCATCCTTTGTGCTGACGCAGGTTCTGAAGGCAGGCTCGGAAACCTGGCTGGGCCTTTCAGGCCAGTCTCCCTGTCACGGTTTCTCTCTGGAACCAGCCCACTCTCCAGCCCTCTTCATTCATCTTCTTCCTGCCTGATGCTCAGATTCTCTCCCTGTACCATTGCGGATGTGTGCATTTTACAGGGTTTTGCATGTGTCTAGAAGCACATTCAGATACACCAGCTCTCCCCAGCTGCTCCTCCTTGGCAAAGCCTAGGAGACCACGGCCACAGCCTATTATTTGCTCTCACATGGAGTCCCCTCCATTCAGGATGTTTCTAAAGACTCTTGCAGAATGCAGGAGACTCGAGGACAGGACTAGCTTCTCGGAAGAATGATCACATCCATCTTCCTAATACTCCTCCCCTTTCCACTCAAACAATAACTAACTCATGAAATCACTGCTTCTGGGAAACTCGTGATGCCCAGCATTTATCCCCGCTCCTTTCTGTCTGCCCTGAAGCAGTCCAAGGTCAGCCTTTGGTGGTGGACACTTACCCAAAGGGACAGACTTGAGTATCCTTTCAGCCACACCTCTTACTAAACTACTGGGCACCCCAAGTGGATAACTGCCTCCTCTGCCTTCCCCAGCTTAGCTTAGTGTGTTCTCCAGCCTAAAGAATCCACTTCGTATTCCCAAATTCTCTGACCCCCCAATCCAGCACTTCCATCTCTCACAAATAAATGAACACCCCTTTTTACTTTAAGACACAAGTGTAAGTGTAGCCTTGCTCCTATTGACATAATGAAGGCACAATGCAAACCCTTAAATCCCCAAAACACACCAATTTGCAAAGAGTCCCCCAAACCTGCTGTTCTGAATTGAAGGGCCACAGGGTTCTAAAGTAGCTGCTTTATTTACAGAGACTTTAGGTATTCATAGTCCTTTCCTTGTCTCTCATTTGAGTCCCCATGAATGCCGAGAGACAGGCAGGGAAATTAAAACTTAAGAGGCTTACCCCAGTCCCAGAGTGAAGGCAGCATGGAGGTGGCAGTAAGAGGTGACATTACTCAGGTGATGGTGGCCTGAGGAGAGCTGCCCGTCCATTCTGCTCCGAGGCCTGAAAGGAATGCAGCAATCACAAGTGACCATCAGGTTATCTGCACGGAAAGGGCCTACAGTCTCAGGTCCTGAAAAACTGCAGCAACAGTGGGAGCCGAGCAGCGGCAGGGGAGGAAAGGAGTGATGCAGACTCTCCCCTGACCCTCCTTTTTGTCTCCTTACTCACTCCTTTTCCTCTGCGCTCACCTTAGCTAAGTGGAATAATTGAAATGCTACGCCTGCCCTGCAGTCAGGCCGTTGTCACGGCTGGTTATCTTGACCGTGAGCCTCCCTGTCCCCAGTCAGAAAGCAATGATCGCATCTGTGTACGAGTTATGGAGAGAGCCTCTAGAGGAGTGAACACACACACTGTGATTCTGGAAGAGGGGACAGCGTTGAAGATTTTAATTGTCATTGTATGCCCTATTGGCATTATCTGAAGTATTCTGGCTTATGCATATAGTACTTTTATAATTTTATTTTTAAGTTTTTATTTGGACTAGTGATGCTCTTTAGAGTCGCTGTGATGATGACTTGTGTCAGGTGTCTGGCACATGGCCTGGTGTACAGTCGATGCTTATTGCACGGCAGTCTATTATTAGTTATTACACCACCCTCAGAACTGAGCAAAGGCACTTCACGTCGAGAAATTTGGGGTCTGGTGCAGAC
Source organism: Artibeus jamaicensis (assembly GCF_021234435.1). Classification (NCBI taxonomy): domain Eukaryota; kingdom Metazoa; phylum Chordata; class Mammalia; order Chiroptera; family Phyllostomidae; genus Artibeus; species Artibeus jamaicensis. The sequence continues at coordinate 51,570,687 of NW_026522030.1, read as the reverse complement.
TCTGCTCTCAGCTCACTGTATCCCCTTGAGCAAGTCACGCCCCTTTTCTGCACCTCAGTTTCCTCATCTGTGAAATGGCAAGATACATGCCACTCGATTTGGAAAAGGGTGGGAAGAAAACAGAGATGCTCACCACCAAAAATGCCACAGGCACCTTCTAAAGTTCAGCCTCAGTATTTGCAGGGGAGATCTCTCAAACTTGACCTCGTGAGGCAGAAACCCTTCCTAGGAGAAGCTGTCACCAATAGGCAGAAAGGGCTGAAGTCAGCTGAACAATTTCTGAAGATAACAGAGTAATCAAATTAGGAAATAACAATGTATGAACACTGTTTAAGGCCATAAGCTTAGGGTGGGAGGGAGATACAGGAGATTTAGGCCGTTCATTGGGTGCAGTTGGCACCAGTATCATTTCCTGACAAAAGAGACGCCGTTGGTTGGCAGAAGAGGTACAATTCAAGGCCGGAGCCTTCTGCCCCAGCCAGAGCCAGCCCCGGTCCAGTTCCCTCATCTGACAGTTCTGTGTAGGGCGCAGGACTGGCCTTGGGGAGATGAGACCCTCTCCTGAGCATGATCAGAAGCAGAGCCACCCAGCAGGAATGGACTAGAGCACCCCTGAAGTGGCTCTCAGCATTAACTGAACAACAACAACAAAGCCGAGAGACTGGGCCATAGGAGGTACAGATGCTCAGAAACTAAAACTTGAGCAGCTGAATTGGGGAGACCTGTTCTAGGCACCCCAGCTCCTGAGAATCAAAGAGAGATTTGTTCCGACAACACCCAGCTGATTTATTCTTCACCCTGCTCATCCGGAATCGGGATTCCCCTTCGAGTCTGTCTCCCTTGCCAACACTTGCCTTTGGGGACAGGAGGCAGGTAGTCTGGTGGGTAGGAAGGTCGGGACTTTCTTTTTGCTCTTCAGTCTTCTTCCTATTGAAAGCAGCACTGCCTGTTGTAGCAGCCGCCTGCCAATATTCGCGGGCAGGAAGATTTTCTGACACGGTAAGGGAGATGTTCACAGTAGATGGGTGGCCCCTTCCCAAAGCCATCGGGCAGGACAGACATGGGTTTCACCCACCCCCTAAGGAAGAACTCCCAGTCCCCACTCTCAGGGCAGCACCCAGAAGGTACCTGACCTTTTTTTCTTGTTACTAAAAAGGGGGATTTTTTCCCCATCTCTCTAAATTATATGGCTACGCCTGTTACAGTGACACCTCCTGCCAAAGCTCCTGTTGTCTCTACCTACCGGGGAGGTCATGTTTTCAGTTCTCGAGGGAACTGGGAGCCCCCTCCCTTTCTGAGGAGGCCTGGAGACCTAAGGGAGGGTGGCACAGGTGGCTTGTAGAGAGGCTTCCGCAAGTAACAACCACTCTGCCTGAACGCTAGAGGCAAAACCAAACATAAAAACAGCCCCAACCATCCCGGGCAGACACACCTATATTGTCCGAGCTTCTGTGATTTCAGAGCAATGCCTTCCGTTGGACATTACAAGTCACTTTCAGAGGCAGTTAGTACTAGATGTTTGGCCACACGTTAAAATGTCTCCTTACTTGCTTATCTTGCCTGCTTCTTTTCTGTGCCCGTTTGTATCCCTAATAAGCAGCATTGTTTATTAGCCTTGGGTCCATGCCCCTGCGACAGAACCGAAAACAGGAGCGCCGAGGCTGAGCGCTGGAAAATACGCCGGCTTTCCCCGGCCCCCGGGGATCCTCCGGGAGCCGCGCAGGAAAAGCCCACCAGTGCGTGTGCGCCCGGGGAAGGGCAACCTTGCAAGAGTTATTCCAGAGGCCGTGAGGTCCTGGGCAACCCGAAACTCAGATGAGTGGGCAGGAAAAAGACACGTGAAGAGAAATGTCACCAAGGATTGGGATACGGGTGTGACTTAAGGGCCGGAGAGGGTGCAGTGCCAAGATCGGGGGAAAAGGGACTGAGAGGCGGGAAGCGCTCTGAACCATCTTTTAGGTGGAAGTCTCAATTCTCATCTCCGTGCAGTAAATTCTCATTAATAAATTCTTGTTCTTCCAAGTAGCCCCACAGCCTTTGCTGTAAAAATGAGTGTCCTACACAAGATGAGGCTTACTCCCCTCCTTTCCTAATATTTGTCCCCATTTCGTTTTCAGCTGGGTGCCTCGTGGCCGTGCAGAATGTAGCGCAGGACTTGAGAAATAACGCGTCGCTATACCTCCGGCCACAAAGGAAGTCTTTCAGTCCCCCTCCGACCCCAAAGGCCCCCCCCCCCCCAGGGCTCTTCCCAAGTTCCACTGCTTCCAAAACCGAGTACGGTTCTCTATCAAAAATCAGAAACCCGCATCGGAGACACAACGCGGACTCCCTTCCAGGTCTGGGGGGAAATTTCCCGGCTTAGCCCAGCCTGCGCCTCCACCCACATCCTCCCCAATTTAATGTAGGGGCGGGCTCTGTTGGAGCGGGTGCCAGAAAGAATGTTATTAACGGTGCGCGCCAGACGCGGGCTGTGCGCTTCCCAAATGAGACTTCCAGGGCCTGGCCGAACTGTCTTTCCCACAGGTTCCTGTGAGAGACGAATCCCCTGTCCCCCATCCTCTGAAAATTCCTTCGACAGTCTTCAAAATATGACCAAACTGTCCTCGCTAGCCGCACTCCCTCATCCAGTTAGGGTGTTTAAAGAGATTCTGTTTTCTCATAAGAGCAGAGTGATTTCCCTCCAGCAGGAGATTCTTTACGCTGCCTCTGGGTTGCAGCACGTCCAAGCTTCGGGAGACTTTTCCAAATTTCAAGGAGTAAAGTAAATTTCGGTGCAGGGGAAAAAATGCGGTTTGCTGGAGCGCAGGGTCGGGGTGAGAGCCCCGGAAGCCTCCAGGAGGCTTTTCTGGTTTTTAAAGTCAGACTTGCACCTCGACCGACGCTAGCACAAACGGCAAGGTTTGGTGTTTTTCGAATTTAGAGACCCTTGCGGCGTTTGAGCTCAGCCCTACGGCCAGGGGACCCACCCACCCCCACAGCGTACTGGGGATTGTTTTGCGACCCAGAAGAGCGGGCAGAGACGCAGCCGACTTTTCTGAGGCTCCCAGCTCTACTGTCCTCGCCCTGCTGGTGCCACCCAGAACCATCCCATCGCTGCTAGGATTGCGCAGGGGGAAGGAAGACCGAAGGTCTAGGCTGCGGAATCTCCCAACAGGTAGTTTCACCCGGCAGCTGGCCTGGTTTAAATATCAAAGACTGGGCTGCCGGGGCTGCTAAACTGGAACCCAGAGGCAGACACCTAGAGAGCCGTGGAAAGAATGTTGCGTTCTGGGAGTCACTTTAAATAACCTTGTTTTCTCTCCATTCTCCCAACTTCTTTTCCGAAATAGCGCACAAGCCAAGTTGTTTGGAACAGCATTCAGTGAGCCTAAATAAGCCGCTTCAGGCTGTAAACTCACATCCGATTTGGGTCCTTCCCCTTCCCCTCCCCCTTCCGCAGTAGTTACTACAGAACCCAGCTCGGTTTAGAGTGATAGGTATTTATTTGAGAATTGGGAGATTCCCCTTCGAAATGTCCCAGGCTCTAGAGTAAAAGAGGGGAAGGCAGTGTTGCACTTGGGTGGCATAATTGAATTATGCCTTTCCCTGGTGCGCAGGGAGGCAAAGCAGCACGCCAGGCTGCGTGTGGAACGGCGGCCGAGGCCTGGCGCTGCGGCCGCACCACGTTCCCTTCCCGGGGCGCTGGGAGAAGTTGGGTTGGGCTCCTTCCCCTAGCTCTCCGCAAGAATGCACCTCGCAGAAGGCTGGTGTGGCTTTGGGGTTTCCTGCCTTTCCGGGGCGCTCGCCCAAATGTCCCCTCCTGAGACCGTGGGCGCATGTGGTGCCCATGCGAACACCCAGCACTTAACTCGAAACTGCCTGCGCGGCCCCAAAGACGCACGGCCCTCTCTGGGTGGAGGAAAGCCGGACTCGGCCTCTGAGCGGGTAGATACAATCCTGCCTTGGCAGATGAGCCTCTCCCACTGCTGCTTTGAGCTAACCCTGGGTATGGCTTTCCACATCTGCACGAATGCCCCGAACTCCCGGCTCTGCCTATCTCCTAAGGAAACTTGCTCAGACTCCCCACAGCCACGGGTCCCAGGACGCCTCTGGGGCCTTGGGCAAACCCGACCCAGGATGCTTGGATCTTTACCCGCCCCTGAACCTGGCCTCCCAAGAGCGCCCAACCCGCTCCCCAAAGCTCCAGCTAGAACTGCTTGCTTACCTTGAGACTAACCGCGCTACAAACTTTCCAAAGTTTTCTCAAGCTTTGCCACCTCTTGTCTGCCTCGAATGACACTGGCAGGAGAAAAAGAAACCCCCTTTCACCTCCACCTATCTTTCCCTCGCTCCCTCCCCCCTCGTCCACCCCGGAGAGTTGAAACTTTCGACCCTTTCGAACCTTTCGGGTGGTACCTTGCAGCGGTGGAGCCCCCGCCTCTGGAGAGAAGGGAGTTAGCTTCTCATTCCCCACTTACTGCGCCTCTGCTGTTCCGCCCCCTCCGCCCCCACCACACCGTCGGTGGGGACCTGCGAGCTTGGAGTTTAGTTTGGTTCAAATTTATTATTTTCCTTTAGATTTTTTTCTTTGGGATTCTGCTCTGCTGGAGCCTTGAGCATCTGCCTGCGTTCCAGTTCTCCTGCGTGCAGATTGGGAGACGCACCCCTAGCGCCTGGGGGGCGGAGGGAGGGTGTTGTCTCCCGAGTTGGGGTCAGAGGCTCCCAGGCTGCAAGTTCTCCAGCTGGGCTTCGTCTCCCAGGGAGAGGGAGACGTCCAGTTGTGAGGAGCTGGGGGGGGGGCGCTTAAGGCAGGCCTCCCCCTGCTTCTTGGTCGCTTCTCAAGTGTGGGCGCGCGCGGGATTGGGGACGTTATTTTTATATTGTTTCGGAGAGAGGAGTAGGCAGGAGAGGAGACCCTGTTCTAAGACGCAGGGAATTGAAGAAAGAAAGTTTCCTTTCTTCCGGGTTGCGCAGCTGGAGGTGCGGGACCAGGAGACCGCCGCAAAAGTGCCCCAAGTTCGTTTGTTTGTGGCCTATTGTGTTTTTATTTCGTCTAGGATTAGTGACCTGTGAGATGTTTGTGGTCAGTCATACACGCCCCCCCCCCCCCCCCCCCCCCCCCCCCCGGCTTCAGACCAGCAGGTCAACGGGACGTTCCTGCGAGACCGAATCTCCCAGAGCGCTGCTGGGGCGCGCGCGGAGGAGATAAACGGAATCCACCACGGATGACGCAGCATGGCGCGTACTACTGGGCTTGGTCCCCGCGGGCGTTTCTCAGCCTCAATGCATTGGGCTTGGAGTCGGACTGGAATGTGACTTGCCCCCCGCCAGGGTCAAGGCCAACACCTTCTATTGATCCTTCAAAATGCCGGATGTGTGCCTATCGCTGGTTGCAGATTATGCCTGCCCCTGAGCGATAGATAGTGCAGGGGCTAAGTGTTGCGCCACGGGGCTTGAAATCGGACTGAAGTTTTTCGGTCGCTCAAGATTAGGAGGATTGCGGTTACTTCGGGTGACCGCAGACGTAAACTGCTTACCCAACGTAAAGGTGGCTGCAAATGTCCCCCAAGAAGGGCGGGAGACCACCCCCCACCGCATCCTCCCTTTCCACTGCCTTGGGCGAACACGTGCCCCATACTGCTAGCTAGCGCGCTCCATCCGCGCTCCCGCCTCGCTCCCGCCTCGCTCCCGCAGGGCTCCCGCCGCACTCCCGCTGCGCGATGTGCTCCTCGCCAGTCCTGCGCACAGGCCTCTCCGGGACTAGGCCGGCCCAGAACCGAGGTCGCGACTCCTCATCCTCCAGGCTCCCCTCCCACGGCTGGTCCCTTTAGCCTTGACTCCTGTTGCCACCAAGGCTGTGCTGAAAACAGTTCAGTAGAAGGTGGCCTGAAAAGGTGGGAGGTTTCCGGCCCCTTCGAATGGGCAGAAACAAAAGCAGCCATGTCAGCAGGACCCTTACGGTAGCTTTGAAAATGGTGTTCGGGCAGAGGGAGGCGAGAGGAGAAAAACTGTGGTAGACACGGACGGTGGGTAAAGTTGTGGGTATGGGTGTAAGCGGCTTGCTTGTTCACTCCTGACCGAGCCTCCACCAGGCCCACGGGGGCGGCAGAATTGGCGACCTTCTCTTTTAACTACCAAACTCCTCGAGGGTGGGGCAGAGGAGAGGCACCCTACCCCGCCCCCCGCCCCCCCAGCCAGCTGGTACCCTCCGACTATGGCAGCCGCTTTTCAAGTGGCAGGACCGTCCCTGCCGATCCGTTTGCTCAGCAGAGAAAGGATCCCATTCACAAAGGAGCCCCCGCTTCCCTTCGCCGTCTCCACCCACCCAATACTCGTGTACAGCCTGAGGCCCTTGGGTTGTATGTATTTATGTTTAATCTGTAGCACCCTAAATTTTATTGGGAGATGTTGAAGCAAGAGAGAGGAGGGGAAAGATAGGATTCACAAAAAGGGATTTTGAGGGACGGACTAGAGAGAATTGAAAATCAAATGTAGATGAATTTGGGAGGGCTTTTACATTGCATGTCTTTCAGAAGCTGTCCTGCTTTAGACCAGAACCTATTTAAATTACTATGAGGACAGGAAGCTGGGAGTCTCTGGAAACAAAAAAGTCAACGGCTTATAGGACACCCCTGTCGTCCCTACCTCTCTCAAGTCAATAAAAAGCAGCCCTCTGTTCAGTTCAGTGACTCAGTACCCTTTCCCGACACAGGTCCCTTAGCTGCCAGATGCACTAACAGTGTCGGGCCTTGGCACTGACTGGGGAGGGATGACCCGCTGCCCCTCCTCCCAGCCCCTCGCTACCGGTCATTTAAAGCTCCAAGTTTATATTTCTAATCTTCATGCCTAGGTAAAAAATAGAAAATTTTTTTAAAAAGTAGAATGTTTACTCCTGTATTTAGTCATTTACTACTGTTTGTAGGGTTTTCTCCTTTTTGTCTTCTTTCCCTGCCTGGTGGCAGGCCCTGTGGGAGATCTGGTGGGGAGGGTGAAATTGACCAGTTTATTCTTGTTAATCGGGCACCAAAACAGCGTAAACACTGACTCTCCATTCTTATTATGATTTTTAAAAAAGACGTAAAACCGTCATTTAGGTGGGGACTGGTTAGGATCTAGAAGTTGTGAATACTGGTAAACTAGCTAATCCTGTCCCTTTAAGAGGAATTCAGAAAGCCCTTCCATGAGCCCAGTGTCTGGGAAAGAAGCAAACTAACTGCTTGCAGCAAAAGAGACAAAGAGGCCAAACAACAAAACAAACAAACAACTCCCCCGCTCCCCCCTCCCAGACAACAATAGACTAGACACAGCAAGTGCAGTGACTGCCTGGCCGGCGGCTGCTGTCCACCTGCCAAGTCTCCCGCCTTTGGCTGGAGCCTCTGCCCCCCCAACCCCACCCCCATCGCCACTCTCTCTTGGTCCTTTCTGTCCTTTTCTCTGTGTGACTCTCTCTGTGTCTCTCTCTTGGGGTCTGGCTATGTGTGTGTGTTTTGTCCCTGCCTCTGTTCTGCTTTTGCTTTCACTCGGTGTTGCTCTCTGTCTCGGACCTTCATTATTCTCTCTCCACCCCCCCCCAGTAGATTAGCATACTGGGCATTTATTGATTTACTTGCTGGGCCATTGCTGAGCCACCTCCTCACTGCATCCTCACAACTTCTGTGTCTCTGGGTTGCCACGCTGGCCTGTTTTATATTTTGTTTGCAGCACTTTTTGCCAGAGCATCCCAAAGTCCATTTGCACTTCCGTTTTTAACTGTTCCTCAAGTTCGGGCCTTTGCTCTTTTATGCAAGGCTTCTGGCACACTCCTGTCCTCCCCTCTACCTCGTCCCCTTCCTCTGCTTCTTGGCTGCTGCGTGGGACTCTCACGCATGTCCGCCTTCCCTTCCGCTCCCTGCAGCAGCTAGCATCGCCCCCCCGCGCTGACTCCCCAATCCAGGCTTTTCCTTCCTCTTCCCTCCTCTCCACCAAACTTTAATAAAATACTGTAAACATGGGGATTACTTGTCTTTACAAAGTAGCTATAAACCCACGGAAGCAGAGAGTGGAGAGAGGAAAGAATCAATAAATGGTGACTCTAGACAGAAGAGGCTGACGCCCAGAACAAGTGTCCCTGCCAACAACCCCGTCCCTCTCACCCTTTTCCTCCTAATAAACCTTTTTGTGACAGCATCTTCTCCTGAAGCATCTGTGTCTGCTCCAGGGAGACACAGGGAAAACCTGGCCATGACTCTCCTCCACGGGACAGCAGGTGGCCGATGGGAAGGGAGGCTGCAGCCTCATCACAGGCGTTCCTACCCTCTGCCCCTTTCCGTGTCCTCTCCGGAGAAAATAAAAAAGCTAGGGGCCTCTGGCAGCGGGGCAAGGTAAGAGAAGTAGAGAATGGCTGCTTGAAAAGAAGCATCTCCAAGGATGGTTGTGAAGGGGGGAGATTTCACCTCTCAGGACAGTGTGGATCCAGCAGGGCTGACCTGTTTGTCCAAGGCACATCTGGGAATCTCCAGAGTCATCCCCACAGTCGGGTGGCATATGGTTTGGAAATGGTGTCCTTCCCCACCAAATAACCCAACCAAACCATGCCCAGTTAAGCAACAGAACCAGGGCGAATGATCTCTCTCAGACTCATGCCTTCTTAATGCCGCCTTTCTTCAGTCATATACAGGCAAAGACAGAGGAAAACAACATTAGAATCAACTCTGCAGAGAGGAAAACCATTTAGCCTGAGAAGAGTAAAAGCAAAATGACACCCCCCCCGAAATAGGAAATAGACCCTCATTGTTTTGTTGTTTGGTAAGAAGGGCAGTTTTAAGACACACTGATGTCAGAAAACATACCTATGCACATGTATGTGTGTGTGTGTGTGTGTGTGTGTGTATATATATATATATATATATATATCCCCCTGTATATATATATAGAACTACCCCCCTGACAGTGGTGTTCTAAAGATTATGTGGCACCTCATACATGAAAAGCCAGGAGCAATGTCTGGCAAGCAGCCTTTGCTCAATAAGTGAGTCTTCCCCAAATCTTGTTCCTTCCCCACTCTCTCTGTCCCTCCCTTTCTTCCTACTTCCTTCTCCTCCCTGAGCTTTCCAAAGGAGAGTAAGCAAAGAGAAAAATCCATCAAAATTGCCCCAATTTTCCGATCCTAAGGAAATTATACTGCTGAGTCCCAGTACTGGCGCAGGACGTACCACAGCCCACTAACTCTATGCCCAAATACCACCTAGGATAATTTGTTCTTGGATGGGATTATTCCACTCCCTCCCCTGGATTCTTTCTGTTCAACAGTTGAAAAGAGAGAAGGCCTTATCTGAAATCCAACTATTTTCATGTTTTTATTTGAGATTATGTGACTGGAGAGCTTCTGTTTTGCTGGGGCGGGGGGCTGGGCGGGAGGGGCATCGTATAAATCATGCCATGGCCAAAAAGCCCAAGAAGAGCGAAGCAGAAAAGAATATGTTCTGATGAACTGTGGTCCTGACCCATAACTTCCCAATTGGGAATGCTGTTTTCTTGGTATTTTGACCTTGTCAAAATGACTGATTTTTTTCCCCCCTCAAGAGGAGTCACTCTCTAGCCGAGCTATGTTTCTGGAGTTGTCTCTTTTGGGACAGACAGCACATCAGTGCATCTGGAAGCATTCACTATGCAAGTGCCTGTCCTGACCCTTCACCAGTAACTGTTGCTAGGAGCCCTATTCCGTTCCCTTTCCCAGAATCAGGTTGTAACAGCAGCATGCAAGCCCGTGAGACATGGCTGGAGCCCCAACTTCAGTCGGTGGGAGAATGAGCTTGTAGAAAATGTTCCCACCTTGGACTTCCTTTTTCCGTGGGTCTTATTGTCTGCTCTGCAGATACCGCATTTCCACATTTCACTGGCTTCCTGTCCACTTTCCTGCTTTACCAGCCTTCGCAACCACTGAGAGTCACTAACATGGGAGCGTGTATTGGGAGGGTGGGCAATCCGTCACCACCCCCCACCCCCAACACTATTGGTCATCTCTTCGTTCCTCTCTCTTCTTTCTGCTACTTATGGCAAGGATGTGGAAACCTGTTGTGTCTTTCTCCCTCTTCAGACATCCTAATTTCCATGTGGTATCTTTCCGGGAGCTACAAATATAGACACTTGTTCTTCCTGGAAGCACCTTAAAAATTTTTTTTTTCCTGCAGATTTTGATCTCTAAGCACTAGGCACCTTTGGGCAGTGAAAAACCCGCACAACCAAACATGAGCATTCTTTATCCCCTAATTCTGACAGGTGTGCATGTGTGTGTGTGTGTTGGTAGGCTCTTAGTCACTTAGGGACATTTCCCTAAAACGGAAAAGCCCACAAAGTGTGATGTCAGAAGACTAGCAGCCTCTGAAACCTTTCAAAGCCTTGTCTTTTATTCTTCACAGGCACTTGTCCAGGAAGAAGCCTGAGATTATGTTTCCTTATTTTGTCTTTGACCTACATTTTTCATCCATTATGGCTTCAATGCCACGGTAGTGGCAGGAAGGCATTTGTTACCGCAATGGGTACAATGAGTATTAATGCCTAAATAAGCCAACTCCTCAAGCACTGTTACATCCTCTGTTCTCTGCTTGACTTTGTTCCAGTGGGCTAGCTTTTGTACTAAACCAGCGACTCACTTTGGGACCACCTGAGAGCTTCACGTTGGCACTGCTGCCTACACAGTTAAGGTCTGGAAAAATTGCCAGGTATAAATAGTACCAACAGATTAACAGATACCAAACTACATCGTTTAGAGTTGGCATTGGAATTTGTATTCTTCCTGAGGAAAAGGCGTGCAGAGCAGTCAGTTTCCAGTTTAAGAGAAAGGTTTGCATCCAATTGCTCAGTTGTAGCAGTTCTGTACTGACCCCATTCTGTAGAACAAGAAACCTCCCAACTAGGAGTCTTTCAAAAAACATTGTATCCTCTGAGGTGGCTCTCAGTCCTGGCTGCACATTGGAATCACCTGGGGAGCTTTAAAAAATTACCAGGGCCTGAGCCTCTCCTCACTCCAATTAAATTCAAATCTCTAGGGGTGTGGTGTGGGCATCTGTGTTTTTTTAAAAGCTCCCTTGGGTGATTCTAATGTTTAGCCAGGGTTGAGAACCACTAATTTATAGGTTGAGAGAACAGCACATTGTGGTGAATAATGCTCATTCCTTTAATAAGTATGTGAAGAACTCCTATGACAGGAGATGGTTTACTGGAGACCAGAAGGTGAAGTTCATGGGCACGGTGCTTCTCCAGGAGGTGAGGATTTAGCAGGCAAATGCTAATGTGCAGGTGTCTGAATAGCACCTTTGTGCAGCATGCTCAGCTTTGCTTCTGCAAAGAGCATGAGACTGCAAGTTAGGGTCTCAAGTTCCAATGCAAGTTCCATCATTAACTAGGGAAGTGACCTTGGACAAGTCTCTTTCCCATTTGGACCTCAGCCGGCTCATCTGTAAAAGGAAGTGGCTGAAAAGAAAAGTGCAGTTTGTGTTGGTGTACTCCAGCCTTAAATTCTCAGAAGCCAATAAGCTTCGCCAGGCCATTACCAAATTCTTTTGGAGGCTGGCTCACTTCACTCATGCATACTACTGACAAATGACCTTCTGATGTTCCACCAAATCCCTTTCCAAAACCCCAAGTATCAGAGTTTAATTTTTAAATAACACTGGTTTCCCTTAATTCCCTCGGTCTCTCACAAATTAGCAGATGAAGAGAATGGAGTAGTGGTAATGTCTATGAGCAGTGGGTAATGACTAACAGAAGTTTATCCAGTTGGATAAATGTCTAGTGGATTGCTGCTGGGGTCAGTGTTAGTTCTGGTCTTAATTAACATCTTCATTAATAGAGTAGGAGAGGGAAAAACAATAGCTAATGATATTTGCAGATGGTAGTGACTTCAGAGGTGTTGCTACTACCAGCAAGGGCAGCAAGAGCCATGGGGATATCGGAGATGTGAACAAGAAGTGATTATAAGGATGTTTGCTCTGGAAAAGGCAGAATGAAACATTTTGGGTAAAAATGACAGGGGCACTGGGAAATGCTTTAAACAACAATAACAAACACACAGAAAAAACGATTATAGCTTTCATTTGTAACTTGGGTATGCATTTGCCAAGGCAGCTAATGGCTTTACAACTTGTGTTACATGTACTGAGATACTGTCTTGAGCAATAACAATAATGACAACAACAACAACAATAACAATATCCAACATTTACTGAGTGCTGACAATATGCCAGACTGGGTTCTAAGTAATTTATATGGAAGTAATTTTTATCCTTAAAACCACCATGATGGTTTCTCTCAGTCTCTCAAAAGAATCTGACAGCAGCCTTGCTATGGTTCTTGGATTTCTAGGTGTGAAAGAGGCCCGTGAGCTCAAGGAAAAATAAGTATAAAATGAAATGGGCAAGTACAGTGTGGTCTGTGCTTTTTCTCCAAGCTCATCCATGAGCATTCAGAATCTTTCTTTCTGCCTTTAATTTTTCTCCTGTCCCCAACCTGTCTACCACCCTTTCCTCTCATTATGCAATTGTTGGATTAACATGATTGGTGAGGGTAGACAGAAAAAAACTTGCAAAAGCTAAGAAAGGAAGAAAACAAGAAGGAGGGAGAAAGAACTAAAATTTATGGCATCCATACCACAAATCATGCAGTAGCACAAAGTGTTGTACATGGTACATGCCGCAGATTTTCTTGTTCAACCTTTACTTACCTAATTCTCACAAGGACTCTTACAGGTATTAGCCCTCCTTGTTATTAGTGAAAGAAGACTCAGACAGTTTGGGACACTGGCTATGAACTCACAGCTGATAGGCTGAGTGAAGTGCAAACTCCAGCTGGTTTCCTCCTAAACTCAAGTCCTAAAATCATGTCCATGAATACACATTTGTTTCCTTTCGATTTAGCCCTGGCCAGTTCATGATAACACACCGCCACACATGCAGAACAAGGAGGTAGAAATATTAAGAAGTGAATAAACACTGAGGAACTGACGGGTAAAGGGAAAGTAGCCAGGACACACATCCACTGCCCAACTCCATGTGACCAAATTATTTATAATTAGATTTTGAAATTAGGAAAAATGGAATTTGCAAATTAGAAAGGCTTCACAACAATGGAGCCCATAATACCATGGATTTGACCTTGAGGGAATTTGGCCGAGAGTATTCCTGTCTGAGACGAAAGTAAACTGAAAGGAAAAATATTTGAGCGCTCTAAAAGCCGAGACTCTTCTTGGCCGACGCGAAGCCCAGGCCCAGATGGATGCCAAAGGTCTTCCAAACCGTGTCGGCGGAGCTTCAGGAAGCTGGGAACATGTGGCCTGGCCCGGGCACGCAGTTCCCTGTCCCACGGCCTCACTCTGAAATGAGGCTCCCAGTGCCAACTCAGGGTTAGAGTTGGTAACTAGAAGTTTAAACCGATGGGATATACACTTCAGAGTCCATACATAAAAGGTATAGCTCAAGGAATAAATATACAGCAAACATGAAGATGAACAAGAGCCAGGTCAAGGGCACATTACCTGGACCTCAGCAGTCCCTCCACCCCCTCTCCTTCTCCCAAGAGGTAACCATTATCCTGATTTTTCTTAAGATCATTTCCTTGCTTTATTGGTTTTTTATTTAGTTTTAGCACTCACACAGGCCTGTTTTTTAACTTTATAAATAAAGTCATACTGCATGTATTCTTTTACTACTTGCTTTCTTTCAACCATAGGTTGTATATAAATAAACTAGCATGTATGTATCCATTCTACCTTTGGGGGGACTTTTGGTTGTGTCTAGTCTAGAGCATTTAGGAACAGTTCTGATGGGAACCTCCTGGACCTGCCACTTGTTACACATGCACAGGCGTTTCCCGAGGGGAAGGAAATCCACCACCAACAGGCCAACGGAACCCACTGCTTGTGTTTGTGCAACTTGTGAGCTAAAGATGGCTTTTACATTGTAAGTGAGGCAGTCAGAAACAAAAGGGGAAAACTGTCTCATGACATGTAAAAATAATATTAAATTCAAATTTCAATGTCCGTAAATAAAGTTTTATTGAAGTACAGTTGGACTCATTGTTCACATAGTGTCTGTGGACACTTTAGTGTAACGTGGGCAGAGTTGAGTCGGTGCGTCAGAGACTATCTGGCTGCAAAGCCTAAAATATGGGTTGGTTACAGAATATCTGATTGAAAATGAAAATTCAGGGACTCTTACAGAAAAAGAAAAAAGCCCAGAGCGTCAGCATGGGGACCGCAGAGCATTAAAGCAAGCACAAACCTTTCCACGCACACAGTGCTGTGCTTCTGCACAGGCCCATGGCCATGAGGTTGACACTGCTCCAACTTTCTGGCCCTTTATAGAAAAGGGTTGCTGACCCTGCTCTAGAGCATAGTCCTAGAATGGACACTATAGTGATTCTAGGTAAAATAAGATGCTATATGCAAAACAGTGAGTACAATATCTGGTAATTGGCAAGAATTACTATAATGTAGAGGCTCTCTTTCCTTCCAACTTCCACCTGGGCTTTCCGGTCCCCAAGAGGTCAGTCTGTAGAGTTTCTTTCCAAAAAGGTCAGGTTCTCAGTCAGCTGTCAGTTACCATAATTGCTGATGTCTATTTGGCTTAATTCTACCACAGCCCCACTCCCTTTCGGCTCATGCAATTTATGAAAGATCATTGAATTAAAGTGACTTTTAAGCCCAAAGGAGCGAATGAATTAAAATTCACAGGTGTTATTTCCAGCTCCAAGTTGGAAGAGTGTCTGTCTGATCACGCTCAGGGTTTCTTAGAGAGAACTTGTCAAAAAGCAAAGAAAATACCAGATGAGTTCATCAACAGACAGCATTAAAAAGAACAAATTTAGAGAACTAACAACACTTAATGTCAAGCTTTATTAGAATGCTATAGTAACTAAAATAGTGTGCTATTGACATCAAGACAGACAAACTGACCAATGAAATAGAACGCAGAACGCAGAAACAGACCCACAGCGTACATGAACGACACTGTAAAGGGAGTTCAGCAGAACGAAGACAGTCTTCTCTACAAATGGTACTGCAACAATGAGATATCCACATGAGAAGAAATAAATTCCAATCCATACATTGCACTACCTACAAAAATTACATCAAATAGATTACAGACCTCAACGTAAACCATAAAAGCATAAAAACTCCAAATGAAACAGGGAGAAAAATCTTTGTGATGTTAGATTTGGCAAAATTTCTTAGATATCCAACAAAAAGCATGATCTATAACTATGACTTCATCAAAATTTTAAAATTCTCCTGGACAAAAAACATAACTAAGAGACTGAAAAGAAAGCCACAGTCTGAGAGAAAATATTGCTAATTAAATACGTGATAAAAGACTTGTATCCTTTATCAAATGTAGATTGTATCTACAATATACAAAATAGCTCTAATAATTCAACAACAGGAAAACAAACACCTCAAATTTTTTTAAAAAAGCAAAAGATTTGAACAGACACTTTACTAAAGACGATATGAGAATGGCAAATATGCACATAAAAAGATGCTGGACACCATTGGTCATTAGGCAAACCAATGTTAAAATGCTAAGGGAATACACTACATACCTTTAGAATTCCTAAAAATAGAAGACTTGGTCGCACTAAGTTAGTGAGGGTGTGGAGGAACTGGAACTCTCATACTTTGCTGATGGAATTGTAAACTGGTACAGTTACTTTGGATAGCAATTTGACAGTTCCTACAAAAGTTAAACCTTCACAAGGTACCTACCATATGACCAGAAACTCCATTCCTAGGTATTTAACAAAGAGAACTGAAAGCTTATGACTATACAAACACTTGTACACTAATGTTCATAATAGCTTTATAAAATAACTGGAAGCAATCTAATTGCCCGTTCACAAGGAATGAATAAATCACTATACAATGGAATACTACTTCGTAATAAAGAGAAATGAACTACTATGTGCACAAGAACATAAGTAAATGTCAAGATCTGCTGAATGTAAGAAGCCAAACGAAAAAGAGTGTGTGCTGTGTGTGATGCCACTTAGATAAAATTCTAATGCGAACCAAGTGATAAGGACAGAAAACCCACCAGGGAATGTTGCAGGGAAGGGGGACCAGGGGGGAGGGATGAACAACTGGCTCAGAAAACATTTTGGAAGTGATGGAAATGTTTCCTGTCTTGATTCTGGTGATAATTTCATGAGTGCACAAACTGTGAAAACTTATTAAACTGTACACTTTAAATATGGTCAGTTTATTGTATGGCAACTATCCCTTAATAAGTGTATTTTTAAAAAACCTCACAAAAATACTGCAACATTAAGTGACATTGCAAACCACAAAGTGGGAAGAGAAATCTATAAGAGATAGAACTGACGAAGGTCTCATTCACAATGTATAAAGAACTACAAATCAATTAAAAAAACAAAACAAAACTGGAGAGCCCAGCTAAATAAAATGGGCAAAATATTTGAACAGACACTTCACCAAAGATGATATCCAAAAGGCCAGTACACAGATGAAAAGTCTCTCAACCTAATTTTTGTCATCTGAAAAATGCACATGAAAACCATCACTGAGATATTACTATACTCTAGTTGTTTAAACAAAAAAAGACCAATTATACAAAGTGCTATGGAAGATGTTAATCAACTAAAAGTCTCATACACTGCTGGTGGGAGTATAAACATGTAAATCTGCTTGGAAATATTCTGGGCATTATCTACTAAAATGTATTATAGGTGCCCTGACTGGTGTGGTTCACTGGGTTGGGCATCCTCCCATAAACCCTTTCACAAACTGAAAGGTAGCAGGTTTGCTTCCTAGTCAGTGCACATGCCCGGGTGTGAGCTGGGTCCCCATTTGGGAGCATGCAAGGGGTAACCCATGGATGCTTCTCTCCTTCTTTTTCTCCCTCCCTTCCTCTCTCTCTAAAAATAGAAAATAAAATCTTAAAAAATTATTATAGTAATAATAAATAGTATTGTTTTAATAAATAAATAAAATTAGCCCAGAAATTCTACTAGCTTTATGCCCAAGAGAGTGCGTACATATGGATCCCAGAAAACATGAGGAAGAATGCTCATATCTTCATTATTTGTATTTCTTCCAAACTGGAAACAACCTAGTAGTTGTCAGGTATACAACAGCTTTTTGGTATGCACACAATAGAATTCCATACTGCACTGTGAGACGCCCTCCTCCAAAACTCTGTTACCTGCAACAGCAAGGACTCATATGAACTGTTGAACAAAACAGTTCAGACATAAAAAGAGCACATATCATGCTTCCCTTTATGAAAAGTTCAAAGACAGACACTATAAGTTTATATTATTAGAAATCAGGATAGTGGTTATCTTTGAGGATTGTGGGAGTATTAATTGGCAGAAAACAACATGTGGTTTATGGATCATCAGTAAGTTTTCCATTTCTTACTGTGTATGATGGTGATAGACAATTCGTCTAGCTGTACACTAATGATGTGCCTTTTTTCTATATCCATGATATAAAGTTTTTCTTTTTACTACTATATAGTACTCGTTGTAAGAGTGGGCAGTAATTTTTTTTTCAAAGCCTAGGAAAAGAGATGAGGGAGATCACTTAGGTCTCATCCTCTAGGGATCCAAAGAATTAGGCTAAGGCTGTTAAAGCCCCTCTTTTCTGCTTAGTGACTAAGTCCTGACCGTCTTTATTGTCTCTCTATAGTGTTGATAAAGTTGTCCATACTTACGGCTCCCTGTTAGGGAGTTTGAGGGCTTAGAATGAGCCCTACAGAAAGGAGCAGAGATTTCAAGGATGGGTAAAGCCACTCTATTGATGGGACATGTAGAGGGAAAAAAATGTTTGCATAAAATTCGTGGTTAAGAGCCAAGGGTCTAGAACCACACATCTTAGGTTCAAAACCTGCCTATGACATGTGAGAACTATTGACCTTGGGTAAGTTATTTACTCTCTCCATACCCTAGTTTTCTCATCTGTAAAATGGAAACAACACTGTAGCTATATTATAGGATGTTTAAGAAGATAAAGGAGTTAAAATGCTTTATAAGTATTCTAACATGAAAATAAAAATGTCAGCTTGCAATGGAAAACGTCACTCACCACATTCAGGCTTGCAAAGGAATGGGCAGAGTGGTTTTAAACCAGCTGTCAAAGCGCCGGAACTGCCCTCAGACAGTGCTCTCGTCCCCTGTCCTTGATAGATATCCGGATACACCGTATGTTGCAAAAAGCTTCGCATACTCCGCTTTTCCTTCTTTTGATAAACAGCTTCCTGCAAGGTTTCTAGAATTCTCAGATCGGCCCTTTGACCTCACAGAGAACCCTCCCAAGCACAGGAATTCAGAACACCACCATACAAATCCTGTATTTCTGTCAGGTCTCCCCAAGTTCTCTGTTCCCCTGCCCCGTTCCAGGCCTCTTTCCTCTACGCTAGAATATTGTGTGTTTTGTTCACACTGTATCTCCTGGACATAGCAAGTGTTTATTAGTTGCCTGAAGAGTTAGAACATCTTATTCAGTAGATGAATGACCCTTTGTATCAAAGGGTTCTGAGGGATTCTCAATTCTTATCATTTGGGTAGCATCATTCTCTGCCTGTCACTGAGGCAGCCCTTTGCAAATGGTTACTGAGGACAGGAGCAGTGTCCCATGTCTTACCTTGAGCCAGTGCCTGCCACAGGGCTGGTGCTCCTTAAATGTTTAGGAAGAGGCCCCTGCTTCCTAGAAATGTGAGATCTAAACTACCTTCCCCAAATTTCAGACTGCACCACAGCCTCTTTTAAATTCATCTTATGTAGCATCAGAGAACTAGGAATAATCCTCTGGATTTTTTTTTTAAACTAGAATTGCAAATGAATGCCTTATGCCAGGCCGAGAGAGGCCACGAGGTCTGGTCATTGTCACAGACCACATGAGCTCTTATTTACCATCTCTCACCACATTTGAAGGACAAGGTCAGAGACAAATAATAATCTGACAGATTCAGGATATATTTATTCAGAAAGACCTACATTTCAGACTCGTTCATACATAATTTGACATGTGATATTTTTTGATCCCCAAACAACATCACTGACACGAGCATTTTTTCTTATGTTCTTTTTGAAGGTAAGGAAACCTGGGCTCAGAATTATTGATATTACATGCCATGCCAGAGTCACATAGCTTTGGGGTGGCTCAGTTAGGAGTTGAAACCAAAACCCTGGTGCCTCTTAGTCCAAGTCTAAATTCTCTATTCCATTACCCGTAGAACATACTGGAGAAGGAAAATAATCTCGTTACATTCTTGACTCAAACTGGTTAACCCAGCTCCATGAGTTCTTTAATCACCACAGGGTATTGAATGAATCATGGCTGTATCCAAGCCTCCAATCCACACTCAAAGGAGAAAGATCTATTCCATTGATAATATTAAAAAGAATGTGCCTGAGGTTCTAAAGGAAATTTCAAAAGAAGAGTGATAAAAACGCTTTAAGGAATACTTGAGAAACCTCCCCAGGCAACTCCTATGAAGAGGCCAGACTCGTCAAGATAGTTACAGCATGACTAAGTCCTTTCTGCCGGTACAGGTCTGCTGTGGCCACCAGCTTTGGAATTAGAAAGGTCTAGATTAGGAGTTCCAGGACCTTCTGTTGATAACCAAATCTCTCTGGGCCTCAGGCTCCTCATCTCTGAAAGAGCTGAGATAATGTATTAGATACACTGAGCACAGAGCAGAGCCATAATTAGACTTCAGTAGCTAGTAATTATCATCACTCCTCATGACTCTCATCTTTACCTAAGGTTGGAGAAAACTACCGCCCCAGGAGAGGGCTTGCTTAAGGAAGTTGCTGGCAAAGGTCACAGTAAAGAAGATCCAGCTCGTGGGTAGTCATTTAAAAACGCTCTGGAAGAAGCCTGCGTATCTACGATGTAGGGAGACCCAGCAGAGAGGGTCTGGCCTCCTCACCGGGAAGGGCGTGCCCAGGTTGCTCAACTAACTGGGTGTTTTGGGCAGAGTAAGGGTCATTAAGACCTTCTGTGAATGAGCCTTGAGCCTGATTGAATGTGGACCACTTCCGTGCATGCCAAGAGAGTAACTGTAGACTCAACATGTGCATAATGTATGACCTTCTCAATTATTTACTGTGCTGAGTCTGTGACGTTGTATGTTTGTTCTCGGGTCCTTCTCCACTTGGGACCAGAACCTAGCGAGTGGGTGTCCTGTCTGAAGAACAAAGCACTATCAGTAAGTGCAAACTGCACAAGACACTTCATGTCAATGACAACAGGGCCTGCTTTCGGAGCAAATTCTAAGAATTGCCCACATGGATATGGAGATCAAGCATTCTGAGATGGTACATACCTTTATTCTTTTTTATAGAGTCCATTTGTTGAACAACTGTCAACAATGATTCTTCTTTATTTAACTTTCCAAAATCTTAAATTCATAAAAAGAAAAAAAGTTCTTGGTTGCACCATGCATCCTGATTTAATGTGAAGGAAATACAGTCTCCTCCGTACAGATGTGGGAGTTTTATATTTTCTAGGGTGGTGGTCTGCTAGGGTATGTGGTATATCATCACACCTCCAAGAGATGCGTCTGATGGAACATTGCAAACCATTTAACTTTTTAATTTCTTCAATCAAGAAGGTTAAGGTAATTTCTTTATCAATAAGAGCAGATTTGATGTTATCTCCAAGAAATGATCATCTTCTCTCACTTGCATTGAGGCATTTTGCTTTTAATGAGAGAAGAAGGAAGAGTCACTGTGAGTGGGGCCAGGATTAATGGGGACTCATGCATCTGGCTTACGGACATCAAATGTTCGTTTTGACCTGGAGAGTAAAAGGTGGTGAATGGCTAGCCTGGGACAGTGCGGTCTGGAAAGGAGCTTGTGATCACGGCGGTTCTGGTGAGGCTGTCGCAGTGGCATGCAGAGCCCAGCTTCCCACATGCTCTGAAATAATTGTTACTGTAAAGAACACCTGTTTCAAGTCAGGAGGCCTATTTTATGATTCTGGCACTGCTACCAACTAGCTCAGTAGCCTTAAGCAAGTCACTTTACCTCTCTGAACTTGTTTTTATTTTTCACCTATTAGAAGAACATTTGGAATAGATCAAGGGTTGTAAACTCATGCGTATAGGAGGCAAGTTAGTAATGAAAATGAGGAAAGTGGTTACATGCAGTGCAACAGAGAGTGATGGGGGCTGTGGAGACCAAGGGCAGCAGCCACTCTGCCAGCCCACTGGTCCTGTGCCCAACACTTGTCCAAAAAGTGTCTCACCTTCCACTTTTCAAGAGAAGCAGGATATCCTGATTTTTAGTAAAACATTCCAAATTTTAAATGCTGACAGTGAATCCAACATTAAAAACATGAGAGGACAAAACAGAGATGTTGCCAGTTTTGTTTCTCTTCCAGTTTTAACCTTTTACAATCTTGTGCCTTTCCACTCACATCAATGATATAAATAGACGATTAAGTGGGAAAGTTGCAAAAGGAAATTCTATCCACCCTAAGATGTAACTGTGCGAGTAATATACACGTTTAGAAGCAAAACTGGAATGGCATATATGCAAATGAAACAAAAAATTTTAGACGATCGGACTGTAGGTAGATGTTATTTGTATCTTATTAATTATTTAGTGTCTCTACTTTTGTTTGTAGGAACATTTAAGATAATAGTACAAGAGATAATGAGGGCAGCTCAGGATGGTGGCAGATATAAAGAAGGAGAGAGAGTGATAGTAGGTATGTTCTGGAAACTTGTATTTCTACCCTGAGTTCTGTGTTTGTTTGTTAGCCATCCTTAAATACCAGGTGATTAAAGAAGGGCCACAGTGGTGGCGGGCAGTGTAAACCCTGCGTGCCTGATACTCTCCACCTAACACTGCTCCTCCCCAACTTTTTTCTCTGTTTATAAAACGACCTCCCATGTCATGAAGAAGAGTGGTTATCAAAAGTTTCCCAACTTTATTCGTTTGGCTTCTGAATCTATTAGAGGGTTTGGTCTGGTTTTGAGTGGGTGGGGTGTTTTGGGGAGAGCACCTTACTTTTATCACCCCTACTTACACTTTTCTTCAGTTTCTCTCAGACTCACATCAGCTATCTGTGAAGTGAGCAGAAAACCAGAGGTTGCTATTTAGTGTTTACTTGAAGGCTTTCAAGATACCCCATGGGAAGATTACCCTTGTCTAAAAAATTTAGAAGAGACTCATTTGGGCATAAAAGAACCAAAGTTCTTTGTATCATAAACACAGAAATCCTCAAACATTTACTTATCCATGCATGGTAGCACCTACAGGGCCCATGCTAAACGTAAGATGCATGTTTGTACAAGGACTGTCTCCTTCCTCTACTCCGAGAGGTATGTAGCTTTTTTAGTGATGTAATAAAGACAAAAGAAGGTGGTTGTTGATCTTTGTTAGTAGTAGGCAATTTGAAATGATACCATCATGTTCTAGATAGGCCAAGAAGAATCTTTGGTACTAAAGCCAACCATGGGAGGGGGTTTGCTGTTCACTTTCTTCTTGAGAATGGCCTACTGAGCAAAAGGCAGGATGGTCCTTTGCCAGGATTTTTTTGAAGGATCAGTAGACTGTCTAGCGCTTTCTTACATCCTGTTGCCTCACTGATTCCTGGATTGCCAGATGCTTCTCTTTTTTGAAAAAGGTTAAAAAAATATGGGATTTTTTCTTCATATATACGTAAGTTTTTTTTCATATATAAGATTGTTTCGGAAACCTTATCTATGGCACAAATATCCTCAAATTTTTTTTGACAAAACTCTTGCTTTTTCTTTACTTAATTTAATTATCATTATAGCTGAAATTCATTCAACTCTATTGTTTTCTTTTAATGGGCATTTTGATAGTTGAAATTCTAAAGTTATCTAAAAAGGGTGAATAAACAAGATATGAAGATTGAGTTGCTCATAGATTTTTAAGAAGTAAGTCTTAAGGCATAAATAGGCTAAGAAAGGTCAGTACTTCAAGTTTTCAAATTGAGAATTAATATATATGAAGATAAAAAATGATTTTTCAAAGCTGAGAGATATCTTTGATTTCTTACCATTCATCAGAGACTAAGGTTTTTCACACATTGAGTCATAACTAGAGGGTTCCCCTGCCCGACCCGGTAAACCACCTTAGCCTGCTCTTGAAAATCTCTGGTTCATGTGCAGAATGAGTCTGAGTCTATCTCTTTTTAGCCCGTGAAATTTAACAGGACCAAAGCCCTGGGCTTGGTGAGGCTGCGAGCCATACCACCATCTCAGGTTTTTGATGACACCACAAGCCACTGGAGATTTATTATGTTAGCAGATGTCATCAGATATATGTGTGCACAGGTGCGGCATGCAGTTAGTGAAAGAAGGAACACTGTGTGTGTGTATTTATTTTTGTACCCGTAGTCTCAATGGTTAGAAGATGACCCGGAGTGGTGCCTGGCCCGGCTGGTGTGGAGTTTCAGTTTCATTGTGAGGGCCTATCCAGTAATCTCTTGAAGTCTTTTCTACAGCTATAATTTTGTATGATGAGCAACTATGGCTGGTGGGGAAGGCATCGTGTTTATTTTTACAATCAATGTCTAAAGAAGCGGCATAATGGATGACAGCTAAACGGTGCTATAAACAATGAGGTCCAATAATAGTTCCCAGAGGTTGTTCTTTATACTTGGGCATTCTTCCTACACAACAATAAACTAAGTGTGCATCTTCCCTCCTCATTAGAACTTGCATGGGACAGCTCCCCTCTACCGATCTCAAACAAAACGCCAAAGTTGGCATTTGATAA
This sequence comes from Artibeus jamaicensis, assembly GCF_021234435.1. Classification (NCBI taxonomy): domain Eukaryota; kingdom Metazoa; phylum Chordata; class Mammalia; order Chiroptera; family Phyllostomidae; genus Artibeus; species Artibeus jamaicensis. The sequence goes on along the minus strand of NW_026522030.1, from coordinate 51,546,954 downwards.
ACGTCCTAACTTAAGCCTCTCTAAACACGTTTAAATTATTAAGATATAATTAAAACTAATTCCAAGAGGCAATATGAAAGAGGGATGTTTACATAGGTTTATACATTATATATTTTTTAAATTCTAAAAAATAATTTTACAATTGTTTTAAAAGATGGCATGTTTTATTTAGCACTGAATCTTAAATATTCTATATTATGTACATTAAATTTGCACAAATGCTGGCATAGTGATGGACTAAATATAATAATCATATAAATTAGTGTGTACTCTTTAATAATAAAAAATAATAGAAACAAAAACATCCTATATTTTTGAGAAATAGAGAAGATAAAATAAACACCTTTGGGGTGATGATTAAAAATTACTGGTTTAGATGGGGTAAAGAAATTACTTCAATTATGACATAAAGCATTGTAATAATGCATGCCTTTTAGAAATAATTATATAGTGATTATTCTCAAAGATAAACACACACAGATGTTGCTAGTACATTTTTAAAAGTTCCTGATTTGAAGAAAACATACAGAAACTGCATTGCCAATTAAGTAGCTTTAGGAAGAACCAGAAAATCTAAAGTGTCAGTACACTCAAAACTCTTCTGCTATGTTCTAAGGAATAAACTGTGCCTGAAACTAAAGACAGAAAAAAATGAATTTTTCTACTGCAATCACTTTGTTAGATGTGTCAGGGGACCAAAAATGTCTAAGTAATGTTGGACAGTTCTTATTTTAAAAACGTGAATAATTAGTTATAATTTCTGAAAAGATTACTATATGATATGGTACCTTAATACATTCTAGGAAAGGCTTTTAACCAAGATAACTTGAACTTTAAAAAAAGCATCTATTTAGAAACACTCCCCCATTTCTACATATTTATTTACATGACAAAATACGGACATCAGAAAATCAAGTGATGTTGTAGATTAGAAGAACATGATCATTAACCAATTAAAACATTTAGGAGGTGACCACTAATTAGTGAGACTGATTTCTGTAACACATGATTGAAAATTAGCCTTCTCATTTCATAAACCTTGGTTATTATTTAATGATGACATATGTACATATTTGACAGAAGAGTGATTATATAGGAATAAATATTCTTGTAAGTGTCACGTCAAAAGAAACAAAGGACATGCGAGTAAAAAACGATGGTCTGTGGAAGGCTGAACCTGACTTGCAGCGGTGCGTTCTGTTAGCAAATAACGTGCTTCGGAAGGAATCCCCCAACAGGTGACACGGAGTCTGGATTCATACAAGTCATCACGAGAAGCGCAGAAAATCCTTTTCTTTTTCCCTTTCCTATCCCATTCTCCATTTCGTGTTTAGAATATTTTGTAAACAAAGTTGGATTCTTTCTGTAACGTCCTTTTTCCTTTACATGAAATAGATGTTGGGAAGGACCAGCAACTCTGCTATGCACTTCCGATAATTACAAGGGAGAAAAGTTTCTGAGGCATACTTACAAAAGTTTTGGAATTTCATAATACTGTCCATTTAAACACTGTCTCCCCTACCTAAATAATAATTTTAAAATTTAGCTGTGTGTGTTAATTTTTAGTATTTTATTTTTGTTTCCTAGTGCTAAATGTGATTACTTAACCATGAAACTGCTACTAGGATATCCTTCTATAATGGAAACAGATCTGTTTGTTATCCACCTGAATTGACTGCCTGCGTAGACTGAATTATAATTACACCAGCTGTGTGGTTAAAAATACGTAACTTGGAACAAGATAAACGTTAAAATTTAATTTTCCTTTGGCAGTTATCGCTAAGGGAGCTACACATACATACATGTATGTGTGCATGTATGTATCCCCACCCTTCATGTCCTTTCCCAAAGTTATACATATAAATATATATCATGATAGTTTTTAAATTTTTTTTGGACAGGAAATTGGGAACGCTTACACCTTCAGTGTAATAACCCACTTTTAAGTCTGGTATTTTCTCAAGGCCAATTTGATCAATCCAATTTTTAGTTTTGTACTTACTATCATTGAAGATAGGCCCTGTCCGGGAACTCAGTTGGTCAGAGCCTCCACCAGACACACCAAGTCTGCAGGTCTGACCCCGCTAGGGCTCATATAAGAACCACCCAATGAATATATAAGTGATGGGAACAACAGATCCATGTTTCTCTCTCTGCCCCTAAAATCAATTTAAAAAATTAAATAAATAAGTGTAATTTATTCACATACAGCGAAACATCTATATAATGTGTGTATATATATATGTATGTTCAGGAGAAGAAGAGCCATTTTTTTTGGTTGTCATGAGGCCAAAAATATCTTGTTTTATAACACACATATTTGGAACTAAAACCTGAAACAATGTTGTTTAAATTCTTTTGGACTTTGAGGGTAAACACCAGTGGGATTAAAATATTGACATGCTCACATTTAGTAGAGAGATAAGAACAATTCATTGGGAGTTATTCCAGTCCTACTGGTAATCACATAATTGAACAGGATTTTTAGAGGATATTTGAAGCTATTGTTGTCTGTTGTGCAATTACATAATTAGTCAGGATCTCTGTAATAAAATCTTTTCTAAACACAGGTGGGACAGTAGTACCAAGTAAATTTAAGGCTATGTTATATTTTTACTTTTAATATTTAAATTTAAAAAAAGAATTATATCACAACGTAGTTTAAGCATGTTTTACCCCAACACAGGTGCTTAAAATAAAACTAATTATTTTAAAACTAAGCAGAAAACGACATATTTTAACTTAAAAAATAATACTAATCAAATCTGCTTTGTGAACATTAAGTCCCTCCCAAATCTCACCTAGAGTATTTACTTCTCGGCACCTAATGGTTGTATATATCTCTTTTGTGTTGCTTACTTCTTCCCCCTACCCCTAAATTACTGACATTCATTTTGACGTAGAAACATAGAAACCAAAAGTGCCCTTTCTGGTACTTTTGCTTTAATCATAACGCTACGCAGTAAGAACCATTTGAGAACTCTCCTTACACGGAAACAAACGTGGCCTTGCGAAGTTGACCGAGCAACGTGGCGGGAAGTAGGGAAGTCAAAACAATTCTGTAATCACTGTTGTTCTTTAGCGAAGAGTCCTGAACGGCTGGTCGGCCCAGCTACCCTCGCCCCACGCCCGCGGGGAAGCCCCTCGACCGCCGCGGCGCTGGGGCGCGTGGAGCCCGGGACCCTGCAGACGGGCGGCGCTTCCCTCCTCACCCGCCCCCACGCGCTCCCGCCCCACCAGGTCCGCCACTCGCGAGGGGCGCCCGCACCGCGCAGGCCGCCACACCCACTGCGGCCGGCTCCCGCCTCCACCGCCGCGGGTGACCTGATGAATATGCATCGCTGCGCGCCAGCCCCGGGCTCCTCCTTTCGGTTTCCTTCCCGCCGCCAGGCGGAAGCGGAGAGCCGCGCTTCCCGCGCGCCCAGGCCAGCCGGGGCGGGGCGGGACGGGCGGCGAGCGGGAGAAAGAGAGAAGACAGGGAGGCGGCGGCGGACCGAGCGCCGAAAGGGTGCGCGGGTGGGTGGCGGTTCCGGGGCTGCCCCGCCGCCGACCAGGCCAATCCAGGGGCGCGGAAGGGCGAATGCGCAACCCTGCGGGCGCGCCGGTTGCCTCTGCCCAGAGCCCGGGTGCAGAGTCAGCCCCCACCCCTAGAACAGTCTTGCTAACACAACAATAAAACCCAGCAAACACGCACGCACGCACGCACACACTTTGGACGGCTTTCAAGTTAACCAAGAAAAACAGTCTTCTGCAAGTAAGAGGAAGGAAAACTGGAGATCCAGACAGACTGAGGGACTGACTGCCTGCTTTTAAGACTTGACTTTTACCGCCTTTTCTTCTGGGGTCAAGAATTGTGGCATTACAGAAACAATAATTAAAAAAAAAATAAAAGACTACTCCCGGATTGCCTTATAAAATAATTAAACACAAAAAGCGCCACCAAAACAACCCTTGAGAAAAATCCACAAAACCGTACCTGAGACACGTGAAGTCAGCGGCCCAGGGTTCTGTTACAGATTCAAGATCTCTTATTTAATGCAATACAGTGCGATGGTATGTGGCTTTGAAATGATGGGTTTTATTTCCTTGTTTTGTCCGTCCCTTGCACCCTCTTCCACCTCAGACAGATTTTTTCCTGTTTGTACTTTGTAAACTGTTTTACCTAAGTGTTATTTTTGCTTTACTGGTTGAACTATAGTACTGGATTTCTAGACCTAATGAAAATATGTAATGTTTTTTTTAGCTTTATCAATTTGAGTGTATGTTTACTACTTTTATGGCAGGAATCAATGGATAATGTTGTGAGTCCAAACGGTGAAATGTAGCATTTTCCCTGGCTTTAACTTCATGCTTTATCCTCCCCCCGTTTTGGAAAAAGTTACTGTACAGATGACACTTCATTTATATCTTGTAGCCTTTTTGCGGCATTCTTCATTTTAAGGTGAATACGCACAGCTTTGTTATATGTTCTCATTAAAAAAAACATTTTTAAGTGAGAGTAGTACTATATAGCTCTGTTCATTGCAAGGCAGGACTGAATTGTTAGCCCTCCTCCTCTCCCACCGCACCACTTAAAAAAAAAGATTATGATGGATTTCTTCCCGCTCCTGGTAAAACTTTTTTCCTCCCCCTGCCCTGCTGTTTTTGCTCTTTTGCTGTAGGATTTTTTTCCCTTCTAAGTGAGTGTGTGTGTGTGTGTGTGTGTGTGTGTGTGTGCACGTCTCCCTTTTCCCTTGTCCTCTCTTCGCCAGCATGTCTGGGACACATTTTAATGCACAATATCCCATCCATTAAGTTGTGGTTGAATGCAGAGTGTGTGAGGACTTGGCAGCTTTCAGGTTGAAGGGGGCGGGGAAGCCAGTTTCGACTTTGACACAAGATGCCGAAGTGGCGTGATTGGAATTATTATTAGGGCTGTGAACATGGCCATCTTCTCCTCCGGTTAGAAGAACTGCCATTGAACTTGAGACGGGACAGACTAGATCTCCAAGTTCCCTCCTCCTCCCCCCTAAGTACAGTAGCTGGCAGGGAAAGGGCGCCAAAATACACAAGATTAGCTCTAACTTTCTTTGAACGGATCTTGTAGCACCATTCTTTGTAATTTTAACTTTCCAACAGGCGGGAAAAAGTTAACTTTTGAACCTATACTTGAACAGACATTTAAATTAGCCCTAATATGGAATAAATCCAGGAAATCATACATGCATGCTTATGTGGTTAGGAAAGAATGCACGTGTAAATAAGCAGGGTGCACGTGTGTATCTGACTGGGGAGTTCAAGATTTAATCAAAATCAGAATCAGTGTGACTTTTGAGTACATTTACTGTATGGGGAGAACATTGTTAGGGGAAGAAGCTGACCTTTAAGCAGCCTAACTAAAAACTGCTAAGAGTTGTGAAACACAAAACGTTGTGGTTTCCAGTTTTACATTTGAGGTTTGATGTTTTCATTTAATGGTATGAGAGCTGGAGAAAGCTCCAGCGCTGAAAAGTCCCTATTAAATCATATGTGGGCAAAGGTCAAGCACTTCAACTCACTGATACAATATACTGCAGATTCCTGCCTAACTGATGGGGAACACAGGAAAAAGTGCTTGGGCAATAAAAGTATTAGAAGGGTAATTATCCTCCGTGGTTGGAACTGCATTCTTGTGCACTGAAAAAAGGTTTTTACTGGCCCCGATGAATTTTTTAAAAGCTGACTATTGTTGAAAGCTGTGTTTAATAGGAAATTGATTAGCTGAGCGTTTCATACAATAAATGGTGACAGTTTCATTGTCTGATGTCCAGAATAAATTCTTTTAATTTTTGAGCAGACATAGTCATCCGTTTAATTTTAATATGGTCAGACTGAGCAGCAGCATAATTATGAATGAGTGTGATGTCATGAATATCTGTAACTTTGTGTTTAGAGCTTGTGACATCACACAATTTGACAATAGTATTGCTTTGATGTTAACTTACTGGGTTAAAATATTTCAGATACATTTCTGAGATAGATCTCACTGTACAAACATTTTGTATAGGACCAGTTTTTTTTGTCTTTTCTCTGTAATTGCTAATTTTTAATTTGAAAGTTAAAATGCACAATTCTGTTATGCGTTGTTTTGATTTTCAAATAGAATGGCAGCTTTCAAGGGAAGAATTAGAGATAGGGGTGCAGAAAGTCTGCTCTAATTTCCAATGAACTTTCTACACCTCACATATGCAATGACTACTTGGCCATCTTGCATAAAGCTTCCTAAACATCTCCTTCAAACTAATCTGTTTTCATGTCACGTGTGCATGTGTAGTGAGCAGCAAAAGTCAATTTGCACAGAGACATAAAATGACAGTATAGTTTTACTTTAAAATTCAACTATTTTGGAAAAGGACAGTAACTACAACCCAGTATCCGCAGAGAAGAGACTGTGAGAGTATATGTAACTTTGGAAGTATTGCACGTGAAGCAAGGCAATTTTCAAAGCATAAAATAAACCGTGCAAAAGTTAGTTAGTTAGCAACTAACTGCTGACTTTGTAATCTGGGGAGCAAATGTCTTCAGAAGTTGGGAATCTCGGTTGATCAAATGGCCTCATCTCTGTAGAGAAGTGGAAATGGCTAACCTTCTCTGGCTAATGGGGATCTGGCTCAGCCGGTGTTTTGATTCAGTCATAGCTTGTAAGTGTGCCTGAAACGTAGGCACACAAAGTGGGACACTTTTTTTTTTTTTAACAGTCGAGTACAGGCATTTTAGCAACGACATTATTAACAACGTCATTTTTCTCATTAGTTTTGTCCTCAGGGGACACGGAACAGCTCCCTGAGGAGGGGAAAAAGTCCATAGTTACTTATTCATTTCAATGAAAGGCAAAGCCCTGGTGATAGGGGTGGGGGTGGGGAGCCTAACAGGTTGTGAATTTTCCAGTATGAAAAAATTGCTACCCTCACTTTACAGTAGTAGTTTAAGGGCTGAGAGAGCTGGGCATGATTTTGCAATTCCCATCAAGTGCAGGCAATTTCAGTACTTGTTGGTTGTTTATATAAGCGTTTTTGAGAGGCTTTTTGGTGTCCTGCTTGTGGATATAAAACTGTGTTTTCCGGGCTAGCTACACATTCTTTTTTGTGGTTTATTTGGAAGAAGGAAGGTCCCTGGGCATGGTGTGGTGGATACTTGCAGTTTTGCAGGCCTGTTTCCTGGGGTCAGGAGGTCATCTGTGTCTTTTTTATTTAGTTTTAAAATATTGATATTGGCAATGAAGCCAGGGTGTGTGGAATTATTGAGCCTCCCCTCAAATCACATGCAAGAGAAAAAAAAAAGTCATCCAATGTATTGAAAATGACAGCTTTGTTAAGCTCCAAGAAACTTTTTCCTAAACTGCCTAGGATTTTCAACCTGTCACTGAGTTTCTTTAGAAGGGAAAAGGTTAAAAGAAGATCAATATTAGGAGATACTTGAGATGTCAAACTCCTCTCTGGAGGTCACCGAAAGGCTACAATGGGGCAAACGTTGATTAAGTTTTTATAATTATGCAACTGAGTTTTGAAAAATCTGGTCATCTGAAGCACTGGCTTTACTTCTTAAAATCAGTAAACTATCTGTCAGAAATGAAACTTTTGTTTTCCTCTAAGGAGGCAGGTGATAGATGCTCTAGGGAGGAAATCTTTAGGAATTCTCAAATATCAGATTTTCCCGTTGCTGCAGGACACTTTCCCTTTCTAGCTCCTTAAGCCAGCTTTTGGGGTGAATGAAATTGGCTGTCATACCAGCTGTTCTAAGTGTATCAGTGTGGGAAAGGGCAGAATTTAGGAGAGGTAGGTACCAATGTCCAAGAAGTGCCTGGCCCATTTTTATAGTATCAGAAGCTTTTCAGCAATACTTTAAAATCACTCTTAATACCATGGCACAGACATACTGGGAAAAAAGGAAAGTGGCTAAAGTGTATATACTTTCTTACTTCCTTTTTTCTTCTCTTCTGGGGACTTAAAAGACTGGTATTTCTCTAACCAAAGATAGTGGAGGACTAGTGCTGTGCTGAGAGAAGCCAGATGTCCCACACATGCAAATCCACCAGTCAGTCTTTACAAAGGCTCTCTTAGAGTTCATCCTGGGAAGGCCTGCAGTGACCTTGGCATAGGCTGGACAAGAAGCAGGGTTGTGGGGGGTGTCAGCCATCCTGCCTGTGGCTCCAAGGCCTGAGAGGACAGTCAGAGCCACATAAATGGAACACCCACCCCATAACCCCTTCTGTGGTGATGTCTCTTGCTAATTCCTCCTCCCTATATTGGTTTTCCCCACATCAAAATTACTCCTTTCTCATTTTGCTTTTTCTTGGAAACAAATCAAAACCCCAAACTACCAAGCATCCGCTGTACCCATGAAACTGTATCCAACCATAAGCGCCCTACAAACAGAGCACCTGAAAGAGATTTGAACCCCAAAGTGATAGGCCTGGGAGGCCCCAGACTGTCTTCACTTCTCTGGGGTCTTACCTGTGTCTGTCGCTGCTCCTTCACCCTTCCTCCTGCTGCAGCTTTTGTGAGCTCTTCTGTGTAACGGTTGTCAATTTTCATTTCTCTTTTCTAAGCTTGTGAGAAACTTTTGGGTGCAACCTAGTTTTGGTGGCAAAAGGAAATGATTTCTGTTGGTAAGGGAAACTAATCAGGGAGGAGGGGCGGCGATGTCTGCAGACACTTGCCCAGGGCTCAGCACTGGGCCTCTTTTGCCAGGGGACAGCGGCTGGTTCTGGGATCTCTGGCTGAAAGGAGTGCTCTCTGGGTGCCAGGATTCTCACTGGGGGTGGTGTGGCGAGGAGGGAGGGGAGACGGGAGGGAGAGAAAGGGAGATGGGCACTCGATTTTTTAAAGAGACCCCGAAAAATAATGGTTTCTGTGAGTCCAGGCATTCAAAGAGGTGTGTTCAAGGACATGAGTGCATTTGTGCCAAGGGGAATGTCTTTTATGGTAAATTAACTCCAGTTAAATTGAATATTTGTTCAAAGGGAAACTCTAGTAGTTAAAGCTGGTATTATCAGTAGAGCTTCCCCGCCCCTCCCCCGCCCAGGTTCGGGTTCGACGGTGAGAAAAGGGATGCAATGCAAAGCAGTAATGTACAGTACGAAGTGATGCCTTGGGATTTTTTTTTTTTTTTAACATTTAAACTGAGAGTGCCTACAATTTTTCCGAGAGGGAGAAATCAGTATTTATTTGGATTAACCCCGCTGGTGACCTCATTTCTTTCATCTATAAAGACTGTCAAGTTTATCCTGGCTTTTCAAAAAGAAGAAATGGCCCCCACAAAGGAAGTTAGCGTCGTTAGAACGCCAGCAGGAGGGTTGGCCGTGGGGGGGGGGGGCAGGAGGCTGCTCCCAGGGGTGTGTGCCCTAAAGGGTTAACTCGGGAGTTCTCGAAATTTCCCTGACCTTACCTGTCTTCCCAGACCCACCGCCCCCCTCTCCCCGGCCTCGAATTCCCACCCCCAAGCGCCTTTCTTCTTTGGACTCGAGGTTTACGGGGGCTGCAGCTGGTAGACTTGGCAAGCTCGCCTCATTAAGAGCGCTCTTTGAAAACGGACTGTGTTTGAGCATTTCCCTAATGAGGACAGGACGGGGTTAAAAAGTGACCATTTCATGGTTGACTTGAACCTGCCTACTTTTCTTGATGTGTCGTTGTGAAATGCTTGATGTGGATAACTCCCACTCGGTGAAGGAAAAGTCACCGGGTCCTTCAGGTCCGCCGAGGGGAGTTGAAGGGGGGGACGATGGGCAGAAGCCGGTGAGACCAAGAGGGGAGAAAGTTGAGGAAAAAATCCAGATGGAGGGAGACGGGGTAAGAGGAACGGGGCACCAGGGGAGAACCGCGAAACAGCCCAACGGCAGAGTTGGAAGCGGCGGAGGTCCGACCTGGGGCTGGGCAGCCGAGTCCGGCCCTCGGCCCCCGCCGTCGCAGGCAGCCCCCCGGCGCGGTCGCCGCGAAGTCCCTGGCACTCACTTTTCCGCTCCATTGTCTGAGCGGCAGTAGCTTCCACCTCTTCCCCACCCACCCTTCGCCGAACACCGGAATTTGGGGGGCGGTGTGCGCGTGTCTGTGTGAGCGCCGGGGAGGTTGTGCGCGGGTAGAAAAAGTGCAAGGCAGACCTCCACCCTCAAAAGACCCGAAATCAAGTTCATTCACTTGGGGTCTGCGGCGGGCGGCCGACAGACGGCGGCCGGGTGGGGGCGAGGCCCTCCGCGCGGGAGCGAAGCGGGCGCGGCAGCCTCTGCAGGGCAGTAGCGGCACACGCACCCCCCGCGCGCGCGCCCGCGCGCCCGCTCGCCCGTCCACTCCGCAGCTCCGGGCCGCCGCGGCCCCGCCCAGCCTGCACCCCGGCGCGGAGGGAGCCGCTTTCCGCCGTCGCCCCGGCTCCGGGATTTGGGGGTGGGGATTGGGAGCGAGCCAGTGGGGCTGCAGGAGGAAGAGAGCGGAGCGGGCCGCGGGAGGGAAGGAAAAGAAGGGGGAGGCGGCGTCAGCAGCGGCTCGGCTGGGTCCTTCCCACTCCGAGCTGGGCCACGTGCACTGGGCACCCCAGGGAGGGCGGCAAGCCTCGGCGAAGCGCTACGCGCCGCTTCTGAGCAGCAGCCCCGGGGCGCGGGCCCCCGCGCGGGAGACCCCGGCGGACCCCGCCTCCATACGCACGGGCGCGCCCCAACTACTTGAGCCCAAGTTCGCTCAGGCCCCCGCCTCCAAGCTTCCCCCTCCTCTTTTCAGCCGGCGGGTTTGGCGAGCCGCGCCCGCCCGGGGTGTGAGAGTCGGCGCCCCAGCCCGGGCCCCAGGGCGGCCAGGGTGTGAGGGAATTTTCCATTCGTTCCTTTCGCGGGCCCAGACCGGCTTAGTGTTTCTCCCACTCGGCTGTCCCCGCGGCTTAAAGAGTCCGCAGCGAGCACCGAAATTTCTCTTCCAGGGCGGGTTTTCGAGTGTGTGTGTTGTGTGGTGAGGGTACGAGATTTGAGTAAAGGGCCGAAAGATCAGTTTTGAAAAAGAAAAAAAAAACAACTTATGGTTCTGTTGCACTGATATGAAACCTTTAACAAATGAGAAGGGAGAGAAGAAAAGAGGGAGGGAGAGAAGCAAGAGGAGGAGGAAGGTGGGGGGCGGGGGGTGTGGAGAGGCTGGTGCAAAAGGAATGCGCATTTGCAGGAGGAGGAGTAAAGCGATGATTGTGTAATTAAATAATAAAACAATCCTTAAGTCTGATTTGGAGAGAGCTCGAGCGGGGTCCGGAGGGTGGAACCGGTGAATTTTTCAACTTACAAGTTTTGCAAGGAAAAAAAGCGACAGAGGGAAGGGGGAAAAGAGCCCAGAGCAGAAAGGAGTTTGGAGCCGAGCGGGAGAGCGGGATTTATCGTTTGGGATTTTTCAGGAGCTTATTCTGATTCCCCTGGGTTCTGGGCAGCGGCAGCAGCAGCAGCCTTCTCGGTCGGGTCAGACGTGTGGAGAGGCGGCCGGGCGGGCGGGCGAGAAGGAGCCGGCGCAAGCGGCGGCAGCTGCAGCCGGGGACGGCGCGCCGGGAGCCTCTTCCACCCGGGAGACCTGCGCTCACGTCCCCTCCCTCACCCAGGCCTCTCCCTTCTCCTCCACCCGCCCCGCCCCCACCCCGGCCCTCTCCCGCGCGCGCCCCGCCACCCGCGCGCACTCGCTCACGCTCCCTCTCGCGCACACACATGGTCGGCTCGCAGCAAAGTTTCGCTGCGATCGCCAGTCGGGGATCCTGCCGCATAGCTCGGGGCTGTAACCTTGAACTTTCCTAGGGCGGTGACACATTCTCTTCGCTCTTCCTCCCGCCCTCTCTCCCGCGCCCCCCTCCCCGCCTTTTTTAAAAAAGCATTTCACCACCAACCACCACCCAATCCAACCCGCATCGAACCTTCGCGCACTGCCTAGCTCCCAACAACATCAACAACTGCAAAACAGAAAACAAATCCCCAAACCCGGGCGAAAAGCAACCCACACCAGCGGCGGCGGCTGCGGCTGCGGCGGCCTCGGCGAGCACCGCCGGCGCGCTGGAACTGCAAGAGGTCTAAAACTGTAGATTGGATTTCACCCCGGGAAATCTAGCACGCCGAGTGAACCTGAATCTTTGGCTATTTAAGGAGGACTGGGTTTGCTGTGAAGTTGCGGTAATCCTGCGCAGACCCCGTCCTGATTGATCGCATCGCGGGGCTCAGATGACTGTAAAATGAATAGATGAAATTTTTGCTTCTCGAAGATTTTCTTGGGCATCTCCGGGAAAGTGCGTTTTAAGGCGAAGTCATGATGTATTCTCCCATCTGTCTCACTCAGGTACATGTTTCGGTCGCTCTCTCAAGCTTTCTCTCTAGCCCGAAAAGCCTTTTGTTTTGTTCTGTTTTGTTGCTCTCAGCTGCGGACAATTAAACGCTTTAGTTAACCTCCGCAACCCTCGTCTCTCGAAAAAGTGGCCGGGACTTGCGTCGGGATTTACTCGGAGGCGCGGGAGCCGGTGCGCGGCCCCTAGCCCACGGCCACCGCGCGCGCTCAGCCCCGCGCTCTGGGCACCCCGAGCGGGCGCCCGCGTGCTGCCAGGGCGGCTGGGCCGGACGGGAAGGCCGGCCTTGGGTAGAACCCGGGCCGAGGAGAGCTAGCCCCGGCGCGGCCCCCCGAGTGCCTGCTGCGTCGCGGTGCCCCTGCCTGGGGTGCCCACCATCCCTCTCAGTCGCTCACGCGCGCCCTGAGGCAGGCTCGGTTTTAGAGGAGCTTTAGGTGGGGGACTCAACCCTTATAAACAACCAGTGAACTTGGATGAGGGGATTGAAGCACGAGTCCTTGCGGGCGCCTTTGGACTTCGCTGCAGGCAGTGGCCGGCGACGAAGCCAGTCAGAGGTTGTGGTTCGGGGACTCATTCCTTTGCTTAATTTGGGGATCTAAAACGCTGGTCTTCGGTGAGGTGATCTGCATTTAGAGGTTTACAGTGAACACGCCACAAAGGTGGTCTTTACCTTGACACCAATTAGTTGGTCGTGGCGAAAGTTAAGGACTTTTAGAAGATGTTCATTTCGTGCAGACCTGTTCGTTTGACGATATTTAGGTGTAGCTCTCAAGGCAGAAAGTAATTCTGGAAAAGTAAAGTCATTAAAAAATTAACTTTGAAAATTGTCTCAAGACTTTAGGAACAATGATATTTAAAAAATCCTGGCTTTATACTTCTTTAAGGAACAGAATTTGTACAACTTTAAATCAGACGGTAAAATAGAAAAGTGGCGAGATGGACACACTCACCTGGGGTAGTTTTTATCACTGACCAGCTGACTAACCAACTGAAGAACTAACTAAATATCTTAGTCTAGAGTTGTTACTTGAGGGAGTCCTTTAAACCTCTAAAGGTGTGGGACAGTGCGCTTTAGTTTTTAGGAGAATGTAGCATCATTGGTAATTGATAACCATTTCCTTTGATATTGGCACAACAAATAATTATAGAAGTGTCGCTTCGTCTTGTGTGTGAAAATTTTTTTAAAAATCCAATATCACGTTGATGAATTTTTATAATGGACAAATGATTAAGATTTCAATTGTATGACAATTAGAAGCCATTGTGATTCAAAAGGACTGAGGCATTCATAAATTGTGAATGAAGATGAAAACAATGATAAGGCTTATTCAGTGATTGGATACAGTCTTGTAGCTTTTTGGCTGACACATTTTTTATTGTTTATATTTTGTTTGGCATCTGAGTATGATTAACTTAGATATGGCTATTTTCAGCAAGTAAATGTACACTTTAATTTAACAAAACTGGAAAAATGAGTTACTGAGCTATTTGTCCTTTAAAAGCTAGGAATAATGACCAATAAGGACGGTGATTGAACTGTTTCAGGTATAACGAATTTCCTGCAGTTGTAAAAGTTACCTTTCATATGAACCATCATCGGGAATTTTTTCTCTTTCTGGCAACCTATACCCATTTGGTACTATTTTTACATTATTGAAGCATTGTTCAAATAAAGCGAATTGAGACAAGCTTTATGCTTACAAAGTACTGGCTCAGTCTCACCTGTACAGGGCTGCTCTTCTCTACTGTTTCCAACATGGGCCTCTTAGCGTGTTGCTAGTGGTTTACATGCATTGCATTTTTGGTTTCCTCTAAACATGGATTGAAAAGTCACTAACTTTATCTTCGTTTGTGTATGTTAAAAATAAAACTACAGCTTTGTGACATATGGAATATTAGTAGCCTATACTGCATCATCATTCAGCTATCATATTAGTATTCAAGAATACATACTTACCAACACTAAGTCATGATGACTAATATCCTCTCCTGCTTTAGTAATATAAATCTGATGTGAGATAATGTATTAAAATTGCTTTGGGGATTTAAGGCCTATACTAGGGAAGGATTTTTTAGCTTTAGAATTCTCACTTAGATAATAATTTCTATGTGACTTTGTAAGCAGTGTAAAGTGTTGCAAAAGTATGGGTCCATTAGCTGTTGCATCAGATCAATAATTTGGTTTTGTATTCGAAAAATCTTGTAGCTGTAGCAAAACATTTTTTTGGGGGTCTTTAAATACAAAATAGAGAAACATTCTTAATTGGTTGAAAAGTTTATAAAGGGCTTTAGTTGTTGATATAAAGTAGTTATGTTTTAGAAAGAATTTTAGTTCCAAAGGAGACACAGTTAAAGTTGATATGTAGCAAAATGTTATGCAAAAAGTATCAGTGAATCAATATAAGTCAGTATTTGTACATCAGTGTGAATCAGATATAAATGGAAAATTAAGGACCATGATATATGGTTTACTATTTGCTTTTTCTAAAAATAATGTAAACAATAATATAACTTTCACTGGTTATGATTGCATTGATTTTTCCATTGTCCTTCAAGTTCTTTAGTTACATTTTTAAGTGGTTTACTGTTAAATAGCAATGCCCCAGGAACATCTAGTATTATTCAGTAACATCTAGATTGGTCTAATTTTCCACTCCTTTCATGGAAACCATTGTTTTCTGTGAAGAAAAATCAATATTTTAGTGGAATCAGGACTGTTAGCTTTTATATTTGAAACTTGCAATTTGTTATTTATATTATCAATTTAGTTAAACTAAAGGAAGTTTTAAAAGAGAATTACTGAATTTCAGTGTATTTTAATAAAAATCCTAAAAAAGCAGTGTGGCATATTAGTATAGAGCTATTAGATCTTATATCACTTAATATGCCTTATTTTAAAAAGTCATCTTCATCATTGCTGAAAGTGTTATTTTGATAAGCTATTAATTAGGACATTTGAATACCTTAATCATTTTTTTTCACGAAGACAGTCACTATGCTCCATATTTATGTCACCTCAAATTATTAAAAGTATATTGCAACTTAGCATTAGAAGATAGTCACACTCAGGAGATGACATTTTAGGTGTGTTAATGCGGAAATGTACAGAAACGTACATGACACAGCAGACCTCTGGTTGTCATCTTTTTTTTTTTTTTGAGGATATGTTTCCTTATCAGTAAGTGTTTCACTTGAATGGAATCCACATAATAAAGAAGCCCTGAAAGATATTAGGGCAACTTCGTGGACTGCAAAAGTTCGCTACTGCTATTTCACAATAATATTTTTTTTAAAGTATGTTTTAAAGCATTAGCAGCACTGGTGACAAACGCAAGGCAACTTTTAAAAACATTGTTTTGTGTGCCTTTGCTCAGAAATTCCAAATTCATCCTTTAACTTGCACTTTGATTGTTTAAAATAATTAATTAGAATTTTGAGGTGTGTTCCATGACAGGTGATTTGACACACAAATTTAATTGAAAGTCTGTTTGATGTCTTATAAGAAAATGAAATGTCACTGAACATAGTACTTAAGGATGTAAGTACTTAAAAGTTCCCACATTGCTTGGTATCTGTTAAAATAATTTTGCTTCTCTAAAAACATGGCAAGGGGAAAATGAGTGAGGCAAAGCTGTTCCCGTGTACTCTTTACATTCTCAAATTTTTAGTTTATGACTGTACATATGTGTGTTTTTTTAGTCATATCAATAAATCATAGTAAAAGTCAGATTATATATAGGAAGTGAGTTCCAAGAGCATGTTTAAATCCACATTTCCTTGAGCTGGGTTTCCTTTTGCATATATTTCTAAAGGGGATAAACAAAGTTTTTGTAGTTACAGTGGAAGCTGAGAAAGCATGGCATCAGAAAGTGTATGGCGATAGGGAGGTCTTATCATGGGCTGTGGTTGCTGTGAGCAGGGCTGCCTTCCCACACAAAGAACAGATTGTGGTTTAACTCTTTCCATGGCCTAGTTTAATGTGCTTGCATAGTAACTGAATTGTTCAAATCTCTGCTGGAAACTCCTGATCGGTTTAATGATTTCCTCCGTGGCATTTGTTTTTGCCTCATGCTGTGATATAATCATCTGTATTCTGTATTGTTATAAAATTTTGATTTATACATATTCTGCTGTAGGAACGTTTTACAGCAGTATGTTAAAACACTTGATAACTGCAGTATTGATTGAATCGGACATGCATGTCTTCCTTTTCCGAACCACAAACGGCTAACATGCTGCAGTCTTTAGTACTGAAACTTTGAGTCTCGTCATAAAAATGGATTCCTAACTACGTGGGATTTGCGGGCCACCTTCTTTGTTAAAGTGTCATTACTTGTACTTTCGTCATTTTTACCTAATGCAATTCATCAGTCAGCCGGTTAAGTAGAATTTATTCCACGTAGTTCAGGGTGACCATCACTAGTCTGCAAATTCTAACTTGGGATATGGTCAGTTAGAGAAAGTTATTTTGTGGCTGGCTGGGGGACAATGCAGTCAATGTGACCAGAAAAGTGGCTGTGGTGGGAATTCTTATTTGCTTGAGATCTTGGCCTATTACCTGCATGCAGCATGTGTGCACGAGATGTTAAGGGCTTTTGGCCCTGCAGGTAGCTCCGTTGGTTAGAGCATCGTCCCGATAGGTGATGGTTCCAGGTTCGATCTACGGTCAGGGCACATAGAAGAACAGCCAATGACTGCATAAATAAGAGGAACACCAAATCACAATCTCCCTCTCTGTCTCAGAAAGAATTTTAAAAAAGATGTTAAGGGCTTTTTTTCTGAGCTTATGAGACAGGTTTTACATATGGCAAGAGGCAATGAAACACGGACTGCTTTGGAAAGTAACTTGAAATATTTGTAGGTAAAGATTATCTCCTTGTGCCTCCCTTCCTTGACAAAGCCTTAGATGAAACAGGCAGGAAAAAATGCCAGAGCCCAAGGTAAAACCCCTCATTCAGAGGTCAGGTGCTGTGCGTCCGCGCACGTGCCAGTTCACAGGCTCAGGCATACGTGCTCCCACGGTCCTGCCCGAGAGTTCATGTGCACAGCAGATGAATTGTGTTGGTTCCACAGAAGCAGTAAGTGACCAGGGTGCACTCTTGGTGTCACCCTGCCACCGTATGCAGAGACACAAAGAATGTAAAGTTGGTGCCAAGTTGCCATTTTTCATTGTTCAGCTCAGATTGATTTTTAAGGGGTTTAGAATAATTGCCATACTCGTATGATCGGTTGACAAATTAGCCGGGTCTGTGGGGCTTTAGGCTGTATAGGAAAAGCTGCTGTGAGAACATTCGTGTGATTTTTATTTTCAACTTTAGAAACTTTTATTTAAAAAATGCAAGAGAGAGTGTGTGTGCCAGGGAGCCGGACAGTGTTGAGTATGAGTGTGTGTGTGTGTGTGTGTCTTAGGGGCTGGTGGTGGTGGTGGAGGGAGCAAACGCGCTGCTGAAAGTATGGAACCTTCTGTTCAGGACACTGATATGTCGAGCTGTGTCCTTTGCCCACTTTCCCTCACTGTATACCGGTTTCTCTAGTTACCACTCTTGGAATGGTGCTGTTTTAGTGTTGGAATGTTGGACGTTTGATAAGAAAATGGATCAAGTTTAATGGCGCATGCTCTTTGTGCCACCAGCAGCCTCTTGCTGGGAGCATGCTCCAAAAGCGGGAACTGTGTGGCACTGCACTGAGCATCTCTATGCTTTGTGTTTCTGTGCCACAGAGAAGAGAAGTGAACTGTGGCACTGCTCCTGCCTTCTGAACAGCTCTGCTCCGATTAAAAAAAAAAAATCTCACTGTGTTCTTTGTAAAATGGTACTGCATAGTGTTAGTTGGTCAATCCAGTATTTAAATATGAAATTAGGTGCCAAGCACCCTGGTTGCTTACGTTTTAAAGAATGTAAGATGCATGGTGGGAATGAGGGGGAATAGAGCCCGAATGAAAATACAAATATAAACCTTATTTTCTTTTTAGGAGGGGGAATCAACCCATGAATTTTGGTGGAAAAGGGGCAGCTTGGTACACTTGATTTTCTTCTTGTTTTACTCTTTGGATCATTTTAAATCAGAAAAGTGTTATTTTTATGCATAACTTCTTGTACGGAATTGAGAATGGATAGTGGACTTTTTTTTTTTAGGCTTTAAAGCTAAACTGACCATGTATGTTGTCTTTTTCCCTGTCATGTCCCACAGGATGAATTTCACCCATTCATTGAGGCACTTCTTCCACATGTCCGTGCAATCGCCTATACTTGGTTCAACCTACAGGCTCGGAAGCGCAAGTACTTTAAAAAGCACGAGAAGCGAATGTCAAAGGATGAAGAAAGAGCAGTCAAAGATGAGCTTCTTAGCGAAAAGCCTGAAATCAAACAGAAGTGGGCATCCAGGCTCCTGGCCAAACTGCGCAAAGATATCCGCCAAGAGTACCGAGAGGACTTTGTGCTCACTGTGACTGGCAAGAAACACCCGTGCTGTGTCTTATCCAATCCTGACCAGAAGGGTAAGATTAGGAGAATCGACTGCCTGCGACAGGCAGACAAAGTCTGGCGTCTGGATCTAGTCATGGTGATCCTGTTCAAAGGCATCCCCTTGGAAAGTACCGATGGAGAGCGGCTCATGAAATCCCCACATTGCACAAACCCAGCACTTTGTGTCCAGCCACATCACATCACAGTATCAGTTAAGGAGCTTGATTTGTTTTTGGCATACTACGTGCAGGAGCAAGGTAGGAGCAAATCGTTCTTTCTTCTCGCACCTCTAACACTGCCCACAAATCCCGTGTACAGACAGAATCTGTGGTTTGGGTTAAAGGGTCCCCAAGGCCCCGAGGTCTCCTTCCTCCCCCAGTGTGCAGAGTGTCATGCCCTGTTCCTGTCCACTGCTCTGTGCAAGCCGGGGAAGTAAGTAGACAGGTATGAAAGTGGTGCTTTCATACCTGGATCGGCATGGGCATTTAAAGAAAGACCACAAAGATGTGTTTTCAAATGTCTTTGAAATAATCCACTTTATCAAAGACACAGGATAGTCTGAAAAATGTGGTCCATTACACTTTACTGTTTTGTCTAAGGCTACATTGCTTGCACCTCGTCATCTTTTCTCAATTTGAAAACGTAACTTTATTTATGAATAGTCAGACTCACTTAACTAGCCTCACGTGTAATGAGGGAGATGAACTTTGTTCACGAATCTAGTGCCATGGCACTGAAAATAGAATTAACATTTTCTGTTACAAAATGCTCAAGAGAGCCAGTACTGGAGAGTATATTTTACATAGACGTAAGTTTATTTAATTAAAATATTTCTATCATTACCTGCTTTTTATTGTATGGTATTCACTGCAGATTAAATGAATTATTGTTGTTTAAATAATTTGTTGTAATATTTTTTCAGAGTGACTTGGGAACATGTCACGTTAGTTTACTTGAGTGCAAATGCATAAAACTTTCCGAGGAGAAAAGTTGCAGCTATCCTTACAGAACAAAAACAGAAAGTTGACTAGTTACACTGGTTTAAAGTAAATCTCAAAAAGAATGCAGAAACCACATACCATACCTGTTTTTTTTTTAAAAACATAGTTGATAAAGAGAATGATATAAGTGTTACCTGAATAATTCAAAAATAGGTGATATTTTTATATTTTTGCTTAGTGTTTTTTTGAGTCGATGAAATGTTTCTTTATTATTTTATTTTCTTCACATGTTTTCTTTAAGTAGGTGAGAATATCTTTTCTTCCGATCACTCTGTCAGGATATAGATGTCCTTGTATTAGCAACAATCCGTAGTAAAACCTTATTAAAAAAATGCATGCCCAAAGTGGATGAAGTCTGAGCTGCTGCAGACGGTGGGTTGTTTCCTACCCGGGCCTGGTAGTAGGGAGAATGCTTTGTAGATGGTCAGCTGGAAGGTGGCCCTCTGATGCCTGGTAAATCAAGGTGGGGTTGGATAAATTGGTATGAACTTTATTATCATCTAAAAGAGAAAACTCCAAAATTACTCTTTGACTCGAAAATCTAGGTAACTTACTATTTGCTTTTTGTATCTCTTTCCTTGATAAAATTTTCAAGATATGCTTCAATGTAATTAAAAAATTTTTAGTTTGATTTTAAATAATGGTGTTGGACATCATACATTGCTTTTTTTTAAAAAAAAATTAAACTTGACATTTATTCTTTCTATGCATTTAAGAATTAAACTCCAAGTAATGATGGTTTAAGGCACATACATATTTCCTTTCTGTGGGTCCTAAAATAAAAGCTCATTGACACATGACACCTAATTTGATTGACAGCTGTCTAGGAGGTGACATGTTAAGGTGGGCTGTACATATGTGTCGGATTGCCTGTAAATGTGTTGTAACTGTGTTGTGAAAATCAGGGCTAGAAGTAAAGTTTTAAAAAGTGGGTCATGTAAGTTTTTAGTACAGTGTAGGGAAGATGTGCAAGCATTTGACTGCTGCTCACACTTTCACTTGCTTGAAGGCTAGTCCTGGAGGTGCGCGTGTTTGTACACTCCCTCCCAGGGCAGGCAGCCAACTCTCTTGGTTGATGAACTGACAATAAAGAACATATCCTTTACTTTTGTGGAGATAGATTGAAGAAAGAAAAATGCATAAGATGCCTTCTGCATTGCACCATCAGTCGTGATCCTCATAAAGTTTTAAGCAACTCTCGGAGACCACATTTTCAGAGAAAACATGGATTTTGTTGTTGTTTCCAGGCTGTGTCATGAAACCTTTCATTATTTTACACTGTGCATCCAGTTGGCATCCTCTGCTACCTGCCAGGGCATCATTTCTTCTTAACATCTGGGGGCTGTAAAAAAAAATCACATCAGGATGCTTTTTTGTTTGCTCTTTTTCAAAACTTATTATCTTTTTTTTTTTTTTTTGGTTAAATAAAGGTTAATGGTGTCATTTTGTAGTACAGTAGATTAATGAAGGCACCTTAAAAGAGAAGGCTGAAGTCAGTTGGCTGGCTGCACATGCCCACAGTGACTTTTTATTTCTCCTCTAAGTGCATGAAAACCCGCTTCAGTCTGTTTTCTAGATCAGGTAAAGAAGTACAAAGAAAAACATGAAAGAAATCAGAAAAGAAAAATGTTATGTTTGCAACAGAATAAGCAACGGAATTACCTTCCCCACTTTTTTCCTTCTCGCCCCACTTCTAAAGGACTGGGAGGAAAACACGAGAAAGAACAGAGAGAATGCCAAAGATGGTTGCCACTGGCACCCGCATTGGCATCGGACCCTCTTTGTTTAGCTCAGGATGCCTGTGATTTGTTAGTTGGCATCCGCATTGCAGTGTGGAGTGATGTTACAATATATTGACAATTTCCAGATCTGGAAATGTCAATAATCCTCTTGGTTATTTATAAAAGATCATAAACTGCATCTTTTCTAAGGATGAAATAAAGACCAACGTATAATAAAGTTCCATTGTTGACCAACTTCCTATGCTTATCTTTTTCCCTCTTTCTCTTTTGGTTCAACCCACACACTTTTTTTTTTTCCTTCTTCATGCCCAGAAGCCTCATCTTTTTTGAAATGTGGAAAGAGTTACTATAGCTTTGACACAAGTATTGTGCTACATCTGCATCTGATATGGTTTGGAGAAAAATTTATGCATTTCGAAATCATTTTTGATATATAGTTCATTAGACTTTTGCATCACATGGCTGCAAGGCAGCGTTTTCTTTAAAGCTAAATCTCTTTGTTACTCAGCTTCTTCTCTGTATTATATCCTGGTTGGCCGCAGTTTAGTCCATTTTTCAATTTTTCTACATTAGTAAAGGGTTCTGTTCAACATAGCCATTTATAAAATGATGTAACCCCCTCATCCCGCTTTACCTGAAATATACACATCATTTGGGAGTAACTGCATTTAAATCCATAAAATCATTTGATGTTATTGATTCAGAGGGCTGCCCCTCGGCTGTTTCGTTGCTACAAGAACCGCCATTTTGTTTGTGAAGTGCCAGGCGAGGGGGAAAAAAAAAGGCAGACACTGTGCTGGATGCCAATAATGGTTGCCAGTGGCACCGAGGTTGGCATCAGCCCCTCTTTGTCTAGTTGCTGAATGCCTTTGATTCGTTGGTTGGCATCCGCATTGCAGTGGGCACACTGGAAAGTTTTTGACAATCCCTGAATGAAAGCTGCTTGCTTGTTTGCTGCAGCAAACCTTAGCTAATATAAAACCCTTCCCTTTTTTTTTTTTTTTTAGGTTTAAAAAATTTTTTTTAGGACTGGGACAGATTAAAGGGGAAAAAAATAACTCCAAAGTGCCCCCCATTTTCCCAAAGATATTAAAGATGTCCAATGATTCCTGGGCAGGTGGTAGGTACCTTTTCCCCATATTGTCTTTGTTATTGCATTTATGAAAGCAAAGCAAAACAAAAGAAAACAAAACAAAACAAAAAGCAGGCAAGCCTTGCACAGCACACCTTACAGGGACATAAGTGCACTGTAGGGTGCGGGGTGTGCGAGGGGAAGGGTGCGGAAGACCAGCCAAACGTGGTGATCTGTAATGTGTTCGTTATGACCGACTCTTGCTTTCAGTCACATCACTGCTTATTACTTAGTTTTTGGTTCCCTCGATTTTCGTACTTGCAGAATTTATGGTAACATGTTGGGAGGACCTTACTTTTCTTTCCAGTTAGTAATGTGTAACAGTGTAAATGTTTAAAAAAATGAGAAAACCTTAATGAGGAAACCTGTGTTTTAAGGCCTGATATAAATCATTCACTCCTGAATGTTCCAATTCTGCACCGGAATATTGCCAAATTATCAGTGCACAGTTCTGCACACCAGTAAAAGCAACCAAAAGGCTAAAATAATTTTGAAGTTTCCTCGATAGTTAGCATTAATATGGCTTTCCAGTTAACCACCATTATCTCGTTAATTAATAAGGATTAGCAGTTCTACCCAAAGGGCTACACAGAAGGAAGTCTGGCCTCTGGGAGGCCTTGACTCACCAGGCAGTGTCCTGCCTGAAGGGGAAGAAAGCAGGGTGGGGTGCGGGTGTGGGGACCGGGCTTTTTCTGAGGCAGGGAAGGGCTCTGAAGAAGGAGAGAGATCACACAGCACACTAAGTTGGAAAGTCTCAAGAGATAGTAACTGTTGTCATGAATTTAACAGATTCGAGTTTAAACTAAGTCAGTCTCACTGATTTTTGGACTGTATTTTGCACTCATATTAAAGATCAGGAGTGGAAACATAGAAATGAAGATCTCAAGGAGGGTTAGCAACAGGGGAGTGGGAGGAGGAGAAGGGGGGAGAAGGTACAGAGAAAAAGTAGCATAGACAAAAGATAGAAAATAGATGGGGGGGGCAAGAATAGTATGGGAAATATAGAATCTAAAGAGCTTGAGACACGTGGTCATAAACCAAAAGGGGGGAATGGTGGGGACGGGGGGTAGGGTGGAGGGGAATGAAGCGGGGGAATAGAACAAGTGTAATGGCATAATCAATAAAAAAATAAATTAAAAAAAACTTAAAAAAAAAAAACCCAACATGCTTTGGAGTGCTCTTAAAGAGAGTCCAGGAACCTCATGGTGCTTATGAAATCATGAGGAGTTTCCTTTAGCTGATAGTATCCTTAAGATTGCGATCCAGTGTTAGATGGCAACTTGTGTTGTTTTCTTGTAAAGCATTATGATAATCTAAGTACATTTTGAAGTTGAGGAAAATGTGACTTGTTTACAGGGGAAGCTGTAACCATTATTGTTTTTGAAATAGAATCCTTCCTGGCTGTCACATACCATTAGCAAGGAGGTTAAACGCTAGGAATTATTTTCCTCCTTCAGTCACTGTAATTATTTCTGTATAAAAAAACTCAAGTAGATAAGTGTTTGCAAGTTGATAACATACTTTAACAATTCCATAAACTTCACTTCCTTTGCAGGTATTTCCCATTATGGGGAAAAGGAAGCTTTCATAACTTGTTAACAGGAGGCTGCTCTCTAGGATGAGGACGAGTGCAGGCAATTGTGAAATGCTCAGAGAGCATAAAGTCTGTAAGCTTGTTTGAGTTAGGGGAACACTGTTCAGTTTTCCCATTCCGCATCCTGTCCTCGACTGAACTCGTGAACTTTAGTGCTCGTTTGTTTGCATTCTGCCTCACACGCAGTTCACCAGATAAAGAAGGGCTCTTATTGGCATGTTTTATGCCGAGGCTTAATGAGACCTTTGTGGGAACGTATATTGTAAGATAAGATACTTAGCAGTTTTCTCACTGATAAGAAGAAAGCACAGTCTGAGGGGCCAGAAGTTCGCTCCCTGTGCCATGATGTCCCTGCCATAAGACAGCATGGCCAGACAACTCAAGAGTTAAACTCCGAGGCCCCACTTGCCAGCTGGGAGAGCTTGGCATCTGTGTTCTGATATGGCAGACTGAGCTCTTGCGTGGCTGTTAATATGATCTCACTTTTCAAAGGCAAGGGAGGGGCTCATTTGTTGTATCAATTATGATTTTCAAATATTTAAAAATAGATAGTGCCCCACTTTCTGGAGGCAGCGAAGGTTGGTAAAATATCCCAGTGATGGTGCAATGGTATCCTCCCCCCATAAACACAGCCCTACACGTTGTGTATTAAAAAATATGCATCTAGGTAATATGCTTGGGTTTGCAAATTTAGTACACTAATGCCTCTTGTGTGGCAGAATAACTCCACATGGAAAAGAACTGAAATGATATCCGTTATTCAGGGACACTGGTAAATGGGGGGAACTGTGAATGGCAGTGACGGAAGATGATGGCTGGGTCCCCTAGATGGTGGCTCACTGACCGTGGGACACAGGCCTGGAGCCCAGGAGCTGGGCAGGCTACTCAGGGAGCTCCCCTGTTGCCACTGCCTTAGTTCTTTAAAGTTTCTGTTTCCTAAAGTGGTCCATTGGGGGTCTGTCTACAGATAGATGCAATATAGATTTGGTAGGATTTTTTATTTACTTGTTTTTTCCTAAATTTGGAATTTCGAAGGAGACTGCCAAAAGGAAATGAAAATTTTAATCCTCCATTAACTCTCCCCCTTGAAATTTGGCACTAGCATTTGAAACTACAGTCCAAGATATCTGTCTGACTCAGTACTAAGTCTTCCTCGTAAACTTTCATTGTGCTCCACTGCATGGAAAACCTAGACCAGTGGGCTTCAGAGACTTTTTTATAGCACCCTTTCTCGTCCCACCTGTGCCACCTGGTTGGAATCTAAGCACCTGAACAGGGAGAGACCCCATGGGCGCCCGTGTCAGAATCCTCTGGAATTCTGAAAGTTGAGCTAAGTACGTTTTCATTTCTCTCGTCCCTGTGGCTTCCATGATAACTGACTTTATAATAAAAGGAATAATTATTGCTTTGTGTGAAGCTGAAGATTTGCAGGGAGTGGGAATAGCATTAAATTCCCACTAAAATAGGAAATCCTTAACTATCTGAAAATGATGGGCAAAGGAAAGTGATCCCTTGTTCCGAAACTGGATTTTGGGTGGAAGTTTCCTCTCAGTGTGTAACAAAGAATAGCCTTTGCTGCTTTGAAGTTGATGGAAGTCTAACTTGGGACACTGGAGGAGTTTTTCAGTGTCTGTGCTGCGGCAGAGCAAATGATTAGCCAACATAGCGTTCAAAGCAAAGTCTTCCAACTTTTTCTTCCATCCTTGTGGAGGAGGAATACTTTTAGAAATCTCAAGGACTGGTGTGGTTATGTGATCGGAAACTGGAGTTATTACAGCAGCATGCCTCGGTGCCAAGCATAGCAAGAGGGGAGCTTCCTCTTAAGCACACTCACTTTTCTGTGGCAGCGTGGTATGTCATCTCATTTTAAAGTACATTCTTGGGTCCTTGAACTCTAATTATGTGATGTGGTTAATTTAACTGAATTCAGTTGTTAGGATTTGGCATAGAGAACAAATCATCAGACTGCAGAGAACTTGTGAAAACTAAGTGCGTGTAGCGAGGAGTGAGTCTGTGGGATTAGCTTGTATTAGACCGAACATTCCAGGATGGGAGGCTAATGGGACTTGAATGGTTGGGCTTTTTGGTTGTTATATTATTCAGAAAATTGGAAGAAATGGCTACCAATTAACCAATGAGGTGGAATAACCTTGAGGCTGAATTGAAGGCCACACACATGCACCAAAAAAAAAAAAATTCTAAAAATTTACATTAAGCAATGTTCTAAGATGGGAATGCATACTATTCTTGTGTGTAAATATATAGTTTCTCATAAAACACTTAGATACACATATCCTGTCTGTTTGTGATGATAGTTTAAACAGGACAGCATGGATGAATCAGACAAATTAAAGAACTCTGAATAAGGACTATGTAATTGAAAATATGGGGTGATGGATGAAGTAATTTTACTGGCTGAGAGTTGCCTGGAGGTTGTATATTTTCAGAATTTTAAGGCATTTCAGAACATATAGGAAGTGATGGAGGAAGCATAAATCGGTCAAAAATGGGATTTAAGCAAGTGCAAAAAAGTCAGAATTGCCTTTGGAAAAAATATTTAAATCTACGCAGTTTTAAAATTATGGTTAGCTTCAAAATAGAAAATTAAACAAATAGTATTTCGTGAATTTTACTTGAATTTTAAAATACATATATCTTCCACCCAGTCACACAGAAGCATTTAACAAGCATCAGTTAATATTGTGATACAAATATGTGAATGAAGGGGAAGACTTTCTCCAAACATGATTTTTCAAAACTGACATTAAAAGCATACCTGGAGAAATACATTGGTGTTAACAGGGAATGGTAGAGTTTAGGACAAAAATGTAATCATGAGCACAGATGTTAAGAAAGGTGTTTGAAATAGGGTGTCTTCTGTAATTCAGATGAGTAGGGGATTACATTTATGTCTATGTTAATAATACAAGCACGTCAATATGAAGTCTATACCCCTCTATTAGTGAATTCGGAAGTGTGAAAAATGTTCCTGCTTAGGAAAACTTGTATTTTATTATTCTGACACCTGCAGTTTCTGGATGGATTACCTTAAATTTGCTATGCTATGTTAAAAGCCTTGTTTTATGAGGTCGGTCTCAGCTTCTGGCCTTGGTGTCAGGAACCCTGCTACGTGATGCAACTTGCCTTGTTAGGTTTAATTGACCAAAGCTGATGTGTTAAAACAATTCATTTGTGCTGTAACTTATGCCCTGGCTAAGTTGCTACCTGAATCCTTTGACCTTGACTTGTCTGGGTCATGAAATGGCTGCAAGCTGTTTGACCTTTCTATTGTGTAGTAATGTCACTGTTTCCTCTTATTCTTTTATGGTAATAGCTGACAAAAAGTCCCAGCCCTGACTTTACACCCCAGTGGATTCAAGACGTCCTCTGCAGCAGCCACATCTTCTGTTTGCCATGGTCTGGCTGCAGAAGTGACTGTCTTTTGTTTGCTGACAGTGACGGGGACAAATGTGCAGCCCTCCTTGCGACAGGAGGTCGGGGGGTAGTGTTCTGGCTTTGGGAGGCATTTGGATTTCTCCGGCTTAGGTTTTTAGCTTCTGTGTTTTATGATGATGCATATCACAATTTCCTTTTCCCCACTCTTTTGAGGTCAACTTTTTAGCTTTTTATATTTATGGCTTCCTTAATAATGACTTTTCAACATTTTCAGCTGTTACAATAAAAATATCTTACAGTTATTATAGAGGGTAAAAGTGGTAAACTTAGTTATGCTTTTGGTTACCAATGTGTAAGTCCAATGACTGACTTTTATTAAACTTCACCCTATAAATCTTTGTCCAGTATTGGAAAAAGCTATATACTCAACACTTAGGACAAAGGCAATTAAAAAAAAACAAAACGAGAGTGATGTTATAACTTTATATATGCTATCTTATAACATAATTTTAGTGGAAGCTTATTCTTTGTGACTTAAATAGCTAAATTCTATGGCATAGTGAGCCATCAGTAAATTTGAAATTTTATTACTGTGGAGATTTTTGCCAGTATAAGAAATTAAATATTTATTTTAATGAATATAAAAAATGTCTTTTCTCCATTCTCTATGAAGACCTCATATGCAAAAATAGAGAATTTTATATCTGTTCTCTTCTGAAGCCATGAAATAGTTTTATTTTTAAAGTATTGGAAATGACTTCTAAAATGTTAAAACAGATATTTTTATCCTACCAAATTTTTCTTTGCCAAATCTGACATTGTAGTTCATGATTTTTCCTATATTTGCCAGGTTAAATATTTAAATTCCAAGCTGTTCGATTTTATTTTTAAATTATTAGAGGGGGAAAAGAGGAAGTTTAAGTTAGAATGTGCATTTCCTTACCGGGGTGGCACATACTGTTTATGCGCGTGTGTGGAAACACTGACAGATGAGGAGCCACGTGGTGCCCGCACCAGGACCCGGGCGGGAAGCACTGGGGTTTTCTATTCCCATTTTAAAAGTGTCTGAAATGGAGGGTGAGATGGGTTTTTCTTCTTTCTCTTTTCTTTCGGTTGTTTTGAACTGTTTTCCCCAAGGAATGTCCACAAGATCAAGGACTTCCAGTGCTTTTCAGCATTAGTGATACTGATAACCCAGCATCTTGCAGTTCTCAGGAGAAAGAGTGAATGAAATGCGCTGAATCTGATTGTAGTTAGTAGCCTCAGTTTCTCTCTCCTCTCCTACAAAAATCGATCTAGACTGATTGATTTTCTCATTTTGTTTCTCTAGAACATTTCTCTTGCCTTTCTTCTTAGTCACTGGCCTTCTCAGTGGTAGAGCCAGTCAGAGTTGGGTTTGGATGTGGTTGGTGGGCTAAGGGATCATGGGCAGTGGGGCTGTGGTACAAGAACAACCAGCCCCTGAGGATTAAAAAAAAAAGTCTATGACCTCTTCCACGAGTCTGCCTGAGTACTTCCATTGGAAGAATTCAAAATGTATCTCAGCTGTTGAGTTGAAGAGGTGAAGTTCCTGGAGCATGGGTAATTGGTGCGGATGTGCCTGTGCGGGTTGCAGAGTTGAAGAGAAGTGGAGTTAGGGAAACAGAGAGAAAGGTAGGGCTTAGGTCTTGCAGGAATGACCGAAGAAGGATGGTTCATTCATAGACTGAGTAGTAAATATCATGTAATTTAAAATATTCCGCCTCATCCTCTGAATTTTGGATTGCTTTGGGAGTTGAGCAGATGTTCATTCTTCTTGCTTTTTAGTTTTTGGAGACCATAGATAGAAGTGCATGAACCTGGCATTTTGAGGTCTAGTCTCGTCTATGGCCATACCACCCTGAATGCGCCCGATCTCGTCTGAGGTCTAGTCTTGGTTCTGCCCCTTTATCAGCTTTGAGAGCTTGATCAAGTCACTTAACCTCCAAGTGCTTTGGTTTTCCATTTTGTAAAGGGGGAGTTAAAATGCCTAGTTCACAGGGCTGTTTTAGGATTACATGAAGTAATTAGTGTAAGTAAAAAAATAATGTTAATAATAAACCATTATTACTCTCTATACAGGAACAAAACATAATGTATACTTCCAGAGAAACTACTCAATAGTGAACATAGGGAGTGGTTGGGCATTGAAGCAAGAAGTCATCAATTGGTCGTTACGTATTTTGGGTGATAAGACATTCCAAAGAGAAATTGAAAGTTCTGATCACAGTAATGAGTATAGATATTTATGAGTAAATACTCTGAATATAAGCACTTGAAGTTAGCTAGTTGTGTATAGTTTCTTCTTAAAGATTGTATTTATTTATTTTTAGAGAGAGGGGAAGGAAGAAAGAGAGAGAAACATCAATGTGTGCCTGCCTCTCATGAGCCCCCTACTGGGGATGGGGCCAGCAACCCAGGTGTGTGCCCTGACTGGTAATCATACTGGCGACTGACGGGTTAGCAGGCCAATGGGTTAGCTCAATTCACTGAGCCTCACCAGCCAAGGCTAGTTGTGTATAGTTTTAAAATCTATTTAAATTGGAATTACTTTACAAGTTTTAGCAATTCTTTATATTAGAATTATCAGAGAATTTCTTGATCAATCTAGGAGGATTTGAGGGGAAAGAATAAAATAATTTTATTAGTGGCTCTCTGAGTAATTAATTCAACCTTCGTGTCGAATGAAATGAGTCCTAGCAAGTAATTCATTGCAGTGGCCTATAATTCACTGTACTCCAGTAAAAGCATAAGACTTTTATTTACCAAAAGTTAAATTGCCAACATTTGGGAGAGCTACACGTATGTTTTAGATTTAGTTGGACAGAAGTGGTGATGATGTGGGTAGACTGGATTGTTCTTGAAGAGGGCAAAAGCTGCTGTTCTTAGATCTAAGTCTGAAAGTGTCTTATTTAAAAATGACCTCTAGTTGGGTGAAAACTAAAGATGTTTAATTAGTTACATGGATTGTTTTGATTTTATTGCCATTTAACTTTTCTCCTTTAAATCAGTCTTTCCCATTTGTCCTTTTTATGGTGTTAAGAAAATTAATTAAATGATCTCTGGAGGGAAAAAGTTGATATTTCTTACTGAAAGTGATTTCACTTTTGCTAAGAACAGTTGGAAGCAAAAATGGGAAGTGGTTAAAACATTACTTTTTCTTCCCAAATTAGATTTGGGATTAGTGTTTGACTTTCGCTCTGGTCGGTTGGATTTGTGTGGTCATGAAGGAGCTTGCGGGCCAGGCCCTTGGGGAGCTAGTCCTGGTGCTTGCTGTCCGGGGACCAGGGCGTTGCTCCCCACCCTCACTCGGCACAGCAGGTTTGGGAAGTGGACAGATGAGCCCATACCCACAGTCCCTACCAGGGAAATACTTTAAAATGGATGTCACATGGATGCAGTGCAAAAAAAAAATCATATTCTTATAGGAAGCATTTTATAATAATACCAAGATGTTCTAGCCAGGAGTTAATAGGAAAAGTTGCCTCACTGTTTGTTCATCAGTTAAAGGCTAACTAGGGTGTACAGAAAGCAGAATCAGAACATTGATTAGGTTGTTTAGATTCTGGCACATAATTTTTAATAACCTCTGTCATGCCTTTTCTTTCTGAGAACATACCTGTGTTTAGTTGCTGTTCTGTTCGTGGGGTATGCAAAAATATCAAAAAGCATGTATTTTAGTATGTAAAACAAAGTACAGTAAAAAGTGTTAAAGATTCGTAAAATTTATTGCTGTTGATGGCAGAAGGATTTTGTATTTTGTCTTTGTAATACATTGGATAAACTTTGTTTACACTTATGATCTAAAGTTGATGTTGACTTAACATGGGAACATGTACGTGGTTCTTAAATATTGATTGCCTTTCATAGCCTCCTGGAGATGCTAACATATTTCTTTAAGTTTCCTGATGGTGAAGCATTAATATTTTTGGATAAGACTCACAATTATCATATAACAATATCTGTTCAGTCTCTAAATAAGGGAAAAGCATCTTATTGTAATATGAGGATCACTGGTCTTACCATAATTAAATAGACTGGTTATACTACATTAATCCCTTTTGGAACATTTGGAATGACTTCTTAGTACTAACAAATGCAGCATTAGGGCCTACAATCAATCTGCTTTTTGTATCTAGCATTTGTATAATATAAAACATGTGTATAGAAAAACATATTTCAGGTTTAAGATGAGTTCATAGGAGGACAAAATGAAATTATATTGGACTATTAAGCAATGTGAATATGATTTCAAGTACTGATAAAATAGGGAATTCATTCTGAGTCAGCATAGGTAGACATGTTGTTTTCAGTAAGGGTTGTTTTTTTTTTTTTGTGAATAGCATGTTTGGTGTCTCAGAATTACTTCTCCCCTGAGATCCAAGTTTTGTTCCTGACCCAGCAGATAAATGCAAAATGAATTGGAAGCATTTTTTTCAATCTAATACCCAGGAGGTTGTGTTAACACCTCGTGAGCTGGTGTTTCTTGGTACCTGTCATTGATAGTTATTTGTTAATCCTAGAGAAAGTGAAGTTGACACAATTTTAAAGTCTGGCTTAGTTTTGCTCTGTGCTCCATAGTAATGGTTTCAGTTAATGAACAGACTATGCAGTTACTAATCAAGCAGCGGGCAACAGATTTGTCGAAGGGACTTCTGAGTCCGGGTTACGTGCGTATCTTCTGCTCTTGAAGCCCCCTGAGGCTTGGTTTCCTCCTTGACGTGGGCTGTTTGTTGAGGTTGATGTGAATTCAGTCTTAGGTGTTCCGGTTACAGGGAGACTATTTCGTGAAGGATGAAGTATTAGTTCAATTTTAGGGCAGACCGCGTGTGTATGGACAGAGTACTATGGAAATGCTGAGATTACTGAGTGGTTTGCATCCATTTTACACCATGTGCCTGGGACCAGCTAACACATTTTCAGGAGAAAACACGATGTAGCAACAATATTAGATCATGCAAATGAGACTACTGAATAGTAATAGTTATGGGCAATATTTTGGAAAACACTGATTAGTGACAGTTTTATTACAGCAAATGTATGTATCAAGTCCCCAGATTTCATTGTAATGTAGCGAAAACAGATGTCAAAGTGTCCCAAACAGAATTTCATGCTTAATCTACATATTGCATGGAACGTACAAACAAACCATTTAGAATTCTGTTATTTAATCCTTTTAGAAGCAATGAAAATATACAATTTAGATTTACTCTATTCTTTTTTTTAATTTCAGTTTTTGTTTTCTAGGGGCTGATGATAAATTTTTTTTGTTTGCTATTTTCTTAAGATGCATGTGGGAGAAGATATATCTGCCTATGGATATGGTTTTACTTAATGTACTTTGAACCGTAAGTTTCTGAACATAAGGTCTTTGCCTTAAAAAGAAAAAAGAAAAATTAGGCTCTAAATTATTTAGTGACTCGGTAATGGAATTACCTTTTCCTGTTCCTTTGTTTACTGCTGTAGTTTTCCTCTGTGCCACACAGTGATTGAAGCAGCATGCTGAAGAGGAAGAAAATTGGTAGCCTTACTACTGTTCGCAAGTACCTGCGTGACTTTGGGCCTCTCAGTGACTCAGTTTCTTTATCTGTCAGGTGAGGAAATGGGCTTGAGGACTTGTACTACCCTCTTAGCTTTGGCGTCTTAGGGATTTGGCTTCTGGTTACCTTGACAGAGGGGCGATGCCCTACATATTAAGCAATATTTAATGAAGCTTAATATGCTCGTATTAAATATGGGGTTTTAATGCACTTATTTATTAAAGAGAAATAGAAAATGTGTAACTTGACTCTTGAGTAAGACTCTCATGTTGCTCAATTCAAAGTCCAATAGTCAGATCGTTCTGTTCAATCTAGATAAAAAGCTTTCTTTTTTAAGAAAGAGGTCTTTAACTCATATAATTTTAGAACTGGAAGACTCCCTGGAGACCTTCTCACTTTGCAGCTGTGGGTACTGAGTCTAAGAGAGGCCCAAAGACACTTTGGTTGTTCGTGTTAGTTTTATTGCCGCACGGGTATAAATCAGCATAAATAATGAGAAACATTATTTTGTGAACATAGTAGCAAGCAATTACTTAAAGGAATATAAAGAAAAAAATAATGATTGAAAGTCTTGTATTATCATTTGTAATTTATTGAGATCATTGATTCAAGAGTCCAGTTTTTTCTTTTGTACCTTTTCATAGAATATAGTCTATTGAGGTCAATCTGCAGCCATGGTCTTTATAAAAATGCCTCCTTTCTCTTCTTCAGGGGATGGAAAATACTATTTAAGTGGCCAGCTAATATGGCATCGATGGTGGGGAAAACAGGATCCACTGAAAATGTCCTGCCTGATTTCTAGTAACATGTTTGATGTTGGTTGTAGTAAGAAACACTATTTTTTTGAGTGTTAATTATTGAAAGAAAAGATGGAGCTGGTTATAATGAGTTGGTTTAAGTTTTCCATTTCTTGGATTTCTACAGTGTTCAGTTTAGTTTATGATCTAACTAATCTTTATTTCCTCCACTTTCCTTTGTGTGGTATATATATCTCTCATCTAAGTTTTTTTTTGAAAGCTCTTTTTAGAGTTTAAAACAAACATCCACATACCTTATTTTATTTAAGAGCTGTGTTAAAAAATGTAAAAACTTTTTTCTCAGCTTAATTTTTAGAAACCAAAACATATTAAATTCAGAAGGGAAATTCTGTTCCAGAAGCACACTTTAAATGAATCCTTTTGCTAAGAGTTATTTTATAACATTAAAGATTTATTTGTAAATTATGCTTTATCAATGTCCTACAATGTGTGTATGTATATCAAGTCCTACCTGAATGCATCAGGGATTAAGTGAAAGTGGAGATGATCAGTCTTAGAAGAAATTTCATGTCAACTACTTTTAGGAGCTGATTTCTAGTTTGATCATTTAAATTTGGGAAAGTTTGAAAGCCTGTGAAAAGGCACCATTGTGGATGGGAAAATAGATGACTAAATTATGGGTACTGGGCAAGCGCGTGACACCGAGATCCATGGCGATGGTGTGGGAGCGTGCTGTAGAGGAGATGGTGTCTATTTGTTGAGTGAATGAGTATAAATTATTTAAATTGATATAGAACATTAGGAGCAAATCAGATGAGTGTTATTAAGGTAATAGAAGGGAAGCTCCTCACATGGGAAAATCTGCTTCTTAACAATACTTGTTTTGTTTTGTATCTCTACTGGTGTAAGAACATGCCATTTTCACCTCAGTAAGACCATATGAAATATAATATCCGTATTAGCAATAGAGATTTTTCTGGAACCAGTTGCAGATTCAAATGTTCATTTACCTATTACTCATTTATGTGATGTAAATTCATTATAACTTCTAAGATTCGTTTTTCTGAGCTCTCCTGTGGGCATGGACTACAGTTGGCTGTTGTGAGGGTGAAGTGAGAAAGTGCTTTTGAGGTGCTTAACGCCATGCCTGTCACAGTCTAGGCACTCTGGAAGATGTTTTCAGTGGTGGATGCGACTCCTAGTCAGCAGTCTGTGCGGGGCCCACGCGTGGTAGGGAACGAGGACTGTTTGTTCATGGAATGTTTACCACCTGTGCTGAGTGAGGATCTGGAAGACTTGATCTCTCTTTGGTAGGTCAGAACATTAAGTTAGGGACAATACTCTGCCAAAAGTGGGGAGAAAAATATTAATATAGCAAAATTTGAAATACAGTATTGTAGCTATGGAATGTCTCAAATCTATCCTTAAAGGAGCAAGTGATATAGAACCACAGCAAATAATAATGCTTATTTCAATTTTTCTAGGCAACTTAAAGAAATATCCTTTTCTAGGAGCATAAAGATGGTGGATTCCTATATAAATTTCTTCTCAGCAGTGTATTTTATGACTGTTCATTTTGCAAAAGCATACTTTATTACTGTCCATCTTTCATTTGGGTTATAAAGAAATTCCAGACATAAATATAATCGGAAACAAAACAGAACGTACCCATAACCGTTGTCTAACAGGGAATACTTGAGGTAATGGTATTTATGCAGGAAACCAAGACTTTAAAATTCCAAACCTTTTTATGAGCTTGAATAGTGGTTTATTTTTTCTCCTTTATATCTCCAATAGCACTGAATTATAGTCTCACAAAATGCTTGGAAGAGATAGCTCAGTATTTTCTGTAAGATTTTTCTCTGAAGAACAGTTTTGACTGTTGAGTCTATTTATCAAAACTGTCACAAAATTTTAAAATTATTTTTATTGGTGATATAAGGTACTTTAAATGCCTGAGTTTTTGGTGTTAAGCAAATTTTCTCAGTAGTCACCGAATAACAACCTTTGCCTTGTTATTATTCATTTAATCAAGTCATTTTGTTTTCCCAAAGTATGTGTGTATATACACATATATATGGCATATTAACTTTTTATATTTGTATGTGATTGTTGTGAGTCCAGAATACTTCATGTAGTCAAGGAAGTAGACATATAGTACTTACTAAAATATGTCTTTCAATGGAAATATATAACACTCAGGATAAAGGTGGAAAATGGTTGAGAAATGCATTTATTGAGTAGTAGCTCTGTAGTGAGCACTTGTAATATTTTAAGGAATTAGGGAAAAGTAGTGAAAATATAGATGGCCTCTTTCAAATAATTTACAACTAGAAAACAGAGGACAGTGGTCACTTGCAATATGTATGAGGAAGAAAACTTGCAGAACTAGCAGAACAAATATAACTAATAGTCCCACCAACTGCTATCCTGGTTAGATTTGCTGAGCTCCTGGGGAGGAGACCCGGAGGGACTGTGATGGAAAGGTCACAGAGAGGAGGTGAGTCCTGAGCGGGCTTATCTCAGGGGTTATAGAACAAAAACAAAACAAAGTGAAACAGATAACCAAGAAACTACCTCATACAAATTAACTCTATCTGGCAATAAGATATTTTGTACTTCTAATTTGATCTGGTGTTTTGTTTAAAAAATTAACAAAAGAAGAATATAATAGGAAGCATTAATCCTGATGCTAAAATGCTCAATATTAAGTGGCTTTGACTGATGAATCTCTTCCTCTTAAAATATGAGTAGTAACATTGTGTTTTAATACCTAAATTATTCTTATGTATAGTTTAACGCTTAGATTTCAGTGTAATGCCATATATATATATATATATATATATATAGTTTTAAAATATTTTGTATGATATCTTTTAATTAATTCTAGTATTTTATTTATAATTGTAATCTCGAATGGGAAATGTGAGTATATATTTGTCATATGTCATATGTCTAATAATTTGTTTTACATATTGTAGAATAGAGAAGATAATTCTATGGGCAGTTTTAAAACGTCTAGAAAGCAGGATATTGTGTGAAAAATATTTTATTTGGACAATATAAATTCAAATTTCGTGTCCAGCTTATATCACTATTACCATTTTAAAAATTAAGTTTGGCTCTCAAACTCAGTAGAAGAAGTGAATTGTTTCAGTGCGATGAGGTGAGTTTTTTTTCTGACATTGAAGTATCTGATCTGATGTGAATCTATGCCTTTGTTACTGAAAGCGATGAGTGATTCAGTGACACACTCAACAAAACATTACCCTCAGCTTTATATATTGGATTTTCTTAATATAATTTGCTCTTTGTAAATGATACCTATTTCCTTATGGATAGAGAAAAAACCACAAAATAAAAACTATGGTCATTCTTTGGCCATAGACATATATTATAGCTCTTTTAAAGTAGCTTTCAACTTTAAAGATTACCAGGCCCATCTCCTGATGATAGAATGGAATCTAGTGTGTGAAGTCCTCAGTTCCTCTAAGCTTTCCCTACTCCTCAGACAAATAAGAAGTGAATATATGTTCTTAGACAGGGACCAGCTTTTCCGTTTTTTCATACTTCTTTTTGTGTCCCATAAGGGAATATACAGTGTTGATTGTGTAGTTAACTGTTGATTCTGATGTGCATATATAGCAAGATTATGGTTACTGAAATTTAAAAAGAAGTCTTACTCAGTTTGCTATTTTATGATGGCATTTTAAAGCCATTTTTCTGTCTGCAAACCAGTTATTTAGTTATTCAAGAAGTATTCACTGAGTACTTACTATCTATCAGGTGCCGTGCTGGGTACTGGAATTACAATGTAAAGGAGACAGACATCTTAGTAACTTTAGAGTCGGGGAAGACAATTGAAAATGAATCATCTGATGCTTATTCTTTTCTTTCTAACTAAAAAGCATTTCCATTAGATAACAAATACTTCGTGAAAAGAGTAATGATCTTGATTGTATAAACATAATTTGAAGGAAATGACTTACGAAAACTTGTGACAGTTTCTGAGAAAACAGTGAGACAGAATGGATTATTCTGGTGAACAAATATGATTCTTTTCATCTGTATGATAAAAATATTTTTGTAGGGTACATATGGTAATAACAAGCGTGCGCTGTGGCATCTTGGAGTATGTAGCTTCTCTTGCAGGAACTTGGAAGCATGTCAGGAAGCCTTTCTCAACTCTGGCCTTGCTCCTAACTGGAGCCATTTCACTATGAGCTCTGAGCAGCGGTAGCACCATACCATGCAGGAGTGAAAAAAATCAAGAACTCTAGTGAAGCTTGGAGAAATAGTGAGTACCCATTGGGCTTTGTGATGATGATTGCAATTAATCGAAGAATGGACTGTGGCACTGGGGGTACATCCAATAATTTCTCCAGCTCCCTAAGATGTCAGTAGCTGCATTGCAAGTTTTGCAATTAACTTGTCAGTCTTCTGGATGACTATCACTGGAGAGAGTGACTAGGAGCTCAGGGAGTGCGATCTTGCTGGAAGGAGCCATGAAAACAGTGTCATACAGGAATACTGCATCTGCAACCTTTTTTTAAAAAGTCATTTTTAGCTGTATGACTTTCAGTCCCTTAGGGTCTGTTCCTTCTGTGTAAATGGAGATAATACTAATCTTAAAAGCATTTTGTAGGACTAAATGAATTAATAACTTGGAAAAGGCCTTTCAAACTAACCTGATGCTCAGTAGATAATTTGAGGAGACGGGGGGTAGGATTTTCTGGATCGAAGTAATTTTTCCACAGTGCTTGTGAGTATGTGGTTGTCCAGCTGATGTTTAGTGAACACTTACTATATGTTAGGTATTGTTGTGAGTCTTTTACAAATGAGAACTCAATTGCTGAGCTAGTTAAGGGACAGAGTCCAAATTTACCTCTAGAGCTCATTCTTAAACCCTCATTCTAGATGGTTAAGTTACTCCACCCATGTTAAGGTACAAGGAACAAAAAAAATGTTATCTAGTAAGGGCTAATCTCTGTATATTAAAAAATAAGCTCATTTTAACTTAGTTACACATTTTAAAAAGGACTAAAGTGATCATATGTTTTATCTTTGATTTGTAGGTAGTTGCTTTCAACTTTGATTTATTAATTCTGATATACAGAGTAAAGTTTTAGTGATTTCTGAGTTAACCTTTTCTCCTAAACTAATCATTCTTTCTCATCTGTCGTTTCCTTCTATTCCGTTGTGCTTTTGAATAAGACCCTGAAATTGGATGTGTCTGTTGTATGGACTACAAAGGACACATAGGAAAACTGAAACAGCTTTAAAGACAGGAGGAAGCAGGTCCCATGAATGCTAATCCAGCTCTTCAACAGGAAGGCTCATGGCTTTTGGGATTGACTTTTGATAAACTCTCCTTATTTCACTCACATCATGCTAAATGAATGGTTCTTCTTATAAGTCTTAGAGTATTTTTTTTCCTTCTTATTTGTTAGAAACACTGGGATATTTTCTCATGTTTATTGACATCTGCTTACAACTAAGTAAATGTGCTCTGGGTTCTTTCTGTGGTGACAGCTTTTTGAAGACTAGAGATACATGGAAAAAGGACATATATTTTGATTTTCCTAATAATTTCTTTGTTAAATTTTTCTAAACAGAGTCAAAACTATTTGAATTTTGGGTTCTTGCTTTTTGGATTATTTAAGTCCTAGGCTATAAAATTTGTAAATCATCCAGTGGTTTACAGGGTAGAAACTCCCCCACTCCCTCTTCCTATATGGTTTATTCACTTTTTGGTTCAGTGGATAGATTTCCTTGTTTTATAAGACAGTGAATGTTAATGAGACAGATAATGTGATGGAAAGATCCAAAAATGATTCTTGTTTCTGTTCAGAAATGCAGAGATCCTTATTATTACTGATTTGTTTTTATGGTAACAGTAATAGGTAATCATAATAAAAATAACTGTGGCATGCCGAGAATATCTTATGTGCCTGATGTAACCAATATAGTTATCCAGAGAAGTAGGAATTGTCATCATTTGCTAGTTGCAGAAATTGAACTTAGATATGTGGAGTAGATGTCTAGTCGGATAGCTAGTAAGTGATAGAACTAAAATAGGAACCTGTGACTACCCCTCCTCACTCGTATTCCCAGTTTCACTGCTACATCTCCATTGAAAAACTTGTTCTTCAGTCTTTTCTAAGTAAAACAGTTTTTGGGAAGGGCTATCACGTACGTTTTATAATACTGTATGCCTGTGAAGCATAGTTAAAGAATTGTCACCAAATCTCAGTATGGTTTTACTTAAAGGAAGAAATAATTGCATGACTTCTTCTTTCTGTTTAGTGTAGATATTTTTTCTTCCTACCTGCCTGGATGTGCCTCAGTCTACCACACGGACACTGTTCTGACCCTCAGCGCGTAGCTGTGACAGAAGTTCTCTGATGTTTCTGGATGCCAGCACGAAACTGTGGAACATACTGACTTTATCTATTTGCCCCAAACATGAATATGGTAGCTCTTGTCTTCTCATGCCTTCCATTGCCTCCCAGGGATGTTTTATAAAGAGAACAGTGAGGGCCCAGGCTGAATCAACTTGAGTCCGTGGGGCCCTGCCCACCAGCAGGATTGCTCGTGCCCTGAATGAGGAGCCCATTGTCCTCAGAGACATTACGTTAAAGCTCTTAACTGTGAACTCTCAGTCAAAATGTTAGACTTGCCAGTTAGTTACACAGAAACTATTCTGTCCGGGCTGGAATGTGGCAGTTAAAACAGGGAACTTTGATCCCCAGATAAAGCGGGCAGACACTTGTTGTGCACTGTTGCCATTTTACCAGTTTTAATTTGTATAGTTTTTTTTTTCTCAGTTTCATCTAAATTCCTTAAACTGGTGTCCAGTGAATTGCAAGGACACATAAATCAATAAGTATTTTGTCAAAAAACATTGAACAGCCAGTGCAATTCATTCCCTGAGACCTTCATTTTCAGTGATACCTGGTTATGTCAGTTATTTTTCTTTTAGAATGTGTGTCAAACTTTAATCTCTGGATATTGATATCTTAAGATACCTCTCTCGATATTTATATGCTTATTTATTTAACCTTTGAACCACGTCAGAATTGCTTTAGCCAGCTTTGAGATAGCAGTAACAATACAACAGTCGCCACATCTGATGTTTATTAAGTAAGTACTCACTCTATGCCAGGCACTGGGTTGTTCAGTGCTTTCCATGGCATGTGCCGTTTAGTCCTCCCAAGCACCTGATGTGGAAGCCATTTACTATAATTTCCAGGTTTCTGCAGCAGTGGGTGAGAGGGGTGCTGGGGATTTGAACCCCAGTATCCAGGCTCTGGAGCCCTGCACCAGAAGTTTGCTCGCCTGGCTGCCTTCGCCCGCATTAGTTCCGTTGTTTTGGGCAAGTTGCCCTACCTTCAGGAAACTGTTTCCTGATCTGTTAAAAAAAAAAAAAAAAGCAAATATTTTGCATTCCTGATCAGCTTACTGAGAAGACCAAATATGAAAGCACATTAAAAAAAAACTAGGTACACTTTTAAGAAATACGCAAGTATATGAGAGTATTTTAATGGCATTAACACATTTAAAGATCATGTTTATGTTTTGCGATTTTCATGAATAATCTCATAAGGCAAATCACATTATATATAAGTTGGACCCTGCAAAGCGGGCCACCGCATATGGTCTGAAATTATTTTAATTTTCCCATTTATATTGTTGATTGTACAAGTCACTTGTACTTCAAGTGCTGTTGAAAAGAATGCTGTATTTATTCCAGAGTACCATGCTTAAGTAATTTATTAAATATTTATTGCCCTCTTGATGCTATTTGCTGCCACTTTGGTAGGGGGAAGGGAAAACTCGCAATTATAAAAAGAAAAAAAGTGGATCTATAGCCAATAAAATAAGGCAAATAGTTGAATAATTATTGAGAAATGCTATTAGGGTAAGATGGCTTAAACATTTAAAAATTACTCTCTGAACAATGCAGTCTAAACCCAACTTATACAGTAGCAGGAGTTTTGATACTGAATCAGATTTTCTTATTCCTTTTTCCCTTGAGTAGATACAGCTGCAAAACAGAATATTTGTAGAATAAACACTTAGCAGAAAATTTTTTAAATCTACATTTGGCTTTTTTAAATATAATCAGTTTTTTAAATGCAGACATTTGACCATATAGCACATAGTTTATATTCCTCGAGGTATTTACAAATATATAATTCAGTAGTTTTTATGTTCACTAAATTCATTTCCCTGAAAAAGACAGGTGTGGGATGTTTCTGTGTGTGCATGTATGTGCATCTGAACGTGTAAAAATGCAGCTTAGGGATTCCAACAGTTTAGTCAAGGTCAGAAGTGACCTGACGCGCCCTTGAGCATGCTGTTTATAATTGCTGTGGTTAGTTTTCCTTCTCATTGTTTTTACCTATAATGTCAAAACACAATTATATGGAGTTGGTATGTTCACTAATAGCAGTTTATCTCTGCATGGTTTATAGACAGAGTCAAAAGCCAACAACTGTAATTACATCCATGTTTCTAACTTAGCAGTGAGCTAGAAAAGTGTGGTTGAAGTATGCCGTGGGTAGAGTGCAGCCAGTAGGAATTATAGGGTAAAGTCATTGCTTTGCATTCTTTTGGTTTTGCAATAATTGTTACTTAAATTTTGTTTTCTGGATTTTACCACTGTCTGTTGTGTTTATGTGACCACATAAAGAGTGGTTGAGTTACGTGTCTCCCCACTCTGTTTTTCTTCTGCCTGCCTTCCTCTGTAAATGTTCTCCTCCTCTCACTTTCTTCTGACTCAGCAGACAGTACATTACAGTTCATAGTTTTCTGACACAGCCTGATATTCATGCTCTATGGAACCCATAAGACTTCTACTATTTGCATTATATGTTTAATTGGATAATTATGGGAACCATGTTGAACTGTTAACAGCCATCAAGCCTTTGATTAATCTTTTGAGTGTGCATTGGCATGGTTCAAGTTAGCAACCACAATACAGACTTTTGTTTTGTTTCTTTTGTTTTCTTGGCTGTTCTTGCAGTTATCGGAGAGGGCGAAAATGGTTTTTCTAGGAAAATAGGTGTAATTTCCCATTTGGGCTCACCTTCCATGTTATGAAAAAAAAAGAGGTATAATCTATAGATCACCATAAATTGTTTTGTGTATGAAATGTTGCAGTTTAATAGTAATTGCCAGAAAAATTATAAGAAAGCCTTCTTAGATTTTTAATTATCTCAGTGATAGAAAATAGAAAAGAGAATGTTTACTTTTGAAATAGTATCTATTTGAACCCATAGTTTGGAAGATGTAATTGAAGGATATTTGGTATTGAATCGTGGAACAAGAGATGAATTATGTAGAAAATCATTCTTTCACCTACATATGGGTTCACTTCATATGGGTTTCATATGATATGAAATGAACATTGGCATTAGTATAGCAGAAATTCTTTTCAAACACATAAAACTCTCAGTCACCCTTATAATTTTTTTGTCTGTTTTACTTTAAGTGCATGTAAGATGCTTGTAGGCAATAAAATATTTGCTTCTCCTTTAGAAAGCTGTAGATATTTATGATATTTGGCCTAACAATGTACAGTTTTGGATTTTTGTGCATATTTTGGTATTGGATAGAGAAAACAGGTCAGGTGCGTAGTGGAAAAGTCAGAATGAATAAATATCTATAGAGAAATCTTTAAAGTTTACATGAATGCCGTAAAGATTTATAGGGACTACTTTCTGTATTTAAGTGATCTTTCAT
Source organism: Artibeus jamaicensis (assembly GCF_021234435.1). Classification (NCBI taxonomy): domain Eukaryota; kingdom Metazoa; phylum Chordata; class Mammalia; order Chiroptera; family Phyllostomidae; genus Artibeus; species Artibeus jamaicensis. The sequence goes on along the minus strand of NW_026522030.1, from coordinate 51,503,262 downwards.
TTTTTTCTTATATATGCTGCAAATGCCTTTTATTAATGTTCTTTCCATGGCACACATTTCAGAGTAGGACTAGGGATAGCTCTGTATCCTTGAGATTCAGGCTTTTAAATATTTAGTTACACAAGAGACACTTAAATAGTTTCTCAGTGTAAAAGCTAAAATAAATAAAGCTAGAATTCCTCCTGGTCTATTTCTGCTCCTCCTTGGAGGAAACCGCTGCTATCAATTGTGTCTGTAACCCTTCCTGGGCCTTCCCTTAATCCTCAGCAAGTATTTTTTTCTCTTTTGCTGTTTATTGAGGGCAGTGTTCTGTTGTTCACAAAAGAGATCCATCCTCCAAGGAACCACCGGTGCCTTGTCCGCATCCACCTGAGCTGTCTTCTTGGTCCCGGCTTTTCTAACACTGGTGGGGGAATGGGATTCTTTGTGAACTGGTTGCTGCAGGAGACTAGCCACTGAGTTGCCTCGTTCCTTTAAGGCAGATTACAGATTGAATCCTGAGCATAGGAGTATTTATCTTGTGGGAAATGCTATTTCATATCTAGTTTTAAAATAAATAAGGTGGGGGTGCAAGGGAAGGGAAGATGGAAGTATTAAGCTTGGTTAGAGTAGGTCTTACTGAGGAGGTAACATCTGAGTCAAGACCTGAGTGAGACAGGTGAGAATCCGTCGGGGCTCTAGTTAACACTTAACACTTGAATCGGTGTGTGTGTGCATATGCCCATGCTCACATATTCAACTATTCCTTACATTGACCTTGTGAGGCAAGCTCTTTTATTATCTTTTTTTTTTTTTACATGCGAGGAAACTAAAGAATGTAAAAGTTAAATAATCTGTCCAGCATCGTAAGACTAGTAAATGGTGGAATCTGGATTTGGACATAGGTGATTTTGTTAAACTGTTATCTTAGAGGAGTTCTTAAACTGACTTAGTGAAGGTAATCCAGGACAGAGCTAACTTCTTTAACAGACTTTGCACTAAACTGGGTATACAGGACTTAGATCATTTCTCTTCCTGGGAAATAAAATACTGGATTCTACCTGTCATTTCTAAAGTGTGCCATTTTGAAAAACCATCTTGTTTCAAGTTAATAGGATTTGGAATGGACACTTCAGCTGCTAGCAAAGTAGTCCTGCTGCTTATGTTGAAAGTGTGTTTTGGCACTTCATTGAAATGTACCAAAGATGTGGGGGAAGGAGGATTGTTTTAGATGAGGGATATGCAGAAAGAATCTAGACACCATTCTTACCTCTTGAATTTGCATTATTTTTATAAAACCATTATTTGCAGTTGGGAGCTTTATGGTCATTGTGCCTTTTGGTGAGCTTCAGGATGGCCTCTTCAGCCCGCTCATAAGAGGACAGTGAACTGGAGAGGAAGAGTATGGAAGGCACGTGTGGAAGGAGCAAAATCAGACTAGAAGTGGTACATGTTGTGGCCCATAAATATTCATCCAGGAAAATTTCTTAGGTGCGTTGAGTTGTAGATGAGCAATTTATATCAAACTAAATTTATGTTTTGTTTGTTGAAGTCAGTTATTTCTGTCATGCCGCCTTGAAACCCTTTCCTCAAAGTGTCCTTGGACCTGCCTTCTTCATGGAGACAGTTTGGTCACTCTTAGCCTCAGCTTTGCTTTGTTTGGGTTTTCAGTAAGCTCTCATTCTTAGAATCGAGTCTCGGGTAGAATGTTTGAGAGATAGTGGGAAGGTGTATGACTTCAAGAATATGTTGGTTCACATTGAAAGTAGGATTCCCAGTTCTTGGGCATGACACACAGTTTTCATCATGGTGATCAGTAGACACAATGTTCTTCTATTATCATCAAAGAAGTAGGAGCTAGGATAGGAAGACCTAGCTTCCAGTCTTGGTTCCATTATCAGTTACTGAGACTTAAGCTTCAGTTTTTACCATCTATAAAATGGTACTAGTATTAACTGTTAACTCCGGAGGATGCGTTTTGATGATGTGTGTGGAAGGGCTTTGTGAAGTGTAAATTCCCCTTCTCCCACCCTCTCCTTCTCCCTCTGTACATAGAGATGGGCATGTGTATGTACATATATAGGTGCCTATATTTATTTTCTCTACCTTCTCCACTAAAATGAAAATTTCCGAGAATATGAAATATGAGTTATTCTCAACACCTTGCTTAATATACAGTACTTACAATGTTTTTATATTGAGCTTATTATGGATTTTTAGCTTATGCTAATGTTTTAATGAAAATCTCGCAAAGTTAGTGAACACATTTCCTTCTCGTCTCCACCTCCGCAGTGTACCTGAGGTTTATGAGCAGAGCAGCCTTCTACTGGAAAATGCACAGGCCAGATGACGTGGCTAGTTTCACGCCCTGGCTGGCACTATTTTCTCTCAGTCCTAGCTTTTCACTTTTTTTTTAGAGAAAGTCACCACTTTCAAATCATTCTAGGTTTAAAGGTTGGAACTGCCCACTAAAGGGTTTGAACATTACGTCTTAGTAATGCTCCTGCATTACAGGGTCCTGCTCCAAATCCCAGCTCACTTTGGTTTTCCAGGTTTTGTTTACTAAACCCCAAATTTAGTAAACCCTAGAGTTTACTAAACTCTAGGTTGTGCTCACTCAGAGGCTGACACCTCTTCTTTCCCCAGCCACTGAGACACCCGGAGGGGGGATATACCCGGAGGGGACACACCGGTCATCCTTCTCTGTAGTGTTGGTTGCCTTCTATGTGTATTTCAGACCATTGGACTGTCCAGTTTTGGAGGTACAGAATGACATTTTGACAGGACATTTGTACCTTGTTAGCAATGTTATGACAAATAGTGGCAGCTGGATAAACTAATCTTTCTGTAGCTTCATATAGGGGACTCAGTTAACAATGGACTACTGTCAGCATTTAGTCTTTTTTACCTCTTGGTTCCTGCAAACTTTTCTGTTGGACATCAGGATTATTCTCCTGTAAACAGAAGAAAATGTCTAACAGGACACATCAATCGAACTTCCCTTGGTATTGTCTAAAGTGATCTGGAGAACGGCTGGCAGTTATAATGATTACTTTATTGGCCCTGATCAGAAAGACTTCTGGTCATCTGGATGGTTGTGACAGAATTTGGGATTGACTTTGGTTTGGAATTGTTTCTGAATTTAGTGACCTCTTAGGTTCAGGGTGCTGATGGCGAGATGGCACAGGAGTCAGACACATCTTTGTGAGCACTCTGTCCTGTAGAAGTCCACTTTTATATATGATAATTTCAAGACATATGAAACAAATCTCAAGTGACCTTTTACATCCTTAGGTGATTTCCGTCTTTGTTTCTTTGTCAGAAAAAATAAGGGCACATGGGATGTTCAAAGACATTGAGGAAGTTGGAAAAGCAGAGTTTTGGCCTTACAATAACAATGAACAAAAAAGTTCAGATTCCAGTTTCAATGTACTTGACATTTGAACCCCTTGTTTGAAGCCTTTGCTTTAGGTCTATCTGCAAAGGACATCTGAAATTCCTTTGGCTTCTAGTCTGTGGCAAGTGAACAAGAATGGATGACAAAGGGATATAAAGATAGAGCTCAAACAAGTTGTTGTTAATTCTTTCTTTCACCTAAGAGGACTAATGAAAAGCTTGAATTACTAAATTCAGACTAGACCATTGCCGCTACTTGCCAAACAGTACATGCTTGTGCATCTGTCTAATCCATATTTGAAAGCCACAAACAGAAGCACATAGTTTGGCAAAACACCAAAAACATGCCTCGGCACACTTCTGGAGATTCTTCCAAATGACTTATTGATTCAAAAATTTCATTGTGTGTGTGTGCATGCGCACGTGCACACACGCACACGCACTCATATTGCCTGGAGATGTTTAAGGGAAGTTCTGCCAGCAGACCATGTGCTTTACACTTGCTTTGGGGGTGTGAGGACTTTCCTTCAAAGGAAAGTCTGAGTTGTAGAAAGCAGAAAATAAAGCTGTTCCTAGGACAGTTACTTTCTCTTTTATTTTCAAGATAAGTGGAAACTTGTTACTTAAAAAAAAAAAACCTCCTCCAAATACAACACATAAAGCAGTTTACCCTTTAGGAAGGTTAAAACATCCTGTTTGTTCCTAAAATATGCTTTAGGCTTTTTTTCAGGTGGACTACAAATAGTAACTTATTACAAGAAAACATTTTTGCATACCATAAGAAATTTCCTAAGTTGATAAATTGATCTTTCCTAAGATTTTCACAAAAGTATTTTTCCTTTGCTAGTTTTCTGTTTGATATGTAAAGGATACAGTTTTTTTTTCTTTAAAAAGCGTGTGATCTGAATTAAGTGTAAATACTTGAAGATATTTAGAAGGTAACTACATGAAATTATATTAACAACAATGTAGAAGACAAACAAACAGTCCATAAGAAATCTTTGGTGTGGTCCACTTTCTCTTGCAAGAATATTATTTTTAAACGTCAGCCCTGGCTGGTGTGCTCAGTGGATTGAGTGCTGGCCTGTGAACAGAAAGGTTGCTGGTTTCATTCCCTGTCAGGGTACAGGGCTGGGTTGCTGGCCAGGTCCCCAGTAGGGGGCATGCGAGAGGCAGTCAGTTAAATCTCTCACAAGTCATGTTTCTTTCCCTCTTTCTCCCTCCCTTCTCCTCTCTCATGAAATACATACAATCTTTTTTTTTTTTTTTATAAAAAGTCAGGTGCTTATGTATATAGTATTTTATTTAAATATTTTAGCTTTCTTTACAAGACAGCTATTATTATTCCTCATTTAAAGATGAGGAAATCAGAGTTTAAATAAGCTACCCAAGGTCACACAACTAGGAAGTAGCAAAGACAGGATTAGTCTCAGGCGTTTGGTGACTCCACAGATAATGCCAGGGACACTGTAGCTTTCAGCTTTCTCTGAGGAAGGTAAATATTACAAGTCTACCCTTTACAATCAGTCATCTCCCCTCAATTCCTTTAATTCCAAAGCCATACTGCTCTAAAGGTAATTGCATATTGATTATGTTATTTCCTTATTAACAGGCTTCAATTATACTTTATATTTGTAAATTACTTAGTACTTTTGTCTTTTGTTTGTAGTATCTTATTTAATGTTTATCTCAACAGTATCTGGGAATGGATACTGTTCCCATGTTGTAGCTGAGAACCTTTAAGTAATTCACCCAACAGGCTGTTGAGAGCTGGGGCTTCCCCAACTGCTTTTTTAAATTAAATTAAATTATATTTTATTACATTGCATTATAAATGCCTCAAATCTACAGAAAATCTATGCTTGGCTTTCTACCTCAAAAATCAAGTATAGTAAACCTAGAACTTTTAGGTTTAATTTAAAAATGGACCTGCAGTGCCTCACGATGTGATTCTTTGTGAGCAGCATCTGACATTACGGTCGTACATTGATAATTGTACAATTGGTTGAGCTGTAGTTTGCATTTGAGAGATTCTTCACTTTGGGCTATGAGTGAGAAGTTCTTTTATGCCTCCTTCCTAGTTTCAAGGAAGTTTGTGGTATCCTGGTGGGCTTTGAACAGGAACACCTTTTAGTCTTTTGGTTTTATTAGGGATAATAGGATTAGGTAGATTAAGGTTATCAAATTCACCCAAATGTAAAAAAAAAAAACAAAAATAGGAGAAGGGAAGGAAAGGAAAGAAGGAGTTCTCATTGCTTTATCAATCCATTCGCGGTGCCATTTGAAAGTTGCTTGGTAACATAGCATCTTTCTCCTACTGCAGTTTAATTTTGCCTCAGTTCCTTAGTACGCAGCGTAGGATGGCATTACACTCACGGTAAATATGCACGGTGAGGAAATTAAGAGGCTGAAGACTTAAGCCCTAGCGCGTAATAAGACTTTCACTTAAATACACATTCCTTACTCTTCAAGGTGAATGGATGACTCAGGAGGTAATCATGAGAGTCTTCCTGGCCTGGCAGGGTTTTTTTCTTTTTGTTTGTTTTGTTTTTAGTTTTTTTTTTTTTAATACCATGATTCCATGTACTTTTTTTTCCTCACTGTTTACCCTGCCTGTACTGAGATCCCTTCATTATTTTTCCGAATATAACTTTGAGGTTGACAATTACCAAAACCCCCGAACCATTATGAAGTCAAGTGTGTTCAGGTGAATGTTGATTGATAAGAAAGGAGTCAACATGAGAGAACCGGAAAGGTAATGAACTCTGCATTGCTCGTTTGGACGCAAGACACAACCGGAGAATCCACAGAGTGTTCCCAGGGAGGTGAGTGGGCCCAGTGTATGAAGCACTGTTAACAGGAGGATCAACAGCAAGGCCCACCACGGTGAGCTGAGGCCTGCAGATGGACAGATTGAGGACTGGACAAATTAAGAACTTTTAGTGATGGTGCATCCACTGGGTTTTATCATAGATTTTATCAGATGAATGGTCTGGGACAGTTGATTTGACCTTCTCAGGAAATAAATCAAGTAACAAACAGAACTCAGCTCTCTTATTTGTTGCCTAACAATTGTTTCTAAAAGCTAACTGCCTTGGTACAGTTGCTATGACTTTCTCAAGAAATGAGTTAATTTAACTAAAAAGCAAATATAACTTCATCATCTCTTGTCTGGCGCTGAAACAATATTTCCAGAAGATTATTATCCATCAGCATGCTATCAGAATAGAGTGGGCCCCATTTTTTAAAAAAGATCCTTCTTTATTTTGTGAATTTTAGCCCATTTAGACTTAATTCTGTGCCTCATGCTCAGTACCTTGTTCTAGAGAAATGTGATCCCAGGAATGCTGGCGACTTGCTGTTTTAAAATGGTGCAATGCTTTAGGTTTCTGTTCAGATCTAAGATTTCAGAAGAGTCAGTAACTGCAAATAAGCTAAAAGGGGAAGAGTGAAGAATGCTTCTAACTTTCCTTTGAAATGAATAGCTCCACAAGAGCAGCAGCTATTAGAAAAACAAAACAAAACAAAACAAAAAAGACAAAGAAAGCTGCTCAGCTTGGCACACAGAGGTAAATTTACTTACATCAGATTGAAAAATGAGGGCTGGGCTTTGAAAAGACGTCCCTTCTGACTAGGAGAAAGCTTGTAATTTTGGCATGGCTGCAGCCCTCCTAAGCCCCTGAGAAATTCTGAGAAACATTACAGAAAACTGTTCTTAATATTAATGGATGTCTTCCTGTGTGTGTGTGTGTGTGTGTGTGTGTGTGTGTGTGAGTGTCAGAAGAATGCCAGAGAGAGAAGGGGAAGAGAAAGAGAGAAAAGAAAGGATTATGTAAGAGCAACAACTATCAGGGAGAATGTCAAATTTCTGAAAAATAATTTGCATCTGTCATACTCTTCAACTAATGGAGGATTTGTCAAGACAAGATTGGGAGGAACACAGGCCATCTAGACACTTCAGGGAAGCCTTGCAGTATCATGGTCCTCTTAACAAACTCTTCCTCTAGTGCTTTGTTTGCAGATATCATGGCTCACTGTATGATCTCAAAGTATGGTCTTATCTGTTGTGTGACATCAGAGGCGAATAAAAGGACTATTTCTCCGTGGCTAATTGTAGTGAGTATCACGTTAAGTTGAACTACAGTGAACACTTTCAGGGCCACCGAAAGCATGCAGCCCTGCCTCTTGGGAGGAGACTTTTCCTTTGCAGCTCAGCTTCAGGAAACACGAACATTTGTGTTTTCAAGACCACACGCCATTGGGAAGGAAGTAGGTGTGGAGATGCGTGCTGAGATGAAGTGGATACCAGAATCTCTGTACTGCGTGCAACCTGGGCACTGCTGAATTTGTATGTAGCCCTCTTTCTAGCATGCTTGTAGAGTTTTCAAACTCAGGCTGACAATAATGCTGATACTTGCTAAGGATATTTTTCACAAAGTAACATATTGACTTTTCAGGGCAGATAGACTTCTGTACAACGTGCCGAATCAGCCTTGCTCCCACTTGCACATGCACGTGTCTCCGGATACACACGCACAGATCTGCTGTCCAATAGTCCACGGCCATCCTTCTTCAGGATGCGTAACTGTGACCTAGCATGCTAAAGGAATTTAATAATTGTGAGAACTTGTTAAAAAGCAACTTGAAGGTTGTTTTCAGAAAGGAGGTATTAACTCTCAGGCATATTACCTTAAAGGATGCAAGGCCTACCCAGTTTGACATGTAGAGAGTTATGCAAATAATAACTAGAGAAGCCAAGTTACTTTCCAGGATTGATGATGTGGGAAAAAAACAGAAAATTCACCCATTAAAAAAATGCCTTGACTTGCTGTGGAGTTTATAACTGGGAGCATGTTTTCCCAGACATGCAGAAGCTCTGCAGTATTGCTGGCTAGTTAATGAGTGATCTCCCCGGCCTGCTCTGGCTGTGCATGTTTTCTTGACTTAGGGCTGACGCTCTGAATATAATCTTAACTCATTTTTAGTCTAGGCGGACTAAATCTTCTGATTTGGCAAAGTAGAGTGTCAGGATTGCCATTGTTGTGTTTGTTCTGGATTTATGTCTTAAGTTGAGGTTAAGTAACACATTTACATAAATCAACTCAGCACTAGACTGATACAAAGTTGTTTTACAGAGCAAAAGAAACTAATTGTATTGCTTCCTGAGATTTACTTTCATTTTATACTAAACCTCAAAGGATTTATAAATTTAACATATTCTGTGTTAAAATTAACTCTTCCGTAAGTTATGCTTCTATAAAGCAGGATGAAGAAATTTTATTTGCAAGAACTGGTTATGGCTATTTCTACAATGGAATGACTTTTCTGGAGGTAGAATATAAAATGTAGCAAGCTGAGGTCATTTAACAAATCATTGATATGCTTTTAAAGAAGGATTCATGCTTTCTGATTGGCAGCACAAGGATTCCAAAAGATTTAAAAAGTTCCTTCAATAATAAAGATATTACAGAGAGGTGAAGAGGCTTTACATTTATAGTTGTCAATATTTAAGTAGGAGTGTTTTTAAAAAATAATAGTCATTTATTATCATTCACACAAGTTATCTTTTCAGAATTTATGTTTTTTAATATAATGGCAAAGAAAAATGTCATGGCAATATATTGGATGGCTTATCATCTATTCAAAATAATTTTATTAGTTTAAAATAATTTTATTTTCATTAAAATTTACAAGTACTCATTTATATCTCACTTTTTAAAAATTTCTTATGTTTTGGAATAAAATATCTTAAAATGTATATTATAGTAGAAACAAATGAAAAGAATAAGAGATTGTTAGCTATTTCAAGTTTATTGAAACCACATAATAAAAACTTGCTACTTTCATGAAGTGCATAATATCGACAAGCCTTGTGATTATATCACAGTGACTATGTGATATAATGTTAAATGTCTGTCTTTTAAATACAGTCTTTTTATGGCTATCTAATGCAATTTGCTTTTTAATGATGCTAGTCTTAGGCACTCATAAAACTAGGAAATGTTAAATAACTTCATGACAAGTTTTTATTGCCAGTCATGTATTTCCCCCCTAGAACTATCATTGTTGCGGAAGTGCTCTTTTGTACATAGACAGACAGGCCTGCACCCCGAGTCCTTGTGAGAGTACTGGGGATGGACCCAGTGATGTGGGTCACACTCCTTGTGAACAGCACGTTTTCCTCTGCAGGATGGCTTTATATAACACTTGGTTTGTTTAAAGAAATAATTACTGACTCTTGAAGTGTTTTCCTTGAGGTTCCATGTTCCCTGACTTTATCTCCTGTTGCTCCCTTTAACCACAGTGTGGCTGTCTGGCCAGCCGCTCCTACTTCTTAAGTTCTGGGAACTTGGGAATTTAAGTTCCCAAGTTCGCTTGGAAAGACAGGATCCATATTTTCAGTTTGTGAAAGGTGGAAGCATGTGTTTTGTCCAGCTGAGTCTCTTGGTCTGATTTTTTTTTTCTGGTTCTAATACATGTTTATTCCTACATGTGACAAATCTGCAGTCGTGTTTCCTTTCTGAGTTATAATGACTCAGATGTCATAATTAATTTGATGAGCAGGTGGGGGTTATTAGCCTTGTGCTTCACTTGCTAATAGCTGCACAGTTTTTCTAAAGTACTCTTTCAACTAAGGAGGCATTTCTTCACATAGAATAAACAGTATAGCACAAAAGCCTCAGTTAGATAACTATCCGTGGGCTTGAAAAGCTGCCAAGCAGATGTTGTTATTGGAGCTGGCCCAGGCGAGATTGGGCAAGGCAGATGCTCGCGGGGAGGGGAGCGGGGAGGAGAAGGGGGAGGAGATGTGAGAGAGCAGAGGTTGCGGGGAGAGAGGGAGGTCCTCCAGGACTCTGATGCTTTCTTTGCAGGGGTTGGACCAGATTTTCTTGGGGTGGGAGTTGTCTTCTCAGGAGCCATTTCCATGGTTATGGCCTCTGGTTGGTTTCTAGAAATGTACAGAAATGAGGATGGGGTGGGGGTGGAGGGGACCTGCTCTAAATATCCACATGGGAACGAATCTGAGTGTTCATCCAGCAGTCTGAGACTTCTGGTTTGCATTAGGGCGGCTGTGTGCAATTTCTGGAGGGCCTACGGAGACTCTGCTTCATACCTACTCACACATGTAATGGACATGACGGGCCCTGACATTCACCAGAGCTCGTAGGTTCTGCTTCATTGCTGTAAATTAGGTTGTGCAAATTTCAGACAAAATGCTGTTTTGTTTCCTGTCACCTCACTATATAACTTTCCCAAGTATTCGCCATTCTTTGTTAAAATGTTGCAGAGTAACAGTACACTTTAAAAAATTAAAATCAATCCTGTTACATTTTGAGATATCAGTGAAATAAACATGTGGAAGGTTTAATCTAAGCTGATCTCGTTTCTGCCCTCTGCCTTTTTTTTTTTTTTTTGGTGATCCAAGGCTTTTTAAAACTCATCTCTCACTCCTCTTCACTAGATTAAATTCCGTAATCTCATTTTTCTTTGAGCTGATCTCAAGCCAATGGTCTGGGGATTTTATAGCCAAGGGATAATTTTTGATAATGGGCTGTTAAAACACTTGCAGCTCCTATCCTGTCTTTCAAATTAGTGCGCGCACAGACTGTCTTTCTGGGCAAGAAGTCTCTCCCTTGGCAGTAAGCAGCTGATTATGTGTCACAATCAGCATAAAAGCTTCCTGCAACGCCCATATAAAAAACACAGGTAAATACGAAATGATAAATAACAATGGTAGCGGTTCAGTGGAAGCAGCAGTTCTGCCCAGGACTTTTGTTTTTTATCCTTTGGAGAAAAAGTCCTGCTTTTCCTTGTTCAGACAGATTTAGTGTGTTCTGACAACAGGGTCATTTAACAGTTTCCTTAACGAGGGAAGTGCAGTGGCTTGAGACAGCTGCGTAAGGTCACGTAACTTTCATTGTTGTTTATAGTACGCTTATTAATAGGTTAAAATGAATATCGCGCTGGACAGAGGTCAGGTAGCACCTGTATAAATAATGAATTTGCCCTTCCAAAATATGTAATGTAAACTTCATATACAGAGCTTGCCACTTTGTTTTTTTATTCAGTTCCACTTCCTCTCCTGCCTTTCGTTTACTGGGGTGTGATTAAAGTAGAAATTAGCAGTTCTGAAAAGGCAAACAAATTTGTTCCCCAATAGTCTGTTTTAGTGTGACTGAGATTTTTGTGAGCAGAGGATTAAAGCCAGTATCCTTAAAGAAGATAGCTGATTCTGCGTTTTAATTATTTTTCACAGGAAAATGAAATTTGGACAGATAGGCATATGTAACATAAAGCACCAATTATGAAACCTGTGCGATGTGAACTGTGCCGAGGGTTGGCGTGAATGCCTCTCTTCTTCATGTGTAAAATTAGGCTTCAGACGTATCATATGTGTGAAGTGCATTGCTGTAATGTGTGCAGATGGTAAGAACACATATGTCTCAATACCGTTCTCTTAGCCTGTATGCTTAATCGCGCAGTAGCTCGACAGACGCTTATGCACGGATTCGGGCACGGCCCTCCCTGTTGATCGGCAGGGCTTTTGGAAGTGCTGTTGTAACTGGAAAACTGGGTCTGGGTGGGGGAGTGGTCCTGACAGTCATGAAGCAACGGCACAGTCTCAGTTCTGAACCTTGCACTTCGAGTTACAAGACTCCTTCTATCATGCGGCTTCAGTGTTCTGTGAAGTTAGAAAAGAGCAAAAAACCAGTTTCATATTTGATGCGGGATTTGAAAAATTTATATCTTTTTACCGGCAAGGGCTGATGAAAAAGTCTCCGAATCATTTTCTATCTGCACAGAATGAAATGTCGTGTTCTCTGCGATGCCAGGCTAGAAGGTCAAAGGTCAGTCAATGGACAGAGTCTCTACAAATGTTTTTAATGTAGTAGAGCATTTGATGACATGGATCATTGTTGGGAAATAATATGTGTTTGTGTGCTGGAACTTAAATAATTTTTCTGCAACAGAAGGGCTGGAGCTGAAACAATTACTAATATAATACTGTTAGCTCTTAAAGTGGACATTAATACTACCTCTAATTTAGTAAATGGCTGTGCTGTACCCAAGCCTTCAACTGCATAAAACTGAAATCCAGAGCAACAACCATCAGGGTCTCCTTAGTTCTTTGAGTCACTCAGATGTGCCCTTGAGTGCCTCCTGTGTGACTAGCAGTGTGCTCAAGGCTGGAGCAGTGCAAGACCAAGAGAGTGTCGTTCACCAGGGGCTTGGAATCTAACAGTAAGGGAAACAGAAACTTAGAACTAACCACCAAAATCATACGTAAAACAGATGGCAGACAATGCCAAAAGATAGACAAAATGTGCTGCTGGTGTGCGGAGGAGGGAGTTTGGTAATTTGCAAGAAGGCGCCTGTGACTGAAGAAGTGAGTGGGAAGGATGAGGACGGTTCCCGCAGACAGCAGTGTGAGGGAGCGGGGGTTCTGGAGGCTGGGGACAGCACAAGGGAGTGTAAGTCACCAGCAATAGGTAGGGCCTTTTGGTGGGTGGGGAGTCAGGAACGCGGGGGGGGGGGGGGAGTGGAGTGGAGCTTTGGGTGTTGGGGGCAGTGAGACTTGTAAGAGACTAGGCTGAACATTAAGGCTGCTGAGGGCTTCAGTTGCCATGATAAAGACTCTCCACTGGGTAGCTCCTCAAGTTTTGAGCAGTTAGATTATCTTTTAGAAGGACAGCTTGGATGGCAAACTGCAGGACCTACGGGTGAAGGGAGAAAATGGAGTCAGGGAAGGAGGACCTTTTAAACCAGGATTTTATATTATTGTCATCCATCTGAAACTAATACAAAATAATATTGAATGTAAACTGTAATAGAAAAATAAGATTAAAAAAAGATTAATGAAACAAGAATAGTGTAATCAGACAGCCTTGATCTCAAATACCAGTTATACTAACTGCTTGACTTTCAACAAGTTACTTCATCAAGGGTCACCTTGTTCTTCGATATAATAGAGATACTTATGGTACTAACTCCATAAAGTTATTTTGAGGATTAAATGAGATAATCTATATAAAATATTTAGCACAGTGTGCCAAGTCAGCAGTGTAGAAAAAAATATTATCATTATTTTCTCAGTATGTATGGGGAATAGCATATACATATTTAGAAGGAAAAACAGACAAGAGGATTATTTATTTCAGTAGTTTAAAATATTTTAATTGAGCACATGCTACGTGCCAGTTATGTTTCTGTGCTACATGCTATGCACACAATAGACAACAAGACAGACATGACCCCTGTCTTCAGGAAGCCTACCTTCAATTGGGGGAGAACCATCAGTCAAATCAACAAATGAATGAGGAAGTAATTTCAGATTGTGGTAACTAGTGTGAGGAAATAAATTGAATGATATGATGACGCAAGTATATAGGTTAAATTAGAGGTGGAGAGTGGTGGTCTTTGCTAGCTAAGGTTCTCTGGGAAAGCCTTTCTGAGGAAATGGAATCTGAAAAGATGAGAAGTAGCCTAGTATCCTTCTGCTTTGGTACTAATTTGTCACCTCAATTATGAGTGGAGCTTCTGTTAGAAAGTCTCTGAGACGTTTGTACTTACAGAGATTAACCTCAGGGAGAGTTTATAGTGTTATGACGATCAAAAAGCTATTTATAAGAAGCATTTCACCGTATTCCTGTGTAGACTGCATTTGCAGAATCCTGATTTAACTTCAGGAGGGCTTCACTGTAAATGAAATATTTAAGAAGCACTTTATATGTAAAAGATCCATGTGTAGGAGATCTTTGCTTAGTTCACAGAAACTGCTTTTTTTCCCACTATGTTATTTAGTGTCCATTATTCAATTTCCCAATACTCTATTTCTCTGAGAAATCTCTTCCAGGCCACAGATTTGTTGGCATATCTCTTTATCCTATCTGAAAATTTATAATTAATCTAGTTTTCTTCTTTTCCCTGTTTGCTAGGAAGCTCAGAGATTTTAAAAAAATTGTGTTCCTTTGTCTGTTTTTCTCTGGATGCTAGGACAGCATCTTCTATTTCCTGTCTGGATTTTATGTTGTCTTTAGTGTATATTATTGCAGCTTTTGATGAAGTGAAGTCAAGTCATTATTTGTATAATAAATCAATTAAAAAATCTGTCTTCCAGTTTGATGCTTAGGATTCAACAGAGAACAGAAATGATAGGAATGGGCAGATTCTGGAGGTGTTTGAGAAAAGAGAACTTGGTGATGGATGGCCACGAAGGTTAGGGAGTCCGAGGAGGAGATGTCTTCACCACGGGGTGAATGCTGAGGCTGCTCACGAAAATGGGCAACACAAGAGGAAGAGCAGACGCGGGAAAAGATAGACTTGGATTTTAGGCAGGCTAGTGGCCACATGCTGCTGAAATGACTGACAGTCAATTAAAACAGGTGCTTAGAGCTTAAGAGCAAGGCTATGATTAGAAATACAGATTTGGTTGTAATTGAAGGCTTGAAAGTATAAGGAGCTGTCAAGGGAGGGATTGTTTTCCCGAGAAGATCTGAAAGCTGCAGATGGACCCTGGAGGGAGGATGAGGGGAGAGTCACTTACATCTTCCAGCCCTCAGGACCTTTGGAGACTGTCATCACGCCAAACCCCCACTCTCCCTCCTTGAGCTGACGGGTTTTGCTTTTTCTTCTGGGCCCATCTAAGGTGTTTTATATTGCAGCGAGTGGATCCCCCCTGTCTGAGGTGGCTGCTTGTCCTGTGGGCACTTGCAGCACCCTGTACCTCCCTGTCACAGGACTTGTCATGAGTGTGGGAATTGTGAGTTTCCTTCTTCTCCCCATTGCATTGTAAACTCAGTAACAAATGTATCTCAGTACCTAGCTCGATGCTGAGATACATTTGTTACTTGAAGAAATGAACTAGGAATGGTCTTAAAAGTGAGAGAAATGCTGTTTCAGAGATGCCAGAGGAAGAACAGATGGATGTCTAAAGTCAACACACTGGTGTTCCTGGTGTACCCCCTGTGTTAGTCTGCTCGTGGTGCCGTGACAAAATACTGGGTGGCTTAAACAACAGAAATGCATTTCTCACAGTTCTGGAAGCTGGGAAGTCCAAGATCAAGGTGTCAGCAGGGTAGGTTTCAGTTGAGGCCTCTCTTGGATTTTAAGACAGCAACCTTCTCACTGGGTCTTCACACAGCGGAGAGAGAGCAAGTAAGATTTTGACTGTATCTGATGAAAAGAACACTAATCCTATCCAATCAGGGCCCCACCCTTATAACCTTATTTAATTTTAATTACCTCCATAAAGTCCCTATCTTTAAATATAATCTCATTAAGGGTTGGGCCTTCAACGTGTGGATCTTTTGGGTGGGGGATGGGACACAATAAGCCCATAACACCTTTTCCATAGCTGGATACTGTTTATGTTTTATAGGTAGATATATAGATAGATAGATAAGCCTTGTTGCAAATGTGATATAATGTCCCACACGCAGTACAAAAACATCTACTTTTGCCCTAAATCCTGATCCAAAGGACTTCTCTGGGATCCACATTAACCTGGCTGGAATCAATTGATTTGATCCAGTAATTGTTACTACTGATCCTAAAGAGTTTCTCCTGTTGTTTACTAAATCTGTTTTTTTTTTTTTTTTAACTCACTTAACACTATTGATAATGACAATGTGCTTAGGTTGAAGCTTGAAAAGGAATTTCATGAATAGGAGGTTGTCAGGCACAGGAATGCATTAGGGAGGGAATGATGGAAACTGATTTACTTTTAAATTAGATTAGCTGATTATCTGCTTAGGCTGCCATAGGTGTGGCTTTGCCTTAGGTGGGGGTATGGCCCAGATTTCCTTTCAAGTTTCTTACTGGCTCTAACGTTCTCTGGTTGGAATTTAAAATTCACATTTTCAGGACTGTTTGAAATTCTTTCTTTCTCTATCTCCTAGCAATAGTTTATGGAAAATAAGACAGATTCAGGGAAGAGTATCTGTATAATGTTACAGGAGAACATATAGCAGAACAGAAACTTTAGATAATTAATGAAAATATCATATACCGAATAATCCTTAGAGACAAAAACTCCTTGATTATTTTTACTTTCCTGAAGAAGCCACAGTAATGTCTTTTTCTCCCCAAAATACTCATAGGTATGCATATAGCAGTGCTCCTTTGGTCTCTCTATTATGATACTATTTAACCTCTTTGAGTCACCTTCTTTCTTCCTAGAACATTACTTATTGGGCATATACTTCTGAATTTTTAAAGAACAACCTAAGTATAGGAACCTAATGTTTAAGGACGGGAGTTGACTGGGCTGATGGAAAAGGCAGGGCTGTGTTGTGGGACTACCTCTCCTAGGGCAGAGAGGGAGGGAAAAAAGCATTTGAGTTTTTAAATATCACATTTATTTAGCCATAGTAGGAATATTTATTTGTTTTTCTTTTTTTGGTCAGTTTTAAATGAGCACTTCTATATTTCTATAATGTTCACTGGGAAATTTGTTCCCTTAAGGCCGGAAGTCTAGGCCCGAGGCAAAACCTTTGAAGTCTGTCTCCTTTCTTCCTTTGTATGTTAAAATAAATCAACACAAAACTGTAATCCCTTTATTATATTTGACAGCCTTGGAGGACTGCTCCACCCTTTGTCAGCAAAACCCCTCTTTCCCCCTGAACGGAGGGATTTTTAGGGTTGCCTTTTTGAAGGGGCATAGAGACATGACTGGGGCACGACCAGGGGGATGAGTGACTGCTGACCCCTGAGAACAGCCTGTGCAGTTTGGGTTTCTAGGTTGCACCATTTCTTCCTTTCGCTGAACAGGCTGTCCCCTTTGTCTGGGGCTCAGTTCCTTCTTGCTGTCCTTAAGCTCTTTAGTCACAAACTTGATAGTGTAGGTCCATAATTGTTCTGTATAGTAAACCCATAATGCAGACTCTGGATGACCTGAGCTGCGAATGTGAGGAATCTGGGCGGCGAACCTGTACACAGTCCCTCAGATCCTTGTGAGGTGACCAGGGCTGAAGTATACATGTAAAAAGGGGTTTGAGCCAGGCCATCAGAAAACCTGCTTCTGAACTCCTTCCTTTCTCCCTTCTTTTTGAAATGAGTTTATTTTGATATTTTAAACACCGTTGTTTTTCCATAGACAAATACAGACATACAAATAGCTGTGAAGTTTGGGTAGATGCTTTATTTTGTCAGAGCAAAGGAGAATGCAGAGAGTAGAAATTCTGGAACAGTTCCCCCCCCACCCCCCGCCCCGAGAGAAACACTGATAGCCAATAATTTCTTTGTGAAAGTCCTTTAGTTTAGAGCTTTAGTGAAACCAACCCCCTCATGCCATTCCACATACCATTACAACATCCACCTTTAAATGAGACATTAAAGGGAAAAAACACCTTGTTTAACATTCGTTTGTTTTAGAGGCTATACAAATAACAAAATTACGTTCTAGGTTAAAACAAAAAGCCGCAACCACACGCCCTATCAGCACTTTTCTTTCGGGGGAAGTAGGCCAGATGTTTAAACAATACTGTGGGCTCTGTGCACGGCGCCGTGCTCGGAGACCTTGGGAAAGAAATCATGTCTGCACCCCCAGTGTTTCACAGTTTTAGACCCCTGACCTGAAAACACTTTAAACAGATGTTTAGTTCAAGGGATTTATGTCGACATTGAATTTTTTTTTTTTCCTTTGGAAATGGCTGCCTCTAAAATTGGAGCTTTTTACTAGAAAAATTACCAGGAAACAACTCACAACTTTCTAGTTTCACGTGGCAACTGTTGTGGTGCCACGGGACGCAAACACCCACAGGCAGCCGACTCGTGAGCCACGCTGACGCGTGTGAATGTCTTGTCTTCCCCGCTCTCGGGTCCGTGCGTGGTTATACACTTTCCTCGGTTAAGGGTTTACCAAAGGAGAAAAGACAACAGAAGAACATTGTAGAGCACGAACCAGCATAAATAGTGGCTTCCCCCCCTTTTTCCCTCTAACACTCTTTTCCTTCCTCCTGCCCTCCCTCCCCTCCAAATCACATTCTGCTCCTTCTCCCAGAAATGATTCTGCCCAAGTCTGATCCTGGTGTGGAGTTCGTTCCATAACTGGGGTCACTCAGAAATGATGTGTTGCATCATAGCTGCCTGCATGAAAGTGTTTGTTTCATATCTGAAATGTTTTCGTGTGCATTCGCTCTGCTTTGACTTGCAGAAGGAGAAAGAAAGTAGTTTTACTGGAGGCAAAACAGCCACCTGTGAAAACTAATTGCGTAGGTAGAGGTTTGATGGTATCTCTGGGAGGGATCCAGCAGGAAGAAAGTAAATGTTCTTAATCTACAAGGAAATCACCTGTGTGCCAAACTGACCCTCCTCATCAAAATGAGGATTGAAACAGCCCATCACATTGGCGGCCTGTGCTCAAGAGGCTGGGGTGGGGAGGGAGGCGACAGGAGGATCTCCAAGAAGGCAAGTGCAGTTCCTCATGGTGAACTGTGCAGATAGGTGAAGAATGACAGACACGAGAGAGCCAACTACACCGCCTCACTAAAGGCTGACCCTGGATGTGAGTGTTCTGTACTTCCAACAAGAGGGTGACATACAGCTGCTTCTGAGTTCCTTCCTCCTTCCCTCTCATCAAGTCTTTCTTTTCCATGTTAATTCTGCGGTCTTGGCTTTTTTATTTTCTCTTCTCTTTTCTTGATTCCACCAATCTAGTATCCCCAGGTATTCTTTTAAAAGGCCAACGTGCACAATGATGGAAAGGCAGAAATCAGCGATGCAGGCTACCTTTTGTTACCATTTGTATAGCTCTCTGAATTGTCCACAAGTTTAGCAAGAGCAGGTCCGCTGGGGCCATGCTGGGCACCCACTAATCAGCATGTGGCCTCCGTCTGAGCCAGATGTAGAAGCCAGATCTCTGTGCGATTGGTCTCCCAGATGGCAGGAGCTCAGTTAACCTGCAAGATTCTGTGTTTTGTTGGCCACTCTAGGTAGAGATCGGTTATAGTCTCAGTATTAGATTTGCTCAACCAACACACCTATGTTTTGCTTTAGTTGTGCAGCCAGAAGGTTTGAAGCATGTATCTGCATGCTAGTCACTTTTCTAAATGGCTGTCTTCCATGGGAAATCAAAACTAGTTGGGGGGGGGAGATCCTAGTATTTCTAGCACCATGAGATTGAGGGAGATTTGGGGAAAAGTTAGATGATACTTCCAGGAGCTCAATAAAAATCTTTAGAAAGTGACAAAGGAGTTTTACAAAAACTGTGTCAACTAAGTAAGAACATGCGTTAAAGGGACATTTGCATGACTTTAAAAGGAAAGCTGTTCTGTCTGGATGACCACGAACACATTTCTTCACATCTGGGATGATCTGTAGTCAGCACTCAAATGGGCCCTCGGTGCGTCCTCACAGCTGAGCCACCCAGGGGAGCGGTGGGTGAGGAGCCTGGAGGGCTGGCTCTCTGCAGGCGCCATTGCCTCTACTCTTCTCTGTCTGCGAAGTAACTGGATCCATGTCTCTGAAGTCCATGGGGTCTCACTTATCTCCATGTGCTGTGGCTCCTCCCTGTCTCTTCTCCTCCCCACGGGGCCTCGTGTGTTCTCCAGGGTCCAGCAGTTCTGTCCCGCACCTGTTAACGGAGAGCTGCCTCCAGAGCCCCCCACTCTGTGTCATCGAGGCTTTTCCGTAAGAGCTAACCTCGAAGGAGTGTAAATCTGTCTGGAGGCTATATTGGGCGCTTAGCTCTCAAATTCAACCCCAGTTGACTAAAATACCTGGTTTTCATTAATGCCATTCCAACCGAACAACCTCCCAACCTTAATACTTAACAGTGCGTCCTGGGCAACCTCTTTTCAGAGCCTGAGCCAAAGGGCCCCCATTTGCGGCAGAAATTTCTCCTCCGTGATAGATAGGATCTCGCTCAGGTGCCATCCACCATCACAACCAGTTTATTTCCACGATGCTGAGGATCTTCGACTATTTGATATATAGTAGTCCCTCGACATGGGAGATTTGTCCAAGGATGATCTTGAGTTTCTAAACCTACAGGTGGCCCTTTGAAATATAATTTCCTCTTGAGGCATCTGTATTTGGCCAAGAACCACCACTTCCGAAGGCCTCTTCGCTTTTTTCTCTTCCATCACCATCTCAAGTAATTGACTTTTCTTTCAGTGGCTTTTTATTTTTTAAACAAAGAAACAATGTTATCACTCCATGAGCTTTATATGTAACAATGAACAAAAAGAGAACAGCAAAGTCACTCTGAGATGGGACTGTTGAATAGTTGGCCGTGTTCACATAAAACCTGTGATTCACTGCATGCCTGTGACGTAGACATGTCCGCAGCCAAACTGCAAATCTGAATACAGAACCCTCCTTCCCTCCTTATAGGACTTTTATTAGTACTTCATGGACTTTAGAACATGGTTTTGGGGAACACTAGTGTTCTGTTTGAGCCTCAAATGACTGCAGATGCTAGAAAGGAGGTATAGTGAAACAAGCCATAGAGGGTATGTTTGTAAATCCTGGGACTCAAGTTGAGCGTGTGTGTGTGTTTGTGTGAATATGCATATGTACCTGTGTGTTTATGTCTATAATTTATTTATTTTTGGACAGAAGGGAAAAGAAGGAGAAAGAGAGGGAGAGAAACATTAATGTGTGGTTGCCCCTTGTGTGTCCCCAGATGGGGAACTGGCCCGAAACCCATGCATGTGCTCTGACTGGGAATTGAACTTGGTGACCCTTTGTTCTCAGGCTGGCACTCAATCCACTGAGCTATACCTGCCAGGGCTTATGTCTATAATTTTTATGTTTCTGTGAGATATACATTAAAATGGAGTGACACCCTTACTACCCTGATTCATGAAGCTGTGGTGTAAGACTTCTTAAAAAAAGTATTTAGGGCCCTGGCTGGGTGGCTCAGTTGGTTGGCTCATCATCCCATACATGGAAAGGCTACAGGTTCGCTCCCCAGTCAGGGCACATACCTAGGTTGTGGGTTCAATTCCTCCTGGGGGTGGATACGGGAGGATACCAGTTGATATTTCTCTGGTACTTCAATGTTTCTCTTTTTCTCTCTGTTTCCTTCCCTGTCTCTTTAAAATCAATAAATATATCCTTGGATGGGGATTTTAAAAAAGTGTTTAGGAAATGAAGATGGAATAGAAAAGTAAACAGCTGAAATAGTGAGACTGTTTCTCAAAGTCGTTGCCTCGTTCATATTGAATGCACAGCAAAGTCTGATTGGAAATCGTTTCTTCATCAGGAGCAAACTAAAAAATATGTTACTGGTAGTAGCAGCAGAAGGAGAATTCACAGGGATATAGTAACAAAACCTCATCAGTCTCGATCCAAGAAGTGTGGGCCAGTTTTGTGCCGCTTCTTTGCCCTGTGGCAGAAGAGGACCTTGGCAGGAGAGCAGATTGGAAAGGCAGCTCCAAGCCCTGTGCTCCAGGTGTGTGGAATGTTCTCAGATACTTACACAACCTCCTGTCCTCACCCACCACCAATGCTTTTTGAGTGGAAGGGCTGAATTATTCAGTAGAATCCTGAAAGCATTGTTCCCTTACTAATAAGCATCCAAGGTTACTGTTGGTTAAATTGCATGTTGGAATCAATTGCCCTGTTAGATCAGAGCTGTTATAAAAGTGGTTGGCCTGAATGAAAGTTTTCAGTTATGATAAGCAGTACCTTTGCTTCCATTGAATTTATATTCTAAAATGAGTCATCAAAGAGGTTCTTTTACAGCTTTACTGTGTCTATAAAAGAAAACTCAAGATGCTCGACAGTCACACCTCTGCCATGAAAAATATACATGGAGGGGGAAAAAGCCCACCCTGTTCAAATAGTTGAGTAAATTGCACTATTTTAACAAGATTTAATTATAGAAGATACTGACATAATGTTCTTAAAAAATGTGTCCCTTAAAAAAGCTTATCTTTCTTTAGCACTGCAACAACTAATTCTGCCTACGTGTGTTATTAAGTCCAAACACAAAGACACCATAGAAGGTACATTGTAGACGTCATTCCTGGAATTATCTCTTTGTTATTGAAAGATTTTTGAGGTTTTCTTTCTTGTTTATTCAGTACTAAGAGAGGCACTTGGGGAATTCACAGTCTAACATCCAGCTTTTGAGAGCCACCTCCGGCCCCTCACAGTTTCTTTGAGTCTGTGCAGTAACTGGAATAAGGCACAGCAGTCACCTGGTGTTCATCAAGTCCCAGGACTGTAGTCAGTTATATGTTAGTATCACCTCATTTAATATTCACAGTGATCGTGTTTTTATTCCCATTTTACAGTTACTGGAACCTGAGGCTCTGTGCTTCATTGACTTGCCTGCCCAGGGCCAAACAACTGATATGTGTTCCAGTCAGGTTTGGAACCAGGGCAGGGCTTTGGGGCCCTTGATGCTAAACCATGACATAACACTGCCTAATGTATAAAAGCGACTGAGTCGTTGTTACTAGTTGGGCCCCTTGCAACAGGTGCTCCTGCTTCTAGGCCACGTGAAGGCAGCTTGATTGACTCTTTCACTTCTTTGCTGTTCTGATGGGACAGAGCAGCATCTATCTCTTCAGAACTGTAAAAGTGCAGAGCCAAATCAAATCAAGTTAGGGTGCTTTAGTTCCTGGTCCTGTTTAAAAGGCAGGTGTTTGCAAATTAACAGCTTGAGAATGCTGTGCTGTCTCTTCAGGTTTGGAAGAGAGCCTCTGGTGCAGTGTTGTAGGGATTCACCCTGTACTCAGGTCCTTCTTACCCTTCTCACCCAATTGGCTTGTCACCTTGAGTTCAATTTTATGAGCTCACTGTGAGAAGGTAACCTTGATTCTCATGATTCTGTAACTGTGGCTGCCAAACAGGCATTTCTAAAACGTGTTAACAGTGTGGTGTAGTCTCTTTCTTTTGGGAAGTTAGTGGACTGGGGACAGGAATATTAATTTCTTCTCTCCTCCCTCCCTCCCTCCCTCCCTCCCTCCCTCCCTCCCTCCCTCCCTCCCTCCCTCCCTCCCTCCCTCCCTCCCTCCCTCCCTCCCTCCCTCCCTCCTTTCTTTCTTTCTTTCTTTCTTTCTTTCTTTCTTTCTTTCTTTCTTTCTTTCTTTCTTTCTTTCTTCTTTCTCTTTCTGTCTGTCTCCTTCCTTCCTTCCTTCCTTCCTTCCTTCCTTCCTTCCTTCCTTCCTTCCTTCCTTCCTTCCTTCCTTCCTTCCTTCCTTCCTTCCTTCCTAATATCTCTCCCTTTTCTTTTGCTCCCTCCTTCTTTTCCTCCTTCTTTATTTTTCTCTCTGTCCTTCCTGGTTTTTCTTTTATCTCATTTTTCTTATATATCTTCTTAATTTATACCACTGAAATTGGTAATATAGGCTAAAGAGAAAAATTTTTTTAAGGAGGGAACTTGTCTAGTCAGATTTTTAGCAAAATGTATTTATTCCTAATATGCAGACTGGGTGTATGGTTAATAAACATTTTTATTCGCCACATTTTACCCCCTGCAACTACATTTCGGTATGAGATGAAACATGGAAACTGAGATTATTAAGAACTCTATCACTCTCAAATTTAATTTCTCTGGAGTTTGGTGCCTCTGGAAAAAGTGGGTCAAAATCAATGTTTTTGGTAGAACAGGATAGAATGTTTCACATTATTCTCACAATAGCCTTGTGGTGCAGGTGCCATTATTCCATTCACTTGGACATGAAGTGAAGGGACTTTGCCTGAGTAAAGAGAAGTAAAGGGATGTGCTAAGAGTACAGGGAAAAGTGAAGGAGTTTGCAAGGTCACACAGCTAAAAAGTGGTAGATGCAGACCAGGTACTTGGATCCCAGATCCTGTGTAGCTCACTACTTCTGCGTAAGCATGGTGGGGGGACAGGGATGAAGAGAACTTGGAACCTGGAGCTGACTTGCACAAGAGACAGTTAAATTCATGGCTTAAGAAAGGCAGTCAGACTGTTATTTGATCATTTGTCATAAATGACACTCTCATTACCAATTAAGTCTTCTATAAAGTATACCAAAACTTATCTATGAGTTGGGTTGTTGAAAGGTAATTTTTAATAATGTGGAGAAATTTCTCTATACCCTGGCTGTTTCATCAATAAAAGCAAATCATAATTTTGTGTTGACTTTTAAAGGATGCTACGAGGGTAATCTGTTACCACCTTTAAATTACTTTTTATAAATGGAAGCACATATGTGTTCTCATTCATTATACTACATTTGATTCTTACCTTTCATAGCTGGTCATCAGTATCTCCTGTAGTTTTTATGATGCTTGGTTATCATCTCTACCCCTACCCCAACTCACCAACCATAGTCCCATTTAAATCAGAATTGTAAAACAAGGCAAAGTTAGTTGCTCAAAGCCATTGATATGTATTATGATTGAGGTTTAGTCCTTATGTGATTTTGCTGTAAAGATATGTCATTAATGTGTCGGTGGCAGGATATTCAAGAAATTCAGCAAGATTCTCTTTCAGTTGCTGAACAAAGAGTACCCAAGGATTGCCTCCTCCTGGCTCAGCCAAGTTTATATCATTTTAAAATCTGGAAACAAGGTCGGCACTTTCATATACTGATTTGAGTCTCATAACTGAAATGTGTTTGTCTGAAGAGGGTTAAAAGGTCATTATTACTACTTAGCTCTCTAGATCTGGCCTGTTAAAAACATGTATACACACATACACAGGCACACACCTATGTGTGTGCGCTTATATATGTGTGCTAAATGCACACATGTGTATATATGCACACGTGTGTATATGCACACATGTCTGTATGTGTATATATACATATACATATAGACACATACACAGAACTCCAACCAAGCAACATTAAAAAATACAAGATATACTTTATTGTAATGAAGAGATAAATGAATCTGTTTTTTGTGAAACATTAATAAGCTGCGATAATTAAATTATTGATCTCATATACCCGTGTGCTACTATAAACATTGGCATTATAGCAGATGAGCTTTGGGACAGTGGAAGACCTTTGAGCAGCAGGTAGACAGCCAGGGCACTGGAGTACTGTAAAATGAATTAACCTCATCAGTTCACTTCAAAGCAGCAAATAATTGTTGAGTGCAAGTCCCCAAAGATGCAAGTCCCCGTGCTTATGTGCTTATGTGCTTATGTGCTTATACCTGGTGGAGGAGACAGGATCAGTAAGTACTTCAAGGCTGTAGCAGGTTGGTCCTCAAGAGAGGAATAAACATAGACCTACTGAGATGCTGTGGAGCAACTCACAGCTGGTTATGGGGAGGGGGGAGCATCTTAGGGAGAAGTGGTATTTTTGATTGACCTCAAGAAATGGGTTTTGTCAGGTGAATGAGGGGCATTTAGACTGAAGGAAAACATGAATGAAAGTCAAAGGTCAGAAAAATGAGGGAGCAGTTGTACAGTGAGGCTGGAATGCAGACTCGCTAGGTGGGGCAGCAGGGGGCCGTGTGGGAAAAACAGATTGAGGTGACTTCATGGAGAGCCTTGAATGCTGGCTTGAGAGATTTGTGCTAGTTCCTCAAAGGAATTTAGAGGCAGCTCCCAGGATGGTACTTATTCTAAAAAGAGAAATTCAGACACCTGGACTTAATGTATTTTTTGTGCATTATTTCTTTGCTAAGAAAATCTCCTTCGATTTTTCTTCTTTCCTTTTTTTTCTTTTTGTAAGGGAGGCAGTGTTGTTCTAGTCAGAGAAAACCACACCTACAACCCCTATAAGCTCTGCTTTCTCTGCACATTGTCCACCTTCCTTGAAACAGTTATCTTGAGAACTGTCAAATTATCCAGCTTTAGTCTAATTGGTGGTGACTACTTAGTCCCTTTGCACCGAAGAACTCTTTTCTAGCAAGCTTTTTTATTTCTAATATTTGTTAGTTCACTAAAGATGCTATCTTAAAGGAATGATATGATAATGCATCTGAGAAGGAAATAAAAGACCAGGACAAAAGACAAGTTGAATAGTCAAAGATGAGCTATAAACCATCAGGGAAAACTAACTATAGCACCTGATTTTGATTGAATAACTGGTGATAACATTGGCTTCGAAGTTGTTGCCAATCTGCTTAAAGTTTTTTTTTTGTCCTTTTCTCTTCACCCTGTTTCTTTTTAAAAAAATATATTTTATTGATTATGCCATTACAGTTGTTCTATTCCCCCCTTCATTCCCCTCCACCCTCCACACCCCTCCCCCACCATTCTCCCCTTTCGTTTATGTCCATGTGTCACAGGTTCTTTGGATTCTATATTTCCCATACTATTCTTTCCCTCCCCCTGTCTCTTTTCTACCTACTGTTTATGCTACTTATTCTCTGTACCTTCTCCCCCTTCTTCTCCTTCCACTCCCCTGTTGCTGACTCTCCATGTGATCTTCATTTCTATGGTTCCGCTCCTGATCTAGCTGTCCTCTTAGTTTGCTTTTGTTTTAGGTGTGGTTGTTAATAACTGTGAGTTTGCTGTCCTTTCACTGTTCATACTTTTTATCTTCTTTTTCTTAGAGAAGTCCCTTTAACATTTCATACAATAAGAGCTTGGTGATGATAAACTCCTTGAACTTGACCTTATCTGAGAAGCACTTTATCTGCCCTTCTATTCTAAATGAAAGCTTAGCTGGACAGAGTAACCTTGGATGTAGGTCCTTGCCTTTCATGACTTGGAATACTTCTTTCCAGTCCCTTCTTGCCTATAAGGTCTCTTTTGAGAAATCAGCTGACAGTCTGATGCGAACTCCTTTGTAGGTGACTGTCCCCTTATCTCTTGCTGCTTCTAGGATTCTCTGCTTCATTTTAATCTTGGGTAATGTAATTATGATGTGTCTTGGTGTGTTCCTCCTTGGGTCCAACTTCTTTGGGACTTTCTGAGCTTCCTGGATTTCCTGGAAGTCTATTTCCCTTGCCAGATAGGAGGAGTTTTTCTTTATTATTTGTTCAAATAAGTTTTCCACTTGTTGCTGTTCCTCTTCCCCTTCTGGTACCCCTATAATTTGGATGTAGGAACATTTAAAGATGTCCTGGATGTTCCTAAGCCTCTCCTCATTTTTTTGAGTTCTTGTTGCTTCATTCTTTTCTGTTTGATTGTTTCTTTCTTCCTTCTGTTCCACTCCCTTGATTTGCGTCTCAGTTTTCCTTCCATCACTATTGGTTCCCTGTGCATTTTGCTTCATTTCACTTAGTGTAGCCTTCATTTTTTCATCTAATTTGTGAGCAAAATTAACCAGTTCTGTGAGCATCCTGATCACCAGTGCTTTGAACTGTGCATCTGATAGACTGGCTATCTCTTTGTTACTTAGAAGTATTGGCTCTGGGGCTTTGATTTGTTCTTCTGCTTGAGACATAATGTTTTGGTCTGTTTGTGCCTGTTACGTGTGAGGGGTGGGTCAAGCCAGTCACTGGGTTGTGACTGAGGGTGGGGTCAAAAAGGGAACAATGGTGCTTACTCTGCTCTCTCTCAGATTTCAGTCCCCTCTGCTGCTTCACACAAGCAAATTGGGCCCTTCTGGTGATGATTCCCGGGTGGGTGGGCTTGTGTACATTCTAGGACCCTGTGGGTCTCTCCAGCGAACTCTCCTGTGAGGCTGGGAGCCTCTCCCGGCCTCTCAACCCCTGAAAGTTTTCCAATTGGTGCTTTTAGGCTTTAATTCCTGTCGCTGGGGCCCTGGGTCGTGCTGTCTCTCTCACTGACCATTTTTTTTTGCCTGGTTTATTTGCACGTGAATGTGTGTCCACAGTCAGCCAGCCTCCTTGTGAGCCTTACTGGGTTTTCCTCCTGTGCCTGCCTGGGTCCGCCAACCACCGCCTTTTCCTGCT
Organism: Artibeus jamaicensis; assembly: GCF_021234435.1. Classification (NCBI taxonomy): domain Eukaryota; kingdom Metazoa; phylum Chordata; class Mammalia; order Chiroptera; family Phyllostomidae; genus Artibeus; species Artibeus jamaicensis. The sequence goes on along the minus strand of NW_026522030.1, from coordinate 51,475,143 downwards.
GGGACCCCTCTCTGCCGGCTGCCGACTCTGCCCCTCTTACTGGTCTTAATGAATGGTTTGTTGTTGTTGGACTTCAGTACAGTTCAATTTTTTCTCTGGTTTGGTTGTATTTTTGTTTCTAAATCTTTGTTGTCCTTAAATTTGGTTGTGTGAGGAGGTACAGTATTTCCACCTACACCTCCATCTTGGCCATAAGTCCTGCTTAAACTTTTTTTATGAATGGAATGGATGAAAATGATAAAGCATTGATGTAAAAATAATTTTTGATCTGCTTGTCTTCCTTTCTAATAATCTTCATTCCCCTTCTTTCCCATCTTTCTCCCATCCCTCCCTCCCTCCTTCTTGTCCTTTCTTCCTCTCCAGTCCCTTTTTCCTGCACGATTTTCGTGACAGATTGACATCTACTTGGGAAAGTTTACCTGAATTTTATACAGATGATTGTCATAGGTATACTTTTTAGCTGCAAAGAGATGGAGAGGCCATTATTTCCCCATCAACAAAGCTGAGTCAGAGAGGGCCATGTAAAGTTACATCAGTAAACCTTAAGACATTTTCTCAGAGTTTTGTTCTCAGAGACTTCCCCAAGGTAATATTTAGTAAGAATGTGACCAGTAGTTAATAGGAATTCATTCACTGCTCATTCATCACACATGTACTGTCTTTTATGCTAATAATACAATGAATGGAATTACTACATTTTCTATTTTTCTTTTCAAATTAAAACTGAAGCAGTTTCTGTTTTCTTTTAAAAATGTAAACATTTAAAGATCATGATAATTCTTATAACACATTCTTTCTCAGGAGTTAAAATTTTCCTGCTTCTTTTACTGACAGAAAAGAAAGGATGAAAAAGTATAAGTATAATGATACTAAAGAAAAATCTGTGTACAAATATTTCTAACATATTTTGCACAAATCTGTGCACAAATATTTTTAACATACTTTATGATTTAATTTCTTTAAAGTGAATTAAAAAATTAATTCATCACAAATCAATCTCATATTGCCCTAAGAAAGTAATAAAAATAGAAAATTTAGAAGGAATTCAAGGTACTCTAAGTATTAGGAAAGGTGTTCAAGATTTTGAAAGTGGAATCCACTGGCCACGGCAGCCCTTTTTCTGTTCCTGGCCTTTATATTTTCTCCTAGAGGAAGAGTAGTTACAAAGTGGATCTTATTTTTAATTCTCTGCTTTGTGCATTGGGGAGTGAAATGGGTTCTCTCATTGAGGTATAACGTTAACCACAGTTTTAAAAACCGGCTACCCATTAAATGCATGTATCTTTGCAAATCCCGTACCAACTAAAACAATCTCCAGGTAGATGTAAAAACCAGTTCATGCCTTACTGCCCTGGAAAGATGTGAGCACATGTGGATAAAGCTGACTAACATCTTCCAGAATTTGTGTAGCTTGCCTATTAACCCTCAAATAATGTAATATAAGTGAAAGCCAAGGCCCATATTCTGTTTTCCTGCATAGCTGGTTATTTATAAATCTCAGACCTGTTGGTTTTGTGCTCTGAGTGTACCCTGTCCAGTGAGCCTGACTAATTCCTGGTCATGGAGTGGACTGCAGAGTGCAGGATGCTGTTCTGGATGGGGGTCGCTGGAACTGACAAGCTGGGATTAGTTGCCCTCCCCCAGGAGGCCCTGGAGGCCCCTGGGCCTGGGTGAGAAGGCAGGCACCTCAGCGTGTATGTGACCCCTAACAGTGAGGTGCCAGCCTCCCTCGCTTACTGATACCATTCGCAGTAACCTGAATGACTGGTTATTCTGGTCAGGAGAAAATAGCACTGACATCATGTGATTCTGGCAAAGTAAACCACGTTGGAACTTGGCCTTTGAATACCCAAGGGGCTGGCAGCAATCTCGGGGGTTGGCTGGGAGCCCCATTGAGTTCACTAGTAATCAGTTGACTGCTGAGCTGGACAAGCTGCCCTAGTTTTTCTGACAAGCTCTGTCTAAAAGAATGATGGGCATTCTGCCACTAGGATTTTTTAGCAGAGTTGCTAAAGATTAACTCTTTAGCTACTGTATATACATTATGTCCTTTGTCACGTGTTGGTATGCAGTTTGATAAAACTTTGGCAGGAAGGTTCCAACTCCTTGTTCAGTTATTGCGCGTGGAATCCCTCTTGTGTGTAATGTACTTCCGTAGGCAAGGAAAAACACTATAAAGACCTCTGTACGCATGTTTTATGTATGTTTCAAAGGAATGCCAGTGAGTGGGTTTTTCTTGAAGTTTCTAGTTTTTTTTTCCAACATAATGACATCATTTTTATTTATGCAAAATTTCAGAAGTTGCATCCTAATCATCCTTTGGAATAGATATCACCTAAGAGACACCTTTGAAAAATGATGGGCATTTCATATTTATTTATTATGACAGATGTACCCATACATATTCTTTCCAATAAAATTTGATAATTCAGACTATTCTAGAAGAAAAGAGGTGTTTGCAGTCAGTATGTCATAGTCCAGAGGAACCAGTTCTTTGGATAGACCTGACTCCTCAACATACTTCTTGGTTATCTTTTACTAGAAAAGGTGGTATCTTGGTAACTTTATTCTTTCTCTCACATAGTTAGAATAAAGTACAATTGTAGAGTTAAACAGGTTGATCAAAAAGATTTTATGCTGTACCGCAGGTGGTGAATTTAACATGCTTAATCTTGCTTTGCACTGGAATTTTTCCTAAGGCACGTGCTCATTTTTGGCGGATCGCTGCGGCAGTCTGGGTTGGACACCGTGGTTCTGGGACGGGCTTCAACACTCCTTCACTCTGTCAGACTGCGGGCTGGTGGGGCCGCCGTGGGAGAGCAGGCTGGCGGTCGTGGTGTGTCTCGGTCCATGTTTGGGAGTTCTGAAGGCCAAAGCCACGGTTCTGGACTTTTCTTTTTATTGAGTCCAGACTTTGATTCTGAATCCTCTTTCATCTTCTCTTCCAAAAAGCCATATTTAAAGAATGGTACAGTTTCTCTCTTATGTTCAGGAGGTTTGTGGCATTAGCAACTTGGGGACATTATTGTCCATCAGAGCATTTTAATAGAGGAAGTAGAAAGATAACATATGTGCAGGTATGTTTAATGGACAGTTCCTGTTCTGCACACCTCTCGTCTCCTTTCCCCCAGCACAACTCTGCTTGACAGGCCGTCTCCTCAAAGGGAGCCTCCCCCACGGCAGAGCCGAACATCCAGAGTGACAGCCTTTCAGGTGCATAGTTAAAGGAAATTTTTAGTGAGTTTTTAATTTGGCTTGTCACCCTAAGACTTCTCAAGAGAAGATAAAAGCCACTCAGGGGTTTTGAATAAGAGTTTATGCACAGGGCAAACTTTTGAACATGTTTATTCTTATTGGGTGTAGTTTGGAGGAAGGAGCCAATAAAAAATTTCCACAAGATCTCGATTCTCTAGGCCCTCGTTTATCTCAAGAAAGGGCTTGGGGTGGTGATGGAGCGGTGTAGGGTTATGGAATGACCTTTCTCCTTTTCCCCTTCTCTCTTTCCCTCTTGTTTTGTCCTTCTTCCCTCCTTCCTTTTCTTTCCACTCTCTTTCCTTCCTCCCTTTCTTCTCTCTCTCTTTTCTCCCCCTCCTTTTTAAGAAAAACAATACAGAATGCATGAATAAGTGGAACAACAAATTGATGCTTCTCTCTCTTCCCCTCTCTCTGAAATCAGTAAATTAAAAACAAAACAAAACAAGCAACACAGTACTTACTGAACATCTACTCTTGCCAGGCAGTGCACGATGACTTGCAAAAGTGAGTTCTGTACTCATGGAGGGCCTAGTCCAGTGGAACAAAGATGTCTCGCGTGACATGATCACAGAAGGAAACACAGAATGAACGATTATGTTAAATAGCTCGGTGCAAAGGCAGCTGATGAGATAATGGACATAAAAAAGGGGATCTTATTATATACCTGTGAAATGTCTGGGTAGTATCATTTCTTTGTAATGCGTGAGAAATTCAGAAAGCTAGATCTGAGTTTGAATCTCAGTCCCAGAACTTGCTATTTGAACTTAGCAATGGACTTAAGCTCGTTGAACCTAATTTCCTTATCAGTAAGATAATCGTATCTACTCTCCAGGTTTCATATATGATTGAAAATACTAACTTTGAGACATTTAGTTGACACAGTACGAATCTAACAAAGTTATTTCTCCCTGTTACTAATACTACAATCCAGTGAGCTAAACCAGAGCATCTGATGGGTTTTCCCCTTTCATGTTTAATTGCCACTGGCAACCTAGTTTTGAACACACCGGTTGATTCCAGAGCCAGTCTACGAAAATGTTTTAGAAAGTTAAACGATGTCCCCAGCAGTCTTGGCACTAACACAGTCATCCCCATAGTTTTATCCACTAATTTTACTAACATTTTTGGTGTATAATAACTCATTGACATTTTCTGATAGACGCTGCTTATAGCTTTCTCTCTTTGCTAACTTTCCTGTCTTCTTTCAGGGGTTCTTTTGGTCACTGAAAGGTGTCAATTTTTTTCCTGGCATTTAGGTTGTATATGAATTGCAGGTGTCAGAAACTGACGTCATGCAGACTGAGGGGAGAAAGGGAAGTTACTGGCTGATGCGATTGAAAAGTCCAGTTCATTTCCAGGCACAGCTTGACTCAGGGGCTATGATGAGGAATGGCTCTCTGACTTGCTACCTCAGCTCTCCTCCTTGTTACCTTCTTCTCCCTTCACGGTGGTGACCTCCAGGTTGACATTTTACCAGCAGAGCAACCCCAGTGGGGAGGAAACTGTTTTTCTCAACAGTTCCAGCAAAAGTTCCTAGGCTGGCTGCCATTGGGCCACCCAGAGCCCATCACTGGAAAGAGCTGAGTGTCGTGCCTGCTCTTGCAGCCGGGGGGTGAGGGGAAGGCAGCCCCCACTACATGATTGCAGAGAGTGGGGCTGAGTGGCTCCCCAGAGGAAAATTAATGTAATGACTGCAAGGCAGTAGTGTATATTTTGTGCGAACAACGTCAAAACAAAACAAACAATTAGGCGGAAATCTACTATAGATAAACAATTAACACCATTCCTGTTCCTGCTTGTAGTTAGTTGTTGATGATGTGACATCCAGGCATAATAGCTGCTAATTATTGAGTCTTAACTGTACGACAGGCAGTGTCCTGTGTGCTTTTGCATCGTATTTCTCATATTCACAATAACCTACAAGGGAAGAATTAGAATCTTTGTACAGACTCGCAAACCGATATCTAGTGAAATTGTACCACTTGTTCAAAGCTTCTCAGCTAGTGAGTGGTGGAGGCAGCCCTGGGCTCCCAGTGTTCCTACTCTGGGGCCCAAGCTTGGATCGCCGTGTGGCCCTGCCGTGCGGCCCGAGCTCGGTGAGATGGTTCTCCAGGCCTCAGGCAGTGCAGGCACATGTCACTTCGGCCGGGGTGACTGGCACATTTTCCTGTGGGAACTAGACTAGGTTTCTTTTCCAGGGCAGGGTTTTGAAAGCCAGGACTTTAGAATCGTGTTCCAGGTACAGTTACCAACTCTGCTGCATGAATGGATGACTCATGAAAGGCCTGGCACCCTTTGTTTTATGTCTCTGTAAACCAATGACAATACTGTCACACTGTTGGGAGATTAATTGGTCTGTTTCAGAAGTTGTATGTACTGAGCATCACAGCAGAGATTTTAAAAAATCAGTCTCACCACCACTTTTGGACTGCTCAAATTCTTTTGATGGGGATCTGTGTCTTAGTCACCCTCTTTGACACCCCCCCCCCCCATGACAGAACCCCAGACTGGGTGGCTTAAGCAACAGACATTCATTTTCTCACAGGCCCGGAGGTGGGAAGTCAGAGGTCAGGGTGCGTGGTTGGGTTCAGGTGAGGGTTTTGTGCCTGGCTTGCAGGTGGCCACCTTCTCACTGTGTCCTCCAGGGCAGAGAGAGGGAGAGCCAGTTCTCACTAATCCTATCATATATCTCAACTCCACCCTTATGACCTCATTTAAGTTTAATTACCTCCGTAATGCCTCTGTCTCTAAGTAAGTTATGCAGGGTTGAGGGGTAGGTCGGTCTTTAACACATGAATTTTGGGGAGATACAGTTCAGTCCACAGGGGGTTATTAGTAGTTTATAAGAACCATGTAGCTACATTGCTGTTTCACTGTACCCTTTAGGTCTGTCATGGCACCAGACCAAGAGAGCCTGGTATAGGCTATTTCCTAATACTTATTTATTAATTTATCAATTTTGGGTTAATTAATTTCAAATTACTCATTGAAGTTCCCAGTTAGAGCAAAATCTTTTAGAAAATGATAAGACAAACACAGACATTTAGTCTACAGATTCATATGTGAGATGTGTGTGGAAATAGGGATATTAACAAAGAGTATGAAAACTTGGAGGAAGAAATAATCCATGGCCGGGGAAGACTTCCAAAAAATTCAATTAAAAGTTGATATCACTGGATAAATGGGATTTCACAAGGTGTAGGGCAGAGGGGTATTCTGGTGGCTGGGACACAGTCCTGTGTGAAGCTGAGAGAGCCTGCTGTAACTGAGGCATGGGGCGAGGGGAGCCGTGCAAACTGCCTCCCAGCTATTTGAGTCAGGATTTGGAGTCCCTCAAGTGCCTTACCCATCCAAGGTACTGGGATTTTATTACTGAGGCTTTGGAAAGCCCTTCAAGCTCTAATGGAAAAGGGGACATGTCACAGTTAGGTCTGGGTTTTGGACAGGCACATTTTAAAATATACGGTTTGATTTAAATGATAGAGAGTCTGGAGTTAGAGGCCTCGCACATGCTGTTCCTGCTGTTCCCTCTCTATGTGCATCCACCAAACTCCTCTTCATCATCAAAACACTGTTCTGGAGCAGAGTCCACAAAGTTATTCCTGACTCATCCACGTTTAACAATCACTCGTTTCTTGGTCCTCCAGTTATTTATGTGTGCCCATTACCACTTACATAACATCATAGTATCATTATGTGTTTACCTATCTCTCCCACTACTTGACACGAAGGGCCTTGAGACATGGCTGTATTTTTTCTATTTTTGTTGTTGTTGCTGCTGTTGTTGTTCTGTTCTATTTTGCATTCCAAGTGTGGAGTGCTTGGCGTATCCCAGGTACTCTGTGCTCCATTTTTATTTGTTTAATACAGCCAAGCTCAACTAAGGCTCCTGTGAAAGTCAGGAGAGGAGCAAGGAGAACACTGAAGAGGTTGCATTGGGAGGAACAGAAAAGGAAGGGCATATGGTACGGTGCAGGGAGGAGGAGTCGGGGGTGATGTTGAGGTTTCTGACTTGGTCATCTGGGTGAATGTTAATTCCCTTTAGAGAGACAAGGAGTGTGAAAGAAGCACTGAGTGTGGAGGTGAGGGGATGCGTTTGGTTTTTCTTTTTGGTTGCTTCTGGGCCTTCTGAGTGATGGTGTCCAGCAGGCAAATGAAAATACAGGTCTGAATTCAGCTTTGTTCTTATCCCAAACCTTTGAAGCAGAAAGTTTGATTGCAATTCCAGAGGTTGGAAAGTGGGCCAAGGATGTATGTAGCTTTGGGAATACTGACCTTTAAGAAAATGATAGAAGAGCTGGAATTAATAAAGGGGAATGGAAGTGGGGAGAGGCTGAGAAGAACGAGAATGGGGTCAGCCGTCGGGATGGCTCAGTGTCCGGCACACATGCTAGGCCGGTCTCTGGCCAAAGTGGTTTTTTTGTAATCATAAAAGTACTTTAATAATAATTAGAAAAATACCAGAAAGAATAAAAATAATGTACTGTTTTTTCATTGCTTGCAGTGTTTCAGGCATGTTGCTAAGTGCTTTTCCTACAAATCTTACCTAATTCAAACCTTAAGCCATTTATTCCTAAACAGACTTGCACATTCAAACTCAGGGGTCAAGTGATTTGTCCAAGGCCAAATAGCTAGTAAGTGTTGAAACTGGGCATGCTTTGTGAACTTTTGAATGCTGCAGAGAATATTAAGTATTTATTACTATTATTATTATTATTATTATTATTATTTTAGTGGGAGGAAGTCTGTAGAGATTAAAGTTACCCATAAAACTTACTATAGTCATTCTCATTAACTCAGAAGAAATAGAATTCTTTCTCCCTTACATGGATGACCTACACTTCTTTTGAACTTCTCTCACTTAAATCCGCTGATTCAAAATATATTTGTGACTGCAGTGTATCTGGCTGTATTAGTATGTGGTATATATTTTAATTTTGGTTTCTGTTGTAAGGTCATTTAAAAACCATCTTTGTCTACCATTTCCTCTGCAACGTGACTCTTTCTGTAATAAAGGGAATTGTCTCAATTGGAAAGATAAACCTGAATATTTTTAGCAATTACTTTGTTGAGTGCTTTCATGTGGAGTTGCATGCTTAAGAGACATACACAGTGGCAATTCCTGAAAATATTTGCTCAAAATTGCTTCACTCTTATGGATGTGTTTTCATATATAATTCAGGAAAGCAAAATTATTACATGTGATAGATTAGTATTAACACATAAAAGTAGTGATTTGTGTAGCCTGTTTTAGTGCATTGCTAATCCTCAAGAGATAACTATACGGTAATTTCCAAGAAACCAGACATTTTAGCTCTGCTAGTCATGTCATTTAAAGCCTGGCATATGTTTGCAGCTGTGGCTTCGTCTAGTCCTTGTGCAGGAAATGTTTTGCGCAGTGTGGTTTTGGGCCCGGGCTCACTCAGGTATTTGACTCCCACCCAGCCTCGCTACTTGGGGTTTCCTGACCTTGGAGTGGATGAATATCATCTCCACCTGTAGGCTGCCTGAGATGAGGTTGAGATTTCTCAGAAAGAACTATTATACCTGAAATGCTAAGGGAAATGGAAGACAACTTAAAAATATTTGCCTTTATTCTAGATCATGGCAGGGCTTAGGAATTGGGGTGGAGAAGACGGTCAAGACAGAAACCTGGTGGTTTCTCTTACCAAGTTACATTTGTTTTGGAATCGTATTCCATATTCTCCACTTTCCAAAACCGTATAATGCACAGTATGTTCCTTTTTGAAAAGGTAATACAAATTGCTTTGACTTTTCTTTCAAATGATTGATTTTTTCCACTCTGTATGTCAGAAGTCAAAAAAACTCTTGGAATTTTCATCAAGTTACTGGTTTGCCTAGTTTCTGCAAACAGAGAGGGAGAAAAGGAGATTTCAGTTTGTAAACTGTAGCTTTCATGACAAAAACATTCAGAACCTTGGTTAAATCAGAGATCTCTTTACTTGACTATTGAATTTCTTTCAAGGTGCTGTCTCCTTTATTGTCATACTGTACCAGTAAGTGCCGTTTCATGTAGATAACTCTTGATGTGGCTCAATTTGGTAAACTCTGCTATCTTTCAAATATGCATCGTTTATTTAAAATGCATAGGCATATGTTCAGAACAAAGTTATTTTCAGTGCATATATATTCATTAGCCTGTGTGTGAAAGTACATTTCAAATAACAACCACTTCAATATTTGTTTTTCTTTCACAACTTTTCTTCTCTCTCCATCTTGGTTTAATTGAACCCTAGGTCTGAAATCTGTAAAGCATTCCCATGGAACCAGGGTACATTTGAACATCTTTGACTGATATAAAATTGCTTTGTTGATCATATACCCATGCGTGATAAGATATGCATAAGAAGAAATCTGGTACAGAAGTATAAATAATACTTATCTTTAAGCCAGCATCTGTCATCTGCTTCAGCAGACAGTGCTTGCTTTCTTCCTAGCACAAAAAGGGCTGGAAGATTTATGGAGCAGCTTTGTTTGTGCTCCGTGATGCTTAATCAATTTTTATTAAATTCTAAATTAAAACTTGGCTTTCACTGCAGTGACGTCTCTGATGTATAGAACAGGGGAGGTCTCCATGCCCTGAGAAGGTTTGGTGATCTGAATCCCCAGTCTGTTTCTTCCTTCATGACTTCTCTTAATCACTTCTGTAAGTCTGACAAATCCTTGCAGGCTTGCATAGGAAAAAGTAAATACAACCCAAAGTTTGGGCTCTTCGGACTTGTGGAAAGTGGGTCTTTGCACTTCATTGTTTATACCGTCATGCATGTTCCTATAGCTGAGGAAGGAATACATAAGTTATTCCAATGTGCAGGTAGTGTGCTCATTTTGCATTTGGAATGATCTGAAAAATGAAGACTCACTAGTTATGATTACTGATAGTCTTAAAATTTTTGGTAATCAAGGCTTAACATTAGTTATCTGATAGAGACCTGAGGTTTGCAGCCTTTTCCTGACTACTTTACTTTTTAAGTCCTGCATTTGAAATTTCTTGGCCTGTGTATGCAAACTCAGTTTGGTGAATATGGTAGGAGACCCACTCAGAGAGCCCCGATTATAAGTGACCATCTTACTATCTTTGTAACTTTATGTATATAGGGAACCTGGATTCATGAGTCAACTTGAGATATTTTTTAAGGTAATAGGTTTAAAAAATATGCTTGTGATGGGTTTTCCTGGGCTTTGTATCTAGGAGGAGAGGAAGAATGAGATTTAATCAAAAATGTATTTCTCTGCTGAATACTGAGATTTCTGTTTTTGAATATGCTTTTTTCTTACATCTGGTACATACCAGACCAACCTGTACATATTATTCCTTTGAAAACATATGTTTGTGGGCCCAGATCCAAAAGTAGCTTATGTATCTACATTTCAAACTATAAGGTTTCTTGAAGAGAAGGGCAGGGGAATAACGATGAGATTTGTTGTTAATTATTGTTTATTTTCTAGGAAATATGGCAAGCTATAAACTGAAGATCTGAATATCTGTGTTTTTGAAGTATATAATATGCTGCTTAGGAGAACAGTAGTTAAAGAAAAATTTGGAAGCCAATTCTAACATGCCTCCCCCCAAATGAATAATTCTTGCTAGTTATTTTCTATCACTCATCTCTTCATTGCCACCTTTTTATTTTTGTTTTACATACTGCCATGTTTTACTTAAAAATGCTGAGCCCAGACATATAGATGCCCGTATTGAAATATCCCACTTACCTGCTTATTATCTAAGTCTTGACATTTCCCTAGCCTTGGTAATGACTGGCACACTATGAGTGTGTAGCTAGGAATGCAGTGTTTGATATTCTAGGGTTATTTACTTAAAGCCCAGCCCATAATGGTTAAATGACAGGTTATTGCTGAGTACATTTAGCCCTCATTTTTGTAAAACGTATTTGTCCCTGAGTGTATTCTCACCAAGTGCCTTCTTTCTTAGCCTCTGATGGTTCAGAAAGAGTCTTTGGAATCACTGTGAGAATAGAGAAGAAGCCCTGGATGGCTAAAATGAAGACAGCCCCGCCCAGTTTTGATACACAAATTAGTTTTGAGGATGAAGCGTAGTTGATCCTGGCTCTCTAACTTTAGAACTGTGTCTTCTTGCTCTGTCACTTGCCAGTGCTACTGCACTGTGGTATTTGCAGCCTGCAGAGCTGGAGAGTTTGTCTTCTCTCTGTGTTTCTGTGGAGTAATTCTGAGTTGATGAACTGAGGCGTGGGAGAGATTGCCAAATGAGGTGGTGATGATGGCTAAAGCGACTTGGACTTAGGGAGTGCTTTCTGGCAGAAGTACAATTCAGACAGTATCGTGTTTTTGACCACGGTACTTTAGACACTCTGCCAAGTGTTTGTAATGAGATAGGGCTGTTACTATACTTTGCTTTTAACTTTACTTTTGCGTACAGTACGTCGTTCTTGTTTTATAAACTGTGTCGCATACTTTTTGTACCTCTATAAACAACTGAAGCTGTTGAGTTTTTGGATAAAGTTTGAAGCAGTCTTGTGTTGCTTCCTCTTTGCTTTATGCTCCAAGTCAAGAGCTGAACAGTGAGATCTTTTTTCACACCATCTATAATGCGATGCACATTTTGAAGGCAATTTAAATTCTTTTGGCTCCCCAGCCATATGCTTCAAAATGGAAGCATTATACATGTATGGATAGGGGACTAGGTAGGAAATTGGAGCATAAAGATATGTGGCTGGGTGTATGGTGGGGTAATATTATTCCCACTGAGAGAGACAGAGAGAGAGAGGGAGAAATTCACTCTCTAGGATTTTTTCCAAATTTTAGGCCCAGTTTTGCTCAAGAAAATAATATTGCACAAGAAGTTTAAAATGTTTCCACAGGCTATTCAAGAACCTTTATACATGCAATTTATATGTCTAATGAGATTTTGGAACTTTACCAGTGTATTATTTGAGAAATTGGCAATATAGTCAGAGGAATGAACTTTAAGGTATAATTTTTAATGGAAGGACAAAAACTATATTCCTGGTTTATTATTACATTTTTATTCATTCTTTTTTGTGTGTGTGATTTTACTCCTCTCTATTTTCACCTTCACCTCTCAACTCTTCTTAGTTTACTTTTACATTGGAAGAGTGAAGTGCAATTTTCTTCTTAACACATAAACTCTTTCACTCTGTCTCTCTGTAGGATATTTTTCCTGTTTTCAGAGTTCATTCTGCCTGGGTAGAAAACACCAAATTTCTCCAGTATTCTGAAAATAATGTATGCTTTGCTGAGATAGAAATACCCTGTTTTCTGAACTTTTCTCATTATAATCATGTTGGCTTCTTGTGGTTATGCTGCATTGGTCACATGGATATCACTATAAATTAACTTGGCTGATGTTTGAATTGATACATTATATATATATGTGTGTGTATATGTGCATATATATATTTTTAATATAGCACAGGGACCCCTTTCTCATTCTCATTTAAAGCTTGCTTCCTTATCTTTTCCCCCCATTTCCATCACAGCCAATAAGTGACTTCTTTAGGAGATCAGACACAGTAAACAGTTCCTTCTGTAGTACTCTGTCAGTCCAGGGGTTGCTGTACTTTTTCCCGAAGGAGTCAGCTTGCAGGTTAAGAGACCTCTGATCTTTTCCTTTAGAATGATAGTCTTAGAACATATACACATGCCATTTTCTCCTTTTTCTCAATGCAGAAATGATGGAGTTTTTTACTGAAAGACTTAATGAATTTACACATTATTTTTCTTTTTGATTATTCTGTAAAAATAGTTGTCAAAGTTAAATTTTGTTTTGCTGAACACTCTGAAAATAAAATGCTGCAAACTTTTTTTCGCTAAACTATGGAGAATCGTTTTTATTTAAAACAGAATTTTTAATTTTATTTTTTCAGGTCCCTGTGTAATATGATACATTATTGAGTGCTGTGGTAGAATACAAACTTCTTATTGTAACTACAATGTATAACATAATAGCTTTTGGACAATGATCATGCAGTGTACTTTCACCTTCGATTGCCCTTATGGTGTTCAGAAGACACGAGGGAGAGCTGGGAATTGGGAAACAAGAGAGAGAGGGAAAGAAAGAGCCCCGGAGGAACTGAATTTCTTCACTCGTTCATTATTTTTGGGCAGGGGTGGAAAAGCCCACAGCTTTTTATCTGAGTAGGGTGAAATTGTGTTACTGTTTATCTGTATCTTTTTCCTCCTGTGGCAAGGGACGTGAAGAATAGACACTCACTCCCAGAGACACCAAGTTCCAAAGCACTGACTCATGAGTCCACAATGAAATACGAGGATGCAGCCATTTCCTACCTTTGTTTGGAAATGAACTGATTGGACCAGGCGGATGTAAGCCCTCAGCTGCAGAAGGAAATGCTTTCGATCTCTCTTAGGTACTGGGTGCTGTTTAGCAACCTTTTGGTATTTGACTGAATCAACCAGTGTGAAAATGTTTCCTAGAGTATCTAAAATTCAGCCTCTGGGCCTGTTTGTTTGTGCCCATGTAGTCTTTACCCGATGGCAGAGATGCGTCCACTCCTTTCAATGCAGTGCATTTTAATTGTGAATTTATGCATTAAACTCATCACACAGGTTCTCTCTCCCTAGATTAGTCTTGTTTATGTTTGCAGCCTCCTCACCCAGAGGTGACCTTCAGGAGTTGTAAGATCTGACCCCTGCCTTCCTTTTCAACCTAGGTCACACCCCACCTGCTTTCTTAGTATAGCAGCACTGGCTTCTCACTGTTTCCAGCACGAGTCTCAGGCACGGGCTCTCCCGTTCTTTCTGGTGGGAACCCTTTCCCCCCAGATGATCACAGGGCTTGCTTCCTTACCTCATTCAGAGGTCTGCTCAGGTGACGTGCTCACTGAGTCCTTCTCCCTCTACTTTGTCCATTGCTCCCCCCGCTATAGCTACCTGACAGATTTTATATTTGTTTGTCTCTCAGTTTCCTGGTTTTAACTCCCACTGAAACCTCATGAGACTTATAAACCTCCTGTGGGTTGGAACTTTGATTAGCTCGCAGTCTTCGCCTGGTTCTAGAACATAATAGAAAGTGTGTGTATGTCTGTGTGTCTCTGTGCGTGGCTCCTAGCACTATGCAGAAGCTGTTCGATCCACAATAAATGTCTTTTGAATCAATAATGTAGACCTCCCAGAGATGCCACTAACCTCTGATGTTGGGCCATTCAGCAAGGTATTCAATTTCTGGTTTCCTTGACTTTCTCATGTTGTAAGTGAGACAAAGTTTTGTACACCTCAGAGGATCATGGGAAGTATAATAATGGAAAGTGAATTTTCAACATGAGGAATAAAAGATCAAACACTAATTTTCTTTCATGAAAAAGGAGTCAGAAATCACGAACAGGGGAGGTGCTTGGTGGGCAGTGGTGTGTCTCAGGTGCTCAGGGTTTTCCCTGTGTGTGCTGACCCTCAGCACTTTCGTGGCAGCGATGCTCATGATGAGCTGGGAAGATGGATGAGGAGAGAGCTGAGAATGCCTGCAGCCTGGAGGATCGTTTGGGGGTCATAGTAAAGCAACACAGTGGGATGAAGGACAGAAATTGGCTCTGAAGAGAACACTTGAAGTTCTAGTTTACTGTCACATGTTTCACCTTCAGTTCTCAGATCTTCTAGTTTCCAGTCAAGTAGCCTTCCCAGGGTTTTCAGAACTGTGGTTTTACCTTGAATGTATCAGAGCTGGAAACAATCGTTTGTGTTTATGCAGTTCATAATTTTGCAGTTTAGTTTGTGTGGGTTAGTGGCCCTACTGTTCCACTGAATGGCAAATCTGTGTGAGGAGGATACCATATGCACAAGGATTTTCTTAAATAATGTTGGCGTTTGCCACTGGTGTTAGGGGAAGTAGGAAAAAATGAGAGTAATTCTGGAAGTTCTCCAGTAAGGGGTTAGGAAAGAACTTAGGGACAAATGCTCCTACTTGGAACGTAACACCAAATAGTGGGCTTTTTTTTGTGGGTTTTTTTTTTTAAGAGAAGCCAAAATTAAACACAGTAGAGTTTACTGTTTGCTAATCAGCATGTGTTTACTTTCTCTTCCAAAACTGAAGTTGCCAACCAATACATTTCCTACCCAGTGCTATGAATCTGTCCAAATAAACATGGGAAGTAGTAAAACAATGACACCACATGAAAAATATATCCTCATTCATTAAATAGAATCCAAAAACGTCTCTGGAATTTAATTCTAGCGACGAAGTGTGGACTGTTTGGTCTGTCCCGGGAGGACAGTGACCTCCTCCCTCCGTCAGTGCGGCGAGAACAGTGCGCTGTCATGAGGCCACACGGCCCTGCAGGCACTGGCTTAAACCTGGACAGACGAAAATGGGGCGGTTGCTATCGTCCCCGCACCCACGATCCAAGGGCACCAGGGCATCTTGGGGATAACCTCAGTTTATGACAATTTTCAGCTTCAGCAGCTTGTAGAATTCAAATAATCAATTTTCATTTTTGCCCCGATTACTGAAGATTATTGACAAGGAAGTTCTCAAGATAAAATGAAGGAGCACTTCCTTTGGGGATTTTAAGCATACAGGCTAAGAGAAGTGGTAAAGGGAAGCTTTTCTTTTGTGGTCAGTCAATTTTTGGAAAATAAATTCAAAAGCAGCTGATTCTAAAACCAACATTACAGAGAACCTTACATTTGCAAGGCTGCCCGTTTACTTTAGCTGTTTGTGCGCAGTTGCATGTGAAATTGGGACCTGTAATGCATTTGCGTGTCTTTGTTAAGAAACTTTGTTCTAGGAATGGAAGGGTGAGGTATAGTGATTATTATGTTAGTGTTGTTGTAGTTTAAATGGGCCTTTAAAAGACATCCCGTATTCTCTTTCTGCTGGAGCCAAGGCCCTTCACAGCTGACTCCTCTCTATCAAGAGAGGACAGTGGTTTGAGGAAAAAGGTATTAGTCATTTACTATTTAATGGGAGTTTTAAAAAAAATGCATCGAGCTTTCCGTAGTAATTACATTAAAAACCCTGTGAGTATTGTGGAATTTAGCGAAGTTAAAGCCTTGGGTATTGGGGTGCAGCCCCCAAACCTGTCCTCGTCATGCTTCGGCTGAGCAGTGAAATGAAAGGGAGTTAGTTCTTTGAGGCCATTTAGCACCCAGTTGTAATTCAACATTACAATTACATTAAGATTAGAGTAGTTCTATCTACAGCAGTACAACAGAGCTTTTTTTCTAAGTAAGAAATTATCTGAACAAATTTACTTAATTCAATTTAGATAGGTAAATGGCATATGACCAAATAATAATTTTAAGCAAAACCAACATTATAGCACATGAATACCCAAATGGATCTTTTAGGATGAGATAGCTTTTGTCTAAGTCGTCACCCAAAAGCTGTATAAATATAAGTTCTTGCCCTTGTTATCTAATCTAATTATTTAACTCTAAAGGTCTCACAGGGTCTCTCTAGCTGGTTAGGAGCAGTATTGAGTCTAGGAGCAGTGAGCTCCCGAACACAGGACTCATCCTGCTCTGTCAGGCTGCCTACTGAGTTTTAAAAGATGTCCCTTGAACACCAGATCTTTTTATTAAAAGTTTTCCAAACCAGAATTTAAAGGACTACGTAGTGGACAGTTTGTGATACTTTCCTAAAAAACTAGTGTCAGCAACTGCTTTCAACATTCAACTCATACTCATATTTATGAGTTCGGCAGTGTAAGTCATGAGTTCTATGTCACTTTTTCATCTGACAGCCTTATATGTGCTGGTATATGTGTACAGCTACACGCCTGTATGTAGATACCTATATACTTCCTGGTGTTAGAGAATGACTATAGCGTGAGTGTTCCATGTATCCTTTAAATTGAAGAAGAAAGCGAAAAGATTTTAGAATAGTGGTGAAGTTCACTTGGCCAGTTTTTCAGCAGGTTGTATGGTTAGTGAGAATGCAGGGGTGAAAATACCGTGCCAGTCCTTGACTTACAGTTCCAGTAGCTGTTGAGTACAGGTGGGGAGATAGTCTTCTAAGTCTGAGAGCAGTATGGGGAATGTTATAATGTTGAAATATAGACTCCTGGGGGAACAAAAGGAAGAGGGGTCCGTATACCAGATCAGTGGAGGCTTCCAGAATGAAAGTTAATCAAGGGAAGAGTAGAAGTGTTCCATGAAGGAAATGGCATGTTGGAAGGCTCAGCTGGAGCTCTGAAGGGAAAGAAGGTTAGGAAAGGTGAAACTTCAATAGCTACATCTGCCTACTATTTCTGTTCTTCAAAAGAATAAGTCTGATGATGGTCACCTTTCTAAGTTCTCATTGTAAATTCCTAAACTCTGTGTGAACGTTTCTTCTGACCTTACTGTTTGCTTTTTATATTGTTCTTCAGTCGTATAACATTCTATGCTATGTCCTATTTGAGTAAAATTATCATCCTCATCAATATGTATATTTATTAAGTACCTACCAGTTGTGAAGCCCCCCCATACAAAGACTACCATATCTGAATCTTGATTATAGGAAAAGATTTAAAGTCTAAAAGATGAGATTGTTTTAGGTGTGTTCCAAGAGTCATAGAATTTCTCCAAGCATTCTCTTTTTGACATGTAACATGATAAAGTATGGCCCTCAACCCTTGTTTTGGTAATTATAATTGGTACATGCTTTATATATGGAAGATGATATATAAATGATAGAGACATTTTTCTTTTGAGTATCAGAGTGAGTACTAATGCTGACAAAAGTGTCCTCTGGGTCACTGCAATTGATAGACTGGAATGAAACTGAGGTAGTTCTTCTCACAGTACTAGTTAAATTTATTCTGTCTGATACATATGCTCACTTTGCAATGTATGCAGTTTGCAAACAGATATAAAAGAATAACAGCAAAAGAGATGAATGCTGAACCTCAAACTTTACCAAAGCCTTTTATGGTAAATTGTTAGATGTTTTTCATGAAAAATTTTGGGATCACTTTCTGAGAAATTTCTTTCCATCTGGGAATTCCAGTGACCCATGAAGGAATATAAGTACTTTAATTATTACTTGCATTTTGAAAGTGAATATTTTGAGCTCTATTTGTGTGGATTGCACATTTTCAACACGATTTACCATCTTTAGGGCTAACCACATATCTGTAAAGGATGTTTTGAAGAGCAGTAGTAATGCAGCTAGCTTAGGAAATGTCACAGCTTAAGCTTCCTATTCTTTACCTTGATTTCCTTAAAAAGTGAAAGCATTCTGCTCTATCCTATCCAGAGTGAATGCAGCATGTGTTAGCAGAAGAAAGCAACCAGAGGCAGGCCTGCCCTCACGACCTGTCGTGCTGAGCATGTCAGTTTGCTAGATGAGAGCCGGCAGGCCTGGGCTCTGCTTCCGAGTGCCCCGCAAGTAGGTGGTGGAGCACGCCTGCCTTCTCTGATTATAGACCACTGCAGTAGCAGAAGATAGCACATAGGCAGATGAACTGGTATACATTTTCTAATAAAATAAGGTGAATACGTCAGTTCATAATAGTAAGTTGTTAAGATTTAGGATGCTATGTATTGTTTAAGAGACATAGGAGAATATAAGGATTCTGTTCCTTAAACTTCTAATTAAAAAATTTCTAAGGTGATATCCATCTTAGAAAAGAGTTTAATCCGGGGACTTGATCGCTAGCCTTCTAAGACTACGTAGACCTTCAGACTTCATTTCTGCACCTGCCAATTACTGTCTTCTAGTCTTCCTTTCCTTAATGATTTTTTACAACATAGAATAAATCTGGCGACTTTTATTTACTCATTTTCCTTTCCTTGAGTAAAGAAGTGGTGTACCAGAAGCTGAGTGTCCTGTTCCTTGGCGGCACATGGTTCAGGAAGCACCTAGAACCGCTGTTCATTTGCTGTGCTTTGCAGTGGGAAGACCAGGCACACACAGAGTTAAGCCCATGGCTGCTCTGTGTTAACCAAACATTCCCAGTGTGGCAGGGTCGTAATCCCTAAGCAGATGCTTTATGGTTATGGGATCTCGTTATTGTCCAGGGTGGCTCTCGTATGAGAAAATGCAGCCATGCAGAACTGGCACAAACACTACTGACTTGCCCACCATGGCTTATGGTTTTTCCTTCTTAACGTCCATGAACCCATTTCATCTTTCCCTAGCCTCAGGGTGCTGCACTTTCTCTCTCTACACCTTCCACTCATTAAAAATAAAAAACTAAAACAACAACAATAAACTGGAATCAAATTGTAATGTTCCTCACTGATAAGAGGTTCTGATTTACCTTGGGATCTTTTAAGTTTGTTGTTGTTGGCAAAGACCTTGTTTCTTTCTCAAGTCTTTCAGCCACATCGTGGCCTTTCAAAACCTTTAAGTCCTGTAATACTATATTTTGTGAAGAAGGGAAAAAATGAGATTTTTTTCCCTCCTTGCTTTTGTTAACCCATTCTTGCTGTAGACTCCAACAAAAAGGGTTTTTGTTAACTGGAGCTTAAAATCGGCCAGCTTGCAAAGTATTCTCCCTTTTTATGCAAGGAGGATTAGCTTGGCATGTTATGCTGTTCTCTTGTATGAGCCATTCACGTGTCCTGTCATAAGGTGTATAATTACTGCACTTCACCATCAGCAATCATTCTTAAGTTAAAACCTGTTTTAAACCTCTCATTAATATAAATCATACTGGGAAGGTAGAGAATACACCTTCAAAAAGAACGAAGTGTTAGGGAGTTAATCTGTTCTTTTCATAATAGACCCAGGGTAAATAATTTTCACTTAGCACTTTTCTCTCTATGCAATCAAAATAGTTTGTGATAAAAGATCGGGTATCAGGGATTGCATAAATGTGCAGTGTTTTATTCAGACAAGGTTGGGCTTCCTGCTTGGTGCCAGCCTGGTTTTCTCTCTGTCACCTTTGAACAGTGAAGTGTGTAATCCTCCATTCTTTCAGAGTTAGCCCCCTGACAAAATTTCCTCTGTCTCCCTCTCTCTGCCCCTCCCCCTCCTCCTAAATACACTGTCTCACATACACTCTTGCTCATACACATACATACAGGAGCAAAATGTTTTTATTTTCAGGTCTTTCTTTCAATGAACTATCCCAGCCTGCTTAGCTAGCTAGCTGTATACACTTATGAGCAGTATCTCAAAGAATGATTTTAATTTAATGGATGAGCTGTAGTCAGAGGACTCAAATATCCCAGGTATATTTATTCATTTGTGGTTGGTTCTAGTACAGGTGTAGACAGTGTACACACAGCTCTATAGGGATAGCCAGAGCTTCTCATCTTTCTAACGCACAGAGGCCACTTCTACTCTTCTTTGCCACCCCTACCCCCGGAATCCACCTGCCTCTGTCCCAGAGCTGTTATGGAAAGTTCAGTCCAAGTGGTTAGGGCTTCTAGGTGAGGGACTTAGGCCCTCTCAGGGAAATGTTTCAAATTTTTACACATCCTGAAAAGCTCAGCCTGACCTGGCCTTTGCTCACCTCTCCAAACTCATTCCTCACTTCTCTCCCTTGAGCTCCTGACTCATTCGCTTTCCAATTTCCTTTCTCTTTAAATTTGCTAAAGAACCCTCCTTTCTTTCTTCAACCCAAAGGCCTTTACTTTTGCTAATTCCATTTCCCTCAGCTAATTTTTACTCATCCTTCAGGTCTAAGCTTAAGCCAACCTTCCCTATTTCTTCCACATATTTAAAATTAACTGCTTACAATATGCCAGAAATGATTCTAGATTCTTGAGACTCAGAGTTGATTTGAACAGACAACATCTCTGTTCTCATGGGGCTTATGTTCTAGGAGAGGCCTTCAACAGAGATGTCTGTCTTCACATTTCCTGCCTTTGTTGCATTTCCATATTACTCTATGATTTTTCATAGTATTCCTTTAGTCCATTAATAACTATTTATTGATGCCTGTTAGGGAACATTTCTTAAGCTTAGACAAGTTCCTTCTTCCCTGATGAAGTCTAGGCTGTGCAAGACATTGTTAGACTTCCTTTCTCTATCATATGTCCATCCCAGAAGGCACTCAATAGATGCTTAATAAATGGAAAAAGACTGGCTTTGTCTGTCTCCCTGGATGTCTTTTCAATTATACTCTGTTATACTGTCTTAAATTTTAGTCTAGTTTGAAATTCATTGGGATCAATAGGCTTTTCCTTAAAAAAAAAAAAAAAAAAGAGGTCCCTTACTGAAAACAATTGTTTTAAATTCATATTATCTGTTTTTTTAAGCTTTGCAGATAAGAGTGGCTGAAGGAATGGGGATAGAACTTGGATGGAGAGGTGATGTTTTCAGGGCTTAGAACAGTAGGAAGTCTATGGTGGTTGGCCCAGTGGGAGTCTTGCACAGGGCACTGGAGCTGGGAAAATGGGTCTAAGGAGATGGGAGAGGAGTGCCGACCGGGAGGGAAGAGGGTTTCAAAGAGGATTTCCTGGGTTATTTCAGGAATTTATATTGAGAAAATTAAGAACCCCTTTTGTTTCTCATCCTCTCTGAAAGAAGGAAGGGAACTAAAATTAGTTAAGAATCTTTTATGTGCCAAGGACTTTACATATATTATTTTATTTAAGGCATTATTTTATTTCTAGTTTATAGTCCAGAATCAGGTATGCTTAATTTGAGAATTAGAACATGTAAAGCTGACAATGTGTGACCTCCTGGTGCTCAGTTAATGCTTGTTGAATGCATGAATTTACGAATAAATACTTGATCTTCATTTTGGCATAATTCTTCAAGCCAGCAACTGAAGACTGAGACTTCGTTTGGGCACTACTGGTATAAGAGTTGAATTGCATTCAGGGTTGTACTGTGCTTTGTGAGCTGGTGTGAAAACCTACTCACCCGATCTGATACTCTTGCAATAATTGTACATTATTACTATTATTAATAAATCAGCATGAGTTCCAGACCACTGACTCACCTGTGAGTTTTGGGAGCTCTATTTCTTAGTATGTTGGGGATTACCTGTATGTAAGTACAAAAATTACATGAAGTTAAATCTTGTGTATTCTATTTTACTGTGATATTTCGGGAACTTCTTTTCTAATGCTGAATTTAAGTGGTTCTCTCCCTATGCTTTCTTTTTTTCACAAACGTTCCTCAAACGTCTTTATAAATAGGCAGTATACCTATTTATAATGAGGATAATAAAAGTTACTACCTAAAAAGATGTAAAAGAAGTAAAGAGATAAAATAATTTCTAAGATTCTGAAAACATAACATCTTTTGATGTAACCCTATTTCATATTGAGTTACCAGGAACATGATATTAAACTGGTTTTGGTTTGGGTTCAAGTGGGTGAGAAACCACATTAGTGATGAACTCCGTCCAGTAAGATTAAAATACAGTCACAAATAGAGAGACCCCAGAGGGGACTGAGGGAGCCAAACTGTAAGATCCTTTTTTATGTAATGGTAAAGCCTGGCCAGACCTTTTTACCAGAGTATTTGCAAAATGGAGCACAAGTAATTTGAATTTATTTGTAACTGCTATATCTCAAAAAATTCAATGAAAAATGAAATGTTTACTAGTTTGATCACTAAAATTGAGTATGTGGTGGCAATAAGTGGGCTTTTTTTGTACATGGGTTCAAGTAGAATGTTATTTGGTTAAGATGTGGGAAGTGCTATTAAGAAATGTAAGGTTCATTTAGGAGACTAACTGTATTTGACGTGTATTTCTCTCTCCTATATAATTACTTTTAGAGTCAGATTGAACACATCATCTTTAGAGTTACTTCCACTGTTACTATACATAATTAAAAAGATATATAGATAATGCAAAGTTGGATGAGAAATCTGATTAAAGGAACAGTAAGTGAATTACTCAAAGTCAGTTAATATGAAATTTTAAACTTTTAAAAAGTATGTTAAATATATTTATTAAAATTAAAGCCCTGGCTGGTGTAGCTCAGTGGATTGAGTGTGGGCCTGGGAACCAAGCAACCACGGTTCGATTCCCAGTCAGGGCACATGCCTGGGTTGCAGGCCAGTTCCCAGCAGGGGACACACCAGAGGCAACCACACATTGATACTTCTCTCCCTCTTTCCTTCCCTTCCCCTCTAAAGATAAATAAATGAAATCTTTAAAAAAATGATGTACACTTAAATTGATGGATATAGATTACTTCAAAATACTGAGAGGTTCTGTGGGTCCGTGGATGGAGCCGGGTTTTGGGAGCCTAGGAGGCACCCCCTGAAGCTCACCAGCAGCATATTCACTTGGTCAAGTTTAACCTCGTGAGGCCTCTCTGCCCTGCTGACAGCATCCATGTCGATGGGCTACATCGAGCATTAAAGCCACCTTTTGTGAAGCTTCTTATAAAATGCTTGCTTATCAATGACATCTGTTTCCATCAACAATTGTATATCATTGGAGGAAATATATATTTAAAAAATTATTCCAAGTAAGTCAGAATATACTCTTAGTTTTCATGACAGCATTCATGTTACTTAGGCTCAGGGAACATATCTAACTTAGGAAAGTCCACAGCAGTCCTGCTTTCCCCCTGCCTGTCCCCTGCCCCCCGATATTATAATACATTTGAGGGACAGACATTCCAGAACAATGTTTTCTAATTCTTCATTGAGTTGTAAAATTTCATCAATTCTTTGTTCACTCAGCAGACAGTTTCTGAGCACCTACTAATATTTCGTGCTATGCACTAACCTCTAGGAGTAAAAAGCACCAGCTTTATCTGCAGGGACATCACATTCTGAAAATAAATGAGCTAGTGAGCTGGTAATGCATTTAGACAATGGTTAAGTGGCTGAAACCTTTGAACTGATAAATAAGCTTTTCAAATTGTAGTCATTTTCTGGGCATGTTTAGGAAAAAATTTACACACACATACATACACACCCATCTTGAGTTATGATAAATGGAAAACCATTTGAAATCTGAACAGAAAAGTCATTTTTACTGTTTAGTCTATGGCAAAGACAATTATCTGAATAACTCCATTGTCCATTTCTAAGATTTCTTTGGCTGTATTAGTCTAATATATATTTTAAAAATATGGTTAACTATTACCTGGAGTAATTAAAAATGCTTATATTAATAAAGGCCATGTTAAGTTTTTTCTTAAGACTCATAGGCTTATATATTCATTGCTTATCTTGATGGTGGTTTTACTGGAGAGATTTTGACCAAAAATTTTATTCAAATATTGTTTATTGGCTTATTTTAAAAAGTGATTCATCTCCCAATTAATATTTTCAGCTTTTTTTACAAAGCCAAATTGTCAGTATTAAATGATTTTATAAAAAGTAATAAGTTCTCTAAGATGTATAATACATGCCTCTTCAATGAATAATTTTTAAATTCTATATTGAACAATTAAGCAATTTAGGTTATAATAAATAATTAAATCTAGTGAACTAGTGCTAAAAATTTTACCTAATCATGGTTTTAAGTCATATTTTAAACACTATTATTGAAATTGGATCATTCAAAATGAAATGACACATTTCATCAGAATGACCAAATAAACGAAAAAACTTGTCAGAAACAAATATATTGTTCTCGGCCTTTAAGTATTTTGTTCTGTATTTCTGAGAAGTTCCTGACTTTTTCATGAACTTCAGCAAATTTGAGTGAATCCTGACACTCTGAAAGAGTCAGATTTCCCTCAAAGCACGCCTGCTTATGAAGCTGAAAAACTTATTTTTACTTTTTCTATATCAGACTTTAGTACCGTAAGCAATGATAGTCTTTTCATAAAACATATTTTTATAAACCTAAAGCCATTATATCACAAGAACCCCAGACACAAGTCATCACTTTGCTCCACCCCAAAGTTCATTACTGCTTTCAAATATATCTTATAAAATGCTCTGTTCCTCAGCAACCACATACCGAATAATCACTGACCACTTAAGAACAGCATTTATATTTATGTAATTTTTCATAGCATTGAGGATTTGGATCCTTGAATACCCAAATCAAATACATTTCAAAAAACAAAGCTACAGTTCATACTTTAAAAAATGCTTTGAAAGGAAAAATTTGTAAAATGGAAAAACCGCTGAACATCCTTGAATGGAAGAAACTATATACCTACATTAGTGGTAAAGAAAATAGGATAATGGGAAACACGTAATTCTAGGAGAGAACAGACAGGACAGGTCATTAAACTGGGATCATATATATCTTGGTTTTGTTTAGTATACTTTCAATTTCAGTTAGTCGATTTGGTTCTCAGCTGTTTATTTTTAGTGGTTAGATCCTAGTTTTCAGTGATTAAGGAAACAGGGTCTCCACACACAGCTATACTGTGGAGACTGAAAAGTAACTGTAGACTGTGAGGTCTCAGCCAATGCTGGCATTTTAAAAATTTATTTTATTTTTGTAGCCCAGGACTTGTTTTCCACTTTATGCTTGTTTGACTGTGGCTTTTGGGTAGCCCAGAAATACCTTAAAAGCTAATTGTTCAGGGAAATACAATCAGGGTTGGGATTAGAAGGAGTAATTGAGAATTGAGGAGGGACTTTTTGGTTTCATTGTGAGTTTATTTATTTGAAAACGGTTTTAGATTATTGGGGGGGGTGCGTGTAGTTGGAAGCCTAGTGGCTTGAGAGGCAAAACCCTAGAAGGTACACACAAAACATCCATCAGTGGCGTCTTGGCCAAGTGGAGTATAGGTGAGGGGCCGAGGGGATGGATGCAGCGTGGCTGGGAAGGGAACCAGAGCCAGACCCTGTGAGACCCGGTGGATTCCTACTATTGTGGTTGGTCCCAGTCAGTCATGGGCATTTCTATTTCCTTATCAGATGCAGATGTAGTGGGATTGAACTAGAGCTGATAGGAAGGTTTTTCTAGTTTGCATTTCCTTGAAATTGGATTGGCCTCTAACCCATGCCTTTAACACATCTTCCTTTTTTCTTCCTTTCTATTAAACATTTAGGGGAACCATGATTTTTAAAATTTTACTTTTGGATTTCTCTCTCCTGTAGAATTACACCACAGGGGAAAAACCTGAAGTATAAAAGAAACTAGTGTAATTTTAAATAATTAAAGGCTACCACATTTTCAAAGACAAATGCCGTAAAATAAAAAATCTTAGAATGCTAATTAAAAATTTTTTAAATTTATTAATTTGAGGGGGGTGGGGGGAGAGAGAGAAACATTGACTTGTTGTTGCACTTATTTATATATTCATTCATTGGTTGAGTCTTGTCTTTGCCCTGACCAGGGATTGAACCCTCAACCTTGGCATATCAGGACAACACTAACCAAGTGAGCTACCCAGCGAGGGCTAGAATGCTCATTTTTAACAGTGTCCATATCTAAATATGTTTCAAATGGGGTATGT
The DNA here is from genome assembly GCF_021234435.1 of Artibeus jamaicensis. Taxonomy (NCBI): domain Eukaryota; kingdom Metazoa; phylum Chordata; class Mammalia; order Chiroptera; family Phyllostomidae; genus Artibeus; species Artibeus jamaicensis. Next base: position 51,448,644 of record NW_026522030.1, on the reverse strand, counting down.
GGGTTAGAATTCGACATACTAAACTTGTTGCAAACAGATTACAATTTAGAAAAATAATGAAACATACAAGTTAATCAACATTATAAGTTTCAACTGGAATCTTATGATTAGCGTAGATCAGCTTACTGTGCCCGCATGGAGCCTGGCTTCTGTGCTGAGAAGAATTTTGTCGTCGACTTCCTGCTCTGTGACCCGGGCATGTTACCGGACCTCTCTGAGTTTCTGTTTACCTGTGTAACTCTTGAGAGAGAGCTGTGGGTAACATTCTGAGGGAGCAGCAGAGAGCAGGGATGGATTAATGATGAACCAAAGAATAAGAGAAGTTGTAGGAAAGAAGTGGCACTTGATCTGGTCTGCATGGAATGAGGGTTTCTAAATTCAGCAGACAGAGAGGGCAGACTGGTCTGGGGGAGTAGGCACTGCGGTCCGGCTCCCTGTGGCTTGGGTGGGGTACATGACTTAGTGCCTGATGTAGGTGCACGCTGAGCCTGGAATTAGGGAAATCACCCTTAAGGCCCCTGCTGCATGCTACATGGGGTAACAGTCTTCGGTAGGTGTATATGTTTCTCAGACTGTGGAACTGATTACTGCAATTGAAGTGCCATGAAGCAACCCTGTTGTTAGTGTGCAGGTAGCGTGGTGGTCAGAAGTCCACTGCAGTGTGTCTGTGCTGTCTGTTACAAGACCGAAGTCCACATGGTCGCTGGGTTAGGTTCTCTTCTGGAGGATCTGGAAAAAAAAATGCGTTCGAATTCATTCTTGGTTGGTAGAATTTAGCTTCTTGTGGGAATAAGGTTGAAGTTTCTCTTATTTGCTGGCTATTAGAGGACTGTCACCATTTTCCCTTGTGGCCCTTCCTTCTTTAAGCCAGGAACAGCACAATAGTTCCTTCTCATGCTCTGAATCTCTCTGACAAATCTTCTGAGTCCAGATAGAAAAAACTCTCTGCTTTTAAAGAGCTCATGCGCTTAGGTCAGGCTCACCTGGATTACTTCCCCAGTTGAAAGTCAGCTGTGCCACGCAGCCCTCGGATTGTGGCGGTAAACCCGTCGTGGTCACGGTCCTGGGGATTGTGCAGACAGGGAGGCGGGAAATGACAGCTACCATCTTAGAATTCTGCTTTTGGGGGTGCAGTTGGGGGAGTTCGAGTAAGACAGGTAAATGTCTTGGCCAGTTCCTAGAAAGTTGACATTAGTGGAATGTATAAAGTGTTTTTGGAACAATGAGAGGTTGGAAGCGGTTGACAAGGGAGGCGGTTTTTGCAATAGCAGGAAGGCTTTATATGATTATGTGCTGTTTACTACTGATTAATACCAATTTAGCACAGTTTAGTTTGAGAAGGGCTTCAGGGCATTGGAAATAGTGATCGAAAGATCAAAAGGAGAACTTCACAACTTGCTATCTCCTGATCGAAGCCAAGGTTTTAATTTGTGTTTTATAAAGAGGGAGGGAGAGGGTGGTGCTAAATAAGTAGGCAGGCTTTTGATGCCTCCCCTTTTTAATCAGGATAGCCTGGATCTGTTTCATGTACTGGCATTTTATTTTAAAATTAAATTTATTATTCCATTTTAATTATTTAAGCTAAAAGTAAATCTGAGGACTGCTGGACCTTTCTAACGCCTTCATGTTATAAATGGGAACGTGATGGCTCAGAGAGGGGAAATGACATAACTTGCTACAGTTTTTTAGCTTTGCCAAGCACGCAACTTCGTTTGAGAAGAATAACTCATGGGTAAAGAATGACTAGAGGGCATAGAGGTCATAAGAAAGGGCAGTTCATGAAGTTATATCGTGGATTTCAGGGGGCGCTGGGATCAACTTAACTTGGGATTTGTCAGGAAAACTTCATGGAAGAAAGGGGATCTTAGCCTGGAGATTAAAAGAATATAGTACAAATGAGAATTGCCTAAGTAAAGGTCTGCAGACAGGGCCAGCTCTGTGCAAAGTAGGAAGGTGGGTAAGAGAAGGTTGAGGGGCAGTATGGTATCTTGGCTTTGAGCTTTGGGGTCTTCTGTATTTGAGCTGTGTAACATGGGGGAAGTTATTTTGTTTCCTTGAGCCTCAGTTCTCCCTACTGTAAAATGGGGCCAATAATTATGCACTTATAAATACATAATAACAGTTTGTATATGTCAAAACCAAGTTGAATATCTTTAATCACCTGTTTCAACCTAATGCATTCATATATTACAGGGTTATTGTGAGGCCTGAGTGAGATAATGCATGTTTAGCACAGTATCTAGAACGTAATCAGTACTGAAGGTGTATCAACTATTTGTAGTAGGGATACAAATATTCAAGGGATAGGAGACTTCTGACTCTGGATTTTAGGTAGTGGGTTAACCTTACAAGCCAAGGGAATCTTGCACTTTGGGCTACAGGACAGGAGCCACATTACAAGAGAGAGGATTACGGGTTACAAGTGAAATGTGACCGTATCAGTCAGAGCCAGAGTCAGGAGGGCAGAAAGACTCTTGATGTGTCAACATCTGGCTTGACCTGGGCACGCAGAGTTTAGTAATTTGCTTCAGATTGCAGTTCTAGAGGAGCTTGCAGACTTGGGAGGTGGGTAGAGGGCTGGTAGACAGGATGAAAACTAGTTCAGAGTGGAAATCTCTCCCTGCGAAGGGGAAAGAGGGACAGTAAGGAAGACCGGATGCAATGTTAGTTTGGGTGCGGGGAAGAGGGGCATTAGATCTCACTGGATGAAGAGCAGAAGCTTGGGGCAGTGGAAACTCTCTTGAACAGAGCTGATTTTTAGTGATGAGAAGGGCGAGAGGTGAGGAAGTTACGCTTTAATGAAGGGGTTTTCCGGAAGGGAAATGAGGGCTCCTTGGGGAAGAGTAAAGAGCTGGGAGAGGGGCCGGAGGAAGAGGAGGAAGTGTGGGGAGGGGCGAGGTTTGTTAGTATTGAGGAGGTGGGGGTGATGGGTGCGCAGATGTGAGAGCTGTTGGCTGTGACCCACTGGTAAGGACACGCTGGGTCGGGTCCTGCATCCAGAGAGAGCGTGGGAGGATATGGGAGCTCTGTGGCTCCTGATGCCCCAGAGCTCTAGTCTGATAGAAGGGAGGATGCCTGTGCAGAACAACCCCGCCTCTTAACGTCCACCTTGTGATACTTGGCGAATGCCACATCTTTCCCTCATAAAATATGTGGAAGCAGAGTGAAAGCATCCTTCTCTGAACCCGTGAACCACAAGGGCTTTAAGACAGCTGCAGAGAGGTGCGTTTACCTTGTTTATGATGCTTGTACTAATTAGAAAGAGCTGTGTTCTCTTTGTGGCCTGAGACTTTGCAGTAGATCTATATTGTCATTATTATCAGTAATAGTGAGAGAAAAATTTAGAACAGGTGCCTGGTAATCCTCGGTGAAGAGAATTCAGGGGATCTTGTTCCTTGACTTCACCTTCTCTCCACCTGGGAAGGAGGCAGGTGAGCCGATCAGACCACAGGCTGTTGGGAAGAAATTCCTTGGCTCAATATAAAGAAGGCATGCTATGCTGAGATTACTGTTTACCAGGGACAGGGGCTGGCTGCTCTAATGCTCTCCCAACCCTGGAGATGGAGAAGTGGCTTTGGTGCAGATCCAGCCTTTCACAGGGAAGTTATTCTAGTTCCCAGGCAAGGAATCTTTCCTTTGGAGTCACAGGGTACATTCTAATGTAATGAATCAAGACTTTGGCGTTCAAAAGAACACTTCATACATTGCGTTTTTCACCATCGCTTTAATTCCATTATATATATAAAAAAAGGAATACGCCATCCTCTTGTCATCGGAAGAACCCTGAATTTCTCAACTCTCATTGAATCTAGTGTTATTTACTTAAGCTTCCTTTCTGAATTCTGCCCTGGAGTGTTTGTAGGCAGTTGCATTTATCTCTGTAACATTACCCACCGTTTAGTAAAAGAAAACAAGCCTCAGCAAAAATACCTCCTCCACAAAACGCATATAAAATGGGAATAATGGGAATGAACAAAATCCTAGCTTGACTCAGTTCTCCTGCGACAAATGTGGAGTAGTTTATAATTTTGAGTAAATGAGTCTGCAAACCAAAATAGTTAGTAGGTTTAATTTTAGGTTTACAGTTTTGACATTGTAACCCTAAATTACATCTTATTTGGAAAAATCCCTTCAATTCAGATGTTTTTTAAGCTAGTGCCATAAGATGACTCTGTTAAAATTTCTCTGAAGATAATATAGCTTTTATCTGTCTATTAACCAAAATTAAAGCTTTTATCTATTAACCAAGATAATAAATAGAAGTATTTATAATCTAGATAATAAATTATATCATTATTTACTGGCATCTTTGATTTGCTCTTCCTACAGAAAATTTTGGTATTCCTAAAGACACCAAATTAAAAAAAAGAAACCCTGTAAACATGGCAAAGAGGGCGTTGTCAGAGGATTGTCAGGCTGAACTCCATAGAAGGCAACATTTTAGGAGAGACAAAAGGCTAAAAAATCAAAATTTTTACAAATTGGTTTATCTGCATGAGCTTCATGAGCCACTCTTTTAATACAGAAGTAGCACTGTTTTTTGTTTTGTTTGTAGTTGGAGAATGAAGCGATTACTTATTGGTATTAAATTTAAGCTAGTAGAATACAAAGAGTAGAATGGTTTTAGGTTCCCTACAAGATAAAGAAGTGTCTCTTTAAAAAATCACTATGTGGTTCCCACAAGAGCAACATAAACAAACAGGTACTTAATACATGTCTGTATTTTTATGATGGCATTGGCCAGAAGGAAGATAGATCAATAACTGAAATTACCTGGATTTATCAGACAAAAGGCTAATAGACGTCTAGGTGTCAGCTGCGATCAAGGCCAATTGCACTTAAATAAATCCATTTCCACTTTGAAGTCATGGGGAAAAGGGACAGTGCATTTCTGTTGCTAAACCCCTGACCAATTCTGGGCAGTAATAATCACCTCTTTGGCCCTTGGTAAAATCACCTATACTAAATACCAAAATCAAACATCAAAAAATGAAGGGAACTCTGTAGACTGGTTGAGTGACATCTGTAGTCACTGGTCTCTTGGGAGGCCAGAAGCCCCACTAGAGTTCTGCAGTAGCACATTCTTGCTTGCCCAAGACCTTCAAAGTCTCACATGAACATATGAAAAGTCTTTTTCAAGTGCCTTATTAAAGCAGCGTTGGCTTGGACAGAATGCCAGTGGGTGGAATCTGGGTTTTATCAGGTGCTGCTTGAGGAAAAACACTTATGGTAGTCCCAGAAAGCACTGAAAACAGAAACAAGGTTTGGGGATTGTTATTTGGAGTCAGAGTCTCGAAATTTGCATGGAAGCAAGACAAATTTAAACTTTAAAAATCATATTAATTTAATTTTATATTTTGCTTCATTATGGTGATAGTGTTTGTATCCATTTTTTTTTTTTTTTGACAATTGGCCTATTCCTTCAGTATTTTTCCTTTGGGAAAAATGTATGCCTTCCAAATGTTGCCTTGTAGCTCACACCTCATTATTCTGACTCCCTTGTTAGGCTCCGCACTCCTTGCCTTCTTAAAAGTGCCATTAGATCCACAGAGTAATATAGGAACTCTAACAAGGCAGAAGAAACTGAGCCTTCTTCAGAAAATACAGTTTACTGGCAGAGTGTCAGGACCTAAAGGTGTATATTTTTGTGTCCAGTCACCACTGCCCATAGGTATTTTATTTTCTTGCCTGAATTTTCTCTTCACTCAGATCAACTCCCCTATTTGTTTTATCTCAGTGATGTGTGTGTGTGTGTGTTTGTGTGTGTGTGTGTGTGTGTGTTTGTGTTTGTTTGCAAATGTTCTCAAATCATTTGGGGGAAGAAAGCAGGCTATAAACAAACAGATAAATTAGTATTGATACTGTGAAGTCCTATCTTAAATGAGATAATAAGACCGTTCAGAGCAGGATTTGATGAGTCTTCCACAATAATATACATTTAGAGTTTGCTTAGTTTGTATGTTTTTTCTTTCTCCCAGCATTATTAAATAATTAGATAATTTATATCTTATCTTTTGGTTTCTCATGCCCACTCCAGAAATAATTTGTAAGACAATCTAATTTAGATGCTATCTGCTTTAAAGAGGAATTCGTGTGGGTTGAAGATACTATATGTAAAAGGTGTAACCCGAGAAAAAGTTATCGCCCAGAGGTTTGGAAATTAATATTATCCTTCTTTTGAGCATAATAAGATGATTGATCAAAATGGTCAAATTAATACAAGGAATATGATTTGGGGCATAACATGCTTATTAATTCAAATATAAAATCATTTCACGTATCTTCCACTTTATTCAGTTCTGCCAATGGCACTTTTCAAATGGTATTCATAATTGACTTATGCTATTATGGCAGTATTTGAGAGGATGGCTGTGGATAGCTGTTCTAGTTTCAATGTAAAGCACTATGCCTTATATAGAGGCCAGGCTGTGCTTTGTGAAATAAATGACTTTCAGCTGTGGGTCTATCGGATGCAGATTTTACTGGAAAAGTACACTTATTTTTCTTTCATTAGCATAACTCCGAGAAGCAGTTTTGGCAACTACTGCACAGTCCTTCATAGGAACACGAAGGAACCAAAGTGGCTGTAATGGAATGTGAGCCCTTTGGAGGAAACGGCATCTCTGCTCCGAGGTTCACTTTGTGTGTGTGTGTGCGTGTGGGACGGATGCACCCCCTGCCCCCCTTCATTCTTACCAATGGATACGGACAAACCTTGGCAGTACTCACTCGCATCCTGCCTCTGGCCTTTCTCATACTTGAACTTCTTTAGTGTCTGCCCCGTCTTCACAGGGCCTTTATGGGGTCAGCAAAGCGACTTGGTAAACTAATATATGCTCTCATGTTAGTATGGCTGTTCCCCATAGGGTAGGCCCAGCTGGATCGTCAATTTTTACTTTTTGCAAATGATTATTAATTTAAAATGGTTCTTTTATTTTTCATTTGAATTTGTTTTAGAAAAATTCATAAGGAACAAATCTGGACCAGTGGCAATAAGTTCCTCAGGCAAGCCATTACCATCCTATCTTTTCTGAACCAGACAGAGTCTATGTTATTTCTTAATATAGAACATGACTTTTGACTAAATTTGCATGTCATTGTGTCCAGTAGAGTTGAAAGTATACCAGCTTCTCGTCATTACTAAGAGTGATGAGAATACCTACTAGTTATTGCACACTCACTATGACCAAGGCACTGTGCGGGGAGTTAACATGAAATGTCTCAGTTAATTCTCACTACAGTCCTGCTGGGGAGAGATTACTGTTTGCCTTCTACAAACCGATGAAGGGATCTCCGAGACGTTAGGTCATTTATCCACGTTGCAAGGCAAATGAGTGGACAAGTCGATTGAGAATTCTTTATTAAACTTTGCTTTGGTAGCAATAGTAGTATTTGCTTTTCCTTGTAATATTGGAGTATTGCAGAAATGCATAACATAGGAAATTACACCCATTCTTACTACAGCATTCAGAGAAAACAACAAATGCTGCGTCTTTATCTGATTTAGGAATAATTCTTATAGTTTATCTGATGATTTTCATAGTAGCCATTTTTAATTCTTTTGCTTATGACTTTTTGATGACGTACTTTTAACTCCCTTTACAAGAGAATCAAGATGTAATTTAAATTTAGAATAAGCAAGGATTGTCAGGGCAACAGAACTGTTTGCACATTTGCTTTCTGACATTTTTACCCCACAATACTAAATTCTTTCTCATTTAATATTTAACTTTTATCAATCATTTATTCTCAAAATAGTCTTTAACTCCTATGGGCTGGCATTTGATGTTGTCACTTCTGCTTTATCTTTTTTTTCATTCAACCTCATTAAATGTATACCCAAGAATAAAATTTTCAAAGTACTTGTTTAAATATTTACGTGTGTTCTTTTTTTCTGTTAGAGATATGCTAGAAAGTTTACAGAAACCTGTGGAAATGTTGGTATCTTTGGACATTACATAAAGGCTGCTTTAGCTTTTTTTTTTTTAATTTCTTGCTCTACTAAGCACCTAATTAATGAGCTTGACATAAGTTATTTTTTATCCAGCCATTACTTTGAAAAATTAAAAGTGATACATTTACAGAAATAATTAAGTACTACATATGGGCAAAAATGAAAAGTAAATGTTCTCTTTCCCCCTGTTTTTCTCTTGGCCCTTACCCCAATCCTGAGTTTTTTCTGTTTCTGGATTTTCTTATTGGACACTAAGCATAGATAATGTATATATGCACATATTTTAAGTAGTGGGGTCTTTTTTAAGGTTAAGGTGTATACAGTGGGTGTCCTCACAGGATATGCCTCCCTCCCACATTCACTGCACTGGGGAATAAGCGGTTCTCGGTGGGACATTCATATTCAGTAAAATGAGAATAAATTTTAAATGGGAAAGAGAATGAGGACCATGGAATTAGATGCGGAGAGTCAAAATATGGAAAAGAGTACAAATTTATAGACTATAAAGTTCAATAATGTTGACTGCTAGACTAATAACTGTCAGATGAACAAAAGTGTCCCTGGATGTTATAGCCCCAACTGGTGCGGCTCAGTTGGTTGGGCGTCATCCCACAAGGCAAAAAGCTCACCGGTTTGATTCCTGGTCAGGGCACACGCCTGGGTTGTGGGTTCGGTCCCCAGTCACGGTGCATAGGACAGGCAACTGATGAATGTTTCTCTTTCCCTTTCTCCCTCTCTTCTCCTATCTCTTGAAAAGTAAGTAAATAACACCATTTTTTTTAAAAAAGGAAGTTAAAATTAGTAATATGAATTTTTGTAATCTGAGAGAAAGAAGTGTGACAGATTCTTAGACAAATGCTCTCCCCCGGAGTTCTCAAGTTTCCAGGTGTGGGGAATGTTGCCTGTTGAGGTGGCACAAGCCAGAATGGGAGGGGTCGTGTGTACCTGCTGAGGACGAGGTGTATCCAGTCCCATGGTGTGCCTTCAGGACTGGCTGCAGAATACCTGTGGTTTCTTGGTCAAAAATAAGAATTTTAGGACAGGGCAGCAGAGTGTTATACCAAGTGGCTGCACAAGTCCGTGCCCCCGGAGACGCCTGGAGACCTTGAGCACACCCGGGGCCCGTGAGCCGTGGAGTGGGCTGGTCGGGAGGAGGCGGGAGGTAATGCTTTATGCCTTCTGCGGGGTTGTGTTCACCTGAGTACATGTTCCCTCTTTGTGTTGTCCTGATCTCTGCCACTTCTTAAGGAAGGGGGATGGACGGCGGGCAGGATGTGGCCTGCCCCGGGGAATGGAGTGGGAAGTGGAAGCCAGAAACAGCTGGCATGTGGCTGGAGTGCGGATGCGGACGGAAAGTGGCTTCGAAGTACTAGAGGAAAGGGTGCGAGATGGGGGAACTCTTCTCCCTTAGATGTTGTAGGTGGGACTTGCGGGTGCATTTACAAACTGCTTCCAGCGTGTGGAGAACAGACCAGTAAGCACATGGTTTCAGTTCCTTAAAGTGTCAGGACAGAAGAAACTGCACTCTCTTACCAGAAGCAGCAGAGGGGCATGGAACTCAGCTTAGTGGACTGGGATGTCAGGAAAGGCTTCCTGGACAAAGGAATCCTGAGAGTTATCTTGAGGGATGAGTCTGGGTGGAGACCTGGATGACTGGGTCCTGTTAACCAGGAGATACTTTGGATTTCATACTCAGGACTCTGGGGGGACCACGGAAGGCTTCGGAGAGTAGCATGGTCAGGCTCACATTTGCTGAACTGTTTTCTACCTTCGTGTGAAGCAGTAGTTCTCAAACTCTGGTCCCTGGACCAGCAGCATCAGCATCACCCACAGGCTTCTTAGTAATGCAGATTTATGGGCCCTAGTCTGACCTAGTAAATCGGGTCTCTGGGGATTGTCCTTAAATGGGGTCAGAACATGCTCTCCTGGTGGTTTCTATGCATGTTGAAGCTTGAAAACCATTGCTGTGGACAGTGCAAGACAGAAAGAGCTTGAAAAATGTTTAGTCTAAATCCCTTATATGACTAAGGACCGAGCCGAGGGCCCTGGTGAATCAGTAGCTTATCAAAAATTAACTTATCGGAGGGTGATGACTGAGACAAAAGTCTCTTGACTGTGCCCAGTCTTTCTGCTGTGCAAAGTTCCTAGGCAGTGAGAGGGTTATCACAGCATTTTTAAAAGGAAGATGTAATTATATGTTATATTACCTTTCAAAAATAGTGCCTACAAAAGTACAAATGGAAATAGACTAATATTATAATGTATGAAGTGACTGACATATAATTTTTGGTTGTATTATATTTCATGTGATACATATCATGTTTGTGTGCTTCTGAGACTAGAATGGGGAAGAAGGAAGTTCCTTATCTAAACTGAAGCTAATTATTCTCTATGCAGTGAATTTACTACCTCAGTGACCTTGGGTAAAACATTTAATCTCATTGAACCTCAATTTCCTTATCTACAAAATGGGGATAATAATACCTGACTAACAGGGTTGTTAGGTTAAGATGGCTTAAGTGAAAGTGCTTTGTAAATTGTAAAGCATTATAAACATGAGTGATAGTATTTTTATCATGTAATTGAAACATAAACCCATTCATCTAGGACACATTTATTAAACATGTTTTAAGTGTAGACAGTTTTTAGAAATGTGTTTTTGTTCAGGAGAATTATAAAATTTTTGAAATGGTTTCCCAAATTATCCACATTATTACTCAGTAGGAAACCTATTCAGACTTAATATGGAAAATTTTGATGTGAAAATCCCAATCCTACATTTTGGATTGAATCTTACCTTAGCTAATTAGTTTTCTTTTAAAATTTTCTTCTTATTTTAGTAGCGATACTCAACAAAGATATTGTGATGTGCATTCTATTTTAATAGTTTAAAGATTATACTGGAAGGGGTAATTCAACTTAAGGATTAAATGAGTATATGATTATTTACATAACCTGTCAGAACAACAACAAAAGTATATGAGTAATTGTAAGTAAAATTAAGTCAATGAGTGGTTTATATGACTCATGAAATCTTAAAATGAATTGGTATAGTTTTGCTTTTATTAATTAAAAATAAGTATACTATTTATTAATATGAGTGTTTTGGTTTGCTCACTTAAGCAGGTCGTAGAAGTTTCTCATAGTCATAGACTAGGTTCTTTCAGGGATTTTATTAACGTCTCTTTATTGTGAGAATGGTTTGTTTTTAAGGAATGCCCACCTACGTCTAGAGGTGCCACTTATTCTTTAATAAATGACAGCGTATTTATATCAACACTGAGTAAACATTTCATTTAATACTGGTTAAATTGCAGTTACCAATGGAGCCCAGTGGTGCATTCATTTGATGTGGATATTCTGGTTAATTGAGAGATAATTCTTTACATGTTTTAATTCTTTAAATGTCAATTACTGATGTGGAGGGTCTTTCTCAAGTGTACACTTCTTTTCCTCTGAGTATAATATCATTGTCACAACTTAATCATTTTTAATAATATGGTATCCTGTTATTCAACTCAGAATTCATTATAGGATTCAGGAGAGGACTAAACTGGAAGGTGCCCGCCTTTGAGTAGAGATGGGGGTCCGAAATACATCAGGACAACTGTACAGTGTGGCTTGCAATCTCTGTGACAAATGAACACACCTCTGGCCCTCACTCTTATCAGCTACTCCCTTTACCTGGCTTTCTTCCTGCTTCTGGACTCTGTCTTCTGAACTTGAATTGCAGTTTGTTGGTCCCTTGCCTTGAGTAACTATATTAGTACCTCTTTAAAGGTAGACAATGGGTGGTCATAGGTTTTCTCTGTTAGCATTACTTTTTACCGCAGTGTCATTTAAAAGTCACTATCATTATTTTATTTTACTCTGTCTTAACCATTGTAGACCCAATCTATATATCTCCTGTATTCTCTCTGTTTCCAACATCTCTGTGGTCTTTTGTATTATCGCTCCTGGAAATAAAATACATTTCTTTTAAGAAACTTCTCAGATCCATTAATATCTAAATCCAGGTTACTCTTTGAATGCAGATTTTGTAATTTAATTCTAATTCTAGGTTGAAAAAAGTCGTTCAGGTAATATCACTGGGAGACACTCACAATAGGTATTTTCAAGTGCAGTACCAAGTGCAGGGATCATCAAGCCAAGGGCAGTCTCGTTTTTAAGTGAAATGCTGTAATTTTACTGTTTGGGTCTTTTCCAGGTTACAGCGATGCCTAACATAGTAGAAATCTATGTATATAATCAGCACTCTTCACTTTCAGGGAATAGTTGTTTATTATCTGGCTTTTAGTCTAAATAGAGACAAAGAAATCATGACGTACACTTTCAAAGGAGTCACAGCCTGTTACCTGGGCCTGTCGCAGCTTCACCTGGAGGTGCATCACACAGTAGCTCGGAAGGAAATCCACAGTGTGTAAGAGATGCAGCTGTTCTGATACCTATTAAGGCTAGTTCTGAATAAGCAAAAATTGAAATGGGAAGTTTTTTAAAAACTCATTGAAGAACACGTTTGAAAGTTAAATATGTTTTTGTGTTTTTCCTGATTAAAAAATTAAGCAAAAAAAATGTACTTGAAAAGTAACTAAATAAAATTTAATATTAAAAAAAATTAAGCAAAAATTAAAATAGTGAATGATGTTTTGTGCTATACCTATTGTAATTACCTGTTCTGCGTGAAATTTTACTTTTTGGCCTCATATGACGTGACAGATCATTATAGGCAATTTGTGGTTTTAACAGTCAGAAGTAACTGACTAATGATGCTATTCATACTTGGTTGGGGATTAAAGGGGAACTCTGTGTGCGTGAGTGCACTTATATTTTAGTGTATTTTCTTCACAATCGATATGCCAAAAATGAGTCGTAAAGCTCTTCTGAATTGTTGGTTTTTCTCAAACTCAAGGTTTGATTCTCTTTTAAATTCCTTTTTAAAAATCTTTAAAAAATATCATTACCTTTTAAAAATATTTAAAAATAGGAATATTTGTCCTTATATTGTAGAAAATGAAAGGGCAGAGATCTTACTTAACCATAAGGAAAAAAAGTGAATGCCTTCTACATTTAGTACGTTAGTTGTACAACTTGGGTGCCTGTCTATATATTTAGTTTCATTCAGGTTTTCTGTTTTTCATTCTGCAAAGGAAGCAAAATATTGAATTCTTTTTCCAAAGGAAAATGTTTGTAGTGTCATGAAAAATGAGAACAGATGGCACTGCAAAGCTTTGGGGAAAAGTATTACACTCCAATTCAAATTGTTAGGCAAAGTCAGAGACAAACACAAAGCTACCAATTGTTGCAGTTATTTATATGACTTAATTCAAGAAGTTACAAGGTAGCATATTTCTTCTTACATTAAATAAAAGACATTTTAACCAACTTATAGTCCAATTTTCACCAAGTGAGTACCCAAGTAGCCAGGTTTTATGAAGAAAAAGAATAAGCAGAGCAAAACAGTCCTAGTCACTTAAAATATATTGTACAATTTTTGAGTTTCACAGTGGGCAGGTTTAGCCAGATGCAATGTGACAGTCTATTAGCAAAATAAACAGATCTTCCCAACTTGAAGTCCTTTGCCCCTTCCCCTTCACTTTTAACTAGATTAGCTCTGCAGCGCATCCAGGCTAGGGTTGTGGTCGGGCGCATTAACTTCTCCCCACACTGTTCGGATTGAGCAGCAAAGCATCCATTACCACTACCATATCCAAAGTGACGTTTCCATACAGGCTGCCTGCTGTTTCATTCATAACCACAAAACAGACTGAAATGACTTGACTTCTTTTTACAACTTGCAAAGAGTTAATGGACTGTTCTGGCCTCCTGCCAAAACCTTTAAGAAACTTTATTAATGTGTTATGAGGCTGGGACACCAGAGTGTGGGATTTTATTGTTTATTCATCTTAATGAATAAAAATACGTATGCACAATTAAAGGCATGTTCTCTTGCAATTGCCTTCTAGTAAATGTTGAGACACTGTCAGTGTTCCTCATTGCATTTGCTCATCAATTTTGACACTTTTCTTTCTAAAACCTAAAGTTGGTAGTGCAATAACATGCACTTTGTTTAAAGATATACCAGCTTCGTATTTCAAATGAATAATTATTTAATGATGAAAACAACATTCTTCAGCAAGTGGTAAAAAGGAGCTGTGTTTTTTTAAGTCTCTGAAAAACTAGTCGTAATCTGCATTATTTTCTCATTATTTGTTTAAAAAATGGTCTATAATGTATTGATTCTTCATAAGACAGAGGCAACATAATTTTCTTATGGATTGTGTGGGAATTTGATGTTGGATAGGCAGCATTAAAAGTTTTTTTTTTCCTGTGTATTCTATTCTGAAATGCCAGTTACCAGACATTTCATTTGTGTTTTCATACAATTTTATTGTCCTGTTACCTTTGACTTTTTTCCCCACCTTCCTATGGGTGATATGTTGCAAAGAGGGAATGAGCACAGAAGTTGTACTATATTGAAACTAAGTGAAAAAAATAGAATGAATGAGGGAATTCCATACTGTTTCCCACAGTGGCTGCACCAGTCTGCATTCCCACCAACAGTGCACTAGGGTCCCCTTTTCTCCACAACCTCTCCAGCACTTGTTTGTTGCTTTGTTTATGATGGTCATTCTGACTAGTGTGAAGTGGTATCTCATTGTGGTTTTAATTTGCATCTCTCTGATGGCTAGTGATGCTGAGTATTTTTTCATATGTCTCTGAGCCCTGTCTATGTCCTCCTTGGAGAAGCGTCTGTTCAGGTCATTTGTCCAGTTTTTAATTGGATTGTTTGTCTTCCTGGTGTTGAGTCATATTAGTCCTTTATATATTTGAAAATTAGTCAAAGAACATGTGTGAATGAGCCAGAGACATGGACACTGCTGTGGGAATTGACTGTGGGAGTGGGTGATGGGCTTGGTGGAGGAGGGCAAGGGAGAAATAGTGGGACGCTGTGATAGAACAAACAAGAATAAAACAAATGAAATAAGAAATTAAAATAAAAATAGGCTGAATGAATCAGTGGGTCTATATAAATTTAATGCTATATCTGAGAAAAGATTAATATTATTACAACTTTTGAAATATGTAACTTCCCTCCAATATAGAGTACTATGCAACTTCCAAAGACTGTTGAATGGTCTTCTTTAGTTCGTGAAGGAAAAGGAAAACTCTCAGGGAATTTTTGGCAAAATGAATAAAAATATGAATGTTCATATTATGGTCATTGGAGTGGGGAAGTTTTATGTCACTTTATCAAAAATACTTGTAAAGAGGCATTAAAAAACTATCTGGTCGCTAAAAATACCAGGAAAATGAGTACGATTGCACTTCTGTAGCAGTAAAATCAGTTCGAGCCATGTCTGTGTGAATTTGACTAAGAGAACATTTTATTTTATTTTTTACATCCTTACAGCCTTTTATAAAATTTAATCTTTATTGTACTTTTTCCGTTACCATTTAGTCTCCTCCTATCCCACTCTCCCCCCTGCAATTACCACACTGTGGTCCATGTCCATGAGTCCTTTTTCCTCTTTGCTCAATCCTCTACCCCTTAATTTCCCCCCCACTAGCTGTCATCCTGCTCTCCATCCATGAGTCTGTCCCCATTTTGCTTGCTAGTTCAGTTTGTTCATTAGATCCCACACATGAGTGAAATCATATGGTATTTGCCTTTCTCCATCCAGGAGACTGGCTTATTTCACTGAGCGTAATATTTTCCTTCCAGGTCCATCCATACTGTCGCAAAAGGTAAAATTTTCTTCTTTTTTTATGGCTGAGTAATAAGAGAATATTTTAATTCATACTAATATTTCCAAGTCATAAAGTCATCCATGATTTTGCTTTTGAGAAGAATGAGAATAATTCCATTTTCTTGAATTAGCAAATTTAGAAATAGGTATAATTTGTTTCTTTCTTTGGCGATTTAGCCTTGATGTTGTTGGAAAGGATGCTAAGTGAAATGAAAATCTGAACAGGCATTTAATTTAACACCTACTGGTTTATTCTCTTATAGATGAGCCAGAACTTGCCTGGAGTGTTAAAAATGACCTACCTCGAGGTGGTTAAAATCAGATCATACATATTAGAATAAAATTTGAAAGATGACTCCAAGTGACTTTGAGGGGGGTGGATAGAGCTATTTTGGGAATGGGAAATGATCTTTTAGCTTAGATTTTGCCCATCGGATGCAACTGGCTATCTTTTCCAACTGAGTCATCGTGCCGAGGCACGTGGCCTTGTGAATTTGATAGTGCTGTGCTCTGTGGTGTAACTAACCGTCTAAATCGAAGCAAGGAAATATTTGACCTCGTACTCTTTCTTTGAGCCTCATTCACCTGCATAGGAGGAAGTGGCGAAGGTGGTGTTGGTGGATCTTTCCGTGGCAGTGGGAACTGGTGGTTCTTGCAGCCGCGTTGTATCAGTGGGGCAGTGCTCAGCCCCTAAACCCTGGCTAAGTGCAGCTAAGACTGTATGTAGTAACACTCATGGGGAAAAAATGGCACATGGGAGGAAATCAGACTGTCATTTGTGAGATGTGGCTTAGAAGGGGAATTACTTGATCCTGTGGTGAAGTCTTCGGGACTTTGGTGAGAGATTAGGAAGTTTGTGGGGAGTGAAGAGGGTAGTGGCTTTGAGAAGGGTGTCTGGTGTTCACATGTTATCACGGCGCCGAGCCGCTCACACTGAGCTGGCCCTTTGCCTTTAACTGAGCGCGCTGACTTAGTCCTCAATTTGTGGCCTGCCGCGGGCAGAGAGGGTTTTCTGGTCTCCTCCTCCTCCCAGTTTGTGCACATTACCAAACCACAATATAAACTCACCACATGCAGCAAACTCGACTCAAGGGAGGCTTCCTCCGGGAAAATTGGGAAGCTATGTGTCAAAAATTAGGAAAGTTGTCCAAGCAGCCGTATAATTGTAGAGTTATAACCTCTGTGTGGTCCATCTCTCTCTCTTCCCCCACCATACTCATCTCTCCATGTGTGTGTGTCTAATGGTGACACCTCTAATTCGAGAAAACTGCAAATTTAGATAGGACTCTAAAGTCAGAATTCCTTGAGTTTAATCCCTGGCTGTCTCAGTTTATTAGTGGAATAGCCATGGGGAAGTTTTCTCATTTGAAAATGGGGTTGATAATAACACCTACCCCACAGTATTATTGTGAGGATGAAATCTGACATGTAAATGTCTCAAGTATTATTATCCTTGCTATTATTTTATTACTAATCATCCACAGGATATTTGCTGATGAAGACAAGGATAGTAACCTTTTAAGCATAATGTAGGAGGTGTGAATGCTTTACTTAACTACATAGTTGCATTAATTCTCACCAGGATCCTTTCAGGTGTAAGAATCAATTTTATATGTATTACACTTTCTTGTGCACGTAGCCAGACAGAAAGTACATGACTCCCAGAAACTTGTATTCTGGTTGGGTTACAAAATATATCCACTTGGCAATACACAACAAAAAATGGCCAACATAAGAAACAAAAAACTAATGCAATAAAAAACTCTATTTTAGTTTTTGGGTAAAGCCTTTTGTCTTAATTCCACAGTTCTGAGTGTCATAGCACAGAGTCTTTTTGTATGTAATTGGCCTTGCTGAGTCCTCTGTTTGTGGAAGAGACTGTTGTTTTTGAATTTGGGGAGTCTCAAGGATGAAGAGTTATCTAGTTAGCAGTATCAAACCATAAAATCCCATGAAAGTAAGAAATATTTATGCAAGTTTTAAAAGTATTAGTAAGTGAGGTAGAGATACTCTCTGAACACACTAACTTTGATTCACCAGTGTGGCTTATAGTTACACAGTACGTGACTTTGACCCTCCTGACAACTAATTAAACAAAGGATAGAAGTCCCTAAATGCCTTTTGTACAGAATCATAATGGTGAGAAGTTTTTCTGTCTTAAAAACATTCAAGAAATGTGTATATATTTATTTACAGACATACACGTCTTTCTTGGAGAGAAAGAGAGAGAGAGAGATTTCCGGGGAGTAGTGGACAGGAGGAGAGAGTATTATACCCTTAAAGAAACATTAGACTTTATTATGATGGAGATTTAAAACAATTAGCTAAAAGTTATTGGTGTGGCTGTGCTGTGTGTGGACACATAATTAAAGACGGAAGGCCTGGGCGTTTGGTGAATAAGCACCGTGAGTCTAACGAGTGCCCTCAGGCTGCGTCTGGGCCTGGGAATTCGTCTTCCGCCTCCGAGTTGTCTCTGGGCAGAGGCAACGTTGGACCCGCCGCAGCCTAGAATGACGGAGCAGTGGTCACTGCCAGCGAAGATTACAGGCTGGCAGGCCAGGCCTGCCGTGTCCCTCAGCCTGAGCTTCAACTCGTGCAACACCCGACAAGGGAAGACAGTCCAGTGACCTCATTATGTGACACCTGGCAGCTGTGACTGCAGCATCTTGGTTGGGACAAGTGTAACAGAGGGAAGAAAGGGACAGAGACAGTAAACATTATGTGAGATTTAGGTGTACTTCTGGAGCATTTCACCTGTGCTTTTCAAGGGTTTCCTGTCCCTCCGACGGCAAAGAGCAGCATCTGTGGTGCAGGGGACGCACCCGCTTTGCTCAGTCCTGCTGGCTCAGTTGCCAGGATTAGCTAGCTAGGTTTGGGGTTGTGGGGATTTGCCATAGGAGGGTATAAAAGGTTTTATAAATATATATTGCCTGTACTGATGTAAGAGAAGTATGGATTCTTAAAGAGAAGGAAGAAAATAGTTATTTTTCTTTCCATTTTGCATACACATTCGCTTTGATAAAGACTCTGAAGTCTATGTCAAAATCATGCCATAAATGGGAACATGTTGGCTTTGCTCATGCTTTTTCGCAGTACATTTCCGTACGGTCGGGGTCTTTTAACTTCTCCTACAAAATTAAACGAGTTTCTTTCATTAGCAGAAAGCATCGTGGGCATAGGCATAATTGAAATGTTGAGGTGAGTGGAATTCCATAAAAGAGCCCTTGTCTTCACTTGCTAACTTGTAGTGTTATAATCTTGCTTTGTAGTGAGCTTTTCAAACAGTTTGTTTTTTTTTTTCTCTTTTGAGCGGTGGTGCCAGCTCGTATTATGTGGGAGACACGCTCCCCGGCTCCGTGGGAGCCGCCCCGCCCGGCCGGCCTGCCCCTGCCCCTGCCCCTGCCCGGGCCGCCCGGCGACATTTCAGGGCCTTGGCAGCCATTTTAGGTCCTGCCCGCGCGGGAGCTGCCGGCTGCCAGGAGCTGCCGCCGCGGCTGCCAAGACGCTCTTGGCAGTGCAGATAAACTTTGTAGAGATACACAGTCCAGAAATATCTTATAATTACAAAGCACAGGGGGCAGAATGTTTTTACAATACAGCTGTGCTAATGTAAACATTTAATTTGGCAGCCTTCTCCACCCACTTTTCAATTAACCGGGTTTGTGCAGATACTTTAGGTCTGTAATAAACTTTATTGCTACTTCTCTTGGAGTACAGTTTATGAAACACAGATTTGAGGAGCTCTCTTTTTTTTTGGGGGGGGGGTTTCCATCCATTTAGGAAAGCACATGGTGAATGAGGCATTTCCCTGAAGGGGAAGTGCAGTGCTCTGTCTCAGAAAGTGCCCGGGGCCAGGCCTGGAGGCCGAGGCTGCTTTGGGGGCAGCGAGGGGCCTGGGAGGGGTATTTACAGGCAAAGGTGAGGTCCCTCAGGTGTAGCTACGGAGACACTGGTGTTGGTGATCATTAAAAGACAAACGTCCCCTGCAGTGCATGAGACTGTTTCCAGAGATCAATTCCCATTAATAGTTCTTCCAGTTATGCTTATAATAATTGGGTGATCACCGTGATAATTATTCTTATAAAGTGAAAGAAATAATTTTCTATCTAAAGTAGCATTCAGCTGTTCAGCTCACAAAGCTAGTCAATATATCCTTTTCAACTAACCTGGAAAATGGGAGAGGTCATAGAGTTTTAAAGCTAAATTGGGTTTTAACTGGCGTTGTGAAAAGGAATCTTTTTGTGTATGTGTGATGAATGTGACATCACATTTTATGATATTTCTTTACATATATTTATGTACACATTTCTCAGATAAATTAGAGAAAACAGTGTAAGTGCCATACACGTATACTGTTAGTTTTAAAGACAGATTTTCAACTCATATTTTCCTATGTTTTTTATTGAGAATCTTTGCCTTGGTGATGGTTTTAAAAATTAGCCTTTTCCCCTCTTGATGATGAATTGTTATATAATAGAAAACCAGCCTTCAGCTGTTTTCCCTGCTTTGGTCAGGCTTCCTGGCTGTTCGGTCTGTGGGGACTGAGCATGAAGTGATTTTCAGCACCGAGCTGTAGGAGATGGGGCAGGTCCCAGAGCTGGGCAGTGGGCCTCTTTCAGCCTGAGAGATGGTAGAGGTCAGAGAATTTTAAAGCTCAGAGAATTTAAAAGCTGTGGCCTCGTTCATGCATAGTTTTGTTATTAATGGTGCAGCAGCTATTTTTGCCACCTTTGCCTTTGTTGTGGCTTTTATTCTCTCAGGTGTTTTACTCATTAAAAACAAAAATCAAACAGAAGAAATTAATTGTACTCTTAAATCGCCATGTGTGTGACACGTCAGTCTTATTCTAAAATGTAATAATTGTGGATACTGCTTACTTATACATTCTAAACAGACCCCATTTTACTTGTTATCAAGCAACTAAAAGTTGGAGCAGTGCAGATTAAACTGTGAGCCAGGTGGAGGGGGAACAAACCGTGTTTTTCCCCCACTGTTAAAGAACGGGTTCCAGGGGTGATATGCGGCACCGTGTAGGTGCTCAGTCCTGTGTTTGTGTGTTTGTTTGTCTTTTAAATAAATGCATGGATAATCTAGTTAGTACAATCAGCATCAGAATATTGTTTCTTAATGAACTGTATACACTCATAGTTCATTATGAATCACTGTTTTAGATTGTTTTGTTTTTCTTTGGGGAATTAATGTTCTTTTTTTGTTTCTTCATGGATAATACGTACAAGATGACATCCTTTCTAGAGCTTAAATGCATTCCCCAAATTATTCAGGATCAAATGCAATATAAGGAGGTCAGAGTCTTATGGAGGGAAGCACCATATAAGCAACCAACTATAAGGTAATGTTAAGGTCCCATATGGGGGGTGTGAACAAGGTGTTATGGTCTGAGGGATGCCTCCTTAGGTAGGAGAAAGGAAGGTTAAGAGAAGACGGACAAAGATCAAGGGCTTTGAAAGATGAATCAGGAGTTTGTGCAGCATTGAAAGAAGTGATGCTCCAGGAATGGAAAGTGATGCTCCGGCAAAGGCATAGAGACCTGCTATTGCACAACATATTCTAGGAATTTCAAGAAGTGGGCTAGAGTTTAGTCGGAGGTGCATAGAATAAGGAGGAAAAAACTATGGTTTTTCCAATGGCTCTAGTAAGATTTGAGGCTAACTGGGGCCAGATGATGAAGTGTCCTGAATACTGTGCTAAGGAGATTTTAGATTGCTCTGAGCAATAGGGGGCCATCACAGTGTTCTCAGGAGTAGAGGGATATGTTTTCTGGTGAGACTGCAGAGGATGGAGTATGGCTTCCTTCTGAAGAATGATCCCTTGTGAAGAATGAGGAGGCTGAGGCTCTTGTCAAATGAGACATGCAGGGTCGAAAGAGATTTAGCAGCAGTTCAAATGGAGATGAGGGAATGGACAAGAAAGGTAGCATCTAAGCCAAGAACTGAATATGAGGCTTTAAGGAGATGGTGTTGCCAGATGCTTGCGTTTTCTTCATGGGAAACTAGGTGGATGTGGGTACCAGTAACTGAGGGGTGGGTGGAGCGTGTGTGTAGCAGGGGAAGTAGTGTACTAGCAAGTCAGAGTGTACAGGGGCAATGCACTAGCAACATCACAGGGATTCTGCAGTTAAGATGAGAGGTCAGAGCTAGAAATAGGTTTGGAATCTTCTCCAAGTGTGTTATATGTGAACACATGGAGCTGGGTGAGTCGCACAGGGGGACTTGGAGCAGGAATGAGGGTCACTCGGGTAGGTTGTCTCAGGAATCAGCAACATGTAGGAGTGATAGATGAGAAGGAGGCAGACAGACATTGGGAAGCAACCCCAGAAGAGGAGGCCCAGAACCAGGGAGGATATGTGTCCCAAAGGAAAAGGTAGTTTTTTAAAGTTAGGGGTTCTTAGTGTCAAAAGTCAATTAAGTGGAGTCCGAGAAGGTCAAGGCAAGTTGTAGCTCATTAAATAGTAAGCTTGGAGTTGGGACACGCTCAACTGATTGACTCTGAGAGCTGACGTTGGTCATGAGGATTATTATTTACTCATTTTAAATCGTGATCAGAGAGTGAGTTTTGCATTTTGCTCCCCAGTATAAGTTCACAGAAACAGATTCAATCATACAGGGATCCTGGGCTGCTTAAAGGATGAATATTCTGTGGACTTTAAGAAGCAGAAACAATGGGTTATGTTTATTAGTGCTTTCTCCTAATTCTGAGGAGGAAATTTGCATTTTTTCCCCTCCGTCTAATGTCACCACCGGCTACTGTATTTAAAGAAGCAGGAACCACTTTGACATTTTAGCATGAGTTTTAGAGAAGGCATGAACAGTTTCACAGAAAATAAAGGGAAATGTGCCCAACCACTGAGCGCACCCCTTTAATTGCTCTTACCAAGCCTTCAACCAGTCCCCAGGGGAAAAATTATGCTCCTGCCCAGTCCCTGGATTCACTGTTAGCAGCAGCAGTGAGGAGCAATTTATTTGCACAGTCTTCCCTGTTCCCCTCCTTTCTTTGTGATCGTAAAAGACTGTTTAGCAGTAAAAGACTGATTTTGTGAAAGTTGTGATTTTGTGTTAGTTCATACAAATTGTATTAGAAACTATGATTGCACCAGCTAACATGCAGGTAAAAACCAATAGCTACCTGCAAACTGGGTGTAGTTGCCATCTCCTGGGGTAGCTTAAAGGGTTTGGCTAATTTTTAAAAATGCTTGGAACCTTCAGCTGAACCGAAGTTCATACTCAGTGTGCAATGTTGACCTCAGAGTTTCCTCGGAAGGGAAATAAATGAGGAAGTGGAACATTTGTTAGTCCCAGTCAAAAGCACCAACATATATGGCCCCTTACGAAAGCAAAGTGACACCGGTGAACCTTTGTTCCACCTTACCAGTCCTCTCCATCCTAAGGTGCCGCTTCTCCACGCCCTCAGGGAAGCACAGACAGGAGCAAGTTTAGTTTCCGAAAGTAAAGTTGGATTCTGCTTAAGTAGATTAGGGTCTGGCACACCGTTTAACTTTATCAGGCATTTAAAGCAGAGGATGTTACACTTCAGCCGGCTGCGACTTGCCAGTGAGCTGGGCTTTCCCCACTGTTTCTGGTTTGGCAGGGATGAGGTGGTTTACCCTGCCGCACTACCGCCTGCCAAGGACACATGGCCAGCTCCCGGCTTCCTGTCTTCCTCTTTGTGTCCTGGCCTTGCCTTCCAGGGAGCTGCCAAGACACTATTGCCAAAAACCTTCCTTTGGAAAGGTCAAGCAACCTCAAGTCACCTGTGCCAATATTTGTGTTTTCTTTTTAATCCTCCTGTGTTCGACTTGGAGAAGAGTGCACAATGGAACATGTGAAAAGTGGAGCCTGGGGTCACTTTGGATCACTTGGATAAAGCAGCAGAACCCAGAGAATCCCTCGGCCAGTCGGGGGATGATGATTCCAGTAGAATTCTATTTCAAGCGCTGTGAAGTGTGATAGAGTTCAGAATGGTTCAGTGTGGATTTGGATTTAGTTTGCTTTTTAGGATTCACTGTGCACATGTGATTGTTGGCTGAAGCTGAATCCTGGTGCGTGGCAGGGACAGTGAGAAACGCGGACTGGCCTTGGCTTAAAGGCGGCATTGGGTTTGTTAGTTTGCTTTTAGGACTGTGTAGTCGCACGCTACTTTTTGCTTTCCAGTTCTGTGTCTGTGAACAAGCATCCTTGTATCAGTCTGAGAACGCTTCAGGAGAGAGGCACCTGGAGCGCCTATTCCGAGTGCCACTTTCTCGCCCCAAACACTGCTGTACGAATCTTAGGAATCTTAGCCACATGTGTGAGGTCAAGAAATCTGAATTTTTAACCGGAATCTAGAATGATTCTGAGCTCACTACAGTTAGTGGACTGAATGTGTCACCGATTGCAAAGTCTCCATAAGGCGAGTAGCATTTATTGTCATCATACTGCAAATTGTTGCATGTCTCCTTCAAAGATTTTTTGGACACCTAGAGTTTAATGTATATCTTTAGATTGTATGTAAACCCAAAATAATAACAACGCACACTTTGCAAAAGATCAACATTTAAAAAGAACTAATACTATGTGAAACTTTATCCAAATAATTGTCTCTGATTTGAACCCCCAATTTTAAGATTTTTACGAGAAGCTTCTTTCTGTGACACGTGGGGCAGCACAGGGTGTTTACTCAGCAGCAGGACACGGCTCCCGCCCCGGAGCCCGGAGCCCACCCTGTGAACGGTGCTGCTTGGAGTGTGCAGGGTGGCTGAGCCCAGTGGTGTTGCTCATAAACAGAAGGTTCAGTGTCTCTGACATTTTGTAATGCAAAGCAATTTTCTCCTTTACCTTGAAAAATTCCATTTGAGGAATGTGGAATACTTTTTTTAAGTCCTCACCTGAGAATGTGTTTATTGATTTTAGAGAGAGAGAGGAAGGGAGAGAGAGAGAGAGAGAGTGATATTGAGATCGGTTGCCTCCTGTATGCATTCTGATCAGGGACTGATCTGTAACCTAGGTATGTGCCCGGACTGGGAATCGAACCCACAGACTTGTGGTATTTGGGATGACACTTCAACCAACTGAGCCCCCCAGTCAGGGCAATACGGAGCTCTTAAAGTGCCTGAGAGTGAACCCCCTACTAATTGTCCTGACTGCTGACATGTACTAGAGGGGACATAGTATGTTCTGCCTACAGACTCAAGGAAAGGTCTACATAACTGATAATTCCCTTTACCTTTTTATGCAGAATTGTCCACAACATTTCCTTCCTCAACTCAGTTTTATTTTTCCCTGTGCCTTTTACACCTTGTGATATGCCATCTTTGTTGGTAAGGATGGCACAGCCTTGAGCTTTTTTTTGTCATTGTTTCATAGCATTCCTAGAGTTTGGCCCAGGTTACCTTTGTAATTTTGCCGTTTTCCCCCTAAAGCCTCAGCCTCAGGGACACCTCTGTCTTTTTGACACGAGTAACAAACACTATACTAATTTGGAACACATGTTCTGTCAAAGTTTACCTATAGCCTTGGGTTCCAAATTTGCAACTTCAGCATCTTCCATTGAAAAGAAACAGCATATTTTTTCCCCTTAAACTACCCCTTTGCCTCCCCTTGAACCATAGTCTTTTATAACAGTAATAAGGAAATGTGGTTATGGGTATAATTGCCATGAGGCAATTGTACCCTAGAGGACTGGCAGAATTTTGTTTTCTGTATCTGAGGGCTGGGCTCCATCACTAAGCTCCATTTGCAAATAACTCAATTAGAATAATAACAACAATGTCTTTATTTTTATGGCAACTTTCCCTATAGAGATCAAAGTGTGCGAGAGACATCCTATCAGATTCATTGTTTTAATACCCCCGAGGACTGGGATAAAAAAAGTTTTATTACAGCTTGTTTGAGATAGGCGACTGAGTGAGAGGGAGGTTAAGTGACATCCCAGAGGTCACAAAGAAAGTCAGTAGGGGAACTGCAAAAAAAGAAATCAAGGTTTCCTGTTACTCTCTGCAAGTTATCAAGCTACATTCTTTCCTGGCCATTGTAAAGGGTGAGACTAAAGTACAAACTCTGTTAGGGATGCAAAATAGTGTAGGTGAAACTATTTAGAAAATTGTAGAAATACTGTTACTATCTTGATCACAGTACAATGGGAAGGTAAGAAAGAGACTGTCAGCACCTAGTTGTTCCAACATGTACGACACAGATTTCACCGATTATTGATTGATCGGACTCAGACTTATCAGTCATCTTGATTATTAATGAAAGACTAATGAAAAAATCCTTTATAATTCTGAGTGAAATAATACATTTAAGCATCTTATAGCTCTTGACAATTCTTCAACTTCAAAAATTCCATGAGATTGACGACAAACTTTGGACAAATTAAGATACCAAAGATCAAAGTTTCTCTGGTTATATAAACAGCTTAAGAAAAACTTATTCAAATAATCGGATTTTTAAAAAGGTATTTACTTAGAGCCTCTATAATTCTGAGGGTGAGTATGATAAATTTAGCCCTTATTTTTTTTTGTTAGTGAGGGCAGGAGAATACGGAGTAGAGTTGTTACTAACTTTCCAGCCCATTTCAAGGAACCTTGGAGGACATGTTCTCTGGGGAGGAGACATCATTACCTTGATGTTAACTTAATTACTATTGTTTGCTTTGTGGTAAAAGGTGGCATATCTTGGTGTGGGCTATGGGCTACCCAGACCCATTCCCTCCCTTGAACAGGAAGGAATCTGCTTCCACAAACCAGCTGAAAAATCAGAAATGCCCCAAATTTTGTCAGACTTTGCCTTCTAATGGGAAAGATGAGAAGTTAGGTAAAACTATAAATACATGCATGGGGTTTAAAAGCTCTTTCTTTGATTTCCAAAGTTCTAGAGCGAGTTTGTATTTCTTCCCTTTAACCCAAGTAAATGAGGCTTTCTTCCATTTATCATAGATAGATCCTTCCTGTCAGTCTCCAGGGAAGAGTAATGGCCTTGAGACTTTCTCCTAATCGCTGCACCTCTTGTTGTGTCTTAAGGCTTAATGAACGTTAAGCTGAGAATGAATCCAGGTAAACAGGCGAACAGAAAATAAAGTAAAATAATAGAGAAAGAAAGCGTCCGTCTTTGAGGAGCACTCTCAGCGGGCGAATGCGGTGAGGAGATGAGCGCTGTTCTCTCCCAGTCGATTGGATTAAGTCAGCTGATTTATTTCAGTTTTGGCAGTTGCTGGATGATATGCACAGAGAATGTCCAGTTATTGTTTTATTGTTGTTAGTTTATTTTTTGAAAAGCAAGTTTAAAAACTATGAAGCACCCCCTCCTCTTTCTTTCACATGCCCGCCCTGGATTCCTGGGCTCTTTTTCCTCCTTTTGTGTTGTCTTTTGTGTTTTGGTTTTCATGGTGTGACATGCACATCCAGAGAACTACAAAAGGTGCCTGCTCAGTGAAAAGAAAGCCGAGCAATGCTGTCACTTTAAAAAGGCACAGGTCACGTTGAATGGGAGCCTAATGTGAGCAGGAAGCTTTGGCTTCGGATCCAGATCGGGAAAACCTAGCAGCTGGGTCCAGAGCTCTGACTTCCTTGCAATTACTGATATTGCTAATGGGTGAATAAACCTAAATACATGAGGACACAGCAGCATAATACAAGTCTTCTCATTTATAGTTCAAAATGACAAGTGTCGTTTTCTTTGAAGTAGTTGTTTTTATTCCATTTCTGAAACAGAAGGGAGAGGGGCTGTGTGCCTCTCAGGCAGGGGACAGCTTTGCAGGGTGTTGTTGAACAGCGTCACATCCAACCCTGCGACCTTGTTAGCTGGTTCCAGTTCTGCTTACTCAGTGGTACCAGACACCCACTCCCTCTTCCTGGAGTCGAATGGTCTTCGGAAGGAATTTAATGGTTTCCGTTTCATTCTTGGGCAGAGAGACACCACAATCAGCACTCTGTAGTATCTGCATTGGCACTTCGCGCCAACACGCCAAGACTTAAGCTTTCCCTCCAGATCAGGCACAGTAGTCTGTGCAGGAACCGAGGGGAAGGCACACCGAGATTTGGCCTTTCTGTGCGAGCGGCAGAAGGGAACGAGAGCAGTGGGGTTGAGTATGATAGCCCACCCTCAGTATTGAAAAGTCACTTGTTCAAAAGCTATTTTAATGTTATTTTGTTCCACTATATTTGCTGTGACTTTTGCGAGTGGATGGATATTTAGTGTTTATTGACTTCCAACAAAAACTGCAAACACATTGTTTGAAGGTGGAGATTAGTTTTTCTTTGCTCAGTGAGCCCATTTGTAGGAGGCTATCTCTTTAAACCTATTTCTGGGCCACCTATCTGTCATAATTATCTGTCATAATTCCAGGTACCTGCTTAGTATATAAACAGTTCAATTTCATTTGTCTTATATTGGCTCTGAGTTCCGTATGCCTACGTGATGGTTCTTACAGTGAAAGTTTAATATGTGTGCAGTGAAAAAGCTGGTTAAAACTTAGACTCACTTTCTGGCGTTAGGCTTCCTGCCTTTTGCCCGTATTACTACACAGTCTCAGGGACTATTTCTGTTTTGTGTTCTCCGCATCATTTCTATGGTCTTTAATGTCTGTGCACTACATGTACATACTGTCACAGTATGAAGTCCGCGTCAGTTTATTTATCACACTGTAATCTTCTCACTGGAGTTAAAAGGGGGGGGTGGGAAAATGCAAAAAGTGAAAATGGTTGCGAGATAACTTCATGATCATTTCATGTCTATATAGACTTTAACCCATTTTTTCAATAAAGACTTACTGAATTAAATTTACAGATTTTGCCATAAGTGATATAGATTGACTCAAATAGATTTGAGGTTCAACTTAAAAAAAATTTAGTAAACAATGGTTTTCAGTTGATACAGTCTCACAAACTAGGACCATACTGTGTTAAAAAGATGAAAATAAAACTCCGGAGGTGGGAGAACAGGAAATGGCTGAGGGGAAGCGCAGGGCCGAGGCGCTGCAGTGCGGTGCTGGCAGCCCAGGGCCCCACCAGGCGCCTGCGTCGTCCTGTCCAGGTTTCATCAGGAGAAGTGAGCAACGTGTGAGTTGATCTGTGTATTTTCCATGATGTCACTTCCCCCTGGTGGGGCTGTTATCTGGCGCACTGTAAAACATCGAGTATATCTGCACTGTTTACGTTGGTGATTGTAAAGTTTTGGTGTTGTGGGTTTATATACGCCCCTGTACATACAAACGTAAATATAGTTCCTACTGGTGGAGTGCTCTAATGAAGCATCATAGGTTATGCAGCTGTGAAAGATGAACATACTTTTGTCTATTTACAGTTTACGACTTTTCCTATGTGAAAATGCTGACTGTCAAATGGGGCCTGATGAACTATTTCCTAGAGTAAACAGTAATGTTGAAATTCTCTTTTCAAGTATGTATTGCTA
Source organism: Artibeus jamaicensis (assembly GCF_021234435.1). NCBI lineage: Eukaryota > Metazoa > Chordata > Mammalia > Chiroptera > Phyllostomidae > Artibeus > Artibeus jamaicensis. Next base: position 51,419,539 of record NW_026522030.1, on the reverse strand, counting down.
TTATGTTGCTGCTGTGTATTGGTTATACATTTAAGACAACCTTTTGATTATCTCCGCAGGATACTGTTAGCTATTCAGGCAGCCTACAAGCAACTCAAAGTTGTTTGTGCCATGAAATATAAATAGATTTATAGTATTCTATAAATATCATCAGGCTCATAATTGATCTGGTCAAAGAGCATATAGCCCTGTTTGTGGGAAAATCACATACACAGAAAGAAATCCTGATGTACCTTGTTAAAATTTGGAGAGAAAGACTAACTATGAGATAGTGAAAAGAAGAAATAGTAAACTTGGCTGGCTGGGTGGGACTATAAGAAGATCTCCGGGAAGAGGTGTATTTACAGCATGGCACTGAAAATCTAATTAATTAATCTTCTAAAAATCTTCATTGTTTTTATGTGTCACTATTGTGTATTACAAAGGACTTTGAAATGTAGTATTTCATATTTAGTATTGAGTTAGGGCAGTGCTTTTTCACTATTACCTTTTTAAATGAAAATCCTAACAAATAGTTTGAATTTATTAATATTCTCATGCTGTTAACTCTACTACCTGACATTTATTTTAGAGTGATGAATATGTCAAACTTCAAAAAGCAGCCCTGACTAGTGTGGCTCAGTTGGTTGAGCATCGTCCCACAAAGCAAAAGGTCACTGGTTCAATTCCCACTTAAGTCTCATGCCTGGGTTGTAGGGCAAATAGGAGAGGCAACTGATTGATGTTTCTATCTCATATTGATATTTCTCTTCCTCTCTCCCTCCTTTCCTTCCCCTCTCTCTAAACATAACATCTTTTTAAAAAGCATGCACACATATATCTCTCTGGGTCCGAAAAAATAGAGCTCTTAATCAGAGTCCAATAGAGAGAAATTCACAGGGGGAAATCAGTTTACATCGATGTTAGAACATGGGTAGTAAGGCAACTCCAACATTTTCATCAGTAGGAACCCACAACCACAACTAGGGCTGGAGCAATAAAGGGAGAAAGTGGTGTTACCAGACCAGTTGCTCAGGAGCTGCCTGAGGGGAGTGTGGACCTCGAGAGAGGGGCCCATCCACTGGAAGGTAGAAGCACAAAGGAGACCTAGCCATAGCTTGGAGACCCTGTCCAAGTTGAGAGAAGGGAAGTAAAACCTCCCCTTGTATTTTATTCCTGCCCTCCAAATTCCCAGACTCCCTCCAGTGCCTCTCACTGGTGGGACCTAGCTTGAAGCCAGTCAGTGACAGTACTGGGAAATGCAGTTTGCAGAAAGAGAGAAAGGGATGGCTCTAAGGACAAATTAACACAATATTGGCAACTCTGATTCCAGGGGAGGGGTTGGGGCATCGAATGGAGGTAAACTTCAAAGCATTAATTTTGCGGGAGGGATTAAGTTTGCATGATATTATCCAAAGTCTTATCATACCAGTTTTTCTTACTAGCTTCAAGGGACTCACTATTTTAAAAAATTCTACCATAAAATTTAGTTGTTTTTTTTTATCATAGCATTATTGTTAGATGTTTTTGAAACTTCTCTGTGAATGATCTTGGTGGCTAATTTTCAAATTTTAACATACTTTACATGTCAGGAATGGTTTGGTCTTCTTTAATTAGAAGCAATCTTCTAAACCAGAAACAACAGGTGGCAGGGTCACTTGTTCCGACAGCATCAGCCTGACCAAGCATCGTAGACGACCTCTCTTCCTCTGTTCCATCTCTCAGACATACTAGGAACGGGCAAAAAAAAACAATCCAACTGTCCTTGTGATCAAGCACTGTCTACAAATTAGAAATAATGATGTGGTTTCTGGTGCTTTTGTGAGTTTTTGGATGTTAGGTATGCAGCATACTTTGTTTTTTGATTGGAAGGCAATGTTGATTTTGAAACAGCAGTATAATAATCAATTTGGAAAATTGAACATTAGCCATGTGTAATGTTATGCGCAGTGAAAACAATCTTTATGAGAATGGGAGATGAGTCTTCTTTAAAAAAACTTGAAGTTGGTCTGTGTTAAAATTTTGTCCCATCTGGAAGGCATTTGATGTATAAAATTACATAGGTTCGATGCCATTGAGGGTTAAGACATATGGATGGGACATTATGCAGAAACTTTTTTCTTTTTTATACTCTTTAGATTTAGCTTAGAGATTTTTGAATCATAAGGAGTCTATTTAAATCTCTATTAAAGATAAACAGAGTAAGAGCCATGGCCAGGAAGCTCAGTTCATTGAGCACCATCCTGATGTCCCCAGGTTGTGGGTTAGATGCAGTAGAAGAATCAACCAGTGAATATGTAAATAAGCGGAACAGCACATCAGTATTTCTCTCTCTCATTTCTTCCTTTCTTTAAAATCAGTACGTTCACAAAAAAGACAAACTGAGCAATATGACAGAATAGAAGGAATTCTGAGTACATGGTACAGAGCTCTGTGCCCTTATGCTTCTGATTCCCTTTAAAATGGATATAGCAAGTGGATATGCCTCTCATTTTTTTCTCATTTCTCAAATAACCAGAGCAATGAACAGTGGATTCCATGGTAGACTTTTATAATAGGTTTTTTTTTATTATATTTGATTAAAATTACCTATATTCTTAATGTTCCTTTTAAAATGACCATTTGAAAGAGTAATGCCCCTAAAATTATGAGAAATATTCATATTTCTATGGAGTTATAAACTTTTCAGAGTTCTTTCAAACGTATTATTTCTCATATTAGAATAATCTTGACTTTCTCTTTAAAAAAGAACAAAAAAAATTTAAAAAAATTAAAAAATAAAAAAGAACAAAAAGGCCCTGGCCGGGCCGCTCAGTTGGTTGGAGTGCTGTCCCCACACATCAAGGTTGCAGGTTTGATCACCTGTCAGCCACATACATACAAGAAGCAGCCAAGGAACGTGTGAATAAGTGGATCAGCAAATAGATGTTTCTCCCCTGTGTCTCCTTCCTCCGTCCCGCCCTCCCTCCCTCCCACCACCCTTCCCCTCTCTCTCTAAAATTGATAAATAAAAAATTGAAAGAAAATAAACAAATAGACACCATGGGAGAGTCAATCCTGTAGTATCTACTTTGCTTAGATTAAAAAAAAAAAAAGAACCAAACAAGGTTAGTTAGCCATTTATTTTAATCAGTAAAATTGAGTGACTTTCCTTTCATGCATAGTTTTAATTTGTAGAAGGAAGTTGCTATCTCCTCATTTGCTTCCTCATTTTATCCTTCTTCAAAATTGTTAGCTCACATGATGCATTATTCAGGTAGTTGTATTCCTGGTAAATTAGCTTTTGCCTTGAAAACATGGGAACAGAAGTTCTTTGAAGCACTTATCAAGGAACTGTTGGGACATCTGATGCCATATCTGGCACATCAGCCAGCTTCCTGCTTCATCAGGTGACTTCTCTGACTTTTTCCCTCCAATGTTATGATGAAACAAAAGCAGTGACGAGTGTCTGGTATACAGATCGACTTTACTTTGGTAGAAAGTGTATTGTCTTTTTCTTACTCTGTTACTCTGCTCATTATTTTGTACTTTTGATTAAATATATGCATGTATTTTTGAACCATGATTTAATAATAAAGCAAGGTCCAGTTATTAATTATATATGTATAACTAATGGGATATGTAAAAAACCCATCCAGTTCTTGTCTCTCAACTCATAATGATTTTAACAGAAATGTCTTAATAATTTGGCAGAATAACTTTTACCTCATATAATGGAGAAATCTATTCCAGCAAAAATTTCTTTTTAGGCACACATGCCTATGATAAAGTGAGCCCTGAAAAAATACGAATATGACTTTTTGGTCATTGACTGAATCAGTTACTAAATTTGTATTTGTAGAGAGGTTGCAGACACTTGAAAAATAGAATATGTGTACATAGTAATATGGTTGGCATCATTGAGCATGTATTTATAATTTGAGGAAGATGAAAAGTGTTTTAAGTGATATCAGCCATCAAAGTCTTACTCACTGTTAAATAGTACTCACTTATGTAACAAGTGCTGATTGAGCATATGTGCCAGGAATTATGCTAGACAAAGACTAAGACTAACATGTATCTTAACCCCATGAATTTTACAATTCAGCGGGAGAGCTGGATGCCAATCCAGTCCTTTAATTACCAGTGTTATTAGTATTTTCAAGGGGATGTATAGAGTGAAAACAGAGGGACTCACTAGGTGGGTTTTTCAGTGGGGTGGGGGGAGTTAAACCTTAAAGAATATTAAAAGAAAATTTTAGCCTTTCCCCACTAATACTTGAGCATATTTTTACTGATGCATGAGGTTATTTTTTTTCCTCTTAATCCTGTTGGAAATGACTAAGGCTTAAAAACTCTTACCTTTTTCTTGTTCAGAACCACTGATTCAGGCATGAAGTGGTTTCCTAAGGGCCAGAGTCTAAGTGGTTGGCAGTTGCTTAATGGAACCCAGGAGACCTGACTGTTTGGACAGTTTTGAGAAAACATGTCCTGTTCCCTGAGAAGAAGGATGGCCAATGAAATATTAGAAAGTCTTGTGTCTGGTTTTAATCTAGATAGCTAACATTATATCAAGTTTTAGAGAGATGCAAGAAATGACACAGCACAAAAGGGCCATATGTACCCAGGGATGTGTTATGTGTAGGATTTAGAATCCCCAGGACAAAATAAGGCAGATAAGTAAGTGACTGTGCCAGACAGTGTAACAAGTACCGTTCAGGACTTCAGACGTAAAAGGGTATTTAGTGTTTCATGCTTTTCCTTTTAAGAGAAAGACCCACAGTATCATAAACATTGCATTTGGTTTAGGTTGAAATTTTGCATTGATTTTTCAATTTGCCTCCAAAATTATGTTCTTGAGTCTGATGACATTCTGGTTTTCATTTCCAGATTCATATTTCACCAACATTCTCTTTGCACTACATACCTTGCTATAAAATGCAGGTTTCTTGGTTTCCAAGAAAAAAATTATATTACATAGTATAGCTGCAATCCACAATGTCTCCCAGATGGGAAAGACAGAACATTCATCTCATCTTTTCCTACTGGATCTGGCTGGGTTTTGGAAAAGATTTTCATTGTTTTCATGTGGCAGGGTGCATTGGCAAATTGTTCCTTAAAGTACGCAGTGGCGTGTTCATTTAATATTGTGAGATATGGGCAGTATTTATGAAAGATTATAAATCTTACAACTCTCTTCAGAAACTTAAAATACAGCTGGAAATGTTTTGCTTCCAACAAACATGCAATCTTCATAAAATTGGAAAAGAAATGTTTTGAATAAATAATGTTTTGGTTTATTTCTCTCTAGTGCGAGAGCTGTTTTTTTAGTCAAAAATCATACCATAAAACTCCTCCTTCCTCTACACTAACACACTTGCCTCTGTATTTATATTTTGCTGGTGCATTAAAAGAAAAAATTTTTTTAAGTATGCCAGATTGCTTCGCCTTGTTTTTAAAGATAGAAAACTGGATTTGCTCCCAGGAACTCTTTCCTAACTAGGCCAGTTTAAAAACTAAACAAGTATTGAGTCAGTTAATTAATTTAAATGAGATTACAAATCAAAAACATATTACGCAATCTTGATTTAATTACTACATTTTATTTACTTAATTGAAAACACACTGTAGAAAGTTAGCAATCTGGGCAGTGACCAGTATGGTGTCCTTGCATTCTATAGGCTAAAGACTGAGAAAGCAAGAAGTGTAGGTGATCCTGGACATGACCTTTAGTTCACTCAATCCCTGCATCAGTCGAGTCAGGGAATTTAATCGTAGGCCAGAAAGGTCAGATATGATTATCCCTGCTTTCACTTGTGGGTGGTTTCACTTGTGGGCTAGTTGAGGAAGTGGGGCAAACCTATGGTCAGGGACCGTGGGAGGGTTAACATTTTTTATTCGGGGTATTTTTATCTGCACTGGGCAGTAGTCCCCAGCATGGATGGGTATGATATTTCTCTTGTGCAGGTATGTGATTCATTTTTTTCTTAAATTTTAGTGGCCTGTGTTTTTCAGCTAATTCCTTGCGGACAAACTGTGGTCTTGATCCCAAAGAAATTCTTATTTTAATACTTGAGATATGATGTGTTGCACCCACTCTCTCTGTTGAGCAAAAAAAAAATAAGTGGTTCTTTAAAATAAAGTTTAGTAATAGATCTAGATGGAATGTATAAGGATAAGAAATAGAAAATATATTACATATCTGCTCTTTAGTTCTGTGTTTTTCTTTGGTTAATTAAGTTACTTTATCTGTGAGGAGACTGAAATAGCAATATTTTTTTAAATTATGAATTTAGCCATATCAAATGTGTGTTTAAAAAATCAATGTTAACCAATAGAAAGGGAGATCTAAAAGTCTGTGCCTTCTGATGGGAAATAATATATATAAAAAAGCATGCTGTAGGAAGTCACGTCTCCACAATATTATTTTGGTCCTGCAAAAGTATTCAGAAAGGTTTGATTTCTCTTCCTGCTCAGAACTGCATTTGGGGAAAGGAGTACAGATTCAGCAAAAATATGCAAAGGACTCTATTAAGAAAGTGACAAAGTCAGTGCTTCCCATGGGTAGCTGGCTAACCAAGTTTTGCAGCGAAGTGGATGCTATGTCATGTAATGTCCCTTTGAGAAGAAACAGACAGACAGGAATAGAAGCAGAGAGAAGAGACAGGGAGATAAAAGAGAGAGAGAGGGCCACGCATTTTCCTACGCATTTATATGCTAATCTGAGACAAGGAAAGTACTCAGTCTTCCCATGTTCTTTCTTCGTGTTATGCTAATAAATATTTAATAGAGGAAAAAGAAAATATTGTAAAACTATAGGTTTGTGTTACTCCAGTGGAAGAAGCAGTCCTCCATTAAAAGTGAGCCGTAGAGTGTTTTAACTGTGCTTGAGAAAAATATGGTAAATTATGTAATCGGAATTGTGATTACATAAAGCTAACTCACAATAAATCCACATCAGTCATTGTAGAAAGTAAACTGCCAAGAGGGAGGCAGACAGGGAACTGGAAGAAGAGCATGAGCTTTGCCCACGGAGAATAGTTTTCTCCCCCCTTCCTATAAAAAGGTGGATGTTTTCGCCTTCCTTTTTTTCTGTCTCTGTTATGAAGTGCATGCGTTTGTGTCCCTTCCCTCAAGTTTTTGTCTCTTACATCTTGACTTTTCTGTTTTCTGAGTGATTCTTTCTGGCATGCTATATTTTTATTTAATTTGTGAAAATATACTATTTTGGTACGTTGATGATTAAAAATGTTTTGGAGAGAAAGAAGGGGACTAATGTAAGCCTTTTAAAAATCCCGTATTTTTTAGTTGACAATGGGCTGTTTCTTTACCTGCTTAAAGCAAAGGAATATGACAAAGGAGCCTTTTATCACATGATGACTAATTTTAGTTCTAGCAAGAGGCTATCTGTAGGTTAACAGGTTACAGTGTGGGTTTCATTTACTCTTTGATATCCCTGGATATAAAAGCTATATTGTTAAAGAATCATAGAATTTTAGAGCTAGAAGGGAACTGACAAGTGAGTTTATTCAGTTCTTTCTTTGCACCAAAATGACTATAAATTAAAATCATGCTTCTTAATTTTAGTTTTCCTGTTGATACTCAAGTCATGGTGTCAGAGAATAAAATGAATTCTTGGAATAAGTAGAAAGGCTGCTTATATATAAAGTTCATTAAAAGCTTCTTATCCTCTGGCTTGCACACTAGGGCCCTGCTTTCTAGATCCCCACCAAACACCTCTCCCCTTTGCAGAGGACAAAAAAATTAATCTGACTCATAAAAGTTCCTCCTATCTACTCCTGCCCATTTCCAAATACCCCTTCAGCAAGTAAGAGAGAAGAACTGAGCCTTATGTTAGGTTATGAGACCCAGCTTTGGGATTGTTCACCTCTCGTCTTTGTCATCAGCGTTTGTCTATTTGACTTCCGATGTGTGTGTCTGCTCAGAGGGGGCATGCCTAGTCTTTCTTCTTTGTGCACTTCTGTGATTTACAGGCCAGTTGTTTTCTACTTATTTGACTTCCTCTACTGAATGTGCCGGGCACTATACCAAGGATTAGGACCATGGGACTAACTAAGGCAGCAACTCTCCGTGTAGTTCTGAATCTAAAAGTGAGGACTTCAAGGAAGAAAAAAGGGACACCGTGTGCAAAGACTTGGGAGACAGTGGGGAACTGCAAGGCACAGGTATGATCCAGGTGTCAGTAAGGGCCAGGACATGGTGCCTTGAATGGCATACTAACAATTTTGAATTTTTTTTCTGTTGGTATTTGGAATATACATGTGAGTTTTAGCAGGGAAGTAGCTCAATTAGTTTTGGGTTTTAAAATGATCACCCTGTTAGCAGAGTGGCATATGTACTAGAAACATATGAGATCTGCCCATTTTTTAAGACCCCGTTCCTAAGGTCACCTCCCTCTCATATCCTTTAGTGCCTGCTCTGGCCTACCGATCCTGGGAAGAACCAGTTGTTCCCTCTTGATATATACTCATTTATAGTACCTATCACAGTGTATTTTTTATTTGTACATTCTGTCTCTCTGAGGAGCCTCTGAGCTTCTAGAAGGCATAGGCTTCTAGAATTTATATTATTCTTTTTTTTAAACAAAGTTTTAAAGGTCATTTTTGTAAATTAAGTGGAAATTTAATACACATTTATGGAGAACCTATTACGTTCCAAACATCAGCAACTGGAATGTAGAAGGTACTCCATAAATCTTACTGATTTTCATTTAATTGTGCTTACATTAATGACCTTCAAAAAATCTTTCACAGTTTTGATGATCCACCCATGTCAGATAATTGAGTTCACCCCCCCTAGAAAGTTAATACTCAGTAATAAACATTTAACAAGTCATTATTTATTATCTTATATATTTAACAAACATTTTATTGGACTTCCACCAAAGTATAAATAAAACATTAGAATGTCCTTTGTTTAGTGGAGAGAATCCAAACTAAATTTGATTTTCACTTGGCCTCTCTTAAAAGCATCAATTGATGTATATACCTCCATGATAATAATTATTGTTTCCAATGTAGGTGGAAAGAATAGCTAAAGTTCTTTTTTTCTGACTTGTGAAAAATATTTTGAATGTATTGGCAAATAGTGGGAAGTTAGGGGAAGGTCAAATTCCCAGAAACATTTAATCTGCTAAAAGATCATTTGGATTTGCATGATTTTAAGATTGTGTCATAACCACTTAAAAGGTCATGTGACTAAATGGGTGGCCCATGTAGAGAACATACATGTTAATAGTTGCCATTTAACTTTGGACAAGCCATTTAGATCGTGGAAGTATCCCAGGATCTTCTATAAAATTGTCCCACTAGGGAAATCTGGTTGCTTCTTAGGTGAAGTTTAGATATTAGAAACACCATAAAGAATTGGCTGCTTTTTAATAAGGAGTGGACAAAAGGATTGAAGAAAAGGTTGTATGGGTCATTTGACATTGTGGACCTTTTCTAGTAAGTCTCTGGAGAATCTATAACCTAAAGGAGGAGGAATTGATTAAGTAGTAATTTAGTAATTAAGAAATTTACAAATAGCTTCATTAACTATTTTTTTTCTAGAAGAAGAAATATAATATGCCTGGTTTACATTTAAAAATAAAGACTGAAGAATATGAGATTTTCATAAGTATGGAGTACAGAATGTACATATTTCAGTTCTACATTATGTTCAGGAAACCAGAAAGGGATAAACAGGGACATGAAAAAAAATAGAAATTGAAGTCAAGGAAGACAAAGTGAAATGTGGAGCAGATGATGGAAGAATGGTTTAGGTCTACTGCCTTGCAGTCCTTTCTTATTTTTGTACTGCGCCGAAGTCTTCTTTCTAGGCTGAAGACCCAGTATGCTGGTTGACTCATAACCCCGCTCTTACCCGTCTTGTTCCTCAAAGATTTCACTCTTATGGAAGGTAATTGCATCTGATGGCTGGTATCCACTGCTTTTTGAGCATGATAGCTTCTAAGATCTTCCCAACAGCAATAAGATTTCTCTGTTATGTGGGGAAGGGGACTACGGCATTGACACTGAGTTCTCAGGAGGGCACACACTCAGCCTCTGTTCAGTTGATTCACCACAGTCAATTTTTTAGATGCTTGTCATGGGATGAACAGAATTTAGTCACATCCCCTTTCTCGCTTTCTTTCTGAAAGTCCATTCAAGGTATTAATCATTTTTTAAATGTGGCCTCCATGTTTAATATTATCTTTCATTTACTGATTATGCAGAATGTGTCTAACCAGCACTTGATGCTTTCTATAATAAAACCTTTGCAATAATTCTATGACATAGATAGTATTACATTTTAAAGTTCAAGACCCCAAAGCTCTAAGAATTAAGTAATGTTGTACAAGATCACACTACAAGTGAGGGACAGAGGTAGGACTCACTAAAACATACCAAGCACACATGCACAGGACTTGAGCCCATGATGAAAGTGGTTAAATAAAACCTTTGGGTAGAGAGTAATTTGACCTGGGTGGTGAATAAGGAGGGATTTAGATGTGAATAATTCCTTCTCTGAGGATAACCTCAATAGTAGTTCATTTTTGGTGTCTCTGCCAACTGTGACTTCTTGGTTACTTATTTCTAGCATTTGGAATTAAGTGACCGATGTAAGGTGACATAAGGGTTAAGAGTAGATGATAATGTTAGAATTTACAGCCTGAAAAGTGTTTTCTAGCTCTCTCCCTGAGAGGGCTCTCCTCTGTGTTTGGGGGAGCCAGTACATGCCCTTCTACCTCAAGAGAAGGCGCAGACTTTGGAGGGGGAGGCGAAATCTGCCATTGCGTGCTAGTAAATGCCCGGTTATTTTTGTAAGCGGGATTCTCATTTAAAAGCTAGTATGCAACTCAGATTTAGGATATACTTCAGATCACATTCAAATGCCTGTGGTGTTTTTAGTAATTACATTTTTGCAGTGGAAGAGGTTGGTCTGCAATTGTCGGAAATTGGGGAAGAAGGATAACTTATGGTAGAAGAAAATAGGGTTTCCCAAGTGGGATGTTGTGTCCCATTAGGTGCCATTGTTCCAGGGGAATACTTAGGAATGAAAGAGACCTTCATCCTTTACTCTAGTGAACTGAATTTTAGCAACCAGTTGTTGGGGAAAAGCTTTGTGATGCTATTTTGAAGTTGACTTTAAGTAAACATGCCAAGGCTTATGTAGAGTCTATAACTCCTATCCTCAGATGATAACCTTAACCTTAACCTGCCTCATGATGTGTCATTGTGGGGGTGGCATTAGCTGCCTTGACGGATGCATTAGATTTCCATAAATGTGAAGCAGCTTTAGAGGGAAAAAGAAGACATGGTCAGTGAGTTTGCTAATACGCATAAATAGGAGCTCCTCAAGATGTTAGACTCACTTGAGAAATTTAACTCCAATGTAGTATTGATACCAAGGGTCATTTGTCAGAGGAACTCAAGGCAGAAATAGCTGAGATTGTAGCAAAATATGATTTATCATTTTTCTGTGAGTACCATGCTCCATGCCTGGAAAGTGGTCAATATTGTACCATCTTTTACAGGAATGTAGAAAAAGATTGATCTCTCAAGTTGTAAATCACAAAATTGTGCCTCAATTTCAGAAGAAGTAATAGAATAATTGGGAGATGAGAGAGAAGCTTTTTAGGAGAGTACCCAAATCTCTGAACTATTTGCAGGTGACCCTAGCCAGAATTCAACTTGCAGGACTAGTCTATACCAGTTTTCTTTTACTTCCATGTTGGGAAATCAAAATAATTGGTGGATAATACAGGAATCACTAAATATACTTGCTAAGACTACATGAAAACTATTTTAGAGCAAAATGAAAATGACAATTAAGGAAATGTAATAAAGGGGTAAAAATGTGATCTCAGCATTAAATCTAGTTAGCAGGCAGGAGGCAAAGGGCAGAGATAAAGGTTACCAAGTTTCCTACAGAAAGAAACTCCCAGGATGCCCTTGCACTGAATAGTAGAAGCAGCAGTTGCAGTATGTTAATCTCTTAGATGGAAGAGCAGAATCACTCTGCTGAAAAAACCAGCATAAGACTTTTTTGCTTAAATAATACTGGATGCCTGTTTTGGCTCAGGTACAGTGGCAAGGTTTTAGGGAGGAGACAGGCATGTCCTTGCCCACCTATCAAATTTTGTTGACATTTACTAGCAAGTTCAAAATTGCCTTTCCTAGGCAAGGAAAGGAGGCTGCTGAATCAGAGCCGTCCATTTCTGTGGCATTCACTGAAAGCCTTGTGCATCACAGCCAATGAATTGCACACTGAGGAAGACACGAAGGGAGTAGACAGAATCTCGACCTCTGCTTAAGAGCATGTCATTTAGTTGGGGAGACAAAACTTAAATACTAGAACCAGAGAAAATTACAAAGAGACGTGCAAGTAAGAGTATAATAATATGGGGCAAATGACACAGATAAATGACACAGATAAACACAAAAACAAGGTGGGATTAGTTAGGGAAGACATGTTGCCTAACAGCAGTGTAGCCTCTACATTCCTTTCTGCAGCATCGATGAAGAATAACGTGGATAGGAAGTTCAGATAGACGGCATCGATCCTCTTCCTCCTTATCTGTAGAGTCTCTCTGTCTGTCACAGAGGGAAATTGAATTGATCCAACAATTTGCTCTCCACAAAGCCATGTTGGTTTCTACCTAGTAATTTGTGCTTTTCTTGGTGTTTGCAAATCGATGGCTATTATGGGATGCAGACAAATCTGGGCCTGAATCCAGTAGGTTGAGAGATTATTGGCATGGGTATGTGTGTATGCACATGAAATCCTAGAAAAATGGACTCTCATTTCTGTGTATGTTAATTATTGATTAAAATCATTTTCAGGTTTTTTAAAGCATGTTTAATTCACTCAGGTTGCATTTTTAGTGGATTTACCTGCTGTATTTTGTATTGCTACTGACAGGCCAAACCTTCAAACCACCTTTCTCACCAGACCTTTTGTTTCAAAAAAGCCTTGCTCTACCCCAGGAATCTTATAGATCTATACTTTTTCCCCCTTTTGACATAGAAATATGTATAGACATTCATCTAGTTTGATAAATAAAATCGTGCTGCTGAAAGGCTTGGGAAAGTATGCTTTATTTAAACACTCAACCTCATTGTTCTACCTAAAAAAAAAAAAAAAATTAAAGTCCTTTTGAGGATTGTGAAATCCTTTCAAAACAAATTAAAAATAAAACATTTTCTGTGATTTCTTTACAGATTCTGGACAATCAGGAAGTCCAAGCCACAATGATCCTGCCAAGAATCCTCCAGGTAAATATGCGTTCCAGGACGTTTGCAATCTGACATTGTTGAGAACAAAGGTACTACTGTATAGATAAACACCCCATAATTGGTCAGCTGCCTACTCTGTCCTGGCAGGCAGGTATGATCAGGACAAGATGTGATTCTGTTTAGGCCCTTCACCAGGGCAAATACTTCCACATTGGCGTCATCAGTATTTACGTAATCACCAACGTTTTCATTTTTGTTAGTGTTTCTTTGAAAATGAATAGACATGTATTTTACTTGTGTGTCTGTCAGTTCCTAAAAGTCATTGCTGTTGGAAAAGTCAGAACAACTTTTAATCTTTCTTTTAAAATGTACAAGAAAAAGTAAAAATTTCCATACTCTTATTATAGGGGGTTGTGATGGTGGTTGGCTGTGTTTTCAGTGACGGAATTTTCACAAACGAGTTTTTATTTCATAAGCTTTTTACTGGATTCCCAGAATCAGGAAATAATGAAAGTAGGACTTTTCCTTTAGTGTAATGTATGCCAAGTATCCTCTTTATTTTCAGACGTTGTTCCAGTTCTGAAAATGGGCTTTTACAAATTGACTGTCTTCATGGTTTTGTTGCTCCTAAATCTAAACATACAGAATTTTGATAATTGATTTAGGAGGAGTACCTTTTCACATGAGATAAAACTAATACAAGAAGGTTTTTCTAATATTTCAGCATCATAAAAATTTTAATCACATCTGTAACTTTGGTAAAAGAGAGCTCTAACAATAAACTAATAAAAACAACAAACACCAGAGCAAACAAAAAAATTCAAACTAACTACACATTCCCTCTACCTCACCAAGTAATTTACATTTGTATTTTTATGGAAAATAAACCAAAACATTTACAAAAGGTAACAATAAAAGTTTCTTCAGGTAGACTTAATTTTAGGTCCTTAATTATTTGGTTTTCCTTGTCATAACACTTTACTAATGTGAGGCTGAAGAACCCCAAAACTACGAGAAAATATGTCAGACTGGTTTTGTTTTCAATGATGTTGGAAGATGCAGTCAGGAAATACTCGAGTGAAAATGCAAAGTCAAAACAGAATACATTTTCTTTCAGAGTTACTGTATTTTTGTCTTAGAAAAATTATTTTTTTTACAACTCTATTAACTAATGCTGTATCATACAGAATCATATTGTTTAACAAAAATAGTATATGCTTCAAAGATAAAAAGTTGTAATTAAGTATAGGTTTAAAAATGTATACCAAGTTGATTTTTTTTACTTTCATCAAAATCTTTTAAATGTTTACAAATTGATAACAAGCCATTTACAAAACTAAACAATTTTAAATGTAAAATTCAGTTTTTTTACATTTTATGTCCAAGTAATTAGAATCAAAAGGAAAAACTATTTAGAATATAATACATTTTGTCAGAAATTTTCTGAAGTTGAGAGAATTTCATTAGCTTATAATGTCTTTTAAATTTCTTCTTTATAACCAACTAATATTTTCTCTGTGTGGCACGACAGCCAAAAGCGAATTGTATCCAAACATTTTTTTAAAGCTTCCTCACTCATTTTATAAAGAATGAGAAGGGGAAAAACCCTTCACTAGAAAAAGAGTTGATAAGTATTTTAAGTTAGACAGAATAAAGGATATGATTTTTCCATTTGAATGACAGCTTGATTTGAAATTAATAAAGCTGTTATTGTTTGAAGTACATTTCTGAGCATGTACAGAAAGAATTATGCTCACTTGAAATGTTCTTTACTTGAGCTGAATGAATGTTTGAATAGTTATTGTGATGTCAGAATTTGATTTTTCAATATTTGTCAAGGAGCCTGGTCACCTTTTTCTTTTGCTTCATTCAGGGTAGCATCTCTTAATCTATGTTTGCATATAATATGGCAAACACAAACAATCAAATCTACATTTTTTTCTTTTAAATTTTTCTTGGAAATTGAGCTTTTTTGAGAACTATGTTCTAAAACAGGGATGTTGAATATTGTATAAACAAATTATATATTGATTACCAGTTTTCAAGGTTAGAATGTAGTAAAACATATATAATACCAAAATTAAATGGGATATAATTAGAATTTTCTTTGATGATTCAGAAGCATTCTATCATTTCAATATACTTTTTGTATATCATTATATTATCTAATTAACCATAGAGATTATTAAGGGATTGTGTTTGATGAAATTAAGAATTTGTTTTGTAATACCTCGAAGTAAATCAAGCTATTAGGAACATAGATTAGTTTCTAACTTGAAATATGAGAAATCAGAGCTTACTAAGGTTTTTGTAATACAGTTAATTGAAAAAAATTATACCTACTATTAAAAGGTCTTTTCATAAGTATAAGCATGTTTGGTATTTTAGAGTGTCATTTATCATGAGGAGCCCCTTTTCCTCTCTGTATTCTGACCTTGGCTGAAATGTGAAATCTCCAAAGTTGAATTTTAATATCTGCAGAAGGCAGAATCCATTTACGGGCAAATTCAGAATCCACTATCCATAAGCACTGAAACAATCAAATCCCTTTGCTGCTTATAACAAAGAGTTAAACTTTTGAAAAACATCACCTTGATTGCTAAACACTTTCTTATTACTGGCCATTATCCCCTGGGAGATGTGCAACCCATGGCAATTGCTCCCATCTACTCCTGGGCTCATTTCCTAGCAGGTTGGGAAGAGATGGCAAAAATTCAAGCCCTTCTGGAGGTAAAGGCTCTCTGAAATCTATTCCCCAGTCTTTACACGAGGGTGGGATGCTATCCAGTCATCCTGTACATGCAGATTCATATGTCTCCCCACCAACTGGACACGCCCTCTGGCTTGGCTTGTCTCCAGCATTGTACTTGACTGTCTGACATGGAGACCACTCTCTTGCTGATTCCTCTGAACTTCTGAACTTCCAAATTGTAGTGGGCCTTTAGTTTTGAACTTGTCTTTTTTGATTGGAGTAGGTACTCAGCGAGCAAACTAAGCACGGGCGTTCAAAAGCAACACATTTTGGGGAGGAGGGTTACTTGATATTTGTTATTTTTAAAAGCATTTAAGTAGTTTTTATTATTTTAAAATGCACTTAAATAGCCTTTATGGCATTTCCTTATATATTTCTGATTTAGTATTTGTTTTTATTCTGTGTTACCTGGTGGGAATGGGCCCTATAATATTTTCGGGACTAAGGTGCTGTAAAGGTTTGATGGTGCCCAAGAACATGACGTTACTGTGGTCAAAAAGCATGGGGTCACTTCCTTTTCTATAATGCATATTTCCCTTGTTTATGGTAGACACAAAAGTTTTATATCTGTATGGATATTTATTTTGAAGATCAAAATAACCCCTTGTAAGCAGCAGAACTGTAAGAACCCTCTGTCCACACTAGAAAACAATTGTACATCGAATGAGGGTAAAACCATTAATTTATGGCTTAGATTCAGATCTAATTTTATTTTATATTTTTAAGATTTTATTTATTTACTTTTAGAGAGGCAAAGGGAAACATCAATTTGTGAGAGATACAGTGATTGGTTGCCTCTTGCACACCTACAACTGGAGGACCTGGCCTGCAACCCAGGCATGTGCCCTGACTGGGAATTGAACTGGCAACCTTTTGGTTCACAAACCTGAGCTCAATCCACTGAGCCACACCAACCAGGGCTAATTTTATTTTTAATAAGTAAAAACTCCACTGCCACTTTTATGAAATGTGTGATTGGACTATTATTGTTTAATATTAGCTTTGACTTGCTCTCTTATTTTATGTCTCTACATTCGTTAGGCTATGATCTTTTAGATTTCCCAATCTCAGCTATTTTTCTAATGCCGGAATAATTAGTATCAAAGAAGAACAAGGCAGTTTAGAAGTTAGATTTTGTCTCTAAGTCAGGTTGAAGCTGATACCTCATTTTGGAGTTCAGGAAGTCTGGACTTTTGTGATGTGCTCTCACATGGCAGGAAATATAAGAAAGAAACATTAAATCCTAGAACAGTTTTTGCAAATTTTATCATTTTAAATTTGCCAAGTATTCCAAGTATCATTAACCAGAGCTTTCTCACTTGGAATGACTATTCTACTTTTCTTTCTAGGGGGAAGTTTAGTAGGGTATATGTGCCCTTTCGTGAGTTGGCTTTTGCATGTAGTCTGGCAAAACCTCTGGGAACCATTAGGATCATGTATTGGGTGCATATCAAATAGGCAATCTTACATCCCCTCTGGAACAAAAATGGGACCAAGTATAAACAGCTGGAAAAATTAAACAAGGGGTATCTATTAACTGGAGCAGTGTGTTTGCCTTGCACTTAAGAAATCTTTAAGTTATAAAAATTTTGAGGTTGATCTCTCCCAACCCTATTTAATAGACATGAAGAATGAAGCCAACAGAATGTAGCCATGAAACTGTGAAAGCAATGAAATAATTATTAAGAAAATGAGCTCAGCATCTGCAGTTTTAGTTGTTATCTGTTAGGGGCACTAGGGCCCATATTTGCTTAATTCTTCACTTTTTCCCCCAAATTTAGAATTTGGAACAAACATAATATTACTTTCTACTAGTTATAAAAATAACAAGACGTTTTCTTTCTTATTTGTATGTGAAGGCAGATATATATGCCTAGGTCCTGAAGGATCTCATAGAGCATGTTTTATCTTAGGAAGTGGCGTAAGAAAAGAGTTAAAGAAAAGAGAGAAGATACTTTATATTTTTTAAATTCCCAGCCTGTTTACTCCTCAGTTAATAAGTTTATACTCACTCCTTCTCATATCCTCATTTATTGTATCTTCCAAAATCAAGATGTTTTTCTTGGGGAAAAATTCACTATTTCATGATACTTAGAAGTAATTTTAAACTTTGGCACTAAACAATATGCAGCAGACTATAAACAGGCTTTCTATTCATAACGGTATAAATAGAAAGACACTAAAAGGATTGGTTAACTGTGGTAAGACCTGAAGTTGTAGGTAAAGCTTTTAAGTAATTTGAGAATGAAGTCTGTGCAAGTCAGTGCTAAAATCAAAGCATTTTTCCCCCTCACAGATTTTGTTTCAGAAACATTTTTCTTCTTTATCCTCTGAGTTTTTTGAAGGCATCACATTCAGTCAGGTTTTTCAATTTTCAAATTTACGATAGAATTCAGAGTAAAGGAGAGACCGAGGAAAGTGTTTTCTTCACAAATTACCCTTAAAAAGCCAGAAGGGTACATAGCCCTCAGCTATGTATTTCTACAGGCCACATTTTGGGTACTTGTGAATAACCCACTCCTCAAAGGTTAATTTGCATAGCAGTTGGCACCATGCCCAGCCTTTACAATGGTTCCAGCCTAATTATTTGTAATATTTAATTTTGAAAAAAAAAGATAATTTAGTAATATCTTATAGGGTTATGAAAGGAGATTTTTGCATATCTCCCCCAATCACCCACCCTATTAGGCAATGTATATGAACTTTGTGTCCACTGGTTACTGAGTTCTGAATTGAATATTACATTCCAGGAGACAGGGTGTGGGTCACTTTATGTTGAGTCAGCTCAAAATAAGGATAGAGACAGTCATTGGTCCTGGGGAATTGGGAATATAAACCATCCTACACCAAGAACAATAAACAATCTAGAAAGAGCTGTGTATAGATGGATTATTCAGCTAACAGATACTTAATAAGCATCTGTTGTGTGTATGGTATTAGACTAGATGCTACAGAAGATAAAAACATGAGATATACATGAGCCTTGCTCTCCCCAATCTTTTCTGTTGATAAATATATACATTATGTTTTACACGCACACACACAGAGGGCATGGCAAAAGTAGACTCCCAGTTGTTTGTGCGGAGAATAATACATCATTTAATAATAACACAAGAATAAACTGTGTTTCACATGCTCCCAATTGTAAGCCCACTTTTACCCTACCCTGTGTGAGTGTATATGTGTGTGTATGTATGTGTGTGTATGTATGTGTCTAAATATTATTTTAGTGGTACAACTGAAGGGTCATAGGAGTCCAAAGTTGCAAAACACTGTATCCAGTCATTGGAGGGAACATGGTGGTGTAAGAACATGAACTTTGGAATTAAATTGCTCCCTGGATCAAGGCTCCATGTTTTACAATGATCGTGAGGGCCATGCAGTGCCTGAGCAAACCAGACAAGTTGTTTAGAATCTAGTGCAGTCAGTTGTGTCCAGGCCAGCTGTAAGCATCCGATGGGAGAGCACACCTGGCAAGTGGCAGGTGCTTGATGAAGGTGAGGACTTTTCATCCCACTTTCTCTTCCAGCTGGACTGATGGAGAAGACTTCCTGTAGGAAGTGTCTTTGATGTGCAACCAAAGAGAAATGTGTTAAGTTTTTACCTTGCACTCCTCTAAAGAATTAAAATGGCATAGACAATGTTACAAATCAAGATAAAATGCATTAGGTTAGGTTGAAGATTATAAAAAAGAGACAAAAGAAACAGACTTTCTCAAGTCTCAGGGTGAAATAGAATTGTAATTTTTAGATTCTCAGTTTTGTTCTAAGCCTTGTGACATCTAAGGAAATGTGGAATGAAATTTTGTTACAGTTTTTAATAGTGATATCAGAAATAGTACAAATGTGTCATTACAGATTGCTTTTCCGGGCAAGACTTTATCTCTTAGTGCCTTGTATTAACATTGTATAAATATTTTTCCCACTTGCCTTTCCGTGACTGCTTTCTGAAGCCACCAACTCTTCTGTCTCTATTGAAAATTTTTCCTGTTCCTTACTCTTTCTGACCCTCTCCATATATCTTCCTTATTTGATTATTTCTTCCTAACAACTTATTTCTTACCTTGTTTTTTTAAAGCATCTTTGTCCCGCATTCAGATAACCCCCTTTAACCAAGTGTTCCATCTTTCTTTTTTTTCATGACATGACATGAAAGACTCTAAAATTCCTTCTTGACTTTTCCTGCAACTAGGTTTCTGTTCTGACAGAAATTATTTTCATTAAATTTTTACCATCAGAGTCCAGTGGTTCCTTTCCATTTGATTCCTGCGTCCATATTTTGAGCATTAATTTGATTTAGTTAATGATGCTTTATTGAAAACTTTTTCCTTATTTAAAAATTATTTTATTGTAGTAAGAACACTTACCATGAAATCTACCCTGTTAAATTTTAAAGTATATAATATGTCATTGTTGACTATAGTTACAGTCGTGTACAGCAGATCTCTAGAGCGTATTCACCTTGTACAACTGAAACTTTATGTGCATTGAACACATAATTACTAACACATAGTTAGTAACTCCCTATTTCCCCTTGCCCCAACCCCTGGTAACCACCATTCCAGTCTTTGTGTCTACGAATTTGACTGTTTTATGTACCTCCCAAAAGTGGAATCATGCAGTATCTGTTCTGGGACTGGCTTATCTCACTTAACATAATATCCTTAAGGTTCATCTATGTTGTTACATATTACAGAGTTACTTTTTTTTTTGGTAAAGGCAAAATGCTGTTCTACTCTATGTATATACCATCTTTTCTTTATCTGTTCATCTGTTAGTGGGTGTTTTGTTTGTTTCCACCTCCTGGCTCTCGGGAACAGTGCCGCGGTGAACACGGGACTGTGGGTATCTCTTCCAGATCCTCATTTCAGTTGTTCTGGATAAAACTCAAGGAGTGGGGTTAGTTCCGTTCTCAGTTTTTTTAGGAACTTTCATACCGTTTTCTACAGTGGTGACACCATGGTGCACTCCTTCCAGCCGCACGCAAGGATCCCAGTTTCTCCACATCATCCACAGCACAGGTTGACTTGCTTGTCTTTTGATCACAATCCTCCGGACAGGAATGAGATGATAACTCATTTTTTGAGTTGCATTTCCTGATGATTGGTCACAGGGAGCCTTTGAAAATATACCTGTTGGCCATTTATATGTCGCCTGTGGATAAAAGTCCATTTTATTTCAGGTTATTAGTTACTTATTTTTGTTATTGTCATTTGCTATTAAGTTTAGGAACTTCTTATATATTTTGGAGATTAACCCTTATTAGATGTATGGTTTGTAGCCATTTTCTCCCATTGCAGAGGTTGTGCGCTGTTTGTTTCCTTTGCTGCGTAGATGCTTTTTAATTTGATGTGGCCCCACCTGCTTATTTTTGCTTTTGTTGCTTATACTTTTGAAAGCAAGGCCATTTTCTGGTGGTCCAGGAAATTTTCTGTTTTCTTTTCCTTTGGGAATTTTAGGTACAATCATTTTTTAAAATTCATTTTATTGGTGTGACTTAAGTTAGTAAGATCATAGAGGTTTCAAGTGTGAATGTCTATGATATATCATCTGTATATAGCATTGTGTGCTCATCACTGAAAGTCACATCATCTTCTGTCCTCATATATTTGGCCCCCTTTACCCATTAGTCCCCCTCCCCCCACTTTCTTTTCCTTAGTAACCAACTTACTGTTGTCTGTGTCTATCAGTTTCAGCTTTATATCCCACATATGAGAGAAATCATATGGTTCTTAGGTTTTTCAGACTGACTTATTTTGCACAGCATAATATTCTTAAGATCCTTTCATGTTGTCACAAATGGCAGTATTTCATCTTTTTTTACGACTGAGTAGTATTCCATATTATACATTGTACCACATCTTATTTATCCAATCTGCCATCAAAGGACACTTTGATTGTCACCATGTCTTGGCTACTATGAAAAATGCTGCAATGAACATATATACCTTTGCAAATAAATGTTTTCAAGCTTTTTCAGATAGACACCAGGAGAGAGGGTTGCTGGGTCATATGGTAACTGTATTCTAATTTTTTTGAGGAGCTACCACACAGTTTTCCATGGTGGCTGTACCAGGTGACATTCCCACCAGCAGTGAATAAGGGTTCCTTTTTCTCCACAACCTCTCCAACACTTGTTATCATTTGTCTTGTTATATAGGTGTGAGGTGACATCTCATTATAGTTTTGATTTGCATTTCTCTAAGAGCAAAGTTGAGGATCTTTTCATATATCTGTTGGCCATTTGTATGTCTTCAGGTAAGTGTCTGTTCAGATCCTCTGCCCATTTTTTTATTGGATTGTTTGCTTGGTGTTGAGTTGTAAGAGTTCTTTATTGTAAGAGTACTCTATATCCAAGAGTACTTTGGATAGTAACACTTTGTGAGAGCTGTTTTTTTTTTTTTGCAAATATCTTATCCCATTTGATTGGTTGCCTTTTTGTTTTGCTGTCAGTTTCTTTTGCTGCACAAAAACTTTTTAGTTTGAAATAGTCCAATTCATTTATTTTTCCCTTTACTTTCCTTGTCTTTGGGATCAAATTCATATAATGTTCTCTATGATCAAGGTCCATAAGTTTAAACCCTAAACAGCCGAAGCAATCCCGAGAAAATAGAACTAAACTGGAGGTATCATACTACTTGACTTCAAAATATACTACAGAGCTCTGATAATCAAAACAGCATGGTATTGGCAGAAGAAGAGACACAAAAATGAATGAAACAGAATTGAGGGTCTAGAAATAAATCTGCATGCATATGGG
The DNA here is from genome assembly GCF_021234435.1 of Artibeus jamaicensis. Classification (NCBI taxonomy): domain Eukaryota; kingdom Metazoa; phylum Chordata; class Mammalia; order Chiroptera; family Phyllostomidae; genus Artibeus; species Artibeus jamaicensis. The sequence continues at coordinate 51,396,829 of NW_026522030.1, read as the reverse complement.
CAAAAAATTTTAACAAAAGATCCAAAAACACACAATGGAGAAAAGAAAGCCTCTTCAATAAATGTGCTGGGAAAATTGGAAAGACACATGCAAACGAATGAAACCAGATTATAGGTTGTCCCCATGTATAAAAATTAATTAAAATGGATCAAAGACCTAAGTATAAGACCTGAAATAATAATTTATGGTCACTTTTTGTTATTCCTAGATATGTACCTTTAGAACAGATCTCTGTTCCAGTGTTCCAGATCCATGTGCTCAGTGACTTGTGGGGCCAGTCTTCCTCTGTGTCCCATGACGACTCATTAACATTTCTAAAATTCAATTTATTTCCTTTTCTACCACATTGGAGTTTTTCTCCTTGTAAGATATCTTGGGGCCCCCAGAACCTACCCAGACACACTTGGCTAGAGTAGCTCATGAGTTCCTTCTAAAGGACCTGAACATATTCATTCTCCTCCTCAACATATTCATTCATTGTCTCCTCTTGAAGGTCTCTAGAATCCACTTCCACCTCCCATTTTCCCATGATCATTATTTGGGTTCTACAGTCTATAATTTTTTGCCTCAAATTGTGCAAAATCCTTAAAATTGTCTCTATTCTTTCCTCACTCTTTCTCAGATGCTATATATGAATACACTTCATAAAACACAAATCTGACTTTCTTAAAGGCTCTTGATGGCTTACTCCTTATGAATCTTGTTCTATGTCATGGCTGGAAATGCTGTTCAGATACCAAGTATACCAAATTCCCTTCTTTTTCCTTCTCCCAAGTGACATGTTCTCTTCTTTGCCAGGACTGTCAAATCCACCCTAAACATTTTGTTCATCTTTTCTGTCCAAACTATTCTGTGCATGTTACCGGATTACCCTAGGCAGGGTTGAAGAACTCTGTCTTTATTATGATTGGTGTTTTGCATTGTAAACATTTGTTTTTAAAAATGAGTAACTTACTACTGTAACCCAAGGGTTTTTTTTTTTTTTGCTTGACACACTCTCAGAAGCATTATTTGAGAAAACAGGATGTCAGTACTTAGACATTGATAGCCCAACTTCTCCTCTTTACTTACGAAAACAGTGCAAAGAGGTTAAGTGATTTGCCTAAGGTCTCAATTACTTATTGGCAAATGTAGGTTAAAACTCATTTTTTTTTTGCATGGGTCAAAACATTAAGTTAATAGTAATCCCACTACATCATTATTACTTTTCTCCTTGTCTCCATCCCCTAAAAATAATACAGTTTATTGTGGTGCACTACCTTGTGTTAAAGAGAGAGAAGTTTGGCCTAAGTATTTATGAGTATGCTCTGCTGTGAAAGAGAAAGAAACGAGAAATCTTTCTGTTGAGATTTTTAGCAGGAACAAATCTGGATCTCCTGGCACTCACAGTGGGTGCCATACTGAGTCCCTGGGGGGCAGCTGTGCCAGCTGTAGCTTCTGGGACAAGGGGCAGTGGGTAGCCGGTGAGGAGATGATGGAGGCGAAAACTGAGCGACCCTCGCCTCAGTGGGGATGAACCTGGGGAGGGATGTCAGCTGAGAGATTTGGAGGCCGTGGGATCAGAGCACTGATGAAGGAGAGAGCCTCCTTCTTCCCCAAGTTCTCGCAGTTGCTTGAGCTCAGGAGCCCCCCTCTTGTTCTCTACTCTGATTTTTCTCCAGGACCATGGGCCTTGCATTTATAGGCCGGGGACCCACTTGTTACTCAGTCACAGGAGCAATTTAAACACAGTGAATACTCTTCTTTCACAAATCTATGAGAGAAAGGACTGGTTCTTGGGCTATGGTTAGTTATTCAAATTTTATTTTTCCTTTCCTTTTAACTATATTGCAGAATCTGTGATATCTGAAATGATGTCATAAGGTAACATCAAGTCTAGGTGAAATCTCAGTGTATTAATATAGGCACTTAGTTTCTACAGTGCGAAGCAGCAGAAAACTTCCAAGGGCCCTTGCACTTAAATAGGCTGCAGTTTGTTGCATTTTTAAAAATGCTGCAATAACGTATTTTTAATTTCTTTGTGGAATATTCACATTCTTTAGAGCGGAGGTTAAAAGGCCACGTGGGAAGAAGTCTCAGTCGTAACTACTCATAGGTTATGCTGTGACTGTACCCACTGCTCTGCACAGTTTCTGCTGTTGCTCCTTCACTCACGTGTCTCTGGTTCTTTTTACAAGCCTGTCTGCATCTGAAGTTTCCTTTCAATTTAAATTCTTTTCCCTCTCCGTACTCAGAAGGTCTGCTTTTGCAGCATCTGGCTACAGTTTAATAATGCAAAGCATTTTTTCTCCTCACAGCTGGAAAGCTGGGATTGTTCGATATCACAGATAAGAGTGGACTTGTTCCAGGTTAGTTAAATCACTGAGCTTTGCAGAAGCTAAGCTTGTATTGTCTTTTAAAACTGCACCTGGGGAACCCTCAGTTGCATATTAGAGCATCATGATGGGAAAGAGGGGTCAATTCTATTGTAATATTTTGTAAGTGCAATAAAGTAAAAAAAAATAGCTATCTATGTATCGATTGATCGATCGCTCTACCTACTGACCTACCTACCTGAGTGTTAATGTTTCTACCTCATGGGGTTATAGAATGTGATTTAAAGTTATTAGGCAAATCTACTAAAATCTCATTTCTTCGTTCTTTTTTGTAATTATAAAAGAGTATCAAGATATCTATTAATTTAAAGCAAGTACCTATGGGGGATCATTTGACTCTTGGCTTTGCATAATAATGTCATTGGATGGAAGAAGAACTTAAGAAAAATTCAGGTTTTGGTTTTCGAAGTTATTACAAATCCTTTTGGGTCTTTTGACTTGTATGCTGGTCTTCACGGACCTTGAACTCTTTCATTTCATTTTATATACTACAACTAGGGGCAGATTCCTGTTTTCGCTGAAATATTTGTAATTCCTGATCCCAATAAAGATACTTCCCTATACTTTGAACATATCCATATCCCCATGTCATTCAGGAGGAAGAAAACCACTTAAATTTCAGATTCAAGTTTATTATCATTAAAAATCATCATGTGTACTTGTTAATGACGTGAAACAAACACTGACAAGGTGCATTTATTTTTCACGTATTACATAGTTTCATTTATAGGGTATGTCTGAAACAGGCAAAATCATAAACATAGAAAGTTGATTAGTGGTTGCCAGAGGCTGGGGAGTGAGGGAAATGGGTATGTGACTATTAATGGTACAGGGTTTCTTTTTAAGGTGACTTAAATGTTCGGGAATTAGATATTGGTGATGGTTGTACAGTGTTTTGAATATTCTAAAAACCTCTGAATTGTACATGCTAAAAGGTTATTTAAGTTATACTTCAGTACAGCTGTGGGTTTTTTCTTTCTTTCTTTTTTTTAAATATATTTTATTGATTGTGCCATTACATTTCTGTTTCCCCCCTTTATTCCCCTGCACCCTCCTCCCCCACCATTACCCCCTTTAGTTTATGACCACGTGTCTCAAGTTCTTTAGATTCTATATTTCCCATACTATTCTTGCCCTCTCCCCTATTTTCTATCTACTGTCTATGCTACTTATTTTCTGTACCTTCTCCCCCCTTCTCCTGCTCCCACTCCCCTGTTGATAACCCTCCATGTGATCTTCATTTCTGTGGTTCTGCTCCTGATCTAGCTGTCCTCTTACTTTGTTTTTGTTTTAGGTGTGGTTCTTAGTAATTGTGAGTTTGCTGTCCTTTCACTGTTCATCTTTTTTATCTTTTGTTGGTTTGTTTCAGTGCCTGTGAGCCATCTGGGAAAAAAGGTCTGGATCTTCAGGCTGGGGTAGAGATTTGGGGGCTCTGAACCTGGGGTTAGAGACCTCTGGGGATCTAGGAGGAGGCTACAGGTAACCCCTGGCACAAGGAAGTTGCATGGAAGCGCAGTTCTCTGAGCGCTCTTGTGTCTTGGTGTGTGTCATGGGCCACTGGCCGGCTACGTGATGGGAGATTATGTCTCCGTTGTTTATTTTGTGACGCTTTGTGAATGAAGTGGAATTGTTTTCAAAATTTGATATTTTGGATTGCAGTCATTTTCTGAATTGAGCTATGTTCTAAGCATAACAATAAGTAAGCAAGAATTGTAAAATTACCATCTTCATCAGGATATAAAGTGCTCTGCCATTTTATACTTGGTATGTTAGAGTTGATATCCAGAATAACCCACGTAAATTGCATTACCTTGCATAGTGTTAACAGGTGAAGAAGGGAGCACTGTGAATTTTGAGAGAGCATGTAGAAAAACGAGCAGATGGATGAGGAAAGGCCACTGATGGGTTGCTCTGAAATGAGGAAGGCAAAATAGTTTAAAAAGAAGATAGTTGGCACTGAGAAGGATGAAGGGATTAAGAAGTACAAATTGGTAGATGCAAAATGGTCTTAGGGATGTGCAGTGGATCACAGGGAATACAGTCAGTAATATTTTAATAACTGGGTATGGTGTCAGGTGGGTATTAGACTCACTGGGGATCCCTTTGTAAGGTATGGAAATGTCTAACCAATATGATGTACACCTGAAACTAATGTAAAATAGTATTGAATGTCAAATGAAATTCAAATTCAAAAAAATAAAGCAGTTGTATCTTTTGAAAAGAAGAAAATAGTTGACACTGAATCTTAATGCATTACCATTTTTGAAACAAATATTTGCATTCTGTTCTTTTAACTAGAGCACCTAGATTTTAAGATAGTTTTTGTAATCTCTATAGCTGACATTTTGCCTTCGGTCATAATCCCTGTGATATATTCATTATACATCATAGTGATCTCGATAGTGTGCAAATATGATTATTTTATTCCCCTCTTTATATGTTTTCAAAGGTTCCCACTCTAGGTTAAGTCTAACCCTTAGTATGGCATCTACTGTGGCCCTTCATGCTGCGGTTTCTGCTGGACCTGGCATTTAGCCTTAGCCTTGGCCATGGGCCTCTCTCCTCATCGGCTTGTCCATGTTGTTTCTTTGCCTAGAATTCCTGTACTTCTTTGACATCTCATCAGTGAGACTTCTCCAGACCCTTTCTTTAGTACAGCCATAGAATAATAGCGTTTACTGCATTTTTATCACTATTTACTTGTCTGTTTCTTTTAGTGAATTCTGAACTATTTCAGGTACGAATTGTGTTCTTCCACTTGTAGAACTAACATCGAAGGCAGTGCCTGGCCAGAGACAATGTTCAGTGTATACAATGGAACCTTAGACCAGTAACAGACTAAATAAATTATAGCTGGTACTATAGTAAGGAGACCATCCCTATCTCTGGACCTGACCTACACCAGGAAAAGTGGGTGTTTTATAGAGACAGTTACAGTATGCCTCTTCTTCCGGTACACTGCACCCAGACACAGCTATTTGGAGATGTTCTAAACTTTAAGCCTTGTGTAGCATTCATGGTCTGATAAATTTTGTAGGAATGTGTCAGACTGAGAGTTGTACTGCTGTCATATAATTACTGATTCAAAATACTAGTCTTAGAGGGAGCAAGTTTCTCTTCTCCCAAAGTGATGAATTGGAGAAGGCCTGTTTACTGTTTTTATGCTTTGGTTTGGTGTGTGTGCTATGCTGTTGCTGGGATGTACATGATCGTCAGTGAGGAAACTGTTAAGGTGGCTTGCTAGAAGTTGAAAAAATTATGTGACTGATAGGGTTTTCCTGATTATAGGATATTTCTGATTCATTTGTGATTTTTTTTTTGTCATGTGGCAATATTGTCACTCTAAAAATTTGGAGACCAGTAGTTAAACATCACTTGCTCAAAGAGAACTCATTGGGGTATAATTTACATAAAAATAAATTGCCTACCTCTCTATGGTATTTATATACATGGAAAGGAAGGAAAGGGAAGGGGTACATATATAAAGTAAGACGAGTTTCTTATATGTCTATAACTGTAAAACCATCACCATAATCAAGATGGTGAACATTTCTGACTGCTTTGGAATCTATCCCTACTCTCTACTTTCATCCTCCGATGACCTCTGATCTCTTTTCTGTCACTATAGGTTAGTTTACATTTCTAGAATTCTATGTAAATGGTATCATATAGCATGTATTCTTTTTTTGTTTGGCTTGGCTGTGCGTTTTATCCAGGTGGTTGCATGTGTCAATAGTTTATTCCTTTTTGTTGCGCAGTACCGGCCCATTATATGTATACATCACACAAGGTGTGAGGTAGGGGTAGGTGTCCTATTTTTTTATTGTGGAGATCCAGTTAATCCAGCACTATTTGTTTAAAAGACTTTTTCCCCCCATTGGGTTGCCTCCCTACTCTTAGCAAGTATCAATAAGCATGTATTTATGTCTATTTCTGGTCCACCTCACTGATCTATATATGCCCATCTTTTGCCAATACCAAAGTGCCTTTTTGACTTCTGTAACTTTGTAAGTCATTACAAAAAGTTTTAAAAATTTAGTTTATGTCTTTTGTATTTTCATAAAAATAGGAACTGGGTGTCAAATTTGATCTCTCTCTCTTCCCCCCACACACACTCATAAGCCTGCTAGAATTTTGATTCTAGCAGATGAGAATAGTCAAATTTAAATATAGGTCTTTTTAGGCATATAGTAAAATAACTTTCATTAGCTATCTAATATAAAGTTCATATCTCTGGCTTAACCTCCAATTCACATTCTCCCCGCCCTTCAGTAAAATCTCCATGAGGGTATGTGAAAGCTTAGAAACTTTTTCTAAGCGCACTAAAACTGAGGCTGAAGGATAACCACTTGGTAGAATCCTGGAGGCTTACCCCATAACTACATGACTAGTGTAACTAGATTGAATTTTAAAAGTGGTGGTTTTTCTATCTTTTATCACATGAAAAAATAGCAGTGTTGGTTCCCTGAGAAATTGTAGACATTTAAGTTTTATTTTATCCCACTAACATCCCCTAGGTTTAGAGATTTTTTGAAGTAGCAATTCAAAAGGCTGTAAACCCAGAGAACAGCAGGGTTAGGAAATGGAGGAGGGGGGGTGAGGAGGAAGAGTATGGGAAGATATCTCACCATCTGATTTTATTTCCTAATGTAAATTCAGACATTCTCCACTCTGGGCTAGAACCTAACTCCTTATCACCAGAAACCAGGCCTTTTCATGAACTTGGTCTCATCTGTCTTTCCATTGCCTCACTAATGGAAACTGAGGGTTTCCATATACTATCTGGTATGGTCTTGCCTATGGTGGGGTGAGAAAAGCCCACCTCTTTATTATAGAGGCTTGCTCAATGAAGGACCAGCTGTCATTGGAATTGGTTGAAAGCTGTGCTTATTAACTTTGACTAACACTGTTATTTGTATTACAGCTGTTGCCTTTACCAATGAGTTTGTATTGAACCCTGAGCACTTTATGACTTTCTCATTTAGCACTCACCCAAAATCTATGGTTTCAGCGTTATTATTATAGGAATTGGGGGGGACAGAGAGTTTCATTATTTATTCAAAGTCATTAATAAAAAAGGAGCAAATCTGGAAATTGAACTGAGGTAGAGTTTAGAGTGCTTAGCACAGAACCTGTCATATAATAAACACTCAGTAAGTGATACCCACTATTATTGTTATCAGGGTTATTATTGTTATTTATTTTTATTATTGTTACTTATTCAGATCCAATTGTGTCAGCTCTAGAGCCCTCAGTCTCAACCTGTATTCAGATCTTTACTTACAGTAGCCAAGGGACTGACTGCCTTACACTGTTCTGAGGCCAAACTCTGCATCTGGATAGAATATCCTCTAAGTAAAAAGGAGGAACAACAATATGTCCTGGGTGGGAAGATACCGAAGAACAAAAGAGTGGGCACTGACTTCATCAGGATCCAGAGCAACAGGTCCCATACCTCGTGGGGCTTCGTGGAGGTTTCCCTCTTACATCTCGGCCACCAACATGCCATTCAGACTGAGGAGGACCGGGAAACTTAGGGGCCATGTCAGCCACAGCACAGCTGCATCCGCAAGCACAGGAAGCACTGGGGAGGCCACGGCGATGCTGGTGGCCTGCATCATCACAGGATCAACTCCGACAGACATCACTCGGGTTACTTTGGGAAAGTTGGTATGAGGCATGACCACTTAAAGAGGATCCAGAGCTTCTGCCCCAACTGTCAAGCTCGGTAAACTGTGGACCTTGGTCAGTGAGCAGACACCAGTAAATGCTGCCAAAAATGGGCCCGCAGCCGCTCTCATCATTGATGTCGTGAGATCGGGCTACTGCAGAGTTCTGGGGAAGGGATTGCTCCCAAAGCAGCCTGTCGTTGTGAAGGCCAAATTCTTTAGCAGAAGCACTGAGGAGTGTTGGTGGGGCTTGTGTGCTGGTAGCTTGAAGCCACACAAAGGGGAATTCATTAAATTCTCACAAGTGCAAAAAAAAAAAGATCCAGAGCAACATACATATATATACACACATATTATATGGTCAGTCTGGAAAAAGTCCAGCCATTGTTAATATAACAAGAACGGTTTGTGTGACCTTGATGTAACCTGCCAGTCAAGAAGAGTGGACTCGAATGTGCATGCATGAACAAAGACAACTTCAGTGGGACTAGTGAGAGGGGCAGTGGATGCCATTGAGTGAGCATGTGTACTGTGTGGCTGTCACATTCAAAATGACTGAACATGTAGAGCAATGAATCTGCATCAAATTTTGCATTAAGCTTGAACATTCCTCTGAAGAAACTATTCAGGTGACTCTGAAGGCTTTCTGGGACGATGCAATGAGAGCCATGCAAATAAAAGTGTGGCACAAATGCTTCAAAGATGGTTGAGAATCTGTTGGAAGTGATCCACATTCTGGAAGCCCTGCAACAAGCAGAACACTGAGAGTGTTGAATGTGTATGGGTTGTAATCAGCAATCAACAAAGATTGGTAACTGACAGTATGAGGCCTAGAGCTGATCTGGGGATTCCAAAAACTACTGCGTCCAAGATTTTGATGCAGGATCTTGGCATGAAATGTGTTGTGGCAAAATTTCTTCCATGGCTTCTGCTATCAGAGCAGAAGGAACTTTGTGCTGAAGTTGCTAATGATGTTGGGAGAACTGTGTGAGGTCCCGAGGTGCCTGCTTTGAAGGGGACTGAAGCATCGTCGTCCTATGTACAATGTTTCTGGTATCTTGTATCTTCAATAAATGCCTCTGTTTTGCACATCACATGGCTGGATACTTTCTGGACAACAACAATGGTCTGGGTCCCAAATTCCAGATCACATTTAAAAATTGTAGCAAAATACACGTCACATAAAAGTTATCATTTTAATCATTTTAAGTATACAGTTTAGTGGCATTGCTTATTCACATCATTGTGCAACCAATCTCCTTAACTTTTCTTCCTATAAAACAGAAACTCTACCATTAAGGAACGACTTCTCAGCCCCCACTCCCCCCAACCTCTCTCTGGTAGCCACTACTTTGCTTTGTTCTATGAGTTTGAATATTCTCGGTACTTCATCTAAGTGAAGTCACACGGTATTTGTCTTTTTGTGAATGGGTTAGTTACAGATTGCACTTTTAAGAACTTGTAAAGCAAGGAGGGTTGAAGGAACTTGGGTAACTAGGAATGGCAGGCTTGTTTCCCCTGTTTTAGAAAACTTTGTTGTTCAGTTTTGCCAAAGACTTTTTATTGTTTGCTTTTATATATATTTTTGTTTAGATTTGTTATTAGGGAAGGCTGTTTCTCTTCTTGGTGTAGGGTACATTTCAGCATCAATTGATATGGTTGTGTATCATATTGATTGATTTTCTGCTAATGAGCTACACTTCATGGAATTAACCCTAATGATAATAGTGTATTATTCTTTTGATAACATTGCTATAGTCAGCTGGAATATATGAATTGGATATATTTAATCTTATTTAGGATTCTTTAAATTGCATTTGTATATGCTGTTGGTCTTTGGATTTTTGTTTAGTTGCTTTGTTTTGATGAAGGATGTTGTAAGTTTACTTATTTAAGTTTTGCTGGCCTAATAAAGGCTCAGGAAAGTGTTTTCGTAAGGAGACTTGTCATCATTTTCTAAGACCTGTAACAGTGTAAATAGCATTGGAATTTAAAGATTTGACAAAGAATAGATAAAATCCAGCTGTGTACCCATTTATATCTGCTTGCCTTCTTAAAAGGTGTTTTTAAATCACCTTTAAAATTCTGTTGTAGGCTTTTTAAGTTTTAAAGTGCATATGAATCCCCTGTGTATTTCTTAAGCTGGAGATTTTGATTCCCAGAGTCTGAGGTGAAACCTTATTTTCTACACATCGTAACAAACGTCCAGGTGATGCCAGTGTTCTTGGCTCTGAGATCACCGTTTGAACAGGAAAATGCTAGTGCAGGGGTTCCTGCCTTTGATGCACATTGGAATTGCCTGGAGAACTTTTGGAACATCCTCATCCCTAGGTTACATCTATAACAATTAAATCAGAATAGCTGAGGGAGGAAGTCAAGAATAAATTATTTATCCCGAATCCCAAGTGGTCCCAATGCCCAGCAAATATTTGGGAACCACTGCACTAAGGTTATTGGTCTATTCATATTTCTACTTTTCTCAATTTCATTTTAGTAAGTAATTACCCATTTAAGTTTTTAAAGTTATGGTCACTAAGCATTATTTTCTAATAATAATGCATTATTTTCTAATAATTATTTTAATGCATTTAGTTCATGATTTTTCTGTTTTGCCAATCTATTGAGGGGATCATCTTTCTTTTTATTTATTGTTTTAAATACTCCCCTTTTTTCAGTTTTACTAATTTTAGCTTTTATATTTAAATTTTTATTTAACTTTTTTAGGTTATTTTTTCATTTTTTCTTTTGTAAACATTTCTTTAGTTTTTTTCTTTTTTGTTGATTATAGTTTTTTAAATTTTCTGTTTGATTCATGGTTTATTTTCTTAATTTTGATATAGTTCAGAAAATTTGGTCACTTGATTTTTTACTTCATTTTATTTTCTCAAGATGAGACCATATAACCTGGAAGTCTCTACTTTGAATAATTTGTTAAAGTTTACTCTTTAGTCAAAGACATGATCAGTTTTTATACAATTCCCATAGGATAACAAAGTGTAGTTTGTATTTCAATGATATAAACTTAGTGTTTGTCTGATAGTCATGTTCTGTTATAAAAGAGATGTACTCAAAATTCTCTCTATATATTTGTATTTTTTCAAGTTTCTTGTACTTTTGATAAGTTTTGTTTTATATATTTTTTCACAGTATAGTTTGGTGCCTGGGGGGTTGGTGATTTCTTCATTAATTGTGCCTTTATCTATTCATAATGTTCTTTCTCCTGTTTATTGTAATTCATCTTAAATTCCATGTTAACCTTTGCTAGTTGACATTGCTTTCATTCGAATTTGCCTGATTTCTCTTTTTCTACCCTTTTGTTTTCTACATTTTATTCTTGTTATTTTTTTGTGTCTTTTGATCCTTGAAAATAGTTGCATTTTATTTGTTCGAGTTGATGTAGTCCTCTCTTTATGGAATTATTCATTCCACTTGTATTTATTGTGATGAGTGATATACTTGATTTTATTCTTTCTCTCTTCCTTTATGTTAATCATTTATTTTTACATCTAATGTCCTTACTTTTGTTGTCTTGATTAGGTTTGTATTCATTTTGTTTTGTTTTCTCTGTTAATTTGGAAGTTCTACCTTCCCTTTCTCTGTCTTAAAATGTCTCTATTATTATTTAAAAACAACATACAGTTTTCATATTGACATATATTGACATATTGATTATCATCTGAATTTTAGAGAAGAAAATGTGAGGTGTAGAAAAGCTGCCTACCTTGCCATAAGTTTACATAGTAAATGATAGGGCTGGTTTTTTTTAGTATAATTTAACATCATTTTAATATAATTATAGTAATGATAACATTATATAATTGTACATTTACTATAATATGGCCAACTTAGTAAATATTCTATAAGCACAAAATATTATGCTCATAAACTGAAAAAAATTGAAGAGAGTCAATGATATTCTTGGAAAATACATAATAAAATTGTCACAAGACCAGAAAACCAGAGTAAATTTTATGAAAGACTCAAAGTTGTCTAAGAATCTTCTCTGAAACATTCCAGGAAGATGATTTTGTGATCTTTTTTTTTCCCACACTTTCAAGAACTTTTAATGTTTTTTTCACAAAAAATTAATGACTTATCCAAACTATTTTATGAAACATGCATATAATTCTGGTATAAAAACTTGATAGATGAAATAGAAAAATTCCTAAAACATATTTTAACCACATATAGAGAAGTTGAAAGAAACTGTTAGCAAACCAATTCAACAATAAATGAAAAGAGTTACTTTCCACAGACAAGCAAAGATAAGTTAATCTCAGAATTCTGTAATATATAATGCTGTAAGGAAGAAAATGGGTAATCTCTACTAATGCCAACCCCCCCCCAAACCATTTAATAACATTCAACAATCATTCTGATCAGAAAATATATTTAAACTTGAGAAAAGTAGGAATAAGTAAATATATCAAATGATGAACAATATCAATCATCCATTACTAGCCAACATTGTCATTGACTGTGAACCTCTAGAAATAATCTCATCAATGTTAGGAATAAAATATTCCCGCTAGCGCAATTCCTATTTTGCCTATTTTTGAATGTTACATTCAAATGAATAATGCATATGTATCTGAAAAATATCCAACTTTGTCAAAATTAAATAAATGAAAATTATTACATTAATGATGTATTTTCTCCATCAACTTGTCACAGTTAAAAACAAATCACTAGTAGCATGGGTGACATGTAGCTCTGGCAGCGGGATAGTGACATGACACACTCACGATCTGTCAGAGGGAATACGACCAGGCAGAAACCTTTATTGAAATCAGCTCAACAGTTTTTACCAAGAGCTTTAAAAGAGTGTGTGCCCTTTGATCCCGTAATTCCACTTCTGGGAACTCCAGCCGAAGGAAATCAAGAGAACTGCTGACAAAGATTTGTGTGTGAGGATGTTAATGATAGTGCTATTTATAATATTTTAAAAAATGGGAATAACCTAAAATGCCAAACCATAAGAGACTGGTCAAATAAAGTATGATGTGTCCATGCAATGTACATTTCTATAAGCATTAAAATCATGCTTTTCATAAACTGTTTAACGGGAAACAGACTATGTTAATTAGTAAAAAGCAGGATACAAATTTATTTCAATTTGGTCTCAATTTTATAAAAACACACACATACACATATGAATATATATGAATACATTTAATGATTGCTTAAAAAATACTAAGAAGCACAGATAATATGTTAATATAGTACTATGTGTTAGAGTCAGAAAATTTCTGACTCTCTAGCAGATTACTTATATCTCCATCAGGGATTTACATTTCATATTGAAGGATACCTAATTCTAAGTTAACACTAGAATGTTAACCTTTGCTATAGGCTGAGGTTCAGCTTCTGTGCAGAGAGAATCATTATCTTTGCAATGGTTGGTGTGTCTGTTTCACAGTCACAACTTCATCATTTGTAATGGACAGTTCAGATCAGATGAGAAACTGAAGATAGAGCTGTGTCTTACAATATCACTACCAAAAATCACCAAGGGTTAGTTGTGGTAGTTGAAGTTGTATGAACATTGGCAAAGAGCTAGTGTAAAATATTCTCATCTTCCCCCCTTCTGCATCTGTAAGCAAAGGATGTAGTCATCTTTTACATTCTGTTGAAAGAAGTGAACAATTGAAATTGTCGGGCTAGAAAATGCCTGTGAGATACATAGTGTCCTGTTCTTTCTCCAAAGCAATGCAAGAAAAGTAATGGGAAACAGCCATGTAAAAAAGTGGAATCTGAAGGTTACAATGGTTTTTGGAGATGCTTTTATACAATTTCCTACCAAGTGATAATTTTTAAATCTAATGGAGCTCTCTATAGCTAGAAAATCCTTACCTCTGTAGACACAGGTTTTGTCATCTGTAAAATGGTAACATGACAGCTTGTAGGTTAATTGTGAGCATTATGTGAATTAATGCTTTTGAAGATCTTAGCACATTAGCTTGGCATACATTGGTTATTATTACCTTTGCAAGGTTTCCCATTCATTTCTGGGGCTTTTCTTATTGGATGACAAATCTGCTTATTGGGCCAAAAAACAGTTCCTGGAACTATGCAAAATAAGTCTAATCCACCATCTACACTCCCAGTCCTTCAAATACTTGAAGACAGCTTTCATGAATTTAATAACTGCTTTCTGTGGCTTATTTATTTTTAATTTCAAGACTAGAACACAGTAGACTATAAAAATGAGTGTTATCAGTCTTCCTTTGGATTTTCTATGTAAATGTTGTTTAACATTCAAATGGTGCTGATTATAATTTGAGATATTAACAGTTAGATATGCCATTGTGTCCCTCTGTTATTGTTTTTGAAGAGGTTAAACACTATATTAACTTCTGAGTGGTGATTTATTGTTGCTTTTGTTAAAGAAAAATGAAAAAAGAAGTAAAATAATATAGTTTGATATTGCCTTTGAGAGTTTTCAGTTTGCAGAGGTCTTTATTTCCTACTCAATTTTGCTTTTTAAAAAGCATACATGTGGTGTAAATACAACACCACATAAATGCCGAGTTGCTCTTGGCTTCCTAGCTTAAGCTGCTGTGCAATATTGCTCTGTAACCATTAAACAGCTGCTCCGCCTCAAAGATGCTCTTATTCCCTTTGGTAGACAAAGGGTATTTACTTCATGAATGTCTCCAAATTGCTTTAAGATCTTTGGCCTTTGTATCAGCTATTTAGATTCACAGGGGTCTATGTAACATGGAAATCGTGTTTCTGGAAGGCTCCCACAGTCTGGAGGCTACAAACAACAACTGCACTTTTCTGAGTCTCACCTTTTATATTATCACAGGGCTTCTGACCCCCTGTATGACCCACCCCCCCTAATTTTGCTAGAGTCCTTATGTATTATTTCTTGTATCCTGTGAGCAAGCACCATTACCCTCAGTAATGCCCAGGTGTTGTGTTGTTCACTATTTCTGTTCTTCACTCTGCCTCATCTTGGGTAATGCCTGTCCATGGTAAGGGCTGTGCTACATACAGGTAAGTGCCCGAAGCAGGGGCTGCCACCTGCTTCAGGCACTTCTCCCAGGCCCAGGTGCCTGGTTCCCACACCCCTGCACTCTTGTAAGGTCGTTGTCAGTAGGCATTACCGCCCATCCTCAGGAGTTTCACCGTGCTCCGTGCAGGAGCAGAGCTCAGTGGGAACTCTCGGGTTGCAGTTTTGTCTAGTGGGTGCCAGAGCAGCTCTGACGTATTTTCAATACCTTCCATAACTTTGCGTAAAATAACTTTCAGTTTATCTTGTAGATTCAAATTCCTTAGAACCTGGGGAACTGGAGGTGGGATAGGGAGAAATACCCTGCTCCATTCGGAATTGTCTTCCCTTTTCTATGGAATAGTCATTGTATTTGCCTGTGTGTGACTGCCTTCCCACTAGTAGGCTTAGCTTGAGGCAGCACAATTCTGTTATGAGGCCCCTCACAGGCCATAGCCCGCTCCATCCTAATGGGCGTGACTGAGAAGCAGGTGGAGCCCTAGCTGCTCAATGGAGTAATAAGGAAATAAACTTCAGATGATACATACATATTGAAATGGGTTTATGTATTTGACAAGATGTACTTGGTATAAATATTCTAAAATGTTCACCATTTATTTATTCACTCATCAATTTCTTATAGATATTTTTGAACTCTTACTCTTTAAACACTTCTAGTTCCTTGGTATACACTTTGTACTAAATGCCTAAAGTTACACACTAGTACATGACAAAGTTAGAGAGCTACAACCTGAATGTAATCACTACTCTTTTCCATTCTGCCCAAGAGCCTAAATAAAACCTCCAGCAAGTGAGTTCTGGGGTATAACAAGGCTCAATATAGATAGAGTTCAACCTTGAGCCATCTAAGTCTCCACTGTTATAAAATTACTAGTATGCTCTTTTGTGATCCTGTTTCAGTAAGTTGTATTTTAAAACTTTGTCCTGCAGGCATTTAGTGTAGTTACTGTATGTAGAGGTGCCGAGCTAGTTGTTTGGGAGATACAGAGATGAATGAGTATTTGAGCCACTCCTTCAGATAAAGGAGCTGATAATTTCGTAAGAAATATAAGACTTGAAAACAGTTATCTTGGAAAACTTGAATGTGCAGAGTGATGTAAAGTAAGTACGGATTATGTGCTATGTGAAAACAGATGAAAGAAATTGGTCATAGCTGGCCCAGGGGTTGGGAGTAGAAGGTAGAGGTGCGGCTTGTGGAGTGGATGGGTGAACCGGACACCAAAGAATGAGAGTTGAGCGTGCAGAAGGAGGCCTTCTGATCAGCAGGGAGCTGCCTGAGAAACACAAGGGCAGACATTTACAGACTGCCGCTGAGGACGAGTGACCTTGTCTGATTGGCTGAGTGTGTGAGCTGTGGTCATGATAAATGAGGTCTACTATAATATGTAAATAAGCCCATATTTAATATCTTTACCATATATAAACGTTATGTTTACCATATATGAAAGTATAATTTATACTTTAAACAACAACAAAGGCAACAAAAATCCTTGTCGAAAATGATAGTGGTTCAGAAAATTAGAAATATCTTTATCCCCAACCTCACAAAGGGAGTCAATGTCCTTTTTTTGTTTTCATGTCTTTTAATAATACCCTGTGAGCTGACATACAAGTTGCTCAATAATCACTGAAATGAATTCAACCTGGTGAAAAATTAATTGCTCAACATGTAGGAACTTATCAAAATAGAAGTACTTGAAGTGGGGACATTTGGTTACCATCCTCTTAAAATTACATATTTTTCACAGTAATGACTTAATACGAGACCTAAGTTTGATCACCAGGTAGGATCTCATAATTTCTTCTCCCTCTTTCTTTCACTTCTTTTCTAAAGAAGGTAGATGTGTGGGCATACAACAGTGTTCAGACATCGATGACTCCTCAGTCCACAACAGGAAAGCACCCGGGGGAGGACCCCCCACCAGAAAAACTGCAGTTGTCTTCTGGAGGGCAGGCCCTTTGTAGTACGGGCCCCTTGTAGTACGGGCCCATGAGACAGGCCCATGAGATGAGTGTGTAAGAACCCATCGGTGTCAGTGTACCAGCTGGTGTTGTGAGAGGTGGTGTTGGCCTTCACTGAATTTTTCTGAAGACTTTCAATGAGTTTGCCCATTTTATGATGGAGGATTTACAAGCACACCCGCCCACACCACCTGAGTGTTCAACAGTTTTTGACCAAAAATATCACCATCCCCATGCTCCACCCTCCCTATTCACCCTATCTTGCCCCAAGCAACTATTTTTTGTTTGTTTGTTTCCCTGGGTGAAACAAAGTCCTCCAAGGGAAACGTTTTGCTAATGTGGAAGAGGTGAAACAACAACAAAAATGACAGAAGCACTAAGGGGCATCAAAATCTATGAGTTCAAAAATTGTTTTGAGGAGCAGAAAAAACATCTTGATAGGTGTATTGCCTCAGATGCACAGTACATTTGAAGGGACTTGAAGTTTAAACATGTAAGATAAATACACAACTTTTTATAAATGAATGCTTGGTTTTTTGGGTCCCCCCCTCATATATTATAATTAAATGACTTTCTGTCTTTTCACACTGTGTGTGGCTAAAAAAATGGTGTGTTAACTTTGTTTCTGGTAAAATTTCTAAATGCAGACTTACAAATGATTTGAGCATGTCTAGAACCCGGTACGTATAATTCATTGTGTGGGCGACTGTTGGCTCCTGCTGCCCGTTTGCACTTAGTGGTAACACATGGTCAGGTCCTCTGTGGGCTTTATATTTTTATCTCACTTACTATGTGTAACAACTCAATGGTGTAGGTGACTTTGTTATCTCTAATTTATAAATGAGGGGTTTTGAGGCCTGAAGAGTCTAGTGACATGTTCAGGATCCCACACTGGTACACGGTGTGGCTGGGTATCACATCCCAGCTCTTTGACTTGAGTGCTTTGTGTTGCTAAACCACCAGTGAATGCCTCAGACCCCTGCAATGAGTCTCATCCTTTGGTCTGCCCTGAGTCTTTAAGTAGAATCCAATCATATGGCCAGTCCTTAGAATCTAGAGCTTTTTCTCGGAAGTATTTTATTTCTGAGGATTTTCAGCCTCTTTTAAATCTCTCCTTGGGACAGCGGCCAGTAACCATATTCTTCATTCCTAAGGTGTTCTCTTCCTCCTCAGCCTCATTACACCTCTTTCACATAAAGGAGAAACTGGGGACACGACTGGTGTCCGTGTGGGTCCGCAGCTCTAGTCCTGGCTACAGCTAGACCAGCTACCGCACAGGTCTGATTCTCAGGTGCCTGAATACAGCTACAGTGGACCCTGTGTGTGAAAGTCATGGAAAGGTCACGTGGCATTTCATGGAGGCCTGGAATCACTGCTGTGTGCTAGAAAAAAATGTTGGTTCTTGAAATGAAGGAAGTCCAGGGGAGTAGTAGCAAGGGTGGGAAAGCAGGGCCATCATGTGGGATATATTAAAGGTGCATGGAAGCCCTGGCTGGTGTAGTTCAGTGGATTGAGCGAGGGCCTGTGAACCAAAGGATCGTGGTTCGATTCCCAGTCAGGGCACAGGCCTGGGTTGCAGGCCAGTTCCCAGCAGAGGATGCATAAGAGGCAACCATACGTTGGTATTTCTCTCCTTCTCTCCTTCCCTTCCCCTCTAAAGATAAATAAATAAAATCTTTTTTAAAAGGTGCATGGAAATAGGTTGATGCAAAGAGTATGTACAAGTTATACTTTTGGGTGATTCATGACCCCGGAACAAGGCTGGTAGTGCTAGTAACGAAGGGCAGCTCACTTTTCTTTAATCAGGGAAGGATTTGTGAAAGAACAGTGGTTTCAAGAGATCTTTGAAGTAATTCCAACAAGGTGCTAATTGTGGTTGTGGTTTTCCTTTTCCTTTCTCTCTCTTTTTTTATTTTTTTCACATCGATGGACTTTAGTCTACCAGCTGCTACCAAGCTGAATTGCATTTGTGAACCTTCCTTCTCTATGGGTGGGCTGTAGCAAAAATAACCATACCGATTGCCCTGTACCTTAGAAGGTTTTAAACAATTGTTTTAGAAGGTTGTTTAACATCTAAACTTTTTACTTTACTTTAGACAGACCCAGTTTGCATTCACAAAAGTTTGCTTTTACTTGTTTTCGTTGTAAGCTTACTTTTTTTTTTTGTTCTAACCTTTGGTTTAAAAACACTCAAATTCTGGTGTTTAATCATTATTTACTTCTCACTTATGTTGATCTTTTCCCCCTTGATGTTTATTTTCAGGATACCTTGAAGATAGTTTTGTAAAATCTGGAGTCTTCAATGTATCAGAGCTTGTGAGAGTATCCAGAAGTAAGTACATTGTTTTCTGATTAATTAATTTTACAGTAAGATTTAAAATATTTTACATTTTGAACCTTAAATACAGTATGAAGGGTAACCATATATTAGGATAAACAGTTTTAAATTCTCTGACCTTTGGATAAAATCTTTATTGAATATCTTTTGCCCGATTTTTCTAAAATATTTTTCTTTAAATCATTAAAACTTCTTGTACAAAAATAATTTGGGGGTTGTTCTGATTTCTATGTGAATGGT
Organism: Artibeus jamaicensis; assembly: GCF_021234435.1. NCBI lineage: Eukaryota > Metazoa > Chordata > Mammalia > Chiroptera > Phyllostomidae > Artibeus > Artibeus jamaicensis. Next base: position 51,377,227 of record NW_026522030.1, on the reverse strand, counting down.
ATTCATTTAACTCACTGTTCTCTCTGTGACCATAGATGGTCATTTATATCAAAGGAAGTGCGATTAATTAAATGTGCTCTGTATTGTTATAATAACCCACATAAGTTTCCTGTAGATAAGTGTTTTTTCATTTTACTAACATTTTGGTGGGGGCTTGGAGATGTACAGGATATACACGCTAACATGCAGAGTGTAGAAGGATGCAGAAATTAACTTTGCAGATTGCAGTTGGATATAGATAGAAAGCATTGTTACTCAAAACAATATCCAATTGTTTTAACTGACTACCTCACCTGAGACACCATTCTTGGCAGGCCGATGAGACGTTTCTCGGTTAAATTCACCTGGCCAGCTACCTAAGCAAGAGGGAAGTTTCCTCGATCAACTCTTTTACTTATTACTAGAGTTTGCAAATATATATCTAAGATGCGGTTCTTAATGCACCGATTACGTTAAAGGAGGTGACTCATTTCTTCCGGCTCTCTTCTCTGATTTCGCTTTTTTATGTAACTTTGAAGGGTGTGTTTTCACTTGACATTTTGATAGCCTTACAGTTTGGAATGATGTTATTCAGATAAGGTAGAGGCACTGTGGTTCTTGTTTAAATTGTGTTTTTCACTTGGGTCAAATTCAGAGGCCATGAATAAAATTTATGGTGATCTAAAAGAACAAATCAGGAATGAGTTACTGAGGGCAAGAATAGGTAGTGCTTTAGAGTTGTATTCAGTGAAGGAATCTTGAAGCTAGTAGATTATGGACTATGTCTTTTGAACCATAGTTTCTCAAAGAGTTCAAGTTTCTAAAGTGGTCAGTGCCGATAGCATGTATCTCAGACAGTTCTACACATGAACCTAAGATCTTAAGATCCTAAGCAATTTAAGCTTTCTAACACGATTGCCTAGAAGGTAAATGTACACCCAAAAGACTTCTGTCACAGGTTATGTCCCTGGGGGCAGGGTAGACCAAAGCCTCGTACCCTGCAGTCCTAGGGTGCGTGTTTGTCGGGGAGAGGATTCTTACGGTTGACTCCGTTGACTGATGTGATGAGCCCTGTGGTATTTTCTCTGGTCAGTACATGGTGTGTGAAGGTCTTTGACATATGAAAGTTTTTTATTTTTATTTATTTTTGTATTTTTTTAATTTGGAAAGGAACATGCTTGACTTACTTTTATTTTCTGGCATCATGTAAGGAAGTGGATATTGGAAGATTTGTGTGTGTGTGTGTGCTTTCTCCACACTGTTCTTTAGCAGAGAAACTATGCTGTTGCAGTTACAAGACATTATGCAAGTATTTGTTTAAATTTATACTTTTCCACTGAGCTATACCAGCCAGGGCAAAATTTGTACTTTTCTAAGTTTCATGCTAGACTTCCATCTTTCTTATGAGTAGCACTAAGTAGAGTCATTGATCAGAAAATATTGTTAGTTCCTCATTTTTGGTAACATTGTGCTTGATGCTGTACAAGGAAGGCCATATAAGAACCATTAAAAGCCTAGAGTAATAGTTTGAAAAATTTGAAACATAAAACATAGATTAAAAACTACTTTTCTATAACAGTTCAGAAATGAGGTAAATTGAACATACTTCATTCATTCTTTCATAACTCATCCTGTCATCTCTTAAAGGTTTTTATGTTACCTGTTACAATAAACGTTACTGATTTGTAGTTAGTATATTAATTATCTATACTCATTCATTAATTTATTCAGAAAACATTTATTTTCTACTCTGTATGCAAATAGGTATCTGAAGTGCTTGGGAAATTATTCTTTTAAGTGTTTTAATATATCCACATTATAATCTTATTTATACAATTGAACTTTATTGTTAATGAAATAAAGGTTTGCTAAGTAAACATAAACTTCAGTACAAGCCGTATGTAGTATATCACAAATTCTGACTGTTTGAGGGTTTATGGACGGTATGTTAATGGTTTCTGTCCTTGAGGGTTTTACTATCACGTAACCCACTAATGTGTATGTTGACTTTAGCTAATGAAGCTATTCAGTTTTAGGGATAGTGATCTTTCGGTTGAATGATATTATCTCCATCTTAAAAGTTGATTTAAGATCAGCTTTTGGAGTGAAGAGAACAGTAAGAGAGATTAAGGGTTGACCTCTAACCCTTAGAATCTGAGATTCTTTGGAGCTTGGTTTCTGAGAGGCTATTGGCAGCCTCTTAACCATGATTTGCAGCTTTCAGGCTTCTTGCCTCTTTGGGAGAGGTGCTAACACTGGTCTATGCATCTGATGTCAGTTCTCTCAGAGGCTTTCAAACAGGAATATCTGTCTGGGACTTGCTGTCCTCCTACACTTTGTCATGAAATAAATTTTGCGGGTGTACTCTTTTAAAATCTGGCCATGTTTACTATAAATCTACTTTTTTCCCCTGTCAACTCCTATTTGGTGTCAGAATGCACACTAAAATTTTACAGTGCTCATATATAAATTTGTAGACAGATTATTTTTATTGCTGATTTGATATTCTGGAATAATCCTCTGGAACAAAATTTAGAAAAAATCTATTATTATTTTACTATAAATTATATCTAGTATGTTTATGGTCAAGTGATCTGTGCTATCAGCATTATGTGTTCCATAGAGACTAGAGATCTTTGCCTAAATATTGCATGAACTTAGTACATTTCAATAATTTGTATAAGATATAACCCATAAGTTTCCTGTTGGTAACTCAGTTATTTGAATTGTATTCATTACTGTTATAGGAACCAGACAGATTGTTCGCTTTCACTGAGCCCCACAAATGCCTCCTCCTATCACGTGCCTGCTTTCCAATGTCACATAGAACGAGGTTCTAATAATAAACTTTAGAGCATGTGGTTACTGTGGGATTTCTTACCTTGCATTTTTTTAACCTCCGGTGTACCTCAAGCCACAACAAGCAGCTGCATTTTAGCTTTCCAAAGGATTTAAGCCATTAGGCGCAGTTATATACTGAACACAAAAATCTTCTGTGTAAAATGAGGCTAACATGAATTATATATAACATGAACAATCTAACAGAAAGCAGAAGCTCCAGAATTTTGGAGCTGAGACTACTCTTGTATATAGCGATTTATTTAATTTTTAGGAGGAAAAGAAGGATGTTCATTATATATTTTTTGATATTCCTCTGCACTAAAACATGTGCCTTATAATCATACTTTCTTAAAAACATTTTAATTTAATCTTGGCCCACCTGATATTGTAGTACAACTCAACTGTCAGTGAACACATTTCAAATGTTTATAAAAAAATTCCAAGTGAAAAAAGTTTCTTGAAAATCTGTGGTTCCTTTGGAATTTTCTATTCAACCTCAGCAGTGAAGAGAGGCAGGAAGACTAAGTAAACTATGTGTTCTTCGAAGCGAGGCTCAGGGGCCATAGAATTTTGTTTCCACAGCACAGGACACACTTTTTCTCATTAGTGCCTTTGAAGGCCCAATAGTGAAGAAATAAAAAGTATTCTTTAAAAAAAACTGTTATAAAGAAATTTTTATTGAGAGGAATTTGGCTTTTTCCCATACCTTTTAACTGTGAGCTAGGGCAGGTATTACAGGGTAGAAAGCTTTGTATTATTTTTAAGTATTTTTGTTGATTATGCTATTATAGTTTTCCTAATTTTTTTCCCTTTATTTACCCTCCACCCTGCTCCCTCAACCCTCCAGAATTCCCCCCACCTTTAGTTCATGTACGTGGGTTGCGCATGTGAGTTCTTTGAGTCCTGTTTCCTATACCATTTTTATCTTTCCTCATCTATTTTATGCCTACTAATTATGCTTCTTCTTCCCTTCCCCCCACATTCTCCTTTTTCCCTCCCAACTGAAGTCCCTCTGTGTGATGACCATTTCTCTGATTCTGTTCCTGTTCTGGTTGTTTGCTTAGTTTTTGTTTTCATTGTTTTTCTTTTCTTTTAGGATCATTTGTTGATAGTTGTGAGTTTGTTTTCATTTTATTGTTCATATTTTTTATCTTCTTTTTCTTAGATAAGTCCCTTTAATGTTTCATATAATAAGGGCTTGGTGATGATGAACTCCTTTAACCTGACCTAATCTGGGAAGCACTTTATCTGCCCTTCCATTCTAAACTAACGCTTTGCTGGATAGAGTAATCTGGGATGTAGGTCCTTGCTTTTCATGGCTTCAAATACTTCTTTCCAGCCCCTTCTTGCCTCCAAGGTCTCTTTTGAGAAATCAATTGATAGCCTATGGGAACTTTTTTGTAGGTTACTGTATGCTTATCTCTTGCTGCTTTTCAGGATTTTCTCTTTGTCTTTAATCTTGGGTAATTTAGTGATGATGTGCCTTGGTGTGTTGCTCTTTGGAACTCTTTGGGACTCTCTAGGCTTCCTGGACTTCCTGGAAATCTATTTCCCTTGCCAGGTTAAGGAAGTTTTCCTTCATTATGTGTTCAAATAAGTTTTCAATGTCTTGCTTCTGTTCTTCTCCTCTGGCACCCCTATAATTCAGATGTTGGAATGTTTCAGGTTGTTCCAGAGAATCTTCAGCCTCTATTCATTTTGTTGGATTCTTGTTTCTTCATTCTGATCCAGTTGGATGTTTATTTCTTCCTTATATTCCAAATTATTGCTTTGAATTCTGGTTTCCTTCTTGTCACTGTTGGTTCCCTGAATATTTTGCTTTATTTCATTTTGGGTATTTTTCATTTTTTGACCAAACTCAATCAGTTCTGTGAGCATTTTGATTACCAGGGCTTGAAATTCTCCATCACTTAGGTTGGCAATCTCCTCATCGGTTAGTTCTGAAGCTTTACTCTGTTCTTTCATTTGGACCATATTTCTTCGTCTTGGTGCAGCTGACAGGTTGTGAAGGGACGGGGCCTTAGGTGTTCACCGTGGCAGTGCAGCCCTCTCTGCTGTGCTGCCTGTGGAACAGGGGCCAGAGAGGGAACAGTGCAGCTCACCCACTCTCTCTAGAGCACTTTCCAACAGACTCTAGTGTTAGACTGGAAGTGTATCTCACCGGGGCAACCCCAACCTTAGCCCATAGTCAGCTCTGAGTCTCAGTTTTCCCCTTAAGTCAGTCCCCCCTAAGCAGCTCTGCCAAGGTCGGCAGCCAGCCCTGCCCCCCATCCACCTCCAGACATTTTTCTGAGTCGGCCCATGTGGTCTGCCTTACTGGTCTGGTTGTTCTGGTTGATTTTTTTCTTTAATTTCTTGGTTGTCGGGAGTTCCATGCAGTTTGGTTTTTCTGGTGATTTTGGTTGTTTATTGATTTTAAGTTGGTTGTTATCCTCCTTTTGGTTGTACAAGGAAGTGAAGGGTTTCTATCTACGCCTCCATCTTGGTCGGAACTCAAAACTACTCTTAAGTACTGCCCTTTGACACCAACCAGCCTGATTTCCACTTTGCATATTGTCTCTGTTCATGACTTTGCTCCTGATGTAAACCCTGTTTGAAATGATCTCCTGCCAAAAGTTATAATTATATTCTCTAAGGTCTAGTGCTAGGCTTGGCTTTTCCACAGACTTCTTGGACTATTCAAGCTTGTGTTGGAATCTTCTTCCCTTGAAATCCTACAGCATTTATTTATCATGTCATTCATTTGAGTAGCTTCATTATAATCTGCATTATGCTTGTATTTATGTTCTCATGAGTGCTTCATTTACCCACCTTGTTGCCCAATATGTTTTAAGGACCAGGACTATCTTAGACTATTTTGTATACCTTACAGCACCTGACATAATGAACATAATCAATAACTTGTTGAATGAACAGATTTTCAGCAAGTAGGTTCATTTATACCATCATCTGTTTTGAGCATATTTTTGAACTGTTCCAGCTTTGCTGACCACTTTAGCCTGCAAGGGAAGAAATTTGTGAAAGAAAGCAAAAAAGGAAGGAAACTCATATTTGTTGAATACCTGTTATACACCAGGCAAAATGCTGGGCTTTTGTCACTGTTGATCTCATTTCAGCCTCAAAGTAATCACAGGTGTTAAGCTATTGTTAGTCTCATTTTACAGTTTAGGAAACTGAGGCACATAGCTTATAAGTGGTAGAGTTAGTTCGAACTAAAAAGCTATCTAGCAAGACTGTACTCATTCTAACAGAGCAACCACGCAGATCTATTCAAGACATCTAAAAACAGTTTTAAAAAAAAATTAAGCTGAGGTACAAAACCCAATATAAACATACAAAAATCTCAGTTCATACTATATAAGCAAATTCAAAAAGACTCCTTGATTTACAAAATAATATCTTAAATTGTGAAATTTCATGTGTATATTTTAAATAATTTATAAGGTTGTAGCACAAAAACATTTTCCCCTCACCTAAGGACTTTTTTTTTTTGCTTTTAGAGGAAGGAAGGTGGGGAGAGAGGGAGAAAGAAACGTTGATTGGTTGCCCTGTGTATGTGCTGGACCAAGGATTGAACGCACGATGCCCTTTTGGTGTGGGGGACTCTGCTCTAACCACCTGGGCCACACTATTTGGGGCAGCACAGAACTTTTTGAAAAACAAAACTTAATTATTGAGAAAGGCTACACTTACAATATTCATATTCATATGAAACCTGAATATCTATTTTTGGAGAAAATAACTTGGCGTTCTTTCATATTTTAAAATTTTACTTATATACCTGTCATAATATAAGAATTATTTATATCATAAATATCATGATTTCTAATCCATTATTATATTAACATCAATATTATTATAGAACAATATTTGTTGTTTATTTATGAAATTGATCTATATTTATTTAACGATGATTTGGTTTTTGAGAGTCAGCTCAGTACAGAGCACCTTGCTTGGCGGTGAGCATATTTTGTTTTCTCTGTTGCATCTGTGGACAAATGGGGTGACAGATACAGGTACAGCTAATACAAAGAAGTCAGTGAGGAAGGTCGGAGAGTTGGATTATGGGAAGTGGTAATCAACAGTTACAGTCTGAGTGCCTTGAATTTCCAGACTTGAACTTCAGTATCTGGAGGAAGTTTTTAAGTCCCTCCCCCGCATATGGTTGATATTAGAGTCTTAAAAGTAAAGAGAGTTCTCCTTACCCTTGCCCAGAGGCATGGAAAATATTAGATTATTACATTTGAATAAAGATGACAAGTGTAAATGTCATTCCCAATGTTTCCTTTGTTTTAATTCTCAGCACCCATAACCCAGGGAACTGGTGTCAACTTTCCAATTGGAGAAATCCCAAGCCAACCGTACTATCATGACATGAACTCGGGGGTCAATCTTCAGAGGTCGCTGTCTTCTCCACCAAGCAGGTAACTGGAAGAGAAGGGGCTCTTGTTCTCAGTCTGTATGCAAATAGGGAGGTAAGGAGGTACAGAACAGGGCAAACAAAGCAAAGAGTTAAAGAGTTTTTTCTGATTGCATACAGATTTTTCATCTTTCCTCATAAAATTTATTTTTGCATTTAAAAATTAAATGTAATTTTCATTCATAGTATTTTTAAAACTTTGGGGAGTGAACAGGGAACTATTAAAATGTATTGATATGATTTCTATCCTGTTCTGTGAAATATTATAATTCTTCAAGTTAACTAATTCTTTTGGCAACTTTAAAAATGACATTGCCTTGGCAAAGAACCCTGGTTTGTGATTGATCCATCCTAATAACTTTTACCCTCATACCACATACAAGCTGGGGAAAATGAAACATATAAAATAAAATGTGTCATTTACTTAAACTTAAAAGTAAAAGGCCTCATTCTAGGCCAGAGTTTGCCAAGTTCCTCGATTAATCGATGTTCTTTGAATAATTTAGTGAACTCTCAGTTACCAATGAAAATATTACCTGCTCTGAGATTTGGTTTAACCACCTTTTTTTTTTTTGTAGAAGAGCTACAGTGAGATTACTCTTCTTAGTTCTTTGTTGACATTCTCATTTTTCTCTCTTGACCTTCTTACTGTAAATTTCAGCCTCACAAAAGTTTAAAAAGAGGTTTCCTATTTAATTGAGGGATAAATAGCTTGGAAAGTCATTGTACAGAGGATTTCAAGATGATTGAGTTAATGAGAAGGTAAAGAGAATAAGTAATATAGCTTTATTATTTTTTTTAGTTAATTCTTTAATATATAAAGACTCATTTCATTTCCCGAGTGTTAAATATACCCATGATCAAATATGATGGTATACAGGAATTCCAGGAAAAAAAAGTTTTATTTTTATTATTAACTTTTAAAATATTATTTAAATAACATTAATAATATTATTAACTTAAAAATTTTTAAAATCTGACTATTTTCCTATGCTATTTTTATAATGAAAGTTAATTGCATTTCAGTTACTTATGGGGCTATGAACATTTGTATGTTTATTAAATAAGTTTAATTTTATATCATTTATAGTCAAACTGTATTTTTATTCAGTTAGATTGCATAGCAAGACAATTGGGCTTATTATCACTTAAATAGTAGTGACATGGTGAGATCTTAAAAATGCTTTAGTTTTTTTTAAATTTAAAATGTGAATAATAATTTCTAATTTTGTCTGATGGACAGTATTTTGTCAACATAGACCTTTCCTCATGGTTATTCAGTATCAGACATTATGTCATTTTGAATAAAAATAGTTAAAAATTTCTTTATTATTTCCTTATGAAAATCTTTTCTCTATCATTTCAAGTTTTCCATATTTACTTCTGACTCAGAGATGGGAGAATGAAATTAAAGCAGGGTTTTAAAAATATCTATCTTCTAACTCGAATACCATCAGAAGAAACTAAAGAACTATTATTCTCACTCACCATGGATAGAAATTGCCATCTTCTACATCATGTTAATACTGTGTGAGTTGTGAGTCAAATATTAATCACAGGCACATCTGTGAAAATACCCAGACATACACATGCTTCCACGTTTTGGAAACAGGACAGTCAGAAAGAGCAGAACTTTACTTTGTGTCAAACAGCTTCCATCAACAAGCCCTGAGCAACTCACTGAATTTCTCTCAATTTGTGTCCCTGCATGTAAGAAGAGGGAGGGTTGGTTTATGTGTAGGACTTCTGAAATTCTACGGCACTATGTTTTTCACTTCATTAAGTTAATTCAGAAGACATCTTTTTTGTTTTTTACCTGCACAGATGTACATAGGGACTTCTTTTAATTTAGGGAAAAATACCCATTTTTACAGTCAATTAACTGTTTAATAGGGTATAGGCAGAGATATATATATCAAGCTATATGGTGTGTGCTACAAAATGGCTTTTTAACCTCTGCTTTAAATGCTCAATTTTCCTAATAATTGAGATGAGCCATGTTTTCTTTATTAAAATATATCATTTTAAAATTACAATATACCATGTGCTTTGAATTTGGCAATGGCTTGCTTTTTCATAGTTAATCGTAAGCATAAGGGATATCAGTAACCTCATTTCTTCAGAAAAGATAAAGAAGAATATATGAAATAGTTTATAATTGGTAACATACTATAAAATTTTTAATATTATTAATTATATGGTTACTACTAATAATTACTATTTAGTAAGTATCTTCTAAATGCCGTCCACTTAACTAAGAGCTTTACATTTTATAACTCATTTAATCCTCTCAATCACATCCCTTTGAACTAGGTTTATTATTTCCATTTTGCAGATGATTAAACTAAGTTTAGAAAGGTTAACGAGCCTACTACTAAGAAGTAGTGAGTGGCTGAGATTCCATATGAGGCCAGTCCCACTCCACAGCTCAAGTTCTGCTCTGCTCCATTAGTTTACCTCTGAATCATGTCACAGGATTATATTGTTAATATCAAGTGCAGTGCACATGAGCATTATTAATATTGATAATAATTTTAAAATCAGATAGAATTTTAATAACAATTTAAAAATTGGTAATATATATCTCATTAAGAATTCACTTTTTACTACTGAAATTTCTTTGGAAGTACATTTCAAACATAAATGTAGTAAACATCATGTTTGTTAAGCAGATGGAGGTATAATATAGTAAGATAAGTGATACCTACAATTGGAAATAGTGTTAACCCTATTTATGTCTTGAATACTCACCATTATTTCAAACTTAGTCTGAGATTTTGCGTTCATGGAAATTTCCACAGTAAGAGTCTTCTCAAAGTATATGCTTTGAAATGCTACACACCTTCCTAGAAATTCCGTTAACATAACTACTGTCATGTTTTAACAGCAAAAGACCCAAAACTATATCCATAGATGAAAATATGGAACCCAGTCCTACAGGAGACTTTTATCCCTCTCCAAACTCACCAGCTGCTGGAAGTAGAACATGGCACGACAGAGATCAAGGTGAGTAATAAAGAGATGCCCCCAGGGACACTACAGTAATATGTTAGCTCATTTTATGTTTCATTTAGTCAGAATATCATTAATTGAACCAACATGGATTATATTTTCTTCGTAAAATGACTGCACTAAAATTATTTTTAAGATAATGTACAAGTCAAATGGTGTCAAAGTTAACTTTGAAAAATCCCGTGTTTTACATGTTTATTGGACTTTACTTTTCAGACAGAATGATTTTTTAGAGCCCCCAATGGTGTGTGGGATAGATTATTATCTGTCTACCTTAGCTGGTTGGATTGCAGCAGAAGCACAGTTTTGATTGAATTAGATCAGTTTGCTTCTCTTTACGGGGTACTTCAGGGAGGAGCCAGCCTCTAGCCATTTGCAGGTGCCAGTCACTGCAAGTTCCCATTTAGAGGAGGCCATCATACCTTTTGGGAGTAGTTACAGCATAAACAGTAAGTAAATGTGGAATGTAGAAACTTTGAATCTGAGTCAACCTGGTCATTCTTTCTAGATAAAACTATGACCCAGTTCTAAGGAAGCTTTAGGGGGAAACATAACTAAGAAATAGGTATTATTTGTCTCTCTGAATTCTGACTTAACTCCATGTTATTCTTAAAGTCTATTTCAACAATTTCAACCACAGTGCCATAAGAATTTTTAAAATCTACAATACCTGACTATTTATTGAGGGGCACTGACCTCTTTGCCCTCAGATTGTCAAATATAAAAATGAAAACAGCCAAACAATAGCCATTCAGTGTGAATGAATCAAAATTATACCTGTTTTTTTTTTTGTTAGATTGTGCAAAGAGTATATTTTTCGATGTGCTGCAGAATTTTAGTAATTAGTTTATGCGTGTGGGGAGGTGAAAAAAGATTGAAAATCACTGGTTTATTGAGTTAAATCGAATCGATTTCCTTAGACATACCCATGCCTTTTCTGCCATAATTAGAGGGAGATTAGTAAGCCTGGATACAGAAATAATTAGCTAACTGCAACTTTTGGTAGTATGTGTGCATGGATGCAAGTATGACTTATACCAGCAGCATAAAAATGTGCTTGAGAATTGTCTTTTAAATCAAGTTCTGCATTTTATTAAAAATGTAGAAGAAAAGCTCTCTTTATTGGTAGTTTTCAGACTGTGATTTGGGCCTGTGAATCTGAGGGTTTGGGAGATTACTCTCCCGAGTAATCTCAGGAGACAAATAACAGTTAGGAGTCAAAGTCAGTTCTTTATTCAAGACTACATTTTCGCTGCTCCAGATTTTTTATACCAATACCACATGCTATACCAAATGCCAAAGGGTTTAAAGAACAGTGAAAATTTTTCATGGAGGAATTAAACTTTGAGTCCAGTGGGTCTCCTTCAACAGGCTGAGATTTTTAACTCGTGAAGAAGGGGGAGGCATGTGGTGGCAAGCGCCGCGCGGAAGTTGGTTTCAGATTGGCCATGTATGTCCTGTGTCTGGGCACTGTGCAGGTGGAATTAACGGCAGATGGCAGAGGTCATTCTAAGGACATTCTTGGAAACCAGCTGGAGAGTTCTACTCTTAGGACATTTTTTACAATATATTCTTCGGGCAGTAGACAAAATCATCTATATGAAACACAATGATGTCACATCACTTCTCTGCTTCAGGTCCTTAGTAAATTTCCATTCTGCTTAGAGGAAAATGAAAGTTCCCTCATCTGACTAAAAGGCCCCATTTGTCATCTCTCTGCCCTTTAGCCACCACTCAAGCCCCCCTGGGTGCTGCCTGCTTCTCCTTCTTACACTTGAGCCCACTGCTTTGTGTAGGTTTGGTCATACAAAACCCAAAACCTTCATATAAGCCACGTTTTCTGGAAGCTTCTCTTCTAACTCTTTATGAAAAGATTGTGTTCTGTTTCTTTTTTTTTTTATCTTGTCATTATTCAGTTCCAACCTACATGGAGGAGTTTCATCCAGGTCTTAACTGTTTTTTTCTCTTGGTTCCTTGAACTCATAATATGTTATTACATATTTATTAATGGAATTGTCTCAATCTGCCTCCATTATGAGGTCAGAGACTTCATCTATTTTGGCTGCTACTGTAACCAGCACCTAGTAACCATGTGCAACACTTGGTGCTTAGTAGGGGCACAGTTAACTTTTGGATAATTGAACTGTTGATGGGCAGAACACTGGTCTTATTAGTGAAGGCAAGAGAAAATAGGGACTTTTATCAGACTTGCAGAAATGAGGATATAAACAAAATCCTCAACCTTTTATATTTTATTACTTGTTTTACTGATATTGTCAGCTTATTCTAAACAAAGCCATATTTTCCCCATCAAAAAATCATTCTGGAAGAAATTCTAATGGCAATAACATTGTGAATGTGTGGGAGTGGATATGTTGTTCAGAAGTGTAGTATTCGTTATTGTAGAGAGTGTCACTTTTAAGAATTGATTCCCCTTTCAGCCTTTTGAATAAAGCCAATCTTAAATCATATTATAAAACATTTTTGAAAAGTAGAAAGGAAACTGTCATTCTTCTTTTTTGTAAAATCATTGTATTGTCTTGGTGATTTTCTTTTGTCAAGATGACTAGAGTTATTGGAGAAGTCTGTAAAGGCATATTATATTAAGAGAAGAAGAATGATCCATTCTCAAGTGGGCTTGAAAAAAAGTCTGTCACTTTAATTCTGAAGACCCTGAAGACTTTGTAATGTGCACAATAAGCCATTGTGGAAAAAAGACTTCAACTACCATGAAAAAATGAGGGCAGTACAGTACTATCTTTATAAATTTGTTAAGGCAAATGCAGTCCTTTTGTTCTTCGAAAATTGCTTTTTAAAAATTTTCAAAGTAAAATGCCCCATGGTTTTTCTTGTTGCCCTCCAGATGTTTTTAGACACACTTGCTTGCCATGAAGGGAATTTTCTAAAGGGCATATTGAGTACCACTCAATATTTGTAATGGCTTTAGTACATGTTTTCTACTTGTTTCTCCCACAAAGCCCTATACTAATTGGTATTCGCTAAGTAGTTATTAGTTGAGTAAAATGTGCTTGTGCTTGTAATTGACAGAAATGTTTGAAATTTGCTATTATTTCCTGGGTATGCCTTATTCTGCTGGGTTAACTTTGCACTAAAATCTATTTCTGCCATAGCCCTTAGCAAAACTGATTTTTGAAATATAAGAATTAAAAATAAATTTATGGACAAATTGTGACATTCTACTTATAATCTGAAACCCCAACCTAAATCATTGAGATTTTTTTCCAAGTAGGCAAAAAATAAAGGATATGATAGCACCAAATTACTATACTTATTTCATTTGTAAAAAAAAAAATCAGGCACAATTTTAATGTAAAATATAGATTCATGTAATGACACACTTTTATGTAATTTTTAAATAATTTAAAGAAAAAAGTATTTTTATTTTAGCTTGTTACTAACAAGTAAATTTTGTTTTTTAAAACAAAAACATTACAATTTTCTGATTATTAAAGAATTTTAATTTTAATTTTTCAGAATGTAGACCCAAACGTTTTAAAACTAACCACTATTTAATAGTGTTAAACATTTAGTAGGAATCTATGTAATTTGCTAAAATTTCTTTTGATGAATAGTGATGGAAATTAAATTTGTTGGCATCTACATTATATAATCTTTATATATTTATTCTATGTTCTTTTACATGTAGATAAGGGAAGGAAAAAGAAAACTGGATCACTAACAAGGCTCGTGTAGACACTAATATTCCTTTGCTAGAATATAGAATATTTTTTCTTGTTTAGTCTTCTATGAATTTCCCAGTCTTATAATTCTGGCTTTTACCTCTTGAAAACTTTCTTTTTTGGATACTGTTTTTCATCATTTTAAGCTTTCATGGTTAAATTAATAGAACTAGGTTAACTTTTCAATATGCATGTTGAAAACTTCCTTTATATTAGTTGTTACACCAGAAAAAATTTCATATGACCCCTTGTCTACCTTAATTTTTTTCTACCAGAGCCATTTCAGAGACTTAATTCCTAGTCAAGGTACTTGTCTTGCAATCATTAGAGTCCTCTTTTGCAACTTCTGATGAAAGAGAAGAATAAGAGGCCAGTCTTGGGTTGTCAAGTTACTTTCAAGGAAATAAATGTAGTTACATTTCAGTGTCCAGAAATTTAACAGGCTAATAATGCTAATAATTTTGCTTGAAAATTTGAAACAATTCTTATGACTGTCACCTTGCCACTACATTCTAATAGTCATTGATTCATCTGTGCGTGAACTTCTAAAACACTATTTAATAGACATTTAGTGATAGGGTAAATACATTTGTAGTATACAGCTGGGGTTTTTAAGTGGAAATTTCAGCAGCTTCTCAGTCAGATCAATATTTAAACAACTTGTAATTTTAAATAAATGTAAATTTAAAATGACATTTTTGCAGTAATATTTTATTAGTTCCTACTACACATTGAGGATTTGAGATAATTGGACTCAGTTAACATTTATCAAATGCCTTCTTTTGCCAGAAATTTTTCTAGGCACACAAGTATGAATAAATTAGATTTCCAGTCCTTGACCTGCTGAACAAGAAAATAATTTTTTACTCTAATGAAAAAAGGTGGTTCACAGAGAAGAAACAATGTGAATCAGATTATGAAAGGACTGTGTACATGCATAAAAACTGAGGTACTTTTAAGCATTATGAGAAGTAACTCTTTACACAAAAATCAATAAATTGGTATGTTAGTGAGAATAGCACTACTTAGTGGTGTATTGGTATATAATTACAATTTTAACAGTAGTTTAAAAGTTTATACAGGATTCTTCAGTAGGCAATATTTAGGCATTTTGTTTTGGTTGCTCTTGGTACTAGAAATAACACTATTTTTAAAAATTTATAGTTTTGTCATATAAATACATCTCTGTAGTTATTCTTTGTGGAGTTTTAATATATTTCCAAGCCCTAGAAATTTATTTTAACCATTTGACAAATGTTCTCATTTGTTATATAGTCTGAGATGTGCTAAATTTTGATTTGTACTTTATAAATAAGAGTTCTGTAAGAATATAGTATTAAGTCCTGGCTGGTGTAACTCAGTGGATTGAGCTTGGGCTGTGAACCAAAGGGTTGCCAGTTTGATTCCCAGTCAGAGCACATACCTGGGTTGCAGGCCAGGTCCCTAGTGCAGGCCATGTGAGAGGCAACCACACATTGATGTTTCTCTCCCTTTCTTTGTCCCTCCCTTCCCTTCTCTCTAAATAAATACATAAAATTTTAGGAAAAAAATAAGTCACATAAAAAATAGTATTAAATATCCAATGAATTAAGCCAAATACCTCAGGGAACACTGAGGGGGCTGGAGCGTATCAATGCCAGCCTGTATGATGAGATCAGTCAGGTACAGGAAATAAATAACAGCGAGAGTGCGGTCGCATGTAAATGGAACTGAAATCAGAGACCAGCAATTTAAGGAATATTAGCAGATATGTTAGATACAAGATCATTTAACCAAGTTTGGAAGATTCCATTTTAACAAAAATTCAGACTTTAAAAAAATGAATGCATTTGTTGAATATTTAATATGCTACTGTGTGCTGTGGATGTGAATATCCATGAGTGAGTATTGACTGGATACGTTTATTAAATTTGGGACTTCAGAACATTTTTCCTCATCTGGGAACCTACTGGCTCCACTTTGGAAAAATGCTCTTGCCCAAACTACCATCTGCAAAGTGCCATCTGAAGATTTCTTGAAAGCTGTCAGAGCTGGGTGAATGGGCAGTTTTCATAGGTAGTTGAATAACTTCTCTCTGGGAATCATGGACTTTAAATAAAGTTCTAGAAAATGGCAAGACAAACAGCTTAGTAATCTTCCTGGAAGAATTCTTAAGCTCCTTTTGGGCACCAGACAGAACACCAAGAATTCCTTCCATTCCTAGAGTTTGTATCATAAGGATTAAATATCAAATTATGAACCAGGCAAAATGAGACATACAAGTGGTTTTGACAGATAAATCTGAAGAGATGGTTGGAATTTAAGGTTTAAGCACAATTTTTAAGATTTTTTTGTGTAGCTTCTCATTATTGAAAATATCAGAAGTCAAGAACTTTGACTCCTTACAGAATTTGCGGTGAACCTCCATGTCCCATGATGCCATCAGAGAGCGCACTCCAGGACACCTCTGCCACATCGCATTTCATTCTCTCCAGCTCCACTGCTGTAGGTGAAAAATCACAGCATGGGCAGCTTTCAAACAAAAAGAAAACCAATAAACTGTTGGTGAAGTCAGAATTCCTCACTTTGCCCACCAATTAAAAGATGTCCATGCTCTTCTCATGCACTCTAATCAAGAAGAGCCTTTTAAATAGAGTAAACCTGGGTACCTTTTAGAAGGGCCAATGCTACTTAATAGGAGAAAGTTACATATCTGTGCTCTGGAACTTCAGTGATTTGAAAATACAGTATTTGCAGGAAAACCACAATGGATAATTAGTTTGAAAAAAATAACAACTACCCTGACTGGTGTGGCTCTGTTGGTTGGGTTTAGTCCCACAAAGCAAAAGGTCACCAGTTTGATTCTGGATCAGGGCACATGCCTAATGTTTGGGTTTGGTCCCAGGTCTGGGTGGGTATGGGCAACTGATTGACGTTTCTCGCTTGCATTGATGTTTCTCTTCCTCTCTCTCTCTGCCTCTCTTCCCCTTTCACTCACTCAGTCAATCAATCAGTCAGTCACTTAATCAATGACAACTTGCTAATTAATACTAGGTGTCTAGATTGAGGGAACACAGCCTGAAGTAGGAAAGTGGGAAAGCCACGGGAGGCAGACAGTGCACTTCAGTATCTTAGTGTGCCATGCAGAGTTTATTGGGGTGGCAAAAAGTTTAATTTGAATCTTTTTTCCACATTGATTTTATGTTTAAGTTTATTTCGAAGTAGTTTGGAAAGCTATTATTATACTACCAATATTGTATATAGTAAGAAATTGAGTTTTTAGGACTAGAACACACACTATTAGACTCTTTAGTGAGTTATAGTTGAAACTATTGGTTCAGAGAGGCCGTCTCATCCAAAGCATCCAGGTAATTAATAGCAGAGCCGAGATCATCTCTTTTAAAAGCTGCTTTTCCACCTGTTCTCCTGCAATCTATCTAGAGAATCAGTTTACTATGTTACTGATGGTAAGTGGACCAGGAGAATTTGGACACTGCTTATTAAGTCTTGGCAGGTGGACAGTTTTCCTAGGAAGCTTCATAGAAGATTCATTATACCTTATAGAGCTACAGTAGGAGAGAAGGGGTGAGTTCATGAGTTTTCAGGATTCTGGAAGACTGTCAAAATTGTGAGATAGTAAAATATGTATCCTCTTTTTTTTTTTTTTTTAAAAACAACCTTTTAATATTAGTGCCATGATTAAAATTTTTTCACCTAAAATGTTGGAGATATGAGTGACTTTAATGGATAAATATGGAGAAGAGCTGGTTTGAATTGAATGTTTAAGCATAGTTTTAAAAAGTTTTAAAAAGGCTTTTGTGGTGGAAAATGTCAAAAGTAGGGAGAAGCATAAAGCGAATCTCCTGTACCATTGCCCAGCTGGAACTGTTACTGATATTTTGCCAATCTTGTTGCTTTAGTATCTCCCTATTTTTTGAAAGATTGTCAATCACAGAGATCATGTCAGTTAACTTGTAGATACTTCTAAATGTTTCTAAGTGACTTTTTTAAAAAGTATAACCCCAATATCATTATCAATTTAACAAATATAAAAACAATTCCTTGCTATCAGCTAACACATAATCCATATTCAGATTCCTCAGAGTATCTTACAGGCTGTTTTGTTAAAATGAGGAGCCAAAACGGTATATGTATTTGTATATTCAGTGTCTTTTAACCTACAATGGTTATATTAATGATTTTCTCTAGTAACCATTTTTATATTAACTTATTTTCCTAAATCATTTATTTGTACAAGAAACCCATAAATCAATTTTTTTTTGTCAACAAATATATCTATATATATTTCCATGTATATGGAAAACTAGACTCTCCGGCCATTTGTGACTACCATTTATGGAGCACTTACTACCTCTCAGGACTGGGTTAAGAATTTACATACATTTTTGCTATTCAACCCTATTAAAAAACCCATTTGACTGCTCATTAAACACATCACCTCAGTGATTAAGAAATATGACCTAGATCACACAGACAATAAGTAGGAGAGGTAGAATAGGAACCCTTGTGTGTTCAGCTGCAAAACCCATGCTCATATTACTATGTACACTGTCTCCTAAGCAAGCCCTTGATATGGTTATGGTTTTGCAAACTAGTTACAAAACCCCTATTACAGTTTTTTCTAATGCATGATACTTCAATACAGATAAATGCACACAATATCTGTGGCATTCATAGGCTCTAGGGATTCATGAGTACAGTCTTTGAGCTAGGCTCAGGTTAAGAATTTTAATTTTATTTAATGATAAGATGTTAAAAATCATTCTAAAGTCTAGAATATCTTTAGTAGAGGTGTATGGCATACATCCAGTTTAAAATGAGCTATGTGTATGTGAAAATATAAACATTAATTTGATACTTATTGTAATACATGTATTTTTGGTTCTGTTCTGATTTTTTGCCTTATGCCTACAGCACTATAATGGTGATTAAGAAACTTGAAACACTGGTATGGCCAAATAACTTAATTTCAGTAACCTCTGAGTTTTTCTCTGTGAAATAAAGTTGGCTACTAAGGTTCCTTCATGATCCAACATTCTAGATTTAAAATGAAGTGAAGATTTATAGGCCTTTAGGACTTGAGTCTTTAAGTTTTTATTAACATGGATCTTTTTTGAAAATTCAGAAGGTTTTTTACTTTCCAAATTACTATTAAATGTTTATTTTTAAATACTCTCTTTGAATAATACAACAATCGGGCTGTTTATGTGCGTGGAGGTACCGTATGTTTGGCTTTATACCGGAGGAATGTGCAGTTCATACAGATACATGTCCTGTCTTGCACCATTCTGGTACAGCAAATGATTGATAGAAATTGAGTTACTATACCAGAGCCTTGCTATGGGATCAGTGTCTCCTACTTTGAAAATAAATGACTCAGCCAGACGGCAACATTTATTTTCTCTAAATGACTAGAGATGTAGCAATAGGAGACCATTATCCTGTGACAATATTCTGTTTCATTGACATTATCTCACAAATGTAATTGGCCCATTACTAAATAGAGGTTTTGTTACTGATCAATTTCACGATTTTCAAAACCATTAGGATAATAAATATGCCATCATAGTAATTTCATTGACAGAATGTTCTTTTTCCTTCATTTACATTTGTTAGAGGGAAAAATATAGATTTAGGTTGAACTTAAACACTACAATTTATACCAGTTTTGACTACTTTTCCATTAAGAGAAATGGAATATTGTGCAGAGTAATCATATTTGCATCGAGCTGCTGAACTGACGACCTTAAGATTTTCGTGATTTTTTTCCCTCTACCACACTAAAACACATCAAATCATGATTGCTCCTAAGCAGTTAGTTTACCACCTCAGTTTAATGATTTTATTTGAAGTAAGTTCCAGATCATTTCTATGACTTTACTGTAAATCCACTAAAGTAACACATCAGTTAAATTAACCCTAACCATTACCAGCGTAGGCAATAACAACATTACCAACAACAGAAACCTTGAGATGTCTTGCAGCATAAATGTTTCTAAATGCATGGCTTTTCCCCAAATGTTCTCTAAAAACTCATCTGTAATCTTGTTAAATTAGAACTCTTCCAGTATCTTTCTGACTTTTACAGTTAAGGTTACGGTATTGATTTTATTTTATAGTCCGTGGCTTTCAGATGCTTAACACTAATAAGCCTCTATAGCCAAGAGGTTTTCCCTAGAGGCCTGGTGAATAGCGGCCATTTACCTGTGCCAGTATTTAATAAGCGACTAAAATATACTACACACCCTGCGTAATTGTCCCATGTTTTTCCTCCTTTCAAATTAGGTTTTCTAACTTTACTCAAGATGTTTTATTATTGTTTGTTAACATGAAATTGCTTAATGGGCAAAAAAGCATTTTGAAGTGTTCTGTAAAAGCAGTTTTCATGTATTCAGTATTTGCTTTTTCAATACTGTTCTTAGTTATTCAAAGGTTTTTGTTTTTATGTCTCATGGAAGATGTTTGTGGTGCTTCAAAGGAGTTTGAGCTTTAACTTTGCATTGGGTGTAGGTGTAGCCTGGAGACTTTTTTTAATAGAAATGTGATACATAGAGACTTGTAGGAACATGCTACTTACTGTGCTTGGGTTGGAATACACTGTAAAGAGAGACTTAACACCATGACAAAATGTTGAAGAATACAGTAATATGCTTGAGTATAGTTGAGATTAAATAACCCAAGTTTAAAGTAAGATATTTTATTTTTAACATGAAGAGTATCACATTTTCTCCTTTAAAAAAGAACTGATTTCATTAAAAAAAAGGCTGAGAAATCTAATTAAGGATATTTTATCCCCTCTTAATGTAGACTGCCTTTTTCTCAGTGATTTTAGAGTATGATAAATGTAAATATATATGGAGATGCCATCTTAACATGGCAGCTAATTATTTTTTGAATCATCTGGCATCATCATCAAACTACTGTAGTGGGATTAAGTCCATATGTCTTGTCATAACGTTCAGAGCTTTCCATTAGCCTGGCCTGTATGGGAAGGACAGCGCCATTTCCCACCCAGTCACAACGTTTTACATGGAAGAGTCCCGACACTCAGGTACTCACATGTTCTTTTCTTCACTTGCGTTCCAAAAAGTATTTTTTTTGCTGTTAGCCAGTTAAATTGCAAATATTACAATTAAGTATTTCGTTTTATATTTTTGCGACATCCAATGCCTAAGACCAGTGGGAGAAATTTTTTCCTTGAAGTGGGATGTTTGTTTCAGTAACAAGATCCAGCATTGTGCAACCATCATTAGAAACGATGTATAAAATTCTCTTGAGGTACAGGTAGTGTTTTCTTTCCCCAAAATATGTATTTTACAATTTTTTTATTGTAAAGTAAGACTTATTTCTGTGGGATTTGGAAAAGCAAACTGTCGAATGTAAATCAGAAAATAAAAATCACCTATAATCCTATCATATATAGATAACTTCAGTTACTACTTGGCTGTATTATATGTTAGTCTGTTTTCTCTGCATTGTAATGAATTTCTTATGCATATTTTTACACTGAATTGGGCTGATCTGATATATACTATTTTGTAAAGTATTTTCTTTTTTGTCTTTCATTTATAATATAATGGCATTCTGCCACTTTCCACTTTATACTATGCCAAACTCTGGCTATACTATAGATTTTTAAACTTCTACTTTGCTCATGGGTATTTAGGTAGTTTTCAAGTTTATATATGATAAATAAAGATACAGTGAACATCATTGCATGCAAATTTTTGTGCTTAAATCTGATTATTTTATTTCTGTTTAGTTCTATTTGAATTCTCTCGTACCTAGCATACTGCCTGGCACAAAGTCATCAAGTAGATGCTCGATGAAATTTTTTTTAAGGAATATATACATTTCTACTAAAGAATTACTGAGTTAAATGTTATGTCCATTTCTAAGGCTTTTCCTAAATATCGGCATAGAATCCACAAAAATCTTATCACTTTACATTCCCACTAGCCGTGCCTAAGGGGTTTATTGAACTCCACTGTCCTACCTATAATATTTAAATGAGCACCTGTAAGCAATTTCAAAGCAAGTCCTCTGAAATATATGTGAATAACAGTGTCACTAAGGTCTTGAGACTCTATCCATACATCTCTTTTTTTTTTTTTTTGTCATTTATATTTTATTTAACCCCTGGACATCACACCACATCTTTTCTCCATCAGTTAGAACAGCTCCATTTCATTATGAAGGAAAGGGGAAGTGAAGATGGCACCTCAGGGATTGTGCAGAGCTGTGTAGTACAGATATAGGCTACTTCCTCACTCCTCTAGGACGCACTCCCTCAGAGGACCGCCCCGCCATCGGTCCTTTATCTGCAGGTAAAACTTGTTACAGGTGTAGGACCAGTGTGGTTCTCCAGAAGCACACTGATAGAGATCATTACTTCAAAGCTTTCGGCTGGGATCTTCTAGGCTTGAGTGTTGTAGTATTTCACATATGTTTATATGGGCTATAAATAACCTCTAAACTTTCCTCTCCTCAATTCAAGTTACAAGACAGAAACAGAGAAAAACCTTGGTCTCCTTTAACACTCAGCTGAGGGCTGGACAGAGCAGCCTCCCTGCCTTCCTTCCCCAGGGGCAGAGGGCCCAGCTATTTCCTCCTCTCGGGACTGGTTCTGGATCTATGGCCTGAAGTAAAAGGGTCAGATTTCTAGCGCTTGAATGTGTCCTACGCACTAGATTTGGTAGCTTCTCACTTATTATAAATAGTATTATTTTATGCAGGTCATCAGCCATTTTTCACCTTGCCTTCCGGCTTCCACCCCAACGTTTTAATGGAAAACAGAAATTCCCCAGTTTAGCCAAGTTTGTTTTTCCCTCTCAGTGTTTTGTTTTGCTTGACAGAGACTCAGTGAAGTAATGGATGCGTTGACCACCTTTGCTATCATCCGGTAATGAGTTTGGGTGCTGTCTCTGAAGAACTTTTCTGTGTCCAGAATTTCTGAAATCCATAAAATTTTGAAAGTCTAAAACCTCTGAAAAATAAAGAAGTCTAGAAAAGTATAAAGGGTATTAATTAAGTAAGACTAGTCAATATGATACACTCTGGTCGGACCCCAGCCACGGGGCTCATCCCAGCCACACGTTCTCATGGAGGCACTTGCGCTCTGGGATGTGCGTCTGCCTGCTGCAAAGGGGCCGAGCCAGCAGAAGCCTCCTTACCTTTTACACTGCACTTGAGTTTTCTCCTGCCAGAATGAAGCCAGTAACATCTGTACAACAGCCTGGTAATGCAAAAAGTGAAGAAGATATTTTTAACTGTGATTATAACATTTCAAGCACTTAATTATAAAACAATAACTTTAAATATTGGAAAAATCAGAGAAGCCAGCAAATGGTGACTTGTACCTTAAAGGGTTCCTTTAGACTTGCTTACAAGTATGGCACTTATGTAAGAAAGACAAAGTATATGTAAAAGGATTGAACTTTATAATATTTTAATGCAATTTGCTTCTTTGTTAAACAGATAGAAATGTTTTTCTAAATCATAGGAATGGCACCGTAAATACATTTTATTTTTTTAAAAGATTATTTATTTTTAGAGAGAGGGAAGGGACGAGAGAGAGAAAGAGAAGAAGAGAAACATTCACTGGCCGCCTTTTGTAAGCCCCCAGCTTGCAACCTGGCCTGTAACCCAGGTTTGTGCCTGACTGGGAATTGAACTGGCGACCCTTTGTTTCACAGGCTGGCACTCAATCCACTTAGCCACACCTGCTAGTTCATATATTGTGACTTAGTGTTAGGCTGTGTTGAAAATAATGGCTTCTAAAATTCAGAAATTTTTGTGTGTTTTTACATAATTGATTTGAAATAGTTTTGTACTATGAGTGTCATTAGAGGGAAGAAGAATAGATTTTTTAAAGAAAATGATGTTTTCTATATAGGCTATAGAAATGTGATTTGTAAGGTTAATCTATTCGAGCATATTGGAAAAGCTAACACATTGCTCTACTATATGTGAAAAAGGAGCAGGTGTCCCAGACAGGCAGGTGTTAAGGTGGCTGTTTGAGCTTGCCCTGGATCACTAGTTGACTTCAGTGAAGTTCTACTAACAGGTGTCTAACTGATTGGACTGCCATGTGACATTTATCCCAGGAGCGACTTGGATGACAAGCTGCTACAGACTGAGGAAGGGGTCTTTGCTTTGATGAAGAAATTGCCAAAACTCATGTCTCATTAGTGTTTCCTAAGGTTCTTTGGAAGTGAACAACAGTTTAATTAAGGGCTGACGTAAACGCGTTTCTGCACACTTCCCCTGCAGCATTTTATCACATTAGAATTGATCAAAATTGTTGCCTTGGGCTGACTGGAACAGATATACATCTGGAGCGCCATTTGTGCAAGCTGCTGATGAGTCGAGTACATACGCTGTGTTTCGCAGCAACACTGTTTCTTTGTAGATGAAATTACCTTGTTGGGAGATGACTTGATCTAACTCTTTATTTGCTTAAGCCTGTGTCTCTTTGAAGTGTTGCTGTGAAGTGAACGACACATAAGGGTTTAGGATGTATATAAGTCGCA
Source organism: Artibeus jamaicensis (assembly GCF_021234435.1). Classification (NCBI taxonomy): domain Eukaryota; kingdom Metazoa; phylum Chordata; class Mammalia; order Chiroptera; family Phyllostomidae; genus Artibeus; species Artibeus jamaicensis. Next base: position 51,352,742 of record NW_026522030.1, on the reverse strand, counting down.
GTGCCAAAAACATTATAGTTTAGGTAGTAAAATTATGTGATGATTGGATTTTGCAAAATACTTATTGATAGGTATGCATAAGTCTAAGTGAACCAACTTAGCTTATATGAGTAGCCTACTTGAACTTTTCTTACATGGTGATTTTTTTTGTCATGCATTTAACAGTACAGTTGGTTTCTAAAGCCATAACTAATTTTCCAATTATTAATGTAAACATAGGTGTAGACACTGATGATTAATACTATTAGTGTAAATATTTTTTTTAAGATCAGCCTCTCTAATCTTCTGTCATTAAGAAGAATCCTTCTATAGCCTAATATTACCATGATTGCAATTATTTGATGAATTTTTATATTTAATGTCTATCCTCTCTGTTGAACTGTATACATCACCAGGACAAGGGACAGGTGGTCTTATTTAACCTCTTGAACTTTCTGCCTCACCATAGTTTCTCATACGTACTAGAAACCCAGAGACTAAGTTTGTTTTTTCTCTTGCTTTCCATTAAGTTACTTCTCATCTGGTACTACCTATTCAGGCAACATGCATTTTAACATACACTGATGATGGATGGTTATTTTATTCATCCTACACTAGTAGTTATCATCCCACCACACAGCTTCTTTAACATGCAAGGAATTCTAGAATAAACTGCCTAGACACAGTGTCTGCTCCTCCTTTTTTACCTTCTTTCAATCCTAGACTTCTAAAAATTCTTTTCACCATAACATCTTCTTTCAGGTTCTACATCTATGTATATTTAATAAAATTATCTTCTGTAGGATAAGCTATTAGTCAACTTATATATATATATATATATGTATATACACACACACACACACACACATATATATATGCATGCTATGGATTAACCAAGTACAAAATAATAATTAAAAAGCCTTTGAGTAATGTAAGACATAAACACAGCATCATTCAGGTAATCTAAATCTCTAAAGTTCCTTGGAAGGATTATGTACAGAAGAAATCAATCAAATTGGTTCAATGTACAAAATATTGTTCTATAGATGGAACAAAAGGGTAAAGAGTATTTTTAGCCCAAGGGAATGTCACATGAAAAGAAAGGGACAGAGTTAGAAGCACATTCTTCCTCATTCCTTCCTCCTTCAGGAGGCAATAAGTATAAATAAAATTGAATGATTAGGAAAAATTTATATGAAAATGTGGTTCCATGGTAGGTCTTGGTAGAAGAAGATATTTTGAAGAAGATGGTTTCAGTTACTGGTTTTGTAATGAACCATGATGAGGAAGGCCTGGGAAGGAGACTTCACAGGAAACTGTTGATTCAACCAGGTACACATGGAAGGGGCCTAGTAGAAGCTACAAGAACAGAAAAAACAGAGGTTTTGGAACATTTTTTTCCTTCTAAAATGAATTCATTTATAAATTCTTACATTTTAAATCATATTAAGTTTCTTAGCCTGATATCAAGCCCTCGTTGGCCAGTACATCTTTCGCATCAGCCACCAATAACTCCTGCCTCCTTCCTACCAACAGATGTAACAGCGAATTATTTTCTTATGATCTTGTCTCCCTCTTCAACTTCTTTATTTCATGTATTATTCAACTTATGTATAATAATCATTTGTTATTATTCAACATATGTTTATGAGGGGAAAACAATTCATTTTTTAAATTGTGTATTTATTCTTATATGCTTAAACTTTAGTCACCTTTAGAGTACTCTCATTTGATACAATACACCTATCAAGACTTTTGCCCACTGATCAAATAGTTTCTGAACTTGTAGATTTTGATGCCTTTTAGTGCTTCTGACATTTTTTAATTTTACCTCTTTTACATTGGTAGAACATTTCCCTTTGAGGACTTTTTTCATCCAAGGAAACAAAAAAAAAGCCACTTGTGGTGAGATAGGGTGAATAGGGAGGGTGGCGTACAGGGGTCATACTGTTTTTGGTCAAAACTGCTGAACACTCAGGTGTGGGCAGGTATGCTCATAAATCACTCATCATGAAATGGGCAAATGTGTTGAAAGAGCCTTAAAAAATCACTGAAGCCAAATGCAGTGTCTCACAACAATGCCAGCTGGTACACTGATACAGATGGGTTCCTAGAACACTCATCTAGTGAGGGAAGCCTGTACTACAAGGGGCCTGCCCTCCAGAAGATAATTCTGTCTTTTGGAGGGTCCCCCTTATATGTATTATTTAGCTTTATTATTCAACTTATTTTCAATTTAATCTTTTTATGTATTATTTTTTCTGCTTGGGGAACAATAGATTGTGGGAAGTATGATATTTGTTTTTCTTTACAGAAAGGTCACTTAAAACCATCACTTTTATATATTTATTCCTCAAACATGTTTTTTTTTCTGTAGCATATGAGTGCATTAAAATAGAAATAATACCATTTTTCAGTTTGGCATGAGGTCTATTAGACTGCAGACATTCAAAATGAAATTAAAATCAAAACAACACTAGTTTGATTCATGATTAAAATGTAATAGCTAGAAACTCTACCCTTACTTCTCTCAGATAATCGACCTTTTATTTTTATTTCTTCTTCTATCCAGAAAGGTTTTCTTTTTCCTTTGAGGGGAAGGTTTACTTTGTGTCCTTCTAAGTACTTAGCATAGTGCCTTACACATGCAGTGTATCTTTATTAACTGATGGACTCCAAATTAATTTCACTTAATGGGAAAGCAAAGGCAGTTAAGCCTGCTTTCTAATACTACCATTCTTTAATTATTGAAGAAAATAACTTCAATATGGCCAGTGTACCTGCCCATTCTTATGTTTACTATTGCAATTTTTTTGTTTGTTTCTGTTGCATTGGCTCTTTAACTCCTCTGTGTTGTGAACATGAAGGTACATACTTAAAAGAGAACCAAAACAATAAGTGGACCTATAATAATTGCCTGATAAAGCCAAGAGTATCATTTTGATGAAGAAAATGCAAAGGCGCCCTGGCTGATGTAGCCCAGTGGATTGAGTGTGGGCCTGAGAACCAAAGGATCACAGGTTTGATTCCCAGTGAGGGCACATGCCTGGGTTGTGGGCCAGGTCCCCAGGGGGGCCACATGAGAGGCAACCACACACTGATGTTTCTCTCTCTCTCCTTCCCTTCCCCTCTCTCTAAAATATAAATAAATAAAATCTTTTAAAAAAAGAAAATACAAAGGCTTTAATTCTCAAAACTTATATAATCACCTATATTGTTTAATTTCTGCACAAATACCTTTGATTTATGTGCCCTTTATAAAAAGATACTCATGTGACTTTGGCTGGGTTTAATGAAAATTCAGAAATAGTTATAGTACTTGCAATAGCCTTGATTGATCTCCAGAAATAACATGACTGGAATGAAATTTATTTTGCTTCCCAAGCTTTGGTCATATTTAATTGTTTAAATGTACAGTAAATTCTTTATTATTTACACTAGGGAGTCTTTAGAAACTAATTTACACGGGTTAAAATCACTGAAATTTCATTTGAAATTTATGCCTAAGCACAGATAAAGCACAAGAACATCAATAGAAAGTTACCAGATTTTTTTCTAAGAGTTCATTTTAAATTTAAAATTTGGGAGGGAAACTTATTACATTGTCTATAAAGTGAGTGATGAAATAGAGGTTTTTTCTGATCTCTAGCAATGTATATGTCCATGATTAACTTCCTTGAGGTCAAAACATGTATTTTTTAGTATTACCTTTTAAAATCACATAGCTATTTTGGCATTTTGAAGGGAACGTAGCTGAAATAAAAATCTTTTGTTTATTTTGGTGAGTGTTTTTTTAATTTTCTCTTTTTTTTTTGGTAATAGCATTAATTGCTGTGGTTTCAATAACAATTTATTTATTTATTTTTGAGAGAGATACAAGAAAATGGTTCACTGATTCATAAAGTTTTGATAGGTTAGTGACAACCAGTTAGTCACAAATTGTAGCTTATGGCCACAAATACACCTATCATTTTTGTAGACTGTTATGTTTACAGTGTTTACAGTAGCAGGCCCATGTTTTAATTTCCACTGTGCTGAAAATATATACTTAATTTTGTTGGATGTCTTTACAAAAGTTTAGGTAATTATATTTTATTTTATTCTATTTATTTTTAAAAATATATTTTATTGATTATGCCATTACAGTTGTCCCATTCCCCCCCTTCATTCCCCTCCACCCTGCATCCCATCCTCCCCATGCCCCCCTTTAGTTTATGACCACATGTCTCAAGTTCTTTAGATTCTGTATTTCCCATACTATTCTTGCCTTCCCCCCATCTATTTTCTACCTACCATCTATACTACTTATTTTCTGTACCTTCTCCCCCTTCTCCTTCTCCCACTCCCCTGTTGTTAACCCTCCATGAGATCTTCATTTCTATGGTTCACTCCTGATCTAGTTGTCCTCTTAGTTTGCTTTTGTTTTAGGTGTGGTTGTTAATAACTGTGAGTTTGCTGTCCTTTCACTGTTCATCTTTTTTATCTTCTTTTTCTTACGTAAGTCCCTTTAACATTTCATATAATAAGGGCTTGGTGATGATGAGCTCCTTGAATTTGGTCTTATCTGAGAAGCACTTTATCTGCCCTTCCATTCTAAATGAAAGCTTTGCTGGATAGAGCAATCTTGGATGGAGGTCCTTGCCTTTCATGAGTTGGAATACTTCTTTCCAGCCCCTTCTTGCCTTTAAGGTCTCTTTTGAGAAATCAGCTGACAGTCTGATGGGAACTTCTTTGTAGGTGACCATCCTCTTATCTCTTGCTGCTTCTAGAACTCTCTGTTTCATTTTAATCTTGGGTAATGTAATGATGATGTGCCTTGGTGTGTTCCTCCTTGGGTCCAACTTCTTTGGGACTCTCTGAGCTTCCTGGACTTCCTAGAAGTCTATTTCCTTTGCCAGGTTGGTGAAGTTCTCTTTTATTATTTGTTCAAATAAGTTTTCCACTTGTTTCTGTTCCTCTTCTCCTTCTGGTACCCCTATAATTTGGATGTTGGAACATTTAAAGATGTCCTGAAGGTTCCTAAGCCTCTCCTCATTTTTTTGAATTCTTGTTTCTTTTTTGTTTTCTGTTTGGTCATTTCTTCCTTCCTGCAGGTCCACTCCATTGATTTGAGTCCCAGATTCGTTTCCATCACTATTGGATCCCTATGCAATTTGCTTCATTTCATTTAGTGTAGCCTTCATTTTTTTTCATCTAATTTGCGACTAAAATCAACCAGTTCAGTGAGCATCCTGATCACCAGTATTTGTGCATCTGATAGGTTGGCTATCTCTTGATCTCTTAGAAGTATTGGCTCTGGGGCTTTGAGCTGTTCTGCTTGAACTATAATGTTTTTATCTGGTCACCCCTGTTACGTATGAGGGGCAAAAGTTTAGGTGTTCACTGGGGCGGGTCAGCCCAGTTGCTGGGTTATGACTGGGGGTGGGGCCAGAGAGGGAGCAATGGCATTTGTTCTGTTCTCTCTCAGATTTTGGTCCCTTCTGCTTCTTCTCACAAGCAAATTGGGCCCTTCTGGTACTGGTTCCCAGATGGGTGGGCTTGTGTTCATTCTAGGACCCTGTGGGTCTCCCCAGCAAACTCTCCTGTGGGGTTAGGAGCCTCTCCCCGCATCTCAGCCCCAAAAGTTTTTCCAATCAGTGCTTTTAGGCTTTATTTCCCATCGCTGGGGCCCTGGGTTGTACAGTCTGTCTCACTGACTGTTTTTAAACCTGGTCAATTTCTCTGAGTGCAAAGGTGTGTCAGCAGTCAGCTGCCTCGCGAGCCTTACTGGGTTTGTGTCTGTGCCCTCCAGGGTCACCAGTCATTGCCTCCTCCCCCCAGGAACCCTCTCTGTAGGCTGCCAACTTCGCCCCTCTACAGGTCTGGGTGAATGGTCCGTTGTTTTCAGACTTCGGTACAGTTTACTTTTCTGTTTGGTTGCATTTTTGTTTCTAAATCTTTGTTGTCTTTAAATTTGGTTGTGCAAGGAGGCACAGCATTTCCACCTACACCTCTATCTTGGCCAGAAGTCCGAGTTTAGGTAATTTTAAATGGCAAAACATAATGTTAACTAATTTCCTGTACTAATTGTATCATGTAGTCTTTTTTATGTCAAAACTTTATTCAGTAAAATGCACATTGTGTGTATATATATACTATGTGTGATGAAATTTGTGTTTTTTTTTCTGTTAGTAAAATTTATTTTAGAAATACAAACTGAAATATGTATAGGTGAAATTATGTGATGCCTAGGAATTACTTTGAAGCAATACAAGGGTAGGGAGTGTAGATGTGGTAAAGGTGAAATAAGATTGGCTATGCATTGATAATTGAAGCTGGGGGATGGGTAGTAAGGTACATGAGCATCTATTACTATTCTACTTTTATATGTATTTAAAATTTTGATAATAAAAATACAAATTTTAGTAGGCCTATGAATTTTAGAATATTTTAGTATAAATTTATAATGTTGGTAAAAATTAATACTATTCAAGGTACCCCTGAGGTAGTAGTATCAATACTACCCTAGCTAAATAATCAGGTATTATTTGTTTTAAAAATGCTCATGGCACATTGGTTGAAAATTGCTGATCTATTGTATTTGATTCTTTCTCTGATCTGATTTCAAGTTTTAATGATCTGTCTTTGGACAGTTATTAAATATCTGTGGAATGAGCGAATGATTGTATGAACACGTCCCTGAATACTTCTCCCATTATGGTGCTCCTTACACTGTCACTACTTTTTACTGATCCATATCCCCTCTTTAGATTCCAAGCTTTATAGAAGCTGAAATTGAATCTAGTTTACTGTTATGTTCCCAGCAACTAGCTCAGTGTCTGGAATAAATTAGACCTTCAATAAATATTTATGAATGAATATATTAATTAATCTATCTTCTTACGTAGTTCCCATGATTGCTGTCTCCACTTTGGCTAATTCATCCTCCATGTAGTTTCTGGAGGGATTGCCCTAAACTGTCAATGCAATCGTAGCTCACCCATCAATAGCCTTCCCCCAACAGAGTAAGCATTCAGTCACCATACACAACACCCACGGCCCCTTAGCATGTGGGTCTTGCCAGCTGCTCACTTCCTTCCTTTATCTCTGTTCCTCATTCTACAGACTATTTGTACTACGTGCATGTTTTATGGCCCCCTTCTTCAGAACATGTCCTCTCTCTGAATATGTCATTGCCATTCACATCTTAAATGTGGTGCTCCTAGCGGCACCTTTTTTAACCTGGGAGGCTGAGGTGATCACTGTTGCAGTGCAGTGAGGCTGGCGGAGGAGACAGAGGAGACGCGGAGAGCGCCTCTGCTCTCAACCCACTTCCTCCCGCTCAGCTGTTGACCTGTGTCTTATCATCATTTTTCCCCTCACTGACACTGAGTATCCCTACAGCAGCAATTACTCTTTTTGTCTTAACATCCTTACTCGGCAAAGAAAGGAACCAAATAAATATTTGCAATGACCAAATTAAGGATTTTTTTTCTGCTAAAACAAGTAGTGAGTTTTCCACCAAAGATGTTAAATGAATGATATGCTTACCATTGTCCCCAAAGGTTGTTTTTCAAATTCACACTGGGTTTTTCGCTGTTGTTTTCCACAGTGTAGTCCTCAAGTCAAAAGACAAACCCCTGAATCGTATAAATCTAAGAATAAAAAGCTGAGGTAAAAAACACCTTGATGTGAACCCAGGGGCCAATGATACTTAAATTTTCAGAAGTTCAAAATTTACTTATTAGTAAGAATCATCCTGGTGATAATTCTAACGAGGCAGTAGAAATTGTTTCTGACATGTGTTTCAAAGCTCCAACATAGCCAGATCTTTGACGCTCAACATAGAAGCCAAAATCACCAAAAATAATAAAGTGGTGAAAATTAGATCTACCATTGCTAGTATGAACCTTGTGGCTTAAGAAAGTCATAAAGCTTGGATTTTTCCCTCTTCCTTCGCAGATATGTCTTCTCCGACTACTATGAAGAAGCCTGAAAAGCCATTGTTCAGCTCTACATCTCCACAGGATTCTTCCCCAAGGTTGAGCACTTTCCCCCAGCACCACCATCCCGGAATACCTGGAGTTGCACACAGTGGTGAGGACTTTCAAACATAGAGGAGGAGCCTCCCTGTCACTTGCAGAGCCAAACCCTCAGGGTCAGAGTAGCGGTGTTTATTACAGCTGTGGTGGCCATGTTTTCTCGTCCAAGACAGGGAGGGTCACAAGCTGATCAAATGTTTTCTTTTTCTTATCAACATATGAGGAAAGATTTTCAATTAACCATACAATTAAATACCATTTAGCTATGTATCTTTAAAGTGCCTTTACTGGAAAGATTATAATCACAAGAAATTAGAAAATATGGGGCACGTGGTTATTTTCATTGTATCTTCAGGGTTGGTCTTACTTCCATGTATTTTACCAAGGCAAAGATTACTTTCAGAGTGTTGATGAATTTAGAGCATTTCTAGAAGCATTCAAATATACAGCCATTATTTCTGTATATATTATTTTCTTTTTTAAATTTTTTACACTGATTTTAGAGAAAGAGAGGTAGAGAGAGAGAGAGACCTTGATTTATTGTTCCACTTACTTATAAGTTCATTGGTTGTTTCTTGTATGTGCCATACCTGGGGATCAAAACCCCACAATCTGGGCATATCTGGCTGGTGCTCTAACCAACTAAGCTACCTGGCCAGGGATGTATATATTATATTCAGTGTCTGCCATGATGAAGTAACCACTTGAGCTAAAGCTGACCCTGTATATATTATATTCTATATGAAAATCAATATTTAGCTATTTATTTGGGAATGAAATTAATCAAAAAAATAAAAGAGATACTTTCTGTGGGCTAATATACTTGATGTTATCATTAATATCTTAATGTAAGGAGATGCTTTTTAGTCCAATATTTCATACCTGTACTTTAAAGAACAGTTACTATTAAGTCCTCTTTTAAAGATTAAAATGAGATATAAATAACAATCATCATAGAAATAAGCAATAACCTTCTAGGTTTGTGTACAGACATGGGTGTGAAGACCATGGTTAAACGGAGCTGAGATGAAAAGCACTTTGACACAAAGTGAAAAGATGCCCAGTTTAACTGAGATGTTTGTGTGTCCTGAAATTATACTTTCAAAAGTACATACTTCTTAAACGAAGTGATATTTTAATAATCATTCTCTGTGATGCATCCCTTTGATGGAGGATGATCAAACCTCAGTGTGTGGAAAGATTACCTGAAGCACTTGTTTAAAATGCCCTTTCTGGTGCCTCAGCCCTGGAGTCCTTCTCTGGAAGGTCTGTGGTTAGGCCCAGGAATCTTCTTTGTAACAGCAGTTCAGAAGATTCTGAGTGCCTTGGACATTATTGAGAAAGATAAGCAATATCCTTTAAAAAGCTTTTTGGGTTTTTTTGCACATAAGTACAAGTTAGAGGTAAGTTGTTCCAGATGATTTTTATTTATAGGTCATGGAAAGAATTTATTATTTCTTATTGTTTGCTACATTGTCTCATAAAGCACTAAACATTTATCATATGTGATTTCCTATGGTCTGGATCAAAATATTAAATAGAAACAGATATTTCATCTCCACTAGTACATACAGTGGACTGGTTGGTACTCTTAATTTGTACTTATGTGTTTCCCTCAACATTATAGAGACAGTGATCGTGCAATTATGCCTTCTCCATTTTTCAAACTTAGACATTATGGTTCAGAAACTAAACAATAAAGTGTGGTTATGCTAATGTTGAAAAGTTACAGTACAATTAAACATTGTCCACATTGCATATGTTTTATATAGTATTTCCCTTTATAAAATATGTGATTTATGTGTAAGTTAATGTCAGTATGAAACTATAAATTCATGTTTTGTGGGTTTTATTCTTGGTTTTATTTTAATATATTTTAAGGTACATTAGTAAAAGTTGGAGTGGGGAGAAAAATAGTTAAGGAATGGAGCTTTATTTTTGGTTATGAAAGAAACATTTTTATTAGAAGAAAGAGTTCCCAGGCTCTATGTTCAAATATTCACAGGCATTTATACAATGATCAAGTCATTATTCAGGGCATCATTGTTTATTAATTATTGCTTTCCATTGTACCCAACTGTTATCCAAGATGTATAGAGAAAATATTTACTTAAAATTGGATTGCACTTCTGTTTTGAATTTCAGTAGGATATTGTGGATCCCCCTGACCTCTAATTTACGAAGCAACTTAGTCTGGACTTACAAGACAAAGACTTTCTAATCAAAGAATGGTTCTGATGGGGAATAACTTTGCTTAAAGAAATGCTTTATAAAATATTGGCTTAACCTATGAGAGAGAAACTTCTTTTTTTAATCATTTGTAGATCTAGAAAGGAAGATTGTTAATTCCCTATAATGGGGGTTATGTCTATGTATGCTTAGCAGTACTGGCATTGAGAATAAAAGACTAACTGCCATTTTAGGAGAGTTTAGTTAAATCATGGGGAAAAATGAATAACTGTCATTTTTATAGTTTCACAGCGTTCTTTAGGATCAGTGCGGAGTGTTAAAGAAACAGCTAACGAGGCCATCTTTCCTCTTCTGTCTTCTGCAGTCATCTCAACTCGAACTCCACCTCCGCCCTCACCGTTGCCATTTCCAACGCAGGCTATTCTTCCTCCAGCCCCATCAAGCTACTTTTCTCATCCAACAATCAGATATCCTCCCCACCTGAATCCTCAGGATACTCTGAAGAACTACGTACCTTCTTATGACCCATCCAGTCCGCAGACCAGCCAGGTAAACATGAGAGAGCAAATAAGATTAGAGACTAAGGGAGATGGAACAGGTCTAACTCTAAAGACATGGAGCTTACTCAGTTATGTCTGGCAGAACTACAAGCTTTCGAAATCCATCTTCAGAAAGTGTCTTGGTGACTCAATAAGTTTTTATTTAAAGGTGACTGAATGACAGGTAGGAAGTGGGTTGCCCCAAAGGGGCACATTTGTGAAGATGTTTTTGGTTTGATGTTTTTGGATTTTTATTGACTGAAAAGAAAGTTTATGCAGAAAGTACATTGACAAAAAAGCTCTGACTGGAGTTCACACCTCTGGAATACCTGGCTTGACACAGAGACAAAATTTTTATTTCAGGCAGGAGCAAGGTATGCGCTAAAATAAACACACACAAAAGAACTTACAGTTGTATTTATAGACTAACTATTAGGTATTAAAATAAGCTTTGGTAATGTAAACATCCTCAGTGTTTGATGACTACTTGAATATTCTTTGCACAGACATGACTACATTTAACAATGAGTGACATTACCAGAAGTGTCTCTTTTTTTGTAAACATTGTGCAGCGGTTTTAGGGATTCATTGTATAAGTATAGTGACTCATGTGCCTTTCTCACTCCCTAAACATGTGGTTTCTTCTATGGAGAGGTTGTTTCATAGAGATTTGGGATAAGAAGATTTTCCACAATCAAGTAGACAGTCTTTGTGCCAAAGCCGGGTCTGTCAATAATCGTAATATCCAAAATCTGTAATGTGATTCTGATCGTATGGTCTGGTACTTGGCTCTGCTGTTTGAAACCAAAGACTTCTTATTATACCTCTTAATGCTCTGAGGGACTTTTGTAAACATTCTGTTACTAATGCTGTTCAGTTCTTAAAATGTTCAGTAAGTAGTATGTGCATATTAATTTAGAGTTGACAAAGAAAGCTCTAAAAAACAAACCTTTAGTCTAAATTTAATTGGTTAAAATGAAGCAAAATGGTCCTTTCTAAATGTTTTATTTTGAGTAACAACTATTTCACCACCATCTGGGTACCTTAAAAGTTACCTGTTCTTTTTAGATGCATTGACTAATAATACTAAGCTAAGTATACCAGTCTCAGGTTTTGAATCTGAAGTCAAACTATTTGTATTTTAGAATAAAATGTCCAAATGGTGTGGCACTTTTAACGACTGTAAAACTACTTACTAAGAAAAACAGTATGATCTTAGTATATCAGTTTAGAAATAAATTTACTGTTAGAGCATGGATTCAAAAGTCTAAGTTCCATAGAGCATTCTGCTAGACTCAGCTGGGAACAGTGCACACAAGGTCTGATTTTAATTTGTGTAGAATTTCCATGAATAACAAAGTCTAATTAAGACATCCATTAAAAATCCTTAACGTTAATTCAGTGTGGAAAATCTTAGAGTTCCATTGGATTTTTTTAACTGATGTCTTAATTAGGCGCTGTTAGAGGAAAAATTATGCAAATTAAAATCAGGCCCTTGGTGTTATGCATTTCTTTAATTATTCAGTGCTTGTTTTACATATATTTTAATGTTTTTATAAGTTAAGAGGGCATATTAGGTGATAATCTGCCTATATTGTTCTCAGTTTTTCATCATATTTTCAAGGTAAAGATCCAGCTTCTAAAAGAAGCATCTTACTCTGATCTCAATTAACACAAATATCCTGTCAGGACTTTGTATTATAGGAGCGATGTACTGAGTAGGATAATCCTTTCCTAATGCTCTTCAAGTTCATCTTCAGATGCAGTGTCTTTTCATATCAATAGTATGAAAGTTCATCTATTTAACAGTTTTAAAAGAGAAAGATTTTTGTCTAACTTCATCTGCTTGAACTAGTAGAAAACTGAAAACAAATAACCCTCTCATTCTTCTGACCCTGAGTTTCAGAAAAGTTGACTGTATTGGCTTGGGAATTCTTTCTTGGTCACTTTTATCATTATTTTTTAAATGGAACGTCTGTTGGTTCATGTTGATTCAATTCCAGTAGACAGCTTACAGAATGGGCATGCTGGTGTTGTATTCTCTCAGAACATTTCCTTAACGTTATTGTCACGCTTCTGTCCCATGCCCTCAGGTAGGTCCTGCCAAACTGTTTGGTGAACACAGTGTACAGAAATGCTTTCTTACCACAGAATGTACCACTAGTGATAGAACGAGACTGTTCTTTCTTGAGTGAGATCTATAAAGCAGTCTTTTGCAATGTTCAAATAAAGTTGATGGTCTGCTTTCGAAGCAGACATTTTCCCCTTGAAAGGAAAAATTGGTCTTTGTAGTTTACTACAGATTTTTTTAAGGAACATTATGCCTGCTTTTGATGTTTAACTCCACCTCAAAACTAATTAATTTGCATTTCAAGATAAGACTCTTGATATTCACCTTTGTAGCTCTAAAAATGGGGGAAAAATGGGGGGAAAATGAGTACTTGTTCACATGGAGTCACCCCCCACCCCGGTGTCCTCCAGCGCTGTGCTGACTTTGAGTGTTAAGTCAAGCAACTGGGATGCCTTGTCCTCCCCGTGGCAGTTTGGATGTTAATTACGTAGCTGCTACACCCATCAGAGTGAAACACTCATGCTATTTAATGGAATATTTTAAATAAAATTAGTATAGAGTTATAACTCTCATAGGCTTCCGTAGGGGGAAACTCTGGTCAATTCTCCTGACACAAAGTTAAATACTTATTACTCGTGGTGAATGGTGAGAATATTCAAGTCCATTTCTTTATAGAGTAAATGGTATGGCCTTTGAGGACCCTAACTGAAGCCCTAGTTCACATCTCTAAGTTACAGTATTTAAATGTTATTAGCTATTTTTTCTTTTGCTAAAGAAATGTCTACATGTAACTTATGTGCAGTTATTTAGATAAATATTCTGCTTCATTGCTTTCTTTGCTTTTAGCAGTGCAGATTATTAAGACTAAATATTTGTAGAGAATACTCTCATAGCAAATTGCTATGAACACATGCAGTGGAGAATTGCAATAAGAGTGTTAATTAAAAATAGCATGCTCTGTCTAGAAAAATACTTTCAAGTATTTTTTTTTGAACAGTGTACCTTTAGGATTTTATCTCCTAGCATGGATACTATTTTTGTACCTGGGGCTAAAACTCAGATAATAAAATCTTTTCTATCATTGCCCAGGGTATTTTCTCAGTTAATTCCCACAAGTGTCAACAATAAATGTTTTGTATGATTCTCCACACCCAGCAATGGAAAAGTAACTCAAATAATAGAGTATATTTGATTGCCCTCTGCTTGACTTCAACACATTTTAATTTATTTTGGAAATCTTTTATTTGTGCGTGTAAGGTCAGACCTTACTTTAATCATTGAAAATCACTGAAATTTTAAGTGATCTAAAAATCATTCTGCCTTCTTGTATTAGTAAATCATTAAAAGTTGAGTGGAGGTCCTAAAATGTAAATTGCCTAATGCGTGTCTGAGTGTAACTGTGTGTGAGCAAGAGCTAGAGGTTTGCTTGCAGAAGAATGGGCCTTGACTAAAAATGATGGAAATGACTCAGTTTGGTGTGTTCAGTAAGCTAGATATTCTTGTCTTCCTTGTATCAGTGATATTGTCATTTAGGTGAAAATTGTGTTCCGAAAGCCAAAACTGACTCCTTGTAGAAGATGAAGAGCAGAGAAGAAGCACTGGTTTTAATTCACACTAGCTCAGCAATGACTTCCACTTTAGTCTTCAGCTAAGCCTTTAAGTCTCGACTTGAGCTTTCTGGACGCTAAATGAAAGGCTCAGTTCTACCTGGCTCTAGGGGGTGTTGTAAAGACAGCTAACCTGTATCAAGTGCTTTGAAGGTGAAAACTTTTTTTAAGTGCTGCTGCTTCATATTACTACTAACCATGGATCACCCTCTCGGACCCAAACTTGACAAGGCATGTGTGGCGACGACACAGGGTTCAGGGTCCACTTGGCCAATATGCTGAGTGGAGTTGTTGGACAAGATGACTACCTTTTGGATTGTTTCACTGGCATTCTGTTTTTGTTTTGTAGCCTAACAGCAGTGGTCAAGTAGTAGGGAAAGTGCCTGGCCATTTCACTCCTGTCTTGGCACCCTCTCCCCATCCCAGTGCAGTGCGACCTGTGACCCTGACCATGACAGATACTAAACCCATCACTACATCCACTGAAGGTGAGGCAGCTTCACCTACAGCAACCAGTAAGTATTTCTGTAGGAAATGAGAAATGTCCATCAAAGACACCTTTGGATATCTGATCCAGGGTGGAAAAACACGGCGACTTTTCCAGCTACCCAACCAGATGGAGATTTCTCATTTACGTGGAACCAGCAGGCATGCGTTTGGCCTAGCAGTCACGTGCTCTCTCTTATCAAATTTAAGTCAGTGCATCATATTTGAAAAGGGAGAAGCTTAATTGTTTGAGTAAAGAGCTATAACAAAAATAATGTCATGCCTGCTTGTTCAAGGTATACATTGAAAATGCACTGAATAACATAATGCAGTGTACAAGGTTTTTATATCACCCAGAGAGAGATTAGATAATTGTTACTCATTGGAGCATTCCTATAGAAATCAGGTCCCTTCACAAGGCGGACTGAATCAGTGCCCCTGTAAGATAATTGCTTGTTTGCATTACACTGTAGGCTATGTCCTTGTGAGAAATCGGCACAGAGCATTGGGTACAGAAAATATCTCAGAGCTTAGTATTAGGCACATGTAGGCTACCTGCACTTTCTTTGTTTTCTGCTTAAATACAGTTTTTAAAATTATTTTGCGTATCCTAGTACATCAGGTACTGTGCTTTTTAGCATGGCCATAACATTTTAAATGTAGAGATTTAGCCAGTCAACTTACATAGCACATACCAATAACTCAAAGTATTCCTTCACTTCTTCACATAGAATACTTATAAGTACACAGGGAATTATCACCGAGTTTTTCAACTGGCTTTATCTGAACTACCACGTTCCTAGAATTGCACAGATTGTTAGTGTGGAGTGGATGAAGTTCCAGTCAGGAGGAATTAGCAAGCTCTCTGTCCATTATACATGCTATATCCTAAATTCAGAGCTTCTGTTATCTTACCTAGAGTAAGAAAATCTTCATGCTCTGCAAGTTCCTTTGTGAAATTACAGAGCCAATTGGAGGTGCCACTGGCTTTCTTCCTCTGCCATTGGAAGAACGTGGTTTTGGGTTTTTTTTGTGTTTTTTTAAAACATATATTTTGGGTGTACAGTGAATTCAGCATTTATTTTTCAAAATTAATGAGGCCCCAGAAACTACTGAGTTTATATAGGTTTATAGTTTTCATCAATAATGATTAAATACTTAGTAACTGGCTTGTTGATAAAGAGTCCTGCACTTGCCTGGATGCACACATGGATGAGACAGAGACAAAAAAGGCCAGACATCCTTTTGTTATAAAGGTTAGCTATGTGCATTACAGTCACCGAAACAGTACGTCCAGGGTTTAAAAGTGGATGTCTTGGCATTTTTTGAACAAACAGGTCAGCAATTTAAATAAAAGAATATGGAAAACAAGTATTTTTTGTGGGAATAGTTGAAAGCCTATCACAGGATAAATGACCAAAACCAAGTTCCAGAAACTTCTGGTACCTACTCCTTTAGTGATATTTAACAGATAGGATTCAAAGGAAGGTCAGATCCAAATGATTATAACTCACTTATGGGAGGACAGTCAGCCTGCTTGTTAATTATTGTTCTTAAACTCACACACAGGTTGATCAAAAGGAGACCTGATTTGACAAATAAAGTGACAAAATATTGAAAAGGTGGCGGCGTCAGCCCATTTTCCATTCTTGCATTAAAGAAATAGAGTGTGTCATTTTTCTTTACCAGAAACAAACTTGTAGCTCCAGCTACCCAGGCACCACTGATAATGAGAAATTGGTTATTGACTTGATCAGTCAGTGCAATTGAACATAACACAGAGGCCATGGAGACCATCTCATGGCTGAGAAGAACAAGTAGCACAGACTTGGTGCCAACTCTGTAATGGCTAGGCAGCTGCCCGTGCTGTGCACTGAATTCCAGAGACCTGGATACTTACTCGGGGCCACTGACTTCACCTGGCTGACCTTCCATGGGCCCTTTGCCCAGGAGTAATAAAAAAGTGAATTGTGAGCATTTTCACTATTTTGAAAAGTTAACGTAAAAATGCCTCAGTAGATCAAATCCTATAGTCTTTCATCAATGAACATGGCAGAATGACTGCATTGGTTTTTTAAAAAGTCTTTTTTTTTTTTAAGTTGATATCTGGGTTCCTCACTGATCTGAGGGTTTTAAACCAAACAGTTTAACTTTTTCAGAACTATCAGTGTAATATGAATGGAAAAAATTCAGTTGTTCTCCTGTTTCATTTGACATGGAACAATGGAATTGCTGAAGATACATTAGTTCTTTTCTCCTGAAAAAGAACCAAAAATCTTTAGGCATAGGCAGTTTTTTTGGGGGGGGTGTTGGAATTCACTCTGCCAAAATGCACCTGTGCAAAATAGTATTTGCAAGGTGAGGCCTTATAATTTAAGGAGTATTCACCATATGTATTTACTACCTGGTAGCCATGTATTTACAAGATGCCATCAACTCCAATCACCAGAAATGGACTTTTTGTGCTTCTGGAAAAGAAAGAATTATTTTGTTTTTTAAAAAAACACTTCTATCAAACCTAAGGTCATTTTCACGTTAAGTAAAATACTGAACTAATTCATTCTATATGATATAATAAAAGTAGGCTTCCTCTTCATATTGGTAATATTAGATTTTCTTTTTTTTAGTGAGACTTTTAAGCAAGACATTTTTCATTCTGCATCATCAAGCACATCTGCTTAAATCCAATCATTAAAAGCTTTCAATTATTCCTGACAGACTTTCAGTCTGCTTTTACATTTAGAATCATAGATCATCATTGATTATTCCATTATTAGACAATTAATAACTGATGAAAAGGCACATCTAGGAAAAGAGCCCTTCTGTTTAGCCAGTCCTTGGTACCCCTGCAAGACTAGCTGGATCACGAAATGTGAGGTGCCTGCACCAAACATTGGGATATGATGTACTGGATAGGTTTTTGGGGAGGGGGATAAAGTAGTTGATTTGAGGTCAACTATCATTTCTTTTATATCACTCAGTGTTCACTCAGACAAAGGAGGAGAAAAATAGAGACGTTTTGATTTTTGGTTGCAAGTCCCACTTCTCTGGGTTTCTTTTACATGGACAGGGTGTTCATTCTGCTAGTTCACAATTTTTATCTTTGTTTTTGTTCTTCCTTAATCAGCCTACACAGCCTCAGGCACATCTCAAGCCAATCGATATGTGGGACTAAGCCCAAGAGACCCATCCTTCCTCCATCAGCAACAGGTGGGCAAGTTTCCCCCAGGTGTGATGGTGTAGCCACGCTTTCGCATCGGTGCTTTCTCCATGCTGCCTCTCGAGCTGGACTCAGAACGGGGCTCGCGGGGCTGCTGAGAAACAAATCGATCATTTCACTCTCCAAATTATTTCCTCATTTATCCTTTGTTTCTTGCCTTTCTGAACAGAGTTTCTCAAACTGGCTCAAGACCTTTTCCATCTCTGTAGCAAGTACTGACAACAATCATGAATAACAGTATTTTAGCCAAACAGTAATTTTCTCTGTCTTATTGGCTATTGAGAATGTACTAGAGGCTACATTCTAGTTTCCAAAGACGAAAATTGAAAACTGATTTAAAAGCCAATTAGAGTAGAAGCAGTACACAATTTGTGTTTTTGAGCTTTCAGATTTTCCAGATGTTTTACTCCCCACTTTGGTATTTTAGTCTCAGAAGATGAGTTATGGAGTTAAAATCTCAGGCTACACATCCTTCCTGTTTTAATAGGTTTAAATTGGTTTACTGATTTCAGATGTGATAAAACACTTTTTTTGTTCTGCTTTCTTACATCATTTATGTTTCAAGTAGCATTTTAAATTTCACATCTCATTAATGCTGTAAATTTAATGCAAATGAAGTGTTTACCCAGACTGTGAAAATATACAGCCAGGATTAATGGTGGCTTATGAACAAATTAACCACAGTCAAAAGTGTGGACCATACCCATACAGAAATCCCATGATTCCAGTTACAGTATAACATAAATAATTGTAACCACTTCAGAACTTAAATATATTTTACGATGCATATGTTTGCTGTGCTCAAGTTTGGATAGCAGAGCAGTTTGACATGAACAGCGTGCAGAATATTACATGGGGAAAAATAGGCTATAATGAATAAGAAAGAGCTGGCATTAACCAACTTGCTCTTCATTTACAGCATACGTGTGAATTTTTACACGTGTAGTAAGCCTGCGCAGGTCCTCATGCGGGCTGCTTTTATTCTGGACCTGCCCACCTAGTTTACACTTATTGTGCCTATCTTAGCTGTGCTTCTGTGGAATTCTTCAGTCTTGCCCAGTTGCAGACTAAGGTGCCAGACTGCATATATTAAAGGTCACCACATGCAGAGTTCAGAGAAAAATCATAAAGATGATAGCTTATTCAAGATAACTTGACGTTTTGCCAGGTTTATAAAAAGCAAAACAAAACAAAACAAAAGAGTGAGAACTAACTGAAAACATCTGTACACGGTTACGAAAATACCAAGTAATAATTAGTGGTTTTGCCAGCCATTGGCTTTTCAACATAATTCTCCGGAATGCTGCTTTTTTCACCTCTAAAATTGCTGTAATATGAAATGTGTTATAATTACTATAATATGGTTCTATTTGACAAATGTATATGTTCATTGTATTTTTTAAAAAACATATGCAGGATTTATAGGTTTAGAAACTTGTTCTTTTAAAAATTATTCCACATGCTTTCAGAAATATTTTTGTCATGGGATTTGCATTATTCTTTATGACACATCTCTAATTTCCAGTTAATTTTTAATTCACAGAAATGTGCCTCCATTATTTAAAACTTTTGCCCTAAACACTTTTAGATTATAACCAATTCCATGTATTTAGAAGAGTCTTCCTCTCTCCCTGCCCTAACCTATGGAAGTTTTCATTCTTGTATCACTTATGACTATAAGTGATATATAGTCATATATTCCAGGACTATATAAGTGATATGTAGTCAAATATATATATATATTCCAGAACTTTATCAAAGACCACCAACTTGTTATTTAAGTGGACAGTGTCAAGTAAGATCCCTTATAATATAAATATGATTTATTTGATCAAATGTGGTTGATATATATGGACTATATAATGTTTAGTTCATAAATATCAATCACATTTTTCTCTCAAAAAAAACCTATATCAGCTTCATAGCTGAAACTGTAATGTTCAATTTTAAATACAATGCAGAAAGATAATTTGTCCTATATATAGTGAAGGAGTTGGTGCTACTTTTTGAATTGAAGAAGCCCAATGTATCAAATTCATAATGGGCTACAATTTTGAGGCATGAGGAAAATGATTGTATATGCGTATCATACTATACATGTATATTACTAAACTCAGGCTCTAGTTAAAAGCTTATTACTTTTATACTTTCAAATTTTAGAAGAATCATAGAGATAAAGTTTTATGTTTACTGTCCAGGAACAGAGGGACAGAAATAGTCTAAATGACTTTATTGGAGTAAAGGTTATTCTTTTCTATAACAGAAATGAGATTGATTTACTGTGTCCTTTCATTACTTTACAAAGATTTAAAAGAGACCACTCTTCTAGCAGCATGCTCTAAATGCATTTGGTTTAAAGTACTCAGTGATGAATGAAAAGGAAAATCAAGGGGTACATGAAATAAAGGTAATCAATCATTTTATATTAGCCAGGAGAAATTCAAAATTAGAAAGGCAATGATTTTAGTTTGAGAGGGCTCTTTTAAACATTCTCCATAGCCTTTAATATACATGACCTCTTAAGAATAAATATTGTCACCAGGTACATTCTTCAGTTCATTGGCGGCTGCTGCTTTATAAAGATGTATCCTTTTAGGTTATGAAAAGTATTGATGTGCATTGTAGAGTGCTATTTTTTCTTAGAAGAGAACTTTAATATACCCTACATAAATTAGAGCTAAGGATAAATTTTAAATTGCTGAATAATTTTGACTAGCATAAAAAAATCTTTCCACAAAATGACTCTAAAGCAGAGCTTTCAATATTGAATGTTGGCATTTTTAAATTGAGATGGAAAATATTAAAATTAACCCTGTATTCCCCTTGGAAGAGTAATACATTCCTATTCGCCAATCTGGATACTAAAAGTATATGCCTTTATACCCATTAGCTTGGTACACATGCAGTTGTTATTAGGAGTTATGCATTTCTGTGTTCATTTGGATGATGGTTATTACTGATTAATATTGCTTGCTGACTGCCTTGAAATACTAGTTTTTTTCTCTGACACAAGAATTTACCTGTCACTGTAAATATATCTCATTTGAATCTAAAAAATAAAATCACATAATCATGAGTAATATTTCAAAAAAGATTCATGGAAAACAGTTGATAATTTAACATTAAAAACAGTTCTAATGAATCATAATCATCTGCTCATGCCAGCTGATCAGGACTTTAAAATTTTTCTTTATCTCTTAACTCCATCTTGAGTGCTATTTAAGGCCTGGAACTAGACTGTCTTTGGGGTGATTGGCTTAGTTCATGCATTCTCTATTGGCATGCGGGAAATAAAAATCAGGATTTCAATTGGAGCTTCATTCTTCTTTAACTTTTCTATTGGAAGATGGTGTGGTGGCTTAAAGAACTCATGGGTCCTGCTTTGGCAAACTGAACTCTTTAGTATCTGCTGAGAAATGTATTTTTATGATGTAGAATTTTTCAGGGGTGTCAAGACCTCCTCTCTGATATAACTTCATAGAAGTTGAGTAAATGCAATGTTCCCTTTCCTCCTACATTTCGTGCACACACTGTGCACATTCATTATGATAGGCAGTGAAGGAACTCCATTTTCCAAGTTTTGTCTTTAAGAAAAGGGGAGCTGTGTAGCAGAGTGAGGGATGTTGCTTAGAAAATATAGAAGTTATTTTACAGTCCAGTCTAACAGTTTTGGCATAAGTGACGAGTATGAGACAATTTACTTGAATTAGTACCAATTTCTTATCTGGCCAACCTTATAATGAATTAGCTAAATTGAAGACCTTCTTTCTTTGCTATCGTAGAAAGTTGAGTCATATAAGAGGGTCTAGTTAACTTGATTATCAACATTATATTTGAGTGTAAGGTCATAATAAAATATTAATTTTTTACTGTTATACACCAATATGACATATAAGAAAAAACCTTATTGCCAGTTGGAAGTAAAAGTTTGTGACAAGAAGCTTCTTGTTTGGAAGTAAAAGATTATTATATGAACCAGCTATTGAAGTGCTGGTACAGATGATACCTCTGATACAGAGTTGAGATTTTAGATGACACAGATGGGACATCTTCCCTAAGTGGGACAATAAAGTCAATTAAGCTCTAGTTTATGTCACAAGGCTTATTTTCATAATCTCAAATTATAATCTCCTGACTAGGTCTACTTATTACAGCTAATGAGTGAATGGCCTGATGAACTCAGGCCCTTCCTTGCGTTACTGATCACAACTGCATGGATTTTACTGGTGCTTGAGCTTTGGCATGCTACATCTCTTGCATGACTGTATAATGCTATTATTTCAACTTCAGTGACTGGGCTACCTTATATCAAAATCTCGAACACTTTTCTGAATATAATTTTGTAACTAGAATCGGAAAATACTGTTCACTACACTGAAAATTTCTTTTACACCCAATGATTCTTTAAATACATTGCTTTTGTAGAAGTTTGAAAAATTAATATTTTAATGGAAACCTCTATACACTATTTGTCCTGGCAAACAAAATGGCAAAGCCAAAGTTAGGTACATTAAAACCACTGAAAGGTAGCTTTTTTTATTAGAGGCAGGCAACTGGAAGGACACAAGTGGACAATCAACAAACGTTTCAATAAAGCCAGGAAGCAGGCTATCAACACTTGGGCTGTTCTTATTGTGTCTGTTATCATAATTGACAGCTTGACGCAAAACCCTATCATATGACTTCTGGGTAGGTATGTAAATGGGTAAGAGGTCACTTTTCACATATGCTGGTTGGAAAGGAAACACATTTAAAGGAAGTTTCAGTCAAAATAATAGCTATGCAAATGTTTAGCTTTTGAATTAGTTCTTAAATTAAAAAAAAAACACCTAAGGTCTGTCTTTTTTCATTGTTCATTTATTAGGTAACATACTTGCTAGCAAAGGCTAATGTCCAGATAAACTACCTAATGTAAAAATAAAATTATGATTACTAAAACCTTAAATTTTAATAAACAAAATCACGAGGGACAGGTGATCTTTCCTGAAAATGTTGAATTTAAAACATCTAAGTTGAATCAGTGAAGTAGAGGAAATTCTAGTGGTTATACTAATACATGTTGTAGCTTTAAGTATTTGGGGGAAGGAAATGGTAGAAAAACAATAGTGACCAGCACACCGGTGTCCTGGGCAAGGACCGGGCATTGGGATTCAGGAGGTTCATTTTAGTGTTGACACGCACAAGGAATTTCTAACCTTAGGCACGTCCTTAAACCTGGCTGGCTTTTGTTCTTATTTTGGAAAGGAAAAGACAGAGGTTGAACTACCCAATCTTTAAGTTCCCTTGTAACCTTAGACTTTACAAATTAAAATAGCTTCCATCTTAAAAACAAAACTTTCATTTTCTAATCCTTATGATTTATGGTCAGTAATGTTTATTTAGTTCATGGACCATACATATTCACTTAATTCTACCATGCTAATTAAATTAAACATCAAGAAGCATGGGTTTCAGAAATTGACATTAGAAGTAACTCCAAGGTATTGGGATGGCCTTGAATATCTTTTAAAAAAATATTTGTTATATGTCTCAACATGTAACAATTTAGTAAGGCAGGCTACATCCTATTCATTCCCAGCCCCAACCCCTTTTTTTAAATCTCCATGGCAGGTAATTACTCATAGTAATTAAATAAAATTCTACTAATCTAAGTGTTAAAAGGAAAGTATGAATATTGGAGTGTTAATCTTTTTAAGTACCTCCCTTCCCCCTCCCGCCAAAACCTGTTCTACTGAGGCTATCTGGAGAAAGGAAGAAACCTAAGAGAACAGAAAATACACCTTTCAAGATATTCCCTTGAGATCATGGTACACTTTTAAAAAAGTGAAAAGGTAAATTTGCCCATGTTGAGTATGCTGCTTACAGTTTGATGGTTTATTAGTTGAACTGAAAGCTGTTGTCATCAAAAGGGACTGCACACCAGACTTTGCTGAGTCTAACAAAGTAGAAGGTTTTGCTTGCCTTCTTTGTTTTGTTCCCAAAGCTAATTGCCCAACATTTAACAAAAGCCCAAGTTCCTAACAATAGAGGGCCCTCATTTGAATAAGCCAGTTCTTACTCTGAAATCACAAGTGATATTGATTCTTTGTAATTATCAGCTACTGACATATTTGAGTGTAGGTAGGAAAGGATAATGATCCAATTCTTAGATGTTTCCCCGTGTGCAGTTTTTCTAAGGGAAACTGCAAGGTCCCCATCTTTGTCTCTGTGAGACAGTCTCAGTCAGGTTGGGAGAGGAGTGGGGTTCTCAGTCCGCAGAGCGTGGAAGTCCATTCTAAGAGCGTGAGCAGTGACATCTTTACCTTCAGTTCTCTCTTAGTAATTTGGAGTATGTTCCACCTGTTACCTGTTCACTGACAGCTCTTTCAGAGGAGAATCTTCCTTATTTTACATTTTGTTTGCTTTAGGAATTTTGGGCATAAATTGTTTGAATATAAAATTTACCTTAATTTTGTAAACAATCTAATTTCCTATTAGTAGGTGTATACAAATTAAAGAATTAAAGTTATGTATATGAGCATGCATTTCTGCAAGGATATATATATATATGTATATATACATATATATATATGACGAGGTCTGTCAAAGAGTCTATATTACTACAAAAATAAGAATTATTACCCCTCTACACATACAGACACAAAACTTGAACAGGCTGAATTTCTAAACTAATCTGCACCTGCTGTTTGAAGTTTGATTACTAGTGGAGGAAAAAAGTAATTCTTATTTTTGAGGGAAAATACTTGCAAAAGTTGTGTTATTAAACTTTAGAATACCACTCAAAATTAAAGTTTTAAAATTTAATTAAAAATAAATTGATAGCTAAATTACATCACACAGTATAGAAACTGAGGAATTACCACACCAAACTCAAATAATATCATCTACTATTTTAAACTTATTTACAGCCTAATGTAAAATTCATTTTTGTTAAAAAATACTGAATTATGCTAGTACCGTGATCACTTAACAGGCTGCAAAAAGATGCTTAAATACGCCTATTAACACGGTATTAACCTGGAATTTGTTTAAAATTTGCTGAGTCAGGACTGTCTTGCTCAAACAAGATTCTTAGGAATTGATTTTATTAGAAATTAGTTTCATGGAAATTTTCAGTGAAGAGGTGCTTTTTATATTAATTATTTGTTTTCCCTATCTATAAAATTCCCTTTACATTTTTTACTTTATCAGGAGGTTTGCTAATTCAAAGATGCTTTATGTAAAATTAATTAATAACTAATATATTTTTTAAAATGTGGAGAAGCACTTGCTTAAGCAACATACTTGAAGTAAATTTTAACATGTAAGCACACATACACATGCCTCCTCAAATTTTTGAAAATGTTGACGATGCCAGCCCACAGTCTAAATAGCTAAGAAGCTTCAAATTGTATTTTACATTTTCAGTAACTGAAAGGAAATTAATTCAATACAAATTACTATCCCGTCCATTTCTTTGGCATTTAAATTATTGTTAAAGACATTGTGATCATTTTATATCTACTTAAGCATCGTTTTCATGTGGGAGATAATGCCCCTGTTGCGTAGATCTGAAATAAGACAATGGCGGCTGCAGCCAGGTTGAATCCCTGTGATACCACTCTCAGGAGGAAAAGTCCAGAAGTACATTAATTGTGAATGTTCCACATGAGGCCAAGGTTAGCCCACCTGACATTTTGGGGGATGATAAAGAAACGAAAAATTAGCAACATGGACAATAAAATACTGACAGTTTACATATGCATCCTTCCCAGGAGACATATCCCTACAGTTGTTCGTGAGACTACAAGCCAGTGAATGAATAATATTTAGGTTCACCTGGTTTTGTGCAAGTGTCTTCTGACATCTACTTCAGTCTAACCTAACTGCCTACATATACCCTTATCTTACTGAGAATATTTAATTGACTCCAAACTAGAATTTTCATTCACTAGAGCGGAATCAGTAAGTGACTCCTTTGGTAATCTTTATATAAAATCAAATTCCTTGGACAGTTTCGGATTATTTGCATAGTACCCCTTTTAAAAAAATACATATTTTGAAATAGACGACTGGTTGACATGTTCTGCAGAAAACCAATTTCAGATTGCCCCATCGCACTGCATTTGTAACTAGATGACCCAATTTGGGAACGTTTTAAACGTCTTGCCATATTAAAGCGCTGCCTGTTTGATTTAAAGCTATGCATTAAATCAAGTATGCATTTCCTCCTCTATGCAAGTATTATGATCAATTTTAAGACTACTTTTATTCTAATTTACCTTCTTTACTTACTTGTGGCTTCTTTATGACATGTATCCTGAGCAGAATCTCCATATCTGTCAGTCTGTTCATCTATCTACCTGTTCCTTCATCTACATTCAGTGATTTTTTTTCAGTTCTTTAAATTTTCAAATTGGTTTTACCTGAAATATCCATATAATTAAAAAGCATGTTTTAGAGATTTTAGGAGGTATTTTGGAGCCTCATAAATCTGTAGAAAAATGAGCAAGAACGATTCTTCTAAGAATCCAGAATCACTTTTACTTAGCATGTGTAGAAACTGGAGAGTATAACAAGAAAAGGAAATTCTTCATAGCCAATTTTTTTTAGCCATAACATTATCAGAAAGGATTAAAATAATTTATCCTAAGTTTAAAGGCACTTTGGCTGCAATCATCATCTTTCAGGAATGCGCACTGAGATAGAGCCAGCAAGGTGTAGGGGAGGGCTGTGAATAAGTCATCTTTGAATGCGAGATGCAGGTAATTTACAGCACAGCTATCTAAAGATTAAAAACCATGATTTTCCTAGTGTTTTTCCCCCCAAGCCAGATAAGTTTACTTTCTTAAGCATAAAAATAAGCAATATATCTTTTCAATAAATCTGCTAGC
Organism: Artibeus jamaicensis; assembly: GCF_021234435.1. Taxonomy (NCBI): domain Eukaryota; kingdom Metazoa; phylum Chordata; class Mammalia; order Chiroptera; family Phyllostomidae; genus Artibeus; species Artibeus jamaicensis. The sequence goes on along the minus strand of NW_026522030.1, from coordinate 51,325,756 downwards.
ACTGTAGGGCAGCTGTTAACCAAACAGAACTGGATAGGGTTACTTGAACAATACTGAAGGGCAGAGCTGATGATTCGGAGATCTGGGAAGAATTTGTTTCAGTTTGTATTCAGTGTACTCCTCACGCTATTCAGATATGGTAAAGTATTTTAAATGCCATTACTGTGAGTTTAAAATAAAAGTAGGAATTCTTATCAACTCTTTCTAAAAAATGCCACTCGGAATAAAACAAAATTTGTGAACATCTAAAACTGAATACCTTGATGCTTCCAAACATAAGTCAGGGACAGTGTCGGAAAGGTGGGGCCTTCCCCTCTAAACTGCATGTCTTCTATGTTTTGCAAACTGCATGCTTGAAATGATTCTTTTACTCAGTGCAGATTATTTGGTGTGTTGCATTTTTTTAAAAGCCTTTTTATTTTCTTTTAAAATATATCTTTCTATTGAACATTAACGTTTGCTTTTATTGCAGCTCAATTTGTACTCTAATAATGGCTAATTGTTATGTTCTAAGCACTTGTTTCTCTTGTATGCTTTAATTAATAGAGAAGCATATTGTAATAGCTTTTTCTGAAAACAAGTCTAGGAATTTTGCTTTTCAGAGTCAGGTGTTTCTTTTGCTTTTTTTTTTTCTTTAAATTGCTTCTTGGAAAAGTATGGTTAATGCCATGTACAGTACTAGTTTGCATGTGTTCATTTAAATACTAAAAACTGTAGTACTGCTCGATCCATATCTGACTGCTAGGTTTCAATTGACAGCTGAGGATTTGTGACTGGACCATGAATCAAAACGGCAGGCATTTATACCCCAGTACCAGTGAGGATACATTGGGAATTACTTGGCAAAGGTAACATTTTAATTATTTCCAACCCTACACTTACACTTAAAAATTACATGAGCTATAGTGTTTGTTTTAACTAGCTTTATAGATAATATATGTTAAAAATTTAGTTGTTTTGGATATACCATCCCTCTTTCTCTACCCTCTTCCTTTATTTCTTATATAAATGCAAGTTTAAATTAATTTGGGATTATAACATATGCTAATTAATTATTGGAATTTCTAAGTTCTATGAAGTATTTAAAATAATTTATAATATTTTCCTTGAGGGGGGATTTTATACTTAGACTTTAGGATCTGAAATATGAAATTGGTTTTAGGAAAGATTTTTTTTCTTTTAGCATTGAGTTTTTACATTATAGGTTCTTCTCATTTCAGTTCTTTCCTGGATTGTTAACTTTAAGCCATTTTATAATTCATTTATCCCCCTGTCAGAGGGGAAAAGCTAGAAGGAAAAATTTTAATTAGTCCATTTACTGTTATTAGCAGCACTCATAAATTTAGGAGTGGGAAGATTGTTGGAATTAATAGCTAAAAAAAAGCATTTGGTTTAAATAAAATTTTAATTTCTGTTTGTACATTGGTGTGAGTCATTGAGAATTGACTTTATTTGGTTGGCTGAGAAAATGATTCTAAGACTTCATTTTCAAAACTAGTTTTGATATTGTCTCATGTATGGGTTTTAGTAAGTACTGTCATGTATTATTTTAATAAAGAACAACTTTTGTCAGCTTGACAATTTAAATAATTAAAATTCATGGTATAATCATATGTAACAAGAGATAAAAATTTTCAGAAGAGAGTGAGGTAATCCCACAAGGAGTTCACCAAAAGTAGAGCCAACACAATTTTCCAGCCCTGCCGTGATTGTAATCCTGTTTACCGAACGTGCCTCTGCTAAAAATACGAACACACATATCAGCTGTCAGTGGGCCACACATCTCCATGTTGTGCGATAGAAACTGCTAAACAGTTTAAAAGAATGAAATTAATAAAATGTCCATTTTTCTTCAGGTGAAAACTAAGAAAATTAGTTGGACTCTGTTTTAAAACCTCAAGTTTTGTTAACACACTACCTAAAATGAATACAATACGACTTTTCCTCTTTTGACAGATTGATGAAACACCCACTTTAAAATGTAGACATTTTTACATGTTTTGATTTTTCTCCAAGAAACTTAAATATTCCTCTAGTTGAAAAAATACAATATATACTTACGAGAAAGAAGTTAAGCTTAATGAGAACAGCTCATTTAAAGTTGTAGTAATTAACACTCTTAATTAAATTCAATGAAAATATTCTATTTAAATTGTCTTAATAGGTATTTTAAAATTAACTTAATTAGATATGATAACACTGTTTAGATTTGATTTTATTAAATAACTTCCTTCTATTCAATACTCTGTTAGCAAAATGGTCCACGTCAGCACATAAATCTTATGGTTTACAAGAATTGCACATTCAATGTAGTGTGTTTGTGGCTTTCAATGTGGCTGTAGCTGTGTAAGCTTTCAAATCCATGAATTATTTATATAAGTAAATGATTGACATTTACTTATCTAAAATAGGATAGTACCTTGAAGGTACATTAAAGCCAAATAAGGACATAAATTATTGGAAATTTAAAGTATAACTATACCTAGTTTCTAGTAATTTTTTCAAAGAAAAAATTGATATCCCCCAAAAAGGAAAAGGTGAGTGGACCAGGAAGCACCACAGAACACACATGTGTTGGAGCGAGTTAATGTGATGACTACACGCGGTTCCTAGGAGAACATTGTTTATGTTACAAATCCTCTTCCCCGTGAAAGAGTGGTGCGATAATCAGTTTCAGGTGATAAGTCAGGAAAAACTTCAGAATCTATTCAGTTAAGATGTCATTTTCCCCCTCTCAAAATTTTAATTTTTAAATTAGTAGATAATTATAGATAGATAGCCTTAATGATCTGAACAGCTTTAAAAAGGTAGCTTTTGGTTTTCTTCTTCCAACTTCATTGTGATTCAGAAAGCACATGATTGGTAATGGCATGTGTCCCATTCATACATTTACATTCAACAGGTACTTACTGATCTCTGTGGTGGGCTGACCCCAACGCTGAGCTACAGATGCTTAAAATCTAAGCACCATACAGTTCAGAACAAAATTACTCAAATGAGACAGCAGTTTGCTTTGGTATAGTTTTCAAAAATAGGCACAAGTGGAGTCCATATTTGATAATACGCCTCAGCATGCTGTGGCACAGCATATTCATAATATATGTATGGTTTATAGTTTGTACCCTGTGGTTATTTATGCAACTTAAGTTTTTTTTCTAGAAGGGATACTGCAAAAGAATATCATAAGTGTCTGTAACACTACTATTTTTAATGCAGATAACAGACATCTAAACTTTTAGGGTACTGCTACAACTTTAAAATTATCTGAATAAATTAAAAATATATGAGCAATGTAGATCTATTCAACCAAAGAATCAGATAACCTGCCTTTGTCCTTAATGGAATAAAGAAAACACGAGTTTATTTTTGATGTGGTTGTTGCCTTTTCTTTTTAACAAAAGGCAATCCCTAGAGACTTTATAGTAGAAAAAACAGTCAAAGAAAGTGTTTCGTTTTTTGTTTGTGCTTTGGCTTCACTTTGTTTTATTTTGTTTTGATTGCTTGTTGCCATTAATCTGTTCATACAGTCACCGTGGTTGCCCCTGTTCTGCTTTAGGCCAGGCCTCCTGTGGAGGTGTTTCCACGTCAAATGCAGCCCGTTTTTCCCGACTGAAAATGGCAGTGCCCAGGGGGCTGCACAAGTGTAATCAAAGCTGGACGGTTTCCTCCATCCTCCTCCCTGCTGGCACCCTCACAGCCCACCCCGACCCCTCCCCCTAACCCCATCCCCACCTGCCAATGTATAAACATTCCCCTAGGAACCAAGGCATACATTTGGGGAAAGTTTTTACAGACTTACCAGGTTGCAACCCTGAAGGTGTTTTGTTGTTTTGACCCTAGAATTTTGTGAGTTGTGTCTGTGTGTGTGGCTTGCACCTGTGTGAATTTTTCTGTCTAACCCAAAGGTCAGGTATCACAGGGCATGTGGAGCGAAATCTGTTGGTGAAGGGCTCGCTTCTGCTTGAGTCGGGAGGGGCCCAGCTTTTGCGACGGTGGGGGAGGCGGATAGGTGATGAGTTGCGTATGTCGTTCATAAGGGCACTGTTGTGTCTGAGTTTTGTCCTCCAATGTGTATAAATTACATTGTTGCATATGTGAGTTATGTGAGTATAAACAAATACAGCAGTTAACTCCCTAACTGGCTTTCTTTCTTGAAACTATAGCCAGAATATAGCTCCTGCTATCGTGCTATCGAATATAAAAGAGCAATATAATTGAATGAAAAAGAAAGCCGAAGGACAATCCAAGAATAATATAAACATAAGTTATTTTAAAACATTGGAGGGAGTGCTTTATGCAAAAGAGAAACTGGATTTATTGTTTCATTCCCTCTCTCCCCCTTCACCCCTTTCAGGAAAAGGCAAAAGCCACAAGTGAGTGGCTGTATGTGTCTGATTGCTTATATAAACATAGAAGAAGCCTTCAGATGGCTAAAGTAAACACGCGCGTGTTACTGAAGGATATGTTTACACAAACCATTTGCTCAGCCTCTGAAATAATGAATAAATGAAGAATTTTACTGAAATAATTGGAAGGATTTTTGTGTTTCTGCTGATGCCATAATTGAATGGCACCAAAGAGACTTTTATCAGCTATTTTACATGTTACATGTGTTAGCAGTTCCTTTCTATGAGTTGAATACTTCATTCTGTAGTTACTTTACACATGTTTTTGTAAGAAATTGTCGTTTATTACTGCAATTCTAGAGAGTTGCTTGATTTCCCAAGAGAAATTTAGCAGCCAGTAAAGATTGTTTGGATCTGGTTGGTCTGGAGAGGGAGGGCAAAAAGGAAGGAGCGGTGGCATTCATTTCACACACACACCGTTTGTGTAACACTGTCCCGAACCTGCCACTTCCTTGTGCTGCCCATCCAATTGTCCTTGTAAGATGTGTATTGTCAGTGATTTGAGAATGAATGTTTAAACAAAGTAATCTTCAGTATAGGTTTGTGAACCATATGTTTGCATATAAGTGTATATGTATGTGTGTAGGTGAGCACATGGTGTATGTGTGTATATGCGTATGTATACACATGTGCATATGCATGTGTGTGGTCAGGGGTATACTCACATAATATACATATGGTACTTGTATGGTAAGGGTAGTGCATGACATAGCCATAGGTAGTATTAAGAGTTAACTTTTATTTCAACATTACATTGAGACCATCTCTATGAATCCACTAGTTAGCATTTCCTGCTCTCAGTTTGTTATCTTGACACATAACTGCAGTGCAACAGCTGGGTTGTTCCTGGAGTTCCTGGGTGGGGGGGGGCTTTATTCTCAGAGTGCTGAATTTCCTTTTCAGCTGTCAGTTTGAAAGTGTGTTTGAAATGCTCAACTTTTTACACACCATTCTGGGCCCCTAGCACCACTCAGGGACTGTGGTAGAAATGCTGATAAGGTAGATGAACTGAAGAATCTCTGTTTCGAGGAGAAAAATTGCATATGACCATTGTTTGGTAACAGGGCTGCTCTTCTCACTGTTGTCGCTCTTATGTTTGAATAATCTATTTAAAACAATTACTCTGTTCTCATCAAAATTATTTTCACCTGTTATGAAATCCAAACTAGATATGTGACTGTTCTTTAAAATGATCTGACATGGTTTTCACCCACCTGCAGTATCTGTGATCTGGCTGTTGAAAACACACTGGGATTTGTTTTAGTTTTGCCTAACTTTCCCCATTTATAAAGGAAGGTTTGTACAACACAACGTTTCCTTTTTATCTAGGAAACTCTTCAGAACACTTCCTAAGAAATTAATTGTATTCCAGCCAGACTTGCATGCTGCCATCCCACAGGAAATGGGTCAGCAATCCATTAAGATGCCATTAGATAATCTAATTTGGAACTTAATCTCTAAATTAACCATGCTCCATACTTGAAGCATACTTGAGAGAAAGAAAAAAAGTTTACGTTTGAATCGATAGGGGAGCCGAAGCGTGAAGAAGGCTGTTTGTTTTTTCTGTAGCTGTGGTCACGTCTCAAGCCGTCTGGTAACCAGGAGAAACCAGACATGATGTAATTCCAGATTGAACTTGAACTTCAGGGACTTAGGATAGGGGAACAATGGACCATAGGAATCAATAATGTCCATTTTCCACATGATTATGTTTGGAGCTTTAAGTTAACCTTTATGGGAGAAGCAGCAGGATCTTCAGTGTGACCAAAATGAGATGATGCAGAGACAAGATGTTAGAGGAAAGAAAGCAACTTTGGCCGTGATATTTTCTGAGCAGCACTGCAGATTCCAGCAGGATTAGAAAAGTTCCCGCTCTGCAGTAAACCGGTGGCCTGTTCAGAGCACTCTTTGTTCGCTTAGGTAGGACAAACTTAATCTTACGTTTCCTGTCAGATGATTTTTGGCAGCACGACAGGATAGGGAGGAGCGAGATTCAGAAAATTCGCAAATGTAAACCTTGCTGATTAACCCTTTGCATTGAGAGAATTATATTCAACACCCACTTTTTTCACAGATGTTTGATGTAAAGTGCAGCATTTACACTTGTATTATGGCTCTAAGAAATCAGCTTCATCAGCAGCCAACGCACTATTATTAACTTACCTTTTCTGATTCTCATGATTGCTAGCGCTGTTAGTAGGTATATAGTGAATTTTTAGTCATGTTTACTTAAGTAACAAAGCATATGAGTGAGTAGATAAGAATAATTACAAAAGAGAAATGTAAAGGCAAAAGCCTATTTAAGTTAAAAAAATTAAAGAACACAAATTTTGAATATTCAGAAATTGTAGAAAATTACAGTTATTCTTTCCTTTATTCATTTTTGTTTTATATGAAAGTGAATTCTTTTTGCACCTGGAACACAGTAGCAGACATAATACAAAAATATGTTCAGTTCCTCAATCATTTGCAATTTTGTGCTTCAAAATTCTGATACAAACAAGTTCTTTCATGTAGAGGTGATATTGTGCAAATAACACTGATTTTAGCTTTTAAGAGAAAATCACTTGGGAAAGAATCACTTTTTGCTTTTGTATGAAACTTACATTCGTATTTAACTTACTATGCCTTGGGCGATTTTCTCTAGTGAAAGACACTATTTGGAAGCTCTGTTTTTGTAGAGAATTTTGTCTGCTGTGAACTCACATATGCTAATAAGGGGAGCAGTGGCACTTGGGACAATGGCACTGAAAAGGAGCCCAAGGGGTAGGGAAGGATGCAGACCCGAGAAAGGGGATGGAAATGTACACGCAGGGTTCTCTGCGGCAGTGCAGTCTGTGGGGAGGAATCCAATAACTACTGTGGCCCTGATGATTCTATATTTTTTAATTGGCCGAAACTTCCCATTGCTACCTCAGTTAATGGATATGTACGTGTGTTTGTGTACTGTGATTTCTTTATAGTTAGTCATCTTTATAGTGATTCTCTTTCATTTCCAGTTCTAAAACATAGAAAATATCAACATTATTTTTTTTTTACAAAGCTAAATTTGGCCTATTTAGGGGAAAAGTATTTTTGTACTTTTATCTAAAAGTAAACATTTTCAGGGAGTAAGTCTTTATTACTTTTAAGTATATAGATTGCCTTCTTGAAAGGTCTTCTACGATTTTGTGAGAGCTCTTCACTAAAAGAGGGCAGTAATTAATGAGCACGTGCTATATTTAGTTGTAGTGGCCCCAGATTCCCCTGCCATGTGGCATTATTTTACTTAGAAAATGCTAGCACTCGCGCACAGTAAAGTTGATATTCAAATCCAATGTGCCCCAATAACAAGTACATCTGAAACAATTGAATATAAATTAATGAGCTTTGACAGCTTACTGTTTTGATATGTTATTTCAAAAGTGTCGGTCCCCAAGGAGCAGCAATAAAGAAGGCAATTTACCTACTTAGTTAAGAAAGAAATACATTTCTCTTTCATTACTATGAAGTGCTATTGCTTGCAGTCAGAATAATTCCATGAGCCACCTGCAGTTTATGCTATTAGCCGTTTCCCAGAGAGCCCACAAGAGTACTTTGGAGTTCAGGTAAGAGCTGGCCAGGGAGCTTTCCGATACTGATTATTACAAATAGTAATAATCATTAGAAATCATCTTGAATGCAAATAGGATCGTTCAGATGGCAATAATGAGCTTTAAAAATGCGGAAAATAAATGGAAGAAATCCAAGACCTGTGTAACGCACTTTGTGCATCTTACTTCTAGTCTAGTCTCATCCGAAGTGGAGTTCAGCAAACAGATTATTGATACGCAGCCACATCTGTATGCACATAAACAATGTCAGCTATTGCAGTCAGCTGAAAAGAATCTGCAGTCGGATAAAAGACAGTTATTTGGGTTGAAGTTTGAACCCACATTATGCATTCATGGGAACTTCAGTGTATCTAAGTGATATGGACCTTAATTTATCGACTCCCATATATAGTTCAGGGATACTATAAATCCTTGTGCAGTGATAAAAGTAAAGTGTGTTTTATGAAAGAGGTAAAATGTAGTGGGTCAGAATATAGACCCTAGAACCACACTGCTAGAGTTGAAATCCTGCCTTTTACTACTTAATAGCAATATGAATTTGGCAAGGCACTTAGCTTCTTAGCTTCAGTTTCCTTATCTGTAAGATCAGAAAAATAGCAGTACTTTTCTCCTAGGTTTGTGTTGAAGATTGGAAGCTTTACTGTAGGTCAAGCACATAGAGGAGTGCCAGGCACTGTCATTTAACAGGAACTGTCTAAATGCTCTAGATACTAGTATATTAAATACCATTTCTTGTGTTTTTAAACATTAACAAATTATTAAATATACTTTTAATACATAAAATAATTTTTAAATTTGTGGATACTTAAATACCACTGACACATGCCTATTTCTTCCACTGGTCCAAGTGAGCATTTTTCCACAAGGTGCTGTCTGCAGTTTTCCTATTGAAATAAACAGCTGGGCCAAACATACACGTACACCATCCAAGACAGCATGGTTTCGAACTTAATTAATACTTAATGACAATGCCTTTGCTTTCTCCTGGGCAGATTTTAGCTACTGATACATAAAACTATTTATTATATATTTTGGAAGAGATACTATTAATAATATCTGTATGTTAATATGATAGTTATAAAATTAATATTTAGCCAAGGAAGTTAAAAAATTTTCCTTCTTGGGGATATTTGAAACAGGTACAAAGGAATTGAAGGCAAACTGTTCTTTGAAGTTGTGGTATTCATTTTACTTATTGTCTGTATTTCCTGGGCCACTACTTATTTTTATTGCTATCTATAAGTAATGTTGCTATTGATACAGTTGATGTATGTATAAATATATACAATTTTTGTGCTTCATTCCTATGGTATTTTTATAAGTTTCTTGAAAGAACACTTACTATGTTTGCAGTAAATATGGTAATCTGATGATTAAATCAGCATGTAAAACCTGAATGAGCCATGTTATTACTAAAAAGTACCAGTCTAGTGAATACTTTGACATTTTATAAAATGTTTGACGAATGGGTTGCCCAACCCATTATCAGGTAAACACAGACTAGTCACATAAGAAGTTTTGCAATTCTTGAAATAGCTCTTATTATTTTAATCATCTAAGACTAATAGTTGAAGTGAAGCCTTTGTTTGGTCTCTTACTTGACATACGACTCCGTGTGATTTTATTCGGCACCCCGTGGTTACTGGGTGGTTACTGAGTTAGCATTTAGGGCCCAAGTCTTTTGAGCATAAAGACAGTCACACAATGCATACTTTTAAAAAACACAACCTTCAAATGTTGACTACTTGTTCAGAGCAATTTTCACTCTTTTTTTACTGGAAGGTACAGAGTCTGTTCACCTCTTGTAGATGTTAGGACAACTGTTTTTATCCAATTTATCCAGGATAAGAAATATATAGATAGTGTATCATTTTCAAAGGAAGAAGTGGGTATCTTCTTCCCCCTTAATCCTCACTGTAGGGTCACTCGAACAGAACTTCAAGTAGATTCGTTTTCAGAGGACATAGGTATATCAAATGTCCGTGTTGCTTGATCACCCAGACCAACCACATGCTCTGTGTACAAATCCGCTGCTGCATTAGCTGGGCTATGATCCAGCTGTGTGGAGCATGGGAAATTCAGTGTCAACTGAAGCAAATTCACTTTGTCTTCAGAAAATTTGTTCAAATGTTCCTTCTCATGTTGGGTCAATTTCTGACCTTCGAGGGAAGCAGTGTAATATAGTTAAATGGCCATGGGAATCAGACAGGACCAATTCATATCTGAGGTCCAGGTGGGTCAATTTGGGCAAGTCATTTAAGCTCTTTAAGTCTCAGTTTTCTCATCTGCGAGATGGGGATAATGATGGCATATTCAAGAGCTCATTGAGAGAATTCAGTAACATAGCATACATTAAATACTGGAGATGGCACCTTGCTAATAATAGGCCCTCAGAATGGTTATTTTCCGGAAGTTTCTCCCTTTGTGCTGAATAATTCTGTCCACCTGAACCAGACAGAAATCTACATTTCTTTCCAACTCAGCTGTTGTATCTTCCCCATCTCCCTTTGTCTGTTCCTCAAACAACATTATCCGGTGATCTTCCTCACTAAAAAAAAGGCACAGAAGTGTGTTTCTCTTGAAGAGTGGGGCCTAGAAGAAACACAGTGTTTCAGAGGTAGTCTGATCAGTATAAAATGAAGCAGGACCATCATCTAATATTAGTAAGGCATCTTAAGTTCAAAATAATTTCTTTGTTTGCTTCTTACCTTTATGGGACAGCCATATCACATATTTGATCATAATAATGTGAAACTATCACCCATGGTTATCAGACATTTTTTTCCTGCTATTTTGTATACACAGAGTAGATTTCATTAGGGTAAATTCTGCTTTGTGTTAAGGGACTGTCAAAAAATTTTTTTTGCTTTTTTTACTACCTGATTTTATCAGAGTCCTTATATTCCTTTTTTAAAATGGTATAGCTTTCATCTATACCATTTCTAAAGATGTAGTTTTCTAAAGATGTAGTTTGAACTTTCAGTCATGCTCATCTTCTGTTTGCAAAAAAAAAAAAGTTAACTGGCAAAGAAGTAAATGCATGCTGAAGGTATTGCTGAAGTAGCTTCATTTGGTCTTGAGTATTTTGAAATCTTTCCATTATATTCTCACGTCTCTTAGTAGACAGAGACACAACTTATTGGACTGATTATAAAATTATCTGGATAATTCTTATTCCATGATGAATTAAAATTATTAACATTATTAAGCATTTTACATATAACTAGTTTGTATATATAAATGAGTAATTCATATGTGTGTTTATTTTATCCATACCGGTGATCACTGGCATTTATTTATACAGAGAGAGTTAGTTGTATAAAAATTACTCTTACATTTTTACCAGATAAACTATGCAATTTGGGGCATTGTCTCTTTGAAATGAAATGAGCTGGGTTATTTTGTTTGAACATTTTTCTTTATATTATTATTATAATTGAACTCACTTTACCAGATAGTTTTCAGTGGGGCTACCAAAAAGCTCTAAAAATGTGCCTTACAGTTTTGAACTTAACCTACAAATTGGCAGTAAGAGACTTGTAAAATTCATATACGGGGTCTGCATAGTGTTAATGTTTGAAATTTATTCCCCCCCAAAGGTTCATAAACAGTATTGACAAATATATTGCACACTTCAGTTTTGACGTGGTCATAATGTAGGATGAGAGGTTGGAAAGGTTCAAATAAATATCTAAATTGAATTTGTTAGATATTTTGCAACAAGGGTTCTGTTAGCCACTAGCATCAATTCATTTTTACTGGGAATTTTCCAAAAAACAATGTGTCTCTTCTAAAGAACTGAATAAGAGAACTGTTGGAAAACAAACCCTAAATTCTTGTCTTTTCTGCTATTAGTAAGTAGACTTCTCCATTTATGGAGTCATGTCTGTTTTCAATCATTAAATATATCATTTATTTTTCTGAAGAATGCAACTTCTAGATGACTTTATAGAGCCCGTTTGGTTTAGGGCTGGCGCTGATGTGCCTGTTATTGGCATTGTCTTTTACTGCCAGCTATCATCAGTTTGAGCTAGTCTGTTTTGTCTTTCATATACATTTCCTGCTTCAGGTTAAAAATAACGGATATCCATTTTTGTAATTTATTGTATTTGTGAAAAAATGATTAACATCAGCTATGGCCAAACTGTGTAAGGGTTGGTAAGACGAGGTCATTTTCTTTACAGAATTTACCTTGCAGTCAGTAAGATTCTCGTAGATACAGATTATGATACGAAGTCATAAATGCTGTCCTAGTATTGTGTAACAAAGTGTGGTGGAAGTACGGTTGAGTAGCAAATAAGTTTCATGATTCATCATGTAACATCCTTCCTAATTAGGAGTGCAAAACACAGAAATAATCGCTGAAAAGTGTGTAGGAAGAAATATGTGAAAACAAGTCTCTTAGAAAAGGTTTCAATATCAACTTTTTTTGTAAAAGATTTTATTTATTTATCTTTAGAGGGGAAGGGAAGGAGAGAGGGAGAGAAATATCAATGTATGGTTGCCTCTTGTGTGTCCCCTGCTGGGAACTGGCCCGCACCCAAGGCATGTGCCCTGACTGGGAATCGAACCAACGACCTTTTGCTTCACGGGCCCGTGCTCAATCCACTGAGCTACACCAGCCAGGGCTTAATAGTCAACTATTATTAGTCTTTAGAATTATGTTTTTTTATCAGATAGTGAGGACATATCTTTTTAATTTGAAGTGTGCTTGTTTGAGTTACTGTTTAATTTTTTCTTGCATAGTTAATTTTTGTTAATGCTCAATATTTTTAATTTTAATTTTAGGGATGCCTGATTTCTTTGTATAGGAGCCAAGTCACAACATATTTTTTAAAAAAGATTTTATTTATTTATTTTTAGAGAGAGAGGAAGGGAGGGAAAAACAGAGAGAGAAACATCAATGTATGGTTGCTGCTCACGCAGCCCCCACTGAGGACCTGGCTCACAACCCAGGCGTGTGCCCTGACTGGGAATCAAACTGCTGACCCTTTCGTTCTCAGCCCGCACTCAATCCACTGAGCTACACCAGCCAGGGACACCACATAGTCTTGAAAAGGCATAATTGTGAGCAACACTCTTCAAAAATAGATAGGTGTGATTTGGAACATTTCATTGGTTGGTTTGTTTACCAAAAAATGTATTGAACATTTACCATGTGCTAAATGCTATGTTAAGTGAAGAGCAGAAAGAGAGAGAAGCTTTGCTTTCATGGAAGCTCATTGTCTATTCATAAAACCCCTTGAGCATAAAAGGTTGTTATGATTTTTTTCTGTGAAAATATTAACTAAGAAATATGTACCAAGCTTTCTTTTTCTTTCTTTTTTTTTTTGACAAAATTGTTCCTTACAGTTAATGTTCTATAAAGGTTTTTGTACTTACGGAATTCAGATGTGGATAAATGAGGTGTCTCGGCTGACAGCTGTGTTGATAGTCTCCATCTCACCTCGCGATTGCAAAAGTAAAAAGTGGATACTCAGTGAAATTTAAAACACTGAAGCCATGTCTCCATGTGAGACCATGACAAAACTAGGTATAGAATTGTCAGTTTGGGGTTTTCTTGGTTCTGATTTTGCAGCTGTTACTTAGCTGACACCGTGCTGAGTTGAGTGTTGAGACAAGCAATCCGTCGGATTAGGTGTATTCCAAAATGTGTGGTGTGGGGTTGTTTGGTGCTACGTAGATCTGGTGTTATTTTCCTCCATGTTCTAATTGTTTCATTAGAAATTAGGCCAATAGCAATTAGAGAACTGTTTTTTCCCCTTAAACAGCCTCAAATCCAACGTGGGTGAAAGTCAAGTTGGGTGGAGAGGGTCTAGAATGTCTTCTGCGTACCCGTCCAGCATTCTTCCCACTCACCTTCCCAGCTCCCCAGATGCAGAGCAGCTCCCACGTGGTAACAGTACTGCAGGGAATGGCCTTCCTGGAAGAAGTTTCTGTTCTCTTATTATAAGAGAAAAGAAATAACTTTCCTTACAGTTTTGAATTTTATTCAACCGATAGGCAAGTAAAAAATTTAAAAAACATCACTGAATTGCTTCTGAGATAAAAGTAAAACGAGATCAGAATATAACTGGCAAACTGTACTGCTACCATTGTCGGCTTGCTGCCTTCTCTTTTTTGATAAGAAAATCGTATTGTATTTATATCAAAGTAGATCGGATATTTTAGGAGGAATACCCTCAGTCAGAGTTCAACAGTTATGTATGAACCTGACTTGAGGATTTTCTGCTTCACAATCAGTCTTAACTTCCTTGAAAATGGTGGACCGTGTGTATATACATATAAAATTTGTAATTTAGCACATTTATTTCATATTAAACTGTAATTTTGAAGAGTTATAATAGCAATTTGATGCCTGTGGAACTTATATTTCTAATATTGTTGTAGATTCTAACACTGTATTTTTTTCTTTTTCTCTTCCCTCCTTCCTCCCCATCTCCTGTCAACAGTCCTGGTACCTGGGCTAGCTTGGTTCCCTTCCAAGTATCAAACAGGACACCCATCCTACCGGCAAATGTCCAAAATTACGGTTTGAACATAATTGGAGAACCTTTCCTTCAAGCAGAAACGAGCAACTGAGGGAAAATGAAATACAACAATATTTTAAGAAATTTTTCAAAAATGGAAAGAGGAGGACTGGACAAAACAAAACAAACAAAAAGGGAGAAAGGAAAGAAACTGAAGAAAGAAGATAATAGACCAGCAATTGCAGCACTCACAATCACTAATTCCCTTACGGTTGAAACTGTAATGACATAAAAAGGGTCGATGATATTTCACTGATGGTAGACCGCAGCCCCTGCAAACGTAGCCTTTGTTACATGAAGTCCGCTGGGAAATAGATGTTCTGTCTCTATGACAATATATTTTAACTGACTTTCTAGATGCCTTAATATTTGCATGATAAGCTAGTTTTCTTGGTTTAGTATTCTTGTTGTTTACGCATGGAATCACTCTTCCTGGTTATTTCACCAACGAAGGCTAGGAGGTGGCATCAGGGTGCCGGCTGACGGAGCCACGAGCCAGCCGTTTTATAAGCACCCTGATTTCTAAAAGTTAAAGAATATATATGAAATCTCTGTAGCCTTTAGTTATCAGTACAGATTTATTCAATTTGGCCCTTAACCCAGCCTTTTCCAGTGTTGAACCCAGTTTGAAATCTTTAAAAAAATTTAAAAAAAGAAAAAAAAGAAAAAAGGAAAAAAAAAACAGTTTGAACACAAAGGCTCTATGGAAGAAATGCCTCTATGTAGGTGAAGTGTTATCTCTGCATGCAACAGTAAAAATTAATATAATATTTTCCCCACAAAAATTTACCAGAGGCAAGTGCAATTTATACATTTATATCTAAAGGGGAATCGTGATGATAAGTCCTTCAGCCCTTGGACTCTAAATTGAGGGGATTAAAAAAGGATTTAAAATAATTTTGAATGAATTTATTTTCCCCTCAGTTTTTGAGGGCATGAAACAAGCATTCAATTAAGACAAATCATATGCTTGAGGAAAAAAAAAATTAATGAAAACACAGCACTTACGTTGATTTAGCTGCAGCCTCCTTGGAGGCCAAATGTATTTATTTAAAATTACTGGTTGCATCAAAAACCCATAGGGTGTACAAAAGGTTCTATAAAATCTGCATTATAGAGACAGAGGCAGGCAAACATCCATGTCACAAGGGTAAAGCTCACAGTTTACAAATTGGGAAGGCCAGGGTGTTGGATATAAAAACGCACTCTTGAGAAAACAGATGTAATCAGGGTGCTGAAACCTTGCATGGTGCTTTCAGACATTAGCCCTTGTTCAACAAATTCCTTGTATTGACAGATCTGTAGTGTGCATGGGCAGACACATTTTGCCTCTATGTCTCTTGAAATTTTAATTAAAAATACTCTTTCCAGTAATCCTAATTTGCACGAAGATATAATGTCCACATTACGTGCCTTGCCTTGAAATCTAAAAAAAACAGAAAGAAAAAAACCACAAAAAAAAACAAAAAAGTGACATCAGTACACTTGTTTTGCTGCATTTATTATCATTTTAAATCTTTACCATTTTTATGACAAAATATTTTGTACTCCAGACGAAGAAAAATGTGTTACATCATGGATTTTTTAGACAGTTATACCTTTATCTCACATTTATAAAGCATATCATGGCTGTGTATAGTTGCCGCTTAAAAATTGTAATCGACCAGCAATATTTTCAGTATTTTGGTGTTTTTTCTATTAACCTTTCATGTTTTTCATCTTCCAATTAATATTTGGGGGGAGGGGTTTCAAATTTATACGAATTATGCAATACCACGTTTTGCCTATGTAGGTAGTGCTTTTAGCTGTATTGGTTATTATAGGTAAGTACACAGATTTAAAAAAAATAATGTATGCTTTTTTTGTTTGTTTGTTTGTTTGTTTGTTTTAATTGACCAAAGTGGGTACTGCTATTTTTGCAGTGTGATGAGGTCCTTTTGTGTACTGAGAGATGGACAGGGGATTTTTTTTAATATACATATATATATATTCTGGGGTGGGGGGAGGATTTGTAACACTTTACAGTGTAGCTGTGAAGCGGTGCACCCTGAGATGGGCCTGGGCTGCAAAGCGACTGTTCTGCCTACTGTGACGAACTTCAACTTACACAGGTTCCCCTTCTCTGACTTCCCACCTGGGGTGCAAGCTGAACTCATTTCTGGTTTTCATGACAATAGAAATAGTAAGAACAAGTGAACACAACAAATTCTCCTGGAGGCAGACTTGGCTTAAAAACAAACTGTCTTACCTTTTTTTTTTTCTTTTTTCGGTGGTGGAAATTTTTCTTGAGAGTTTCAGATCCGCAGTGGAGAGCGAGCCTTTCTCATATTTGGCAAAGATATTTGTTGGAATATCCGCATAGCAGATGTTTCGCGCTTTGGGGGTTTCATACGTGAGTGTACCTTCTCCTGCAAAACGTCTCATCCCAGCTGGAGGGATTGCTCCCACGTTCTTTCCCCACCACATCTCCCCATTTCTTCATTTCATTAACGATAGTGTGTGATTTACCTGTGACTCACCACTTCAAATGGACGGCCGTGCCCTGGAATTTTCTTTTTTCTATATCCAGAAGATTAAACAGACGGTTGCTATTATTAAATGTATTTGGACTTACAGATTAAAATCGAAGTTCATTTTTTAAGGAACAAAAAGATAAATCTTGTTAAGTTTTCGTTTTATCTGCCCTTTTAAACTTAGAACCACAGCAGAAGGGAAATAGAGGATTTTAAGAAATGAATGTTCCTGTGGATGAATTAAGCCCATTAGATGCTAATGGGATTTTTTTTTAAGGGATGGTACCTCAAATATATATATTTGATTTAGTTTCCCCTGAGGCACAGAGGGTGAGTAGAGACTGGTTTTATTTTTATTTTGCTCTCCCCCACACCGCCCCTGCCCCAAGTCCCACTGAGAGAATTCATTACTAGAAGGAAAATCTTTCAGAATTAGTGACACATGGGGGCTGTCTTGAGGGTCCTCCTGGCCCCCTTTCTCCAGGCCGTGGCCTAATAAAATAATGTCTGTTGTTCTCGCAGCATATCATTTAATAATGAATACTTTGGAACAGTGCTTATGGTCCTGAGAATTGCATTTGATTAGCCCATTCATTCTGATAGCCCAGATGCTGAATAGCACAGCAGGATCCAAGCAGCATAAGGTCAAAAGTAAGTCCAGTCATTTCTGTGATACTTGCCCGGTATCATCTCAGCCAAGTTCTTCATGTATTTTTGACCTATTAGGTGAACACATCAACCTCACAGGACGTGCAGTATTTTTTAAGAGCAGACCCGCTCTCTTTTTTGCCAGTGAATGAGCAGTTCTAGCTAACTAAGTTACACACTGTGGATATTCCTGCCTGCCTCTTGAATACAAAGGACTAGTTCAAGTGTTGCTATTTTTTTCAATCATTTTTTTCTCCTTTCCTTTTGAGATAAAACTATTAAGAAATACTACTATATATATATATATATATATATATATATATATAGTCTCAAATCCATTTTTTGGCCTCCTCCTCTTTTACCAGGAAGTATATACTGACTAAGGGCCCCACGTTTGCAGGTCTTGCACGCCCCTCTCTTACCCAAAATTGCAGAGCTTCAGGACGGTGAAGGTCACCCAAGGACATCAGCAGGGGGTGGTGTTTCCAGTCCCCGGTTCCGTGGCACTGGTCAGCTTTTGTTGCGCGTTGCTTTGCAGCCCACCACTCACAGTGCCTCTGAAGTGT